>NC_041407.2:92038013-92783847 GCF_900747795.2 Erpetoichthys calabaricus | reverse complement strand
CATTATTTCTAACCTGCTCTGCATGTGTATTGCGCCAACGTTTTTGAATTCTTTACAACGTTCTATTTTGTCATCTACTCTTTGTCTTTTATTTCCGGCCCTGGGTGTGGTTAAATCTATTGGCACAGAGTCTTGTCTTGTGGGACGAGAAAGTATCTCTCTGAAGAAGTCTCGTCTCGTCCCAGGAATTTTTTATTATAATAGAGAGATATGTGAAAACTTTTACACTTTTTGCATGTTAATGGTTTGATTACTGTTTTCGATACATCCAGACTTTTAAATGCTTTGATTGAATTTTATTACCATATTTTTGCTTTCAGTTTAGTATAATCTATCAAAAAAAAAGATATCTCCCTAATTTCATCGTCATGTGTTTATTTTCTGTCATCAAATGCGGACAGAAATGTAGGAGTAACTTACTTGAGTACATTTTCGATTAACAAAGCCTTCCCGAAAAAGTCTGAAACTACCATTTTTGCTGCTTTGTTTTAAAAATGCAATTGTTTGGGTTAACGCACTAAATATTCTCATTTTGTTTTTTTTTATTGTCTTTTGAAATATATGAATGTCATTAACATTTTGAGTTTTATTTTTGCAGAAACAATAATATTTGGAATATTCTTAGATTGTAGAGAAATGCATTCTTAAATATCGGTAGCATATGTCTATTTTAATAGTTAAAAGCTGATTTGCCCCACTCCCTCAACATTCTCATTGCTTAGGCAAGGTTTTCAAGCACTGCAGCTCTTGATATGCCAAGAATTGGGATTCAGTTTTTTGTGTAGCTATTTTTACTTCTTCTTTCGGCTGCTCCCATTAGATGTTGTCACAGCGGATCATCTTGTTCCATCTTTCTGCCCTCTGCATCTTGCTCTGTTACACCCATCATCTGCATGTCCTCTCTCACCACATCCATAAACCTTCGCTTGGGTCTTCGTCTTTTCCTCTTCCCTGGCAGCTCTAACCTTAGCACCCTTCTCCCAATATACTCAGCATCTCTCCTCTGCACATGTCCAAACCAATGCAGTCTCGCCTCTCTGACTTTGTCTCCCAACCATCCAACTTGAGCTGACCCTCTAATGTACTCCTTTCTAATCATATCCATCCTTGTCACACCCAATGCAAATCTTAGCATCTTTAACTCTGCTACCTCCAGCTCTGTCTCCTGCTTTCTGGTCAGTGCCACCGTCTCCAACCCATATAACATAACTGGTCTCACTACTGTCCTGTAGACTCTTCCCTTTCACTCTTGCTGATTCCCCTCTGTCACAAATTACTCCTGACACTCTTCTCCACCCATTCCACCCTGCCTGCACTCTCTTTTTCACCTCTCTTCCACAATCCCATTACTGTGTACAGTTGATCCCAAGTATTTAACTCTTTTAAGGCTAATTTTTTTTTGTTTCTTTTCTCCCAATGCTGAATACTTTTCCAAAAACTAACATTTTTTAAAAAAGATCACAAAGCAATTGTTTAACATATCAAATCAACAAAAAATGTTTACTTTTGACAAATGTTACTTTCTTGCATGTTGTATGAGCCTGCATACTCTATGATTTCACATGCATATCACATACATTTTACACAGCAAAGTCCTGCAAAGTCTGATCTCGCTCAAAGCAGCCAATTTCAGTCATTGCCACATTGCACTGCTTACAGTATGTGTTGCTTTGGTGCCTACTTTTCAATTGTCTGTTGCTGCACTTTCTCACATATATTGTTGGTGTGTACTGTAGAGAGACAAGTCACCCGTTTGCCATCGTGCCATGCCACTGCCACCAAGCTTTCTGCCTGCATGAAAACCGTATTGTCACCTCTTTTCATCTTCAGCCTGTTTGGCTTCAACTGTGAAGCCATGTGTCTCCTGTTCACCCTCACAGTGCCACAAGCTCCAATTCCTCTGCTCTGTAGCTCCATGAACAATTCTGGGCTTGTATAAAAATTGTCCAAATGTACACAACATGACCCAAATGTTCATAGCCCTGAAGCAGCTCCAGCACAACCTGACTTGTCAAGGGACAGTTCTCTCTTTGAAAAAAATACTTTCCTGTATATGTAATTACTTTCAGGCAGAAACCAGTGTTTGCTTCTGCCAGTACAAAATCCTTTATGCCATACTTTGTGGGCTTGTCTGGCATATATTTGCAGAAAAAAAGCGTCCCTTTAATTTTATCATAGATTCATGCACAGACCAATCACGGCCAGGCTGATAAAATTGTGTCTATGTTGGTTCCACAATGTCAAGCAGGGGCTGAACTTTATGCATGGCGTTATAGCCTGGCTCACCCCTTGGGATTTGCTTCTGTTTATTACAGAAGTGAATAAAACTTTGCAGCATCATGTACCTATCATCATGTGGCATAACCTGTCCAAAGCCACCTGGGGACAAAGCACGTTTGGACCAATGCTCCCTGAAGTTATATCACCAGTTCTGTCCCATCTCTATTTGTAATGCCACAACGCCCTTCATCTCGTCTTTTGTTGTGGGTTTCCACTTTGAAAAACGAGAATGCAATGCAAGCGCAGCCCGCGATTCAAAAAATTTCTCTGCCTACCTGTTTGTCTCGTCTGACAGTAGCTTAAAAGCAGCATCAGGAGAGAGCAGCCTGAAGTAGTCCAGTGGCTGGTAATCTGTCATGTCCAACAGCAACCCATGCTGTCTTGTGAAGTCCAGTAGCCAGTTCTGCTCCCACGGATCAATGTCTGGGTATCCTCCCACACGAACCTTGCCGTAGGTGCATTGGCTGCGCGAATGCGCTCAGCTGGCGTGGCATCGGCTGGTGTCTGATCAGCTGATGCCGGCTTCTCACTCTCTTGCTCGATCTCCTGATCACTGTCAATGAAATCCGATTCTGAAAAATCAGAGTCCGACTCAGCGATAATGTGCAAAACATCGTCTGCCGAGTGTTTTCTTTTCTGCACTCGCTTTGCTCCCTTGTAACATATCGATGCCATCTTGCTTTTGTTTACATTTCGCAACTCATGCACACGCAAGGATTAGTTGCTGAGTCAACGAGTCTAGCATTCCTCCAAGCACAGAGGGAATGCCTGTGACGTGACAGTGAGTTTTGTCGCCTTTAACAGGTGATTGTCGCCCTCTATCCCTGGATGTCAACTTTTGTCGATATTCGCCCTCAACCCCTCCTGTCGACAAAAGTCGACATCTACCCTAAAAGAGTTAAACTCTTCCACCTTCGCCAACTCCACTCCCTGCATCCTCACAATTCCTCTGACCTCCCTGTCATTCACACACATGTATTCTGTCTTGTTCCTACTGACCTTCATTCCTCTCCTCTCTAGAGCATATCTCCAGCTCTCCAGGGTCTCCTCAACCTGCTCCCTACTATCGCTACATATCACAATGTCCTCAGCAAACATCATAGTACACGGGGACTCCTATCTAGTCTCGTCTGTCAACCTGTCCTGTGTAGCTATTTTTACTAATGATACAAACATTTGGACACATCCATGGTTTTTGGTAACATCCAAATATGTTGCTTCTCAAGAAGAAGACGACACTATATAAACTTGTTTTCTGGTTGTCCACAGGTGCCTTCTACTTAGTGTTTGAATATATGGATCATGACCTGATGGGTTTGCTGGAATCTGGTCTCGTGCAGTTCTCAGAAGAACACATCAAGAGCTTTATGAGACAGTTGATGGAAGGGTTGGACTACTGCCACAAAAAGAGTTTTTTGCACAGAGACATAAAGTGTTCAAATATACTACTGAACAATAGGTAATGTTTATTGTGATGTCAAGCTTGATACTGTATAGTTGTGTTTTTTTTTTTTTTTTTTTTTTTTAATGCCAACTAATGCTGTTTTGTTTACTTTTTTAGGGGGCAGATTAAACTGGCAGATTTTGGTCTAGCTCGCCTCTACAACTCAGAAGAAAGGTGTGTGTGGAATGTATTTTTTTTCTGTTTTTTTTTTTTAAGCTAGCTTTTTAGGAGACTTAGTTTTTGTAGAGAAATGGCTATAACTATCTTAATCTATTTGAAATTAGTTGTGTCTTTAAAGTAAATGCTAATCGAAAACAGTCTTTGGTAATAAATTTGTTGATGGTGTTCATAGGCAAAAAAAAAAAAAAAAATCATTAAATTGACTGTCAAAGATTCTGCCTAAAATGGTATATTGTGGGCAGCACAAGCAAAATACTTGCTTGGATCAGTATAGCATTGTGCTAGCAGAGTAGGGATTGTAGTCAGTGCCATTCAAAAAGCAAACTGAATCTTGATAAGTGAGAGTACAGATTGTTTCATGTAGCCAATTTTTTGATTTATATCTGGAGTTTTTATTGCAATTTGGGGTTCTTTAAACTTGTAAACAAAACCAAGAACACTATATACAAAGATTCTTTCCAGTGCTAACAATAGTTACTAAATGCAGCAAGTTTAGGGGATAATTTGGTAATATACAGGGTGAGCCAAAATGAAGTACCACATATCTCAAGGTCATTGCATGAGGTAGAGACAGCCGAGTGGGTTGGGGTGGGGGGTCCTTTTGATAGGCGATCCCTTGTAGTTAGTTGACGTGCTAGTTAGTAGTAGTAGTGTTAGTTGACGTGCTTTCGCTGTCGAAGTGTTCTTCAAAAACAACTAATCCATCATCACTACGCAACCCATCTTCTGAACGCACTTCAGCATTCCCGGGGACATCCCAAATTGGAAAACAATTCTTCAGTGGATGGCTAAATTTAAACAGACGTACAACATTGAATAGAAAAATCCCAGGCTGTCCTCGGACTGTACAAATGCCTGAAAACATCCCAGGTGTAAGGGCATCAATTTTGCAGTCTCTTAGATGCCTTCTGCCTTAGGCATTTGCAACACATATTTGAGGAGGATTTTGCATGAGAACCTTAATTTCCATCCATAGAAAATAATGGTGCAGTAATTGTCTTTAGAGAGACTGGTAGAGCCGTAGAACGTTGTGCGCAAACATTCTGTAAACCTTTCACCGAGATGCTATCGTCATGTGCAGCAACGAGGCACATTCCAATTTGAATGGTTGCATAAATAAGCAAAAGTTTAGCTATTGGGCTGAAACCAATCCTTGTGAACTTCATCAAAGACCCCTGAATAGTGAGCATGTTACAATTTGGTGTGCCGTTGCAGAATTTGGCATTGTAGGCCCTTACTTTTTACCGCAGCAATGTTGGGTGGCCTTCACGTTCGACTGATCTCGCTCTGGGTGATTTCTTCTTGTGGGGCTATCTCAAGTCAAAGGTATACTTACAATGACCTCAAAACCTTAAAGCACTTAGATGCTATTCGCCACAAAATCACCACTGTTCCCCTTGAAATGGCCGAACGAGTCATGCGACCATTCACAAATCATCTCGAAGAGTGTATCCCTAATGATGGCCACCACCTTGAAGACATCATTTTTAAAACAGTGAAAGAAAAATCTATTGTATACCCTTTCTTGTGTCGTAATGAAATTTATTTTATTTTGTAGATTTTTAATAAAATAAACGTTTGAAATGTGGTACCTCTTTTTGGCTCACCCTGTATAATTTGTATTTAGTTTTTACATTTCCACCTTTCACTTTTTCACATTGGAAACGCTGGGTTATACAACTGATAATCAAATTAATTATAAACTTGTACCAATTTTCCCAAGTAGACTTTGAATAGAAACAGGACCAATTGAATTGTGACCGTATATCAGTGAATTAGACGGCCCTACACAGGACATCTAAAAATATATATTTTGTATATAAATGTAAAATGTTTTTTTTTTTGTTCCTTTTCATGTATATGCACTAGGGTGTGTAGATGTTTTTTTTTTGTTTTTTTTTTTTACGTTGAAGTATTAGAAGTCTCTCATGCATACTTTTAAATAAATATATATAATAGTTCCTTCAACATAGATGATTCCTTTTTATCTTTTGTTCTTTTTATTTAGTCGTCCATATACCAATAAAGTAATTACATTGTGGTACCGGCCACCTGAACTTCTGCTGGGAGAGGAGAGGTACACTCCAGCCATTGATGTCTGGAGCTGTGGGTGAGTGTGATGAATTGTGCTGGTTGGCATCTAAAATGAATTTGTTTAAACCCTAGCTACAATTGCAGTAGTCTTCTTACCAAAAATCTTTCCTCCCACCATGGTCTAAACCCACCTTGATGCCAGCAATTCCAACAGGTGTCCCAGGTTTTTTTGATTACTTACAAACCCTCTGTCTATGTAGAACCAATATTGGAAGAAACTGTTGCTACACTGTCTGAAGAATTGTGTTTATTGCTATCATAATTGCAAGGAAAAGGCTATTAATAGACAAGACCGACCATTATAGTCTTTAAAAGTGTAGTTCTATTGGAGAAATTCCAAAAAAGCTGAGATGTCAGTGAGTACAGTTTCCTACACCATCAAAAGGAACTTGGAAACTAGAAGAAATACTAGGCAGGAGCAGATCTGACAGACCCAAAGCCATAACAGAAACAGAAGAAAAGTTTAAATGTAAAAGTCATTAAAGGTAGTAAGTCAGTAATTGTGCAGATATTAAAGCTCAAAATGTTGTTTACTGAACTCTTAGTTTGAATTCTGTTAAACAAAAACTTGGGGCACCCTTCTTTCCAGATGATTGAGATGAGGCACAAGTAACACAAGCTGGTTGTCAACTCCTGATGACAGTTTACAATGTCTTTTAGCCAGCATCTCCATTTATAGTCCTCTGGTAAAAATAAGTGGGACCTGGATGGTAGTGAGCATACCTGTAAGTACTGGATGAGTGATTCAGAAGCTACATGTACTTATGTGTTTACTGTACTGTTAGGCCTTGTAATTTAAAAATGTATTTATTTAAAATGTGTATTGTCAAGGAACTGAGTCACACCAATAAGCAAAATGCTCCATTGAGTCAAGGTTGTTATTTTTAGAATTGTCTACAATTTTTTAACTGAATTAGGTAGCCTTTTGCATTTTAAATGTGCATTTTTACAGTCTGCTCAGTGAGTCTGAATTTAAAGGAATACTCCACCCAGTTTTTAATTTATTTATTTTACTTGTTACTTACCCCATGTAGTTTGTAGTGATGACCAAGAAAATGTATTTTCTTGCTTTCATGCAGAACAAGAGAAAAACGTTTGATGTAATGTTACCTAATGGCAACAGCAGCAAAAGATCTGAGAAATGTCTGTGGGGAAAAAAATCTCAGGTTACTCGTGCAGCGTAATCCACATATACGTTATCCAGTCAAATGCTGAAAACTTGTAAAACACGTGCATTTTTGCTCAAATATCCTAAACAGTTATTTCCAGAAAAGGCAGCATACATAGTGTTGTGTCATGGTAGATTCCTAGGTTACCCTGTTTTCCCCTTTTGTACTCCTTATTATGTAGACTTTATCAGAATGCATAAATGCCAGCCTTTAGCCCACATATGTTATGTTAACTATTGTACCCTTGTCCTCAGGCAACAAGATAAAGTACTACAAAAGGCGGAAGTGAGGAAACAAGATACAATACTAGAATAGGCAGAATACAGAAAATTACCTAATTTAGTGATAAAGAGAATATGCCTAAAATATAAGGATGCAGAATAGAAATGTGTTGGTAAAATAATATTAATACAACCTGGATGACATGCTACTAGCGGGTATGCCATCTTATTTTGTTCAGTATTTTGTCTGGATCCATCATATATATATATCTGTCTGTCTGTCTGTCTGGTCTCTGCATGGATTGGCACAGACTGTACCTCTTCCACATTAGTAGTGCTTAGAGGGAAGACTGACAAAGGAAACAACTTAGAGGGACAATGAGCCTTGTCTTTATACTCGTCCAACTTCCTTGGTATACTGTACATGTGGACCATTGGGTACAAGGCAACTCCCTCATTATGATTTGGACCATTACTTGCACAAACTGCCTTTTCAAATGTACCCTCCAGTTTGGCTTTCTTCCTGGGAAAATGGGCTTGTAAACTGATACATACTAAAAGAATGTAAATGCCCCTACTCACACCTGGTTCACTTTAGCTTACTCCCCCATCCCCACCACAAATTGCTTAACAAAAATGTTATCTGATTTAGTAGGGTCATAAAAATATTTATTAACCTATATGCTAGATATTACCTACTTTTTCTTTATGCTTCCCCACACATAGTAAACAGGAAAACACATTCCCGTGATTCTGTACTTTTGAATTGAAGACCCACCTCTGCACCTCATTCATTGGTCAAGAACCCTGTCTTCAAATCGAAATAAAATTTCAGCAAAAAATGCATGCATTTTGAGCATTCAATTGGATAATGAACATGTGGATCATACAACATGAGTAACAAGACTTTTCTTTTTTCAATGTACTTTTTTCACATTATTTGTACAGCACAGATCAACATTACTCTTTATAATACGAAAACATGACATTATTTATCTCTGCCGTCACTATGACCTACATGGGTTAATAACAAATCAAAAAAAAAAAAAAAATTGTGTGGAATATTTTTTAAGTGAACTTGCAAGATGAATGAAAGTACTTTTTTCCTTTAATACTATTCACTCTATCTTTAAGACACTGTCTTTTTGCCACAGTGGTTGCGATTTTAGCTTTTTGTCCGAATGATTTAAATAGAATCACTTTGTAAAAAATTTTACATTTCTGTGCAGGTGTATTCTGGGGGAGCTGTTTACTAAGAAGCCAATATTTCAGGCCAACCAGGAGTTGCCCCAGCTTGAACTCATCAGGTATTGTCTAAATTTCAGTTGATTGGTCTGATCTTGGATAGAATTTCTAATATTCTGCAGAAAAGCGTCAGCATTTAGATTCTCATAATGGCATGCAGTTGTCTGCAACCGTTTTGTTTAAAGTGCCCATATGCATCTGACCATCTTCTTTCTTTACCCCTAAACATATCAAGTCGCCTCTGTGGAAGTCCTTGTCCTGCAGTGTGGCCTGATGTGATCAAGTTGCCATATTTTAACACAATGAAGCCAAAGAAGCAGTATCGACGACGCCTACGAGAAGAATTTTCCTTGTATGTTATGAATTATTTCATATGAGCTAATTTAGTTTATCTTCCTATCCCCCACCCCCAAGCAACTTATCCTAATTCTGTTTATCCAACTAGCCTTCCGGCCCATGCCCTGGACCTGTTTGATCGAATGCTAACACTTGATCCTGCGAGGCGCTGCACAGCAGAGCAGGCGCTTCAAAGTGACTTTCTATGCAATGTTGAACCAAGCAAAATGGCTCCCCCAGAGTAAGTCCTTGATGTAGACACAGATTCTTTTATTAGGGACCTTTAATGAGTTGCCGATGAGATCCTAATCAACACTTTCTATTTTCGGATAGTCTACCACACTGGCAGGACTGCCACGAGCTATGGAGCAAAAAACGCAGACGTCAGAGACAGAGTGGTGTGAGTGAGGATGTTACTATGCCGAAACTGCCACGAAAAGAGCTTCTACCATTGGTGAGCACAGAAAATAGCCGAGCACACAGCAGCCCAGTGAGTGCTCCGCCACCAGCATCTTCAGGAAACCCAGCGCAGTCAGGAACTGCTGCAGAAGAACTTGTTGGTAAATGTACTTTAATTGTATGTTATAAAGCGAAGATATGTTTTGCTGCTTTTTTATATCATTTAAAAATATAGACATTAATAAGATTATTAAGTTAAAGTGTTCCATATTTTTCCAGGTCTAGGAGAAGCTGCTGGGCAGCTTAATCATAATGAAATGGCTGTCTTGCTAAATCTTCTTCAGAGACAAACAGACCTCAGTCTGCCACAGATGGCTCAGTTGCTCAATGTAGGTTCAAACCCTGAAACACAACAGCAATTGGAGATGCTCACACAGTCACTATCTGCACTCACTGAAGCATCTAATCAGCAACGAGAGAAACAAAAGATGGAAGAGCTGGCTACAGAGCCAGTTCCAACACAGCCCAGTACTTTGGAGCCTGTAGAACTAACTGAGAATCCTGCCAATCAGGAAGACTTGTCCAGTCTCTTGGCTTTGCTGCTAGGACAACTGATCAAACCACAGGAAGCAATGGAACAAGCCGATGAAAGCAATGGTGTACAGTTAGAAGAAGCATCACTGATGACTGCCAATGACCGGAAGGGCAAGTTTATTACAATTCATTTTTGCTCCATCTTACACAATTAAGCATCTGTCTCTCTTGGAAACTTAGTTTTGAGAGGCTCTGTAGATTTTTATAAGTTTAGTACTTTTTTTATTCTTCTTAAGTATATTGGGTAGTTTCCGGTTGCATTATGTGAAATTGAGTTTAAATACTGGTTAGAGGATCCTTGGATAGGTAGATGTGTGTGTTGAATTGGGGAGTAAAATGAATTTTGTGTAAATGTACACATCATACGAATATCTGGAAAACTTGACGAAACAAAATTGGCAACCCCTCTTCCACCATCAAATGATTTGCCTGTGTATCTGCACTTTTACTTTAATGGCAGATGAGATCAGTTAAAGGAATACTCCTCCCAACAATGTTTTTTTATAATTTTGTTACACCATGTAGTTTGTAGTGGTGACTGGAAAAGAAAAAAATTCATGTTAACTCATGCCACATAATCCACATTTCAAGTCATCTAGTCATTTATGCTCACATCTGATACATATGTAAGTACACTAAAATATTAAGTCAAGCTTTTTCCAGAGTAATGTTTTTACTGTAACAATTTTTTAGTAAAAGTAAATCTGTTTGGGATGTTGTGACCATACAACTGGAAGACCTGACATGGACTATTAGACACAAATAACATGAGCTTTTTTTCATGAATGTTTTGAAATTACTGTCATCCAATGTTGGTCACCATAGACTTTTATTCAGTCTGAAGCTTGCTTTATCAGATTAAACTTTTTTCTCAGCCATCACTACAAGGTACATGGGGTAAGTAACATATTTTGGGTAAAGTATGCCTTTAATTACAGCTGTAGAAATAGAAGTTTTAGTATTACAACTTGGTAATTCTCTTTAGAATACTCTAAGGTGTGTGTTCCTCATCTTACATAGATATACATTCAGACTTAACATTTGACAATATTCACTTATTTCTTTCTAAAAGTAAGTCGTTCAGTAATTTGAGGAGATGTATACCAAATTGTTACACGGTCTCAATTTGGCAAGAGTGTGGAAATGTTTATCATAAAGTGGCTGATTGCATTCAAGTGATGAAATAAGCTAGTTCTAAGGATTATCCTGCTTAAATGAGCATTATTTGGAATTTGGTTCATTTCTGTGACTGAGGTTGCTGTATGAATTTAAGTAGCTTCATAGTGGCATTCTATAGGAGTGAATGAGATTTGTTTGGAAGTGTTAAAAATATAAAGTATGTCATTTATTGTGGATCTATCTTGGCAGTTACCATGGCTCCTCAATGTTGTGTGGAAGAAAGTCACATAAGGCCCAAAAAAGGGGTTGGTGGTCCCTGTTTTTAAAAATGAGAACATGAGGATTTGTTCCAACTATTTAACTATTTGCACTACCCATCCTCCCTGGGAATGCATACTTTATCCAGGGAGAACATGCACTGAAACTGTCCAATTGAATGTCCATTCCAAGAGGAAAATATGGAATCCGCCCTGGCTCTAGAACAATATACAAGATATTTGACGTCATGCAATTTTGCCAAATCTGTCTATGTGGGCTTTGTGGACTTGGAATGGACTGAGTACCTTGTTATCCCATGGTATATTTTCTGATGGTGCTACAGAAGTTTAAGGTTTCAGACTGATCATTAAAGCAATACCAGTAAACACTTTAAATATAATCATACATGGGACAGACAGAATACACAACAAATAAGACGATGCAAGTAACGGCCATGTCACATTACATGACTTCTACGCCGTTTTTCTGCCATAGACTTCATTCATGCAATGTTGAAGAGTTGGAGGCAGTTATGGTGCACTCCAGTTACCTTCGGTCACTTAGTGTGACATATCCGTTGCCTTAATCCAGCTAGTTGATAATTCCCTCCTACAAAGTCGAACAGGTTTTATTTTGTCCTAAGTGATAGGGGGGCATCTGTTTATGCATGAGAGCTGACAACCAGTGAGTGCTCACCTGGACGTACACTGTATGCATCAACGAAGAATAAAGAATGCGGGCTTCTGATGTTTTGTGTTTTATATACCACAACAGAATAGAAAAAAAAGGTCAGAGTTTGTGGCTGAACTTGCTGTACCTGTAAACTCATTGTGCAGCACTGGCTTCATCTTATCAGAAAAAGGGGCAATCAGATAAGCAACTTCAGTTGTTAAGTTTGACATATCCTTCGACTAAAAGTTGTTTTGAATGACATTTGCTAAGCTAAGCTATACTACTCAAACAGTTAAATTCAATTTGTAGTACAGAACAGTTCTGAGGGGGCTTACATAGTGCAGTCTCAATAACAGGTCAAACAGATGACTTTTTGTGAGTTAGCAGTTTAATGGTGTAAAAACTGTACATGGCTCTGCTGGTACTATATTGAATGCTGGGTGTCAATGTGTGTTTTTTTTTTTTTTTTGAAACAGGTAAACTTAAGGTAAGGGAAAAATGTCTGAATCAACATATATGTAATCAAGTGCATTATAATATGTAAAGTTCAGGGAGAATTTAAAGCTACTGTATTAGTAGTTTGCAACAAAGTGAATTGAGATCTGGAGGCACCATCTAAATAAATTACATTTCTGTTTAAAAAATAAGTCCTACTGATAAATAAGATGTGATAGCTTGTGCTATAAAGGATATATAATATACAGTGTTATTTATGAAAATTTTACCTTGATAGAAATTTGTATGACTGATGATAAACTTAACTGTGTTGCCACGTACATTAGTGTTTACAGTGAGCTGTGTGTTTCAGCTGTAATTTAATTTCAGGGGTCTACATGACTTGGCCCTTCTGTGAACTGGCAGACTGGCACCTTTTCACCTGTTGCTAAAAGAGTATGCTTTGACTCTCCAACGCCTGTATTTTGATTTAGAGACTAGATTGATGAACTGGAAAAACTCGAAATTGACGCCATTTTTCATTTGATTGATTTTTTTTTTTTTTAGCTGTTCAGTAATACATTTTCCGTATTTTGGTTGGTGTTTAAAAAAAAAAATAAAAAGTATTCCTAGCTTTCTGCAACTTTGTATAAATTGAACTTTATTACACAAGGACCATGATCTTGTTTTGGTACTTTGTCTTTCATGGATCCTTGCTTGACTGAAGTGTTTGCCCCACCATGACTTGAAATGGTTGGTGCTGCTGCTCCCTGTTATCTTATGAGGACTTGTGCATGTTGCAAAGCTAAAAAGGTTGCCAAGCTTCTTGTGGTATTAACAGTTTTAGAGAGTCAAGGGACTTTCTGTAGCTTCAGACAGATATTCTATTATTAACTCTTCAGTTTTCTGAAAAGCACACTTAAGTGCCAGGCTGTCTTTGCGGGGCGGGGGTAGCAGCGGCAGTTGCAGTGTAACACAATTTGGTTTGTACATCTTGCCATTGTAAGTGGCAGTTGTCCAAAGCGAACATTGCTGGTACCTCATGTTTATTTTCGATTACTTGCATCAAAATCGAACTCCAATTCAGCGATAATATGCAAAACATCATTCACATTTTTTTCTTTGCTTAGCACATTTGCTTTGATCTCTTGCCAGATTTGTCTGCCATTTTTGCCGTCGTTTGCTGTTTGCTACTCAAGCGAGTGCAGGAATCTTGGTCAAACCAATGAAGCTAACTTTCCATCTAGCAAAGAGAATCAAACTATAACATAGTTGCGGGTTTGGTCACCATTTACAGTTGATCACCACCCTCAATCCCTCCTCTTGACAAATGTCAACATCTGTTCTGAAAGAGTTAATATTATTATTAAAAACTTATTACAATCCCAACTTTCAGTTCCTCATGCTTGCTGAGAGTCAATTTGTAAGATAGGTTTCAGCGCTAAGATACTCAGTAGAGTACATTATATTTAGTGCTTCCTGTATATTTATTGCCTGTTCATTTTTGTTTTTTTTTATTTTTTCCTTTTTTCTAGATTCAAATGTTAGCAGAAAGAAGATTTTGGGACCTAGTTTAGGTGTCGTTCCACCAGAGAAGAGACCACCTGAGCCTCCAGGTCCACCTCCTTGCCCTCCACCACTACCCACTTCATCAGAGGAGGAGCCTGAATTTTCAGTCCATCAGGACCTAAACCCAGCTGTAGCGGCAGCTTTGCTGCAGTTGATTTCTCAGCAGGAAGGGGATCCATTTTCAAAGGGAAGGGGTGATGAGTCACCAAGTACAAGAAGGGCAGAGCCCTTGAGAGACATGACCCTGCCCAGTGCTGGGCGATCATCCAATGTCCCTATAACTGGAACGGCACCCCCAACTAGGACACAATCTGTAGAAGGACTTCCTCCACTTGAGAAGCCAGAGTCTCCAATAAACAAGCCCAGGACTACTTTTACACCTCCCATTGCAACACAGTTTCCTGGAGACCAGGACCTAAGGTTTAATCGTGGATCAATTGGGAAGCAACATGCTGAACCTAGTGCTGTAGAATTAGGCCAAGTCAGCCAGAATACAGCTGGGCCTATGGGCTGGGGCTACAGGGGAGCTAGCCGGGCTCAGTCAAGGGAGGGCAGAGGTAAGGGGATGCCCTATTGATCATACTGTGACTTCAGAGGGATGGCATCAAGTGGTGGAGAAACTGTGTAGGCAAGTAGTGGTAAGATTGCCGACTTCATAGGCACAAAATGAAGGTTGATGAAGATGATGGGAGGGTAACAGGGCATTCAGCAGTTTTAAAACTTTGAATGTACAATGTGTAGTTCCTAGGAAGTGTGTACAACTTCCTACTGGTGGAAGCACATCTCTGACATGCCAGAGCTGAAAATTACCTATTGTTGTTTTTCCTCGGAAGTAAAGATTGTTGAGGGATTACTTGAAGAGTTGGGGCATTACTCTATCCTGGAAAACACCCCACCCCACCTCCACAGTTTGACATTTCATATGAAAAGCTCCTGGCTCAAAGGGAAGGCACAGTGATCCTTTACTGACTCCTTTGGTGCGGCTTAAGGGCATAGCTGTGTTTGCAGGGGGTTCCAAGTAGACAGTTTGTAGACACATAGTATGTGTGTTCCTATTACTTCTGCACAAAGTGCAAATACTGTTCCTTGAGCTATATAAAGAAAATAATTTTAAAAGTAAATCATAATTAAAAATAAGGGGCTTCAGCAGCAGATTCTGTCAACCCACTTTACCTGTTAAATTATGATTTAGGCACTTGGACAAAACCTTACCCCTGGAGCATTTGAAGAGGACTATCCTGAAGACCATCACCTGCATATCTTCATGTTACCATTTCTTTTTACAGTGAAATCTTTATGCAGTCCATATGTGTCATAACCAAATGGAGGTAGTTGCCCTGGTGGAAATGTATGCAGAATGGTCTATTTAGTGGATCCATAAGGGGTTTTTCACACACTTGCTTGGTTCCTGATGAGTTGCAGCAATGTGTACGGTTTCATTGCTGGGCATGTTTCTCAAACTTCTCATATCTTGCCACACATCGAGACACACCATCCTAAAGACTAGACTTGTGGAGTTAAATAGAACAGACACATAAGCTGTGCTGCTGGCTTATCAGAGCGATGTTGATTTTCCATATTTTGTAGCACAAGCCGTGGCATGACCTGTTCTGGCTTATCAGTTTAATCCAACATGTACAGTACTTTAAAACTAGTATCCCACTAGTTCTGGTCCTTTTTTTTAGAAAACTGCCAGTTTAGCCTGTCCTGATTGTTGGCTATTTAAACAGGTCAACCACAGGTTTAGCCCACTAGAGGGTGCTTTTGATACAGAATCCACTGTTTTGATGGATCCCCGACAACAACTACTGTAGTGCACAGCCTCAGTTATGACACTCACTGTTCCCGCTCCTTGCAGCACCTTTTGCTGTTACCCCTTGGCTAGGCTCTTCTGTCTCCCTCTTCCCTTCATCCCTTGGCAGCCCCTGTTGGCACACAGAAGTGCCTTGCTGTCTGTGCGCATGCTGTATAATCTGCAGCAATTATAATTTTGTTCACTTAGTTTTTGTAATTAAAGAAATAATTTTGTCCCTCCAGATTTTGGAGAATAAAATGATCCATTTGGGTTGTACTTATGTCTGTACAGATATTTTGTAATATATAAAATGTTTCTTTTTTTTCAGTTTATTAAATGCAATCTAAAGGGTAGAAATAATGATACAGTGTACCTTTTTTAAGCTGATGTTATTTAGTTGTTCATATCTCATATATTAGGTTTAAAGGTTAAAAAAGCTTGTCAGAGTTACTGTTGGGAGGCTGAAATGATGTCTCTATGGTTTACATGCCAGTACCAACACATCTTAGCCACACTGCAAGCATGTGATAGAAAAATGTATACAGCCAGTGCCTTCCACAAAAACAATAAGGGACAATAGATGATTATAGAAAGGACCTTTTCAGACATTCTGATTTTGGTCCTGTAGTTCCGAACTTAGATTTGTTAAATCATATGGGAGTGGCATGGTGATATTGAAATGGTGCCTCATGGATTTGAATCCCAAACAGGTCATCTGTGGGAAGTTGGTTTATCTGCGTTTTCCTCCTGCATCCTCGAAACCATACAGGTTAGTTACTTTGGTGACTTTAGAATGTGTGAGAGTTAGCACTGTTTTGGATCATTTCCTATTTTGCCCCCATTGCTGACAGGGTGGGCTCTGGTTCTGTGAGGGAGCAGCACTAACCACTGCTCCTTTGTGTTCACCTTGGAGCCCAGAGTTGTGGAAACTTTTTAGGATGCTAATGTGAGGTGGCCACATTCACCAGTCTTGGTGGTTAAGTTCAAATGTTTCATCAAGTTTGATAGTTCACATCAGCCTTCTGCTTGCTCCATATTCCAGTTTGGAGGGATGGCCTGTTTGCTTTTTAAAGGCAGGATTTCAAAAGGCAGTTTCACTTTATTTTTAGACTTTATGTGTGCTGGTTTCAGCCTGGAAATGTTTTGCAAGATTCACATTAGCAGTTTTTACTGTAAGGCTTTATTTTGATATGAACCACCCAAAATGGATCAGATAATTTCATTTTGACATATCCTTGCTAGCCTCTGACATTGTTAGTGGCAATTGCTACTAGTAATGAAGGTGTACAGTATACCCTACTTTCTTATTTAATTACTGTTCAATTGAATAAATTTTGCCGATTTTAAAGGTTCATGGAGTCAGTTGCCTTTTGGAGTTGGAGATGGTCACAAAATTCTATTTCAGCTTTGTCTTGAGTCCTTTAATAAGTAGGACTACAGTTTAAACTGTGACATCTGCCAGTTTGTGACCAAATACAAATGTAATTAGGTTTAAATTTAATTGCTTGTGTGTGTGAGTGTTCCCCCTGTGATGGACTGGCGCACTGCAGCTATTCCTGCCTTGTGCCCAGTACTTGCTTAGATGGGCTTCAGCTTCTTTATACCTGGCTCTGGATAAATCGGTGACAAATGTGGACGGATGTTTGCATTTATAAATCCTGGTTACAAAATAATCTTGGGGTTTAATGTGTCTTGGCTTTAGGATGTTATATAATGTTGAATGTGTGTGCCCATTTTGTACAGACTGAGTAGTGTTCAGTGTGCACTGCTGTACGAGTCCTCTGAGAATAAATGCCAAGTGGGCAGCAGTATTCTGATGTGACCTCACGGCTGTCCGTCCGAGTGAACTGCGCATATGCAACTCACAAGCACATCTATGCTTCTGTCCCAATTTGAAAGCACCAAAGACAGGAGGGTAGAAATCCCCGAGGCTTTACCAGATGGCGCCTCATCCAAAGAGGACTACAGACGTTAAGCCCCTTAGCTGCCCTTCCAGCGATTGCTGCTGCCTTAAACGGCTGCAATGAGCAGACAAGCTTTTTTTCACCTTGCTTCCCTTCCCTCTTGTGATTGCCAGGAGTCAAGGGAACAAGATGGCACCGCTCGCTTGGATAGAGCTGGTGCAGCACACACAGGCTGGCAAGGGGTAACTTGACTGTACAGCCCAGGATATGGGAGCCAGCCAGTGTGTCAAGTGCTGTCTGCTGCTGCTGCACTTCCAGACACACGCCAGCTTTGCACATCTTTTTGTTTCGTTTTGGTCTCGTGTTGCTGTCCTACAGTATATGGGAATGTAAGCACAAATCTACTGAAGGATAATGCCATGTGTCCATTTGGTACAGGGCAATGTAGCGTGTGTGTGTTTAGAAAGAACTTTATTACAATACAACATTTCACCTAAGTAAGCTGTGGGTCCAAGTAAAACTCACACCTGTCCTGTTGTTTAACTCTCAAGCTGGTGAAGTGACACACACATTTGAAAATTAAACCCGCATTCTGATTTGCTAGATGAGGTGAGATAGCTTTGCTCACTATTGACCTTTAAAGAATATTTGAAAAAAAAAAAAAAGCAGAGTATATTTAGCATACACAGTTGTTTTTTATTCCAATATGATTTTTTTATTAATTCATTGCATAGAAGTAAATGTCATCAGAGTAAATTATTGGGCAGTAGGAGAATGGCTGCCTCCAAGCTCCAGGAGACTGGGATTGAACCTTGGCCTTGTCCTTCGGTGGGTGCTGTAGCGTTTGCACATCCTCCATATTGTATATCTAAGTAGGCCCCTCTCACCTTTCCGAAAGATATGTCTGTTGTTTTTTTGACAAGCAAGTGTTTTTTAAGATAAAAAAGAACAGTTCTCATCCAGTCAATTCAATGGACAAAATAAGGTAACGGCAACTGTCAACCAGTTTAAACCAGTAAAGGACTCTCAACCAATCAATGCATGACCACTGAAAGAGATGTGGCCCAAACAGCAGTCTGAAGGAAAACTGACACTGACTGTTCCAAGCTGCCGACTAGCCCTTCAGCTGGCCACCACGTCTTTGTACCTGAACTGCTAGTACCATTGATGTGTTGCCTGGAGGGTCCAAGCAAAATTAAATGAAAGAAAAGGGTTCCTGGGTTTTCCAAGACAAATTTCAAGTATTTCCAGAGAAGTGTGACCAGGCTGATTCTACGAGTAAGAGGTCTGAGCTGTAAGGAGGGACTGAAGGAATGGAACCTTTTCAGTTTAACACATGGAGATTCAACAGGAAGACATGATTTAGGTATTGAAAACTATATATGAAAGCAATTAGTACAGTGGATCCAGGCTGTTACTTTAAAACACATTCGACAAGAACATGGGGACATTGTTGAAAACTTCTTCAGGGTAGATTTTGCACAAAAGTTTGAAAGGTTTTATTCATGCAAAGAACTGTAGACACACAAAAATTACCAGGTAGTGTGGTGGACAGCAGGAACTATTAAATCTTAACTTTGATGTTATTTTGGACTATACAGAAGAATAGGAAGGATGGGCTTGTTGGGCCGAGTGGTGTGGCCTGCCCTCGACTCAATTTTTCTAATGTACAGTGTGAGGCCAGAACTAATTTGGCTACTTGTGCTCAATGAGGATTGAGGGGACGTCTGAGAACATAATTTGCGTGCTATTATTTTAGGGTTATTTGGGTAAGGTGTAGCCTTCAAGTAAATAAACTCCTGTTTAAATATAAAGTTTATCAAAAAGGTTTGGAGAAAAGCAAGTAAAGGCATGTGCCAGGTTGGTAGCTCCCAGTCGGCAGCCAACTTTGCCTTTCGGAGTTCATTAACCCAACAACATAAGAAATGGGATGGCTATAGTGACGTGTGTTTCGGTAACTTCCTATGCAAGGCAATAATTTTGCTGTTATTAGTAACCACATAACCCTTGTCCACAGCAGTCCTAAAATAACACGGTCTTTGACACTTTCAACTTCAGTTAATTACTAAAATATTCAAAAAGGTCTTGCCTAAATACAAATGAATCAACAGGCAAGTTACATTTTACTTCTACAATAACAAGCTGTTTTAACATAGAAAAGGAACAAAGCATCGCTGTAAAAGTCCCTCTTCACACTTTTAAAGGTTTCAAGAAAACATAGGCTCCTTCCTCATATGAATGGTTGGAGGCCTTTTGAACAATCTCACATAACTGAGTAGTGAGAACATTGGGTGAGACTTTACTGTACCTACATACTTTAACACTGTGAAGGATGAATTAAGTGGAGGAAGTTGGGTTTTTCCAAAAAAATAAAAACCCTGTTAGGCTTATTTGTTAAGAATGCAAACATATAATGCTCCCACATTTTACATTTTCTTTTTTGGAACAATTTTGAAAAGAACAGGCAGAAAAGACTACTATCAGTAATTGGATGGTGAAACTGAGGACATCCTGAGACATAATAACTTGAAGGTAATTATTAAGATCTACAGACTGCTTAGTAATCACGGACGTGTCCGTGTTCTCCTAGCTGATGGCACATCTTGTTAGGACCAAGCAGAAATTCTGTGAAGCTGCCTTGATCATTTTTCCAAAGCTCTAAATAAACCTTCAACAATCTCAACAATACCTTTGCTGCTAAAATGGATGACCCATCCATGTCTACAGATCATGCATTGCATGTGATGTGCAAGTTACATTATGGCAAAGCAAGGGGCTCTGATGGCATTCTACCAGAACTCTTGAAATTCATGAACCAATCAACAAGTCTTTTCATAAACTCATTCTCCAGGTATGGACATCTAGGCAGGTTACATCTAAATAGAAAAGGAACATCATCTTCACATTGTATAAGGGGGGGGGGGATAAAACCCAGATGTACCACTTATAGCCTAATCCCCTTGCTTTCAGGTTTAGTTCAGGTCAGTTTGGGGAGCATGCACTGGTATGGCGCGTTGCCGCACGCACCACTTGAAACAGCTAAGGATCCTGATTGGCAACCCCCTAGGCAGACGTGGTTCAGTTCCACTCTCCAGAAATGGCCATCTATCTGCTACAGCCAGGTGTTATGTGGGTGTCACCTTGGCCTGGTCCAGACACTCGGGTCCTCAACATTGAGAATCCAATGAGCTGGATCACCCTCTGGGAATTGCACCACATGGCCGTAACTGATGCTCCCTCACAATGCAGGTAATGTGCCTCATTCGGGACTCCGTGAGCAACTGCTCATTCGACACAAAGTCAAGCCAGCAATACCCAAGGATTCTTGGAAGAGACACAGTACCAAAGGAGTCCAGTCTTCCTCTCAGGTCACAACCATATAGCAATACAGGAAGCACCAGGACTCTGAAGACTTGGACCTTCATCATTTTGCATACTGTACATATCAGGAGTGCTACACACCACTTTCCAGTGACCTTATGACTCCCAGTGCTCTCCCAATCCATCTACTGACTTCATAGGACGAGTCACCAGAGACATGAATGTCACTTCCAAGGTAAGTAAATCTCTCGACAAGGTGGACACTCTCTCTGCAGACAGACATACTACTGATGGCTGTGCTCAAAAGGTCATAAAAACCTGGGTCTTAGTTTTTATCAGGACACTCGCCAGCCCAAGGTGCTCAGACTCCTTGCTCAGTCTCTCGAGAGCCAAGATCAGAGCCTCCATTGACTTGACGAAGATCACAGCATTGTCAGCAAAGTCAAGATCAGTGAATCTTTCTTCACCAACAGATGATGCCCCACAGCCACTGGACCCCACGACCCTGACCAACACCCAGTCCATCCAAGTACTGAACAGAGTAGGAGCAAAACACACCTCTGACAAACCCCAGAATCAACTGGGAAAAATGTAGGGGTTCTACCTCCACTCTGCACAGCACTTACAGTCCCAGATAAAGGCTTTGCCCACATCCTCCTTGCAGGATTGCCTCCACTAATCGTTGGTAGCATCAGGACTCAACAGTGGGGTTTTACAATGGGCTATGGATTCTAGTCTTGCTTTCAGGCTATTGTTCAAGATACAAAGTTCAATTGTCTGCTGTGTGTTGCTTTTGTCAACCTGAAGGAGGTCTTTCACTCAGTCAAACATCAAGCTTTGTGGAAAGCTTTGTGGGGGATTGGCACCTTACTCTCCTCCTAAATCTCATCAAGGAACTGCATCAGAGCACCACTGCCAAAGTGAGGGTAAACTGCATGACTCCAAGAGACCATGTCACACACAGATCCGAGAAACTGGTGATGGTACATATCCACCATACTGAAGGAATTAAAAGTTGCCATCCACCCACAGCCATAAGAGATCAATCCAACAGGCCATTGATTTCTAATGTAAGTGCCCAGGAGGATAGACGGGCATCCCAGCTAGGATTGAGGAGAATTTCTTTCCCAGCCAGGATGCCATAATGGAAGAATGGACAGATTGTGGAAATTATAAGACATCCCAGCTGGGATGCTGAACGGTAGATTGGACTGGTGACAGCTGGAAGCCTCAAATTAATAGGTGGCAGTGTTCCTCACAAGTAGTTCTGGTTTGGACACCCACAGGGCTGCATGGGAATTGGAGTCCAGAAGTGCAGTCCTGTAGGGGTCCTTGGATGACGATAAAGGGTGCTGCCAGTGAAAGACCTCCCTGGCTTCTGTATGACCCAGAAGTGCTTCCAGAAAGCCACAACGTGCCACCAGAAGTACTCCTGGGCACAGCTTAAAAGGGGACCACTGCCATACCTCTAGGAGTCACAGTCAGGAGGCAGTGGGTGAAACTCACTGGAGGAGAAAAGAGAAGACATTGGTTCTGTGATTGTTTTGACTGGATTTATTGTATTATTGCAGCTATATTGGATTAAAAACCCGGAGTTGTATTGGGTCTTGTGTGTTTGGGGTTTGGGGGCTTGGATGTGCTCCCTACTGCTCCAGCTATGCATTCTGATTGAATGGGACACAAAATCAGAGAGGCAAGATTACATTGGTTTGGACATGTGCAGAGAAGAGATGCTGAGTATATTGGGAGAAGGATGCTAAGGATAGAGCTGCTAGGGAAGAGGAGAAGAGGAAGGCCTAAGAGGAGGTTTATGGATGTGGTGAGAGAGGACATGCAGGTGATGGGTGTGGCAGAGCAAGATGACGAGGACAGAAAGATATGGAAGAAGATGATCCGCTATGGTAACCCCTAACAGGACCAGCCGAAAGAAGAAGAAGAAGAAGCTATTAAGAATTTGTAGCTGCTGGAAAATGTTCTCCAATATGTCATCCTTTACAGACCAATCATGATATTTCTCTAAAGAAATCCATATAGTGGATGGGTTTTGCTTTACAGTCATTCTGGTGTGTGTTCAGACCAAAGTGTGTGTTTATTTATTTATTTTATTTATTTACCATTTAATATATTTATTTGTTATAAGGCTTCTGTGAGAAGCCAAATCTCCCCCGGGGGCAAAAAAAGTTCTAAAGTTCTCATGCCATAACCCATCCAATTTGTCCTTCTCCTCCTCCTCCTCCATAAGTGCCTACAAGCATCACACAGTCATGTCCACAAAACCTAAACACAGAGTCACTTCCTGATTGGTCAACGGGAATTGTGCTAAGTGCTAAATTGGCTCATTGGAGCTCTAACCCCTGGCGACAGCGCCCACATTTTTTGAACAACTTCAAGAGGCCATAAATGACTTGGATTGGGTTGAATCTGATCTCATACCTTGCCAGGAGTAACTTTACAACTTGTTTGTGCCAAACTGAAAAAAACAATCAGGCGCTCACAAGTTGGGGTAAAGTCGCATAGTGGAGCTCACATGTGAGTTTGGGTGCCTATCACACTTAAAGACTCCTTGTCACTGGTGGCCATTTGGAGGCAGGCATACACTGTAAGATTTAATGGGCTCACAATTGGTTGGTAACCCTTTGAATGATATCATGACGTGACTGTGGGGTGGTACCCTTGCAACTTGACATGGTGAAGAACGGTGTGTCTGTTTTTATAGTACACTAAATATAGCTAAGATCGCTATTGTTGTGGAGAATGGACTCGCTCTCACTTCTAAGTAAACTCTCAAGGAATGTGGGATGGGCAAGCAGGATAGACATTATTGCAAAGCTGTCTCAGTACAATGAAGTGAGCGCCTTATGTTGGGCGAATCTTACAGTTTATTACAATTCTTATCAGTATCTCTTTTGCACTTGAACATTTTTGATTATTATCGGACTCCAAAAACGCAAATCCTTCATTCCTAAAGTTTATCCAAACCACCAATATTTTCTCATGCTTCATCAGAAATAATTGCTTTTCTGCCCCTAGCTGTCACCACTTACCGCCCATCCCTACGAGTGACCTTCCCTCCGTGTCCACTAAATCACTTCTCACATTCTTGACCCAAGGCTGGTAGATAATGGTGACTCTTCATGCATTAAGAAAAGTAAAAAATGCAGGCATGAGCCTTTAGGGGTTTAACTCTTTCATAACCTACAGTTAACTAATACAATAAAATTTGAATGGAGATTACCATTCGCTTGATTAGCCTGTATCTTCTGACCAGAAGACTATGTCACTTATGCTAATCTGTTAAAAGTGCAGGCACGTACTGCTACCAGTAGTTTGTTCCTCAATATTCCTAATCTTAATATCTGATCAGGATATTTCTAGCAAGAATCTGATGTTGTCTCTTTCTCGTGTATTCATAAATGTTTTGCAGCTGTGATGAGCCCAGATTTGCTTCCTGGTTGGTCAATGGCAAACATCGAGATCTAATCGACTTGCAGCGGGCGACATGGACAAGTCAGAGTAGGCAGGCAGCAGGTAACACTCAGTGGAGAGGAGAAGGAGGAAGAATTGGTGATTCATTGCATTCATTTATTGTATAATTGTGGCACATTACTGAAAGGAGGTGTGTGAAGGTGCATTGAGGAATACATATTCTTTATTTTATTCTATTAACATGTGGTGTATTGCTGTGTCTGTGATTTGGGGTTCTCTGGCACCCCCTTGTAGTCACACAGGCTAACACTGTAACTCACTTTAAAAAATTCAACAGCCACTTTTTTTAACTTGGCCTTCCATGACTACAAATTAGTTCTGCCCTTAATAAACTAGTTATGCATAGAGCACTCACACTCTTCAATGAACCTGCACTCTTTATTGATCTTTATGTTTTCTGTTTTCTTTTCCAGGTTTTCTGCACCACCACCACCACCTGAACAAAGTCCTGTGCAGCCGTCTGTGATGTTTGACTGAAAGCGAATACTCCAACCTGCCATAAGACCCACTGTGTCAAATCTTCTAAGATGAAGCCTAAAACAATAAATAAAGAACTTCTTACGAACATTTATATTACATAGAATGACCAGTGGCTCCTAGGTGGTCTTTTGGCCTTGAACCCCTACAGATTTTGTTCTTTAACAGGAGCTTTTTTTTTAATGATTCTGTCCATCTCAGCCCACTGACCTTATCATTGGACTCACATTTAGAGACTTAAAAAAAATGTCTATATTGAAGGTCTATAATCCATCCATCCATTTTCCAACCCACTATATCCTAACAGGGTCATGGGGGTCTGCTGGAGCCAATCCCAGCCAACACAAGGTGCAAGGCAGGAACAAATCCCGGGCAGGGAGCCAGCCCACCGCAGGGCACACACACGCACCAGGGACAATTTAGGATCACCAATGCACCTAACCTGCATGTCTTTGGACTGTGGGAGGAAACTCACGCAGACACAGGGAGAACATGCAAACTCCACACAGGGAGGACCTGGGAAGCGAACCCGGTTCTCCTTACTGTGAGGCAGCAGCGCTACCACTATGCCACCATAAAGCCTATAATTCGCTTAATTATCTTATATAAGTGTGCATTATTTATTTGTTATATATATATTTATTCATTATTCTCCTTATTTAATTCTAAATTGTTTTTCTTCACATGTAATTACTTCTTTGACACCTTGTAAAAGCACTTGGAGCTTCCTCCTTTGTATAAAAATGTGCCATAAACAGAAGTGATGTTGCTGTTGTTGTGCTTAGTTAATAGAGAAGTTCAAATAAATGGAAAAATTGGTTAGGATGAAAATCGACAAACACGGGGGGGGGGGGGCTATGAGTGAACTTAAACACCCAACCCACCCCCCCCACCCCACCTCCCACCAATCCAGACGAGCAGGCTCTAGAGACATCACACGAGCCATAGAGTGAAGTCTTGATTTTGTGAATTAGAATTTGGATGCCCATCAGTTATGTCACTGGGGGGTTTACAGGTGATGGTGTGGCTGACATGATAGATAGATAGATAGATAGATAGATAGATAGATAGATAGATAGATAGATAGATAGATAGATAGATAGATAGATAGATAGATAGATAGACATGGAAGGCACTATATAATAGATAGATAGATAGATAGATAGATAGATAGATAGATAGATAGATAGATAGATAGATAGATAGATAGATAGATAGATAGATAGATAGATAGACATGGAAGGCACTATATAATAGATAGATAGATAGATAGATAGATAGATAGATAGATAGATAGATAGATAGATAGATAGATAGATAGATAGATAGATATGAAAGGCACTAGATAGATAGATAGATAGATAGATAGATAGATAGATAGATAGATAGATAGATAGATAGACATGAAAGGCACTATATAATAGATAGATAGATAGATAGATAGATAGATAGATAGATAGATAGATAGATAGATAGATAGATAGATAGATAGATAGATAGATAGATAGATAGATAGATAGATAGATACTTTTAATCCCAAGGGGAAATTCACATACTCCATCAGCAGCATACTGATAAAAAACAATAAATTAAACAGTGATAAAAATGCAGGTTGTGGTACCCGGTGGGGGTTCATGCCCGGCCGGGATGCCCAGGAGGACCGGAGGAGGGCTTGTGCCTCCTCCAGAACATGAGGGGGCATCCTCCCTGGTTGCTGTGGGGGCCACGGGTACAGAGCTTGGAAGCTCAACCCTGTAGGGGCCCGTGGTCACCGCCAGGGGGTGCCCCGATGCCTTGGGAGCCTTGGACCTCAGTACTTCCGCCACACCCGGAAGTGCTAGGGGGAAGAGTACTGGGGACACCTGGAGGACTTCCGGATACACCGACAGAGCTTCCGCCACACAGGGGTGCAACTACAGAAGCCCTTAGGATGCACCTGGAGTCCATCCAGGGTGTATAAAAGGGGCCGCCTCCCTCCAGTCAGGGGCAAGAGTCGGGTGGAAGAAGGACGGAGCTCAGAGGAGAGGAGTGGAGGCGGACCAGAGACTTGGAGAAGGCATTGTGTTGTATGGCCAAGGACTTAAGGGGTGATTGGTGCTGCGGCACTGGGATTGTGCACTTGGAAACTGTATATAATGTATAATAAACGTGTGTGTGGTGAAACCAACATGTCTACCTGTCTCTGTCCGGGCTGTTCCCCACAAGGTATAACAGACAATATCTTTGTATAATGTTAATGTTTACTTCCCCGGGTGGAATTGAAGAGTCGCATAGTTTGGGGGAGGAACGATCTTCTCAGTCTTTCAGTGGAGCAGGACATTGACAGCAGTCTGTCGTTGAAGCTGCTCCTCTGTCTGGAGATGATACTGTTCAGTGGATGCAGTGGATTCTCCATGATTGACAGGAGCCTGCTCAGCGCTCATCTCTCCGCCACAGATGTCAAACTGTCCAGCTCTGTGCCTACAATAGAGCCTGCCTTCCTCACCAGTTTGTCCAGGCGTGAGGCGTCCCTCTTCTTTATGCTGCCTCCCCAGCACACCACCACGTAGAAGAGGGCGCTCGCCACAACCGTCTGATAGAACATCTGCAGCATCTTATTGCAAATGTTGAAGGACGCCAGCCTTCTAAGGAAGTATAGTCAGCTCTGTCCTCTCTTACACAGAGCATCAGTATTAGCAGTCCAGTCTAATTTATCTTCCCAGGTATTTATAGGTCTGCACCCTCTGCACACAGTCACCTACTTAATGAGACGATGTCCTACTTCTTCAGAATCCATAAGTTCTATCAAGTTAGCTAAAGAAAGTGGTCACCCTTTCAGGTTCTGATGTCATTGAGGTTTGCGGTGGTCTTATCTATGGTTGCTGTGCAGCCAGAAGAAATTTTTGCACTGAGTTTGGAGTCATCAGCACACAAGTGGAGGATGAGGCTTTGTTGTATTGTATGGCTGCTTCTGGGTACAACTACCTGGTATCAGGGATCAAGCTACAATATTTAACCAGTAACATCCGGTGTAAAATTTTGCCAAATCAATATGCGAACAGTTGATCAACTGTGACAACCCCTAACGGGAGCAGCCGAAAGAAGAAGAAGAAGAAGAAGTCTACTTTTTCATGCTAAGTTGGCATTCGGTGCCAAAAGTGAATGATAACTTAAACAGACTTCCTCTTGTTCAAGTTTTACAGCATTACTATTTCATACTGCACCTTTGAGCACCCATGCTTTCATTTTCACATATGATGCGTGCCCACATCACTCCAGATAGGATGACAGCTGTTCAGGAGAGTCGTATTAGACATTAGGAGAATGCAACAGTGGCCTAGAAGGTTGGGGCTTGGGCATTGTAGTGTGGGGGGGGGGGTACGGGGTTAATAGGGTAATGTTTACCCAGGGCCCACTGGGGGGAGGGGGGGTCCTTGAAGCCTGGAATGAAAAGGACATGTGACAGACTTGGATCGAGATGAAGGGGCCTACGGAGACAGCTGATGTATAGGACTCAGAGTTCTGGTTGTGTGTGCTGCTTATGTTGTATTTTCTCCTTACTGTTTTTAAGATGAGTGTCCATGTGGAGATTGCATGTTCCCCCTGTGTGCTATGTAAGGATTGGTTGACAGGCTGTTCTCAGTTTATGCTGTGTGAGTGTGGAGGCGTGCGTCAGTGAGTGTGCCCTGCGATGGACTGGCTGCTGCCCTGCTCCAGACGCCAACAGGACAGGCTCCTGTCCAGCTCGACTCTGAATTGGATTAAGGGGGTTTAAGGAAACTAAATTGTATTACTTAGACCATGAAAGGTCACAGATTAAGAGGTAACCATAACTTCAAAAATTCAATAGAATTTTAGATGATAAAATTTGGGGAAAAAAATATAATTAAAAGTAGGATGCAGAATTTCAGTTAAAATGAGCCTTCTATCGCACAGCAACCCTCCTACGTGGTTGTGACCACGCGACGGCTCCGAGCAGGCTGTCATTTACCGGCCAGATCGTCGTCGTCTTTCTGGCCATTCTGGCCATAGGGGGAGTTCACGAAATTAAGCGCCTTCAACAACTGGGCTCGAGCCAAGACACCTCCAGTGTCAAGACGATTGTCTGGGTTAATAAATAAATAATTAACTCCAACAATAAAGGCGGAACAGATTGTAAAATGTCAGCTCGCCTTCTCTGTGATTATCACATTATATTAATTAATACTGGGATTCTAAAGGATTTAAGAAACTTCACGCCTCGGCGTTGCGAGAAGAACTTTTAATCCGCCGAGAAAGTTGTCTTTTTTTTTAAATGGATAACTACGGATGACGAGCCTCAAAAATAAAATAAGAAAGAAAGAAAGAAAAAAAAAGCGTTTAAAGGACAAGAAGGAAGGGGGGACGACCACAAGAGGGCGCCGCGCGCTGGATTATGTCGAGTTCGTATTCGCCCTCTAAATTCAAGAACCGCGTTTCAGTAATAATAATAATTATGATAATAAGTTATAACACTAGTAAAATTACCCACTTAATCCAATTCAGGGTCGCAGTGGGCTAAAACCTATACCGGCAGCGTCGGCAACAAAGTAAAATAATAATAATAATAATAATAATAATAATAATACCCTTAAACTTACGACTTACTCCAATACAGAGTGTCAGCGATCCGAAGTCTATCCACAGAACATCGGTGGTAGAGCAGCAGAAGAACAATATGTAGGTTTGGTGAATTGGCGTTTCTAAATTCTCCTTGGTGTGTGTTGGTGTGACGGACTGGCGCCCTGTCCAGGTGTTCTTCCTGCCTTGTACACAGTCATTTCTGGGATAGGCTCCATCTACCTCCGGCTCTGCCCTGTATTTGAAAGATGGATGGATGGATGTAATAATAATAATAATAATAATAATAATAATAATAATAATAATAATAATAATAATAATAAAGACTTATGAACCAGCGAAAACCGCCTTAATTCGGGTGCTCATGAGAAATGTAATGATATACTACATAAGCTATAAGTACGTAATAAACAATTGTTGCATAAAATAAAATATTAAAGCTTGTGCTTCAATTCAAATGTGTAAAGTCTAAATATTTTCGTTTGTAAAGAAATGTGTCATTTTTCACCTTCTGATATTGGTCCATCGAGACTAGATCCCTTGTAAAGGGTCTAAAATCAAAATTAACATCATATCAATGATCTTAAAATAGTCAAAAACGATACCCCTCATCGATACCCTCATGCTTATGCTTGAAATTTGTCATTATTAACCTTCTGGGAATGGTTTTTGGAGGGCTAGGACCACCGACAAAGAATCAAATATGAAAAATATGACCATATTCGTGATCAGCAACTTCGAAGTGATATAAAACGACTCCATTTTTCCCATTTTTCGAAGTTTTCTGAAAGGAATTAACTTTGACTTCCTCCTGTTTCATTAGGGGATGAATCCCTGGGGTCGGTTAATGTTGTTTGCAAAACTTCAAACCCTTCTGATCACTTTTGCTGCAGACACCTATTGATTTATTCTTTATCATACAGGTGTAATTTCCTCCACAAAATAGGGTCCAAAAATGGAGGACCAATAGTTGTCGAGAACCCCAAAAAGCTCAACGTCTTGCATAACTACACATCATGAAGAATCGAACCATATATCATAAGTGGAGGTTTTACCGGTGAGTCAGGAATCAGCGAACAAAAACAATGCTGATTTCAAAGCGTGTATTAGTAATGATGATGATGATGATTATTATTGTTATTATACAGGCACAAAAGGTGTCACCTGCTCTGACTAACCTGCGCTAATTTTTACTTTCAAGCTACTAAAGGCGCCAAACTGAGTGGCACTCGCCGGCTGGCCACTGCATGATCACGTGTCTCCTACCCCTGCTTCATTGTAATTCGCCCCGCCTGGCTTATCTCGGTCCGATTTTAACCTCTGATGGACTGGCGTCCCGTCCAGGTCTGAATTCTGCATTACTGCCGAGACAGACTCCAGCTCAGGGCGGTATAAAAGAAGGCATTTGAACTGGATAGATAATTGATTTAATAACAATTAACAGATTTACAACACACTTTTGCTTTGCTTTTCTAAACCGCTTAATTTTTAATATAACACAATCTCGAAAAACGTGTTTTAAATAACGAATGAGAACGGGGATGCTGGGCTTAGAAGTTGATCTAAACTCTCCGAATAATCCTGGGAGCAGAATTTGAGACTGTAAAACGCTGATTAAATTCTGAAATTCAAGCAGAATGCTGCTCTAATATCTAGTTGACGACTGTTTAAGATTGGATCAGGTCAATACCAAACCGCCCTGTTGTAGATTAATAGAACAGCAGGTTAAATCAGAAAGTGGGAAAATTCTGTCGAATCAGCGAGCGCCTGGTGGTCGGCAAACACACATACTGACCAGGCTAAGCCCAAAACGGTGACGTGAAGTCTTCTGGTGGGCTCACCACCTACAAGGCGAAGGGTGAGGATCTGGTGCACAATGCCAGTTTAGTGCGGGCATATAAGGAAGGATGAACGTGGACAGGAACGCCTGGGAATCCTCCAAGAAGAGTTGGAATCTGCATCTGGAGACAGGGAAGTCTGGAGTCGGTGCTACCATCGCGACCCACACCAGGAAAGCGGTTTCCGAAAATGAGATGAAATGGGTCTGTAACACAGAACCCACATTTTGTCTTTGTGTAAAAAGTTTCCTAAATAGATAATTGTTGTATAAAAATAAACTTCAGCCTGGTGATGTAACTGATCCTGTCTGAAGATCCCGTGATCGTAAGCAGAGAAGCTACACCACTATAATCCAGAATCGAAAGTCTATCACTACAGTAAACTCTACTCACTCAATGTGCTACTATCCAACTATGAAAGCCAAAGTACAAAGAAGCTAAAGAAAAAAGAACAACTAAACAATATGAAGAGGACCTGAAGTTTGCTTTTCATTCGCCTTTCATTTGTAGTCACACATCTTCAGGTTGAGTTCATCAGCTCAGGTGAACCGACACACAAAAATGGAGGAACGAGAAGGAGGACAATCATTTTATTTCCGGATGCTATTCAGTCTCATTGGTAAATAGGGCCTCATTTGCTTCATCTTCATATTTTTAGGGTGAAGTTCTTAATTTTTTAATATGTTGCTTTTCACACACCGTGGGCCATTCGTCGTACCTGTGGCGCATGCGCGTTTCGCCAAACACCAGTACACTAAGTGACTTGTCCATTCCAAATGGGTCCGGTAGGTGTGTGTGTGTCTGTGAGTGGAACCAACAATAGAATGGGTCCTGATCATATTGTTTCTTGCCCTGTCAGAACCCGGATTAAATTATTACATGACGCCCACTTCAGTACATTTCAAGCCAACTAAATAAGCAAAAGCTACGGCTGGACGGTTCTTGTTCACCATGACGTACGTCTTTCCGCCTCGCTGCCTGTCACTGCCAGGGCTCCTCGGGCAGCCTGTCTCACTTTTGTGTGTTTTTCCAGCAGGGCTCTTCCTTCCCCAAAAGAAACGCTAAAGTTCAAACATCTGTTTGTCTCCAAACCACTTTAGCCAGGACTGCGTAAAAAAAGAGAGTTCACAGCTGGTGAGGGAGCCTCCCCGCGGGGTTTTGGATGACGTGGTGATAAGAAGGAGTATTTATCCAATGCGCCTTGCAACATTCCTTTTGTTTTTCTAATTGGGGCACGGGCAGGTGAAGTGCCTAGCTCATGGTCACACCGCGTCAGGGATTTGAACAAACATCCTCAGGATTTGAGGTCCAAATCCTTAACCACTACCTCACATACTATTACAGGTACGTTGGGCTCTAAACATTTTGATTCTGATTTTAGCAAGGGTGCCCACACCCTGCTCCAAACACGCCGGTCCTGGCGGGCAACCAGAACGCGAGCGCCGACACGAGGCCGCGCCCTTGTGCGGTCGTGCGCGTGCTCGACTGAGGGGCTGAGATTGTTGGCAGGAGTTGGGCGACGGTGCACAAGAATTCTGAGGAGGTTAATTCCTGTGCGTGTCTGCCCCGCCCTGTCCTGCCCCACTTAAAACCACACTGGTAGCACTGTAATATAATTTGTAAATGGAAACGGGGCAGCTTGGATTTTGATTTAATTACCGCTTTTGCCGTAGCCCTAACTAACCCTTATTCATCAATAATGCATTGCTTTGTGTTTAGCGGCTATAATTAATCCACAGTTACCATAATTAAAAGACCAAAATCCCACAGATCTCCCCAGTCAGTCGCAGCTGTACTGGCAGGCACCGCGTGTTGTCGTCACCTGAAATGGTGCAATTCCGCCGAGGACGGGCTGCTGCCGCGCCGGTGCCTACACGCATGGGCGGCCGCTGTCCACCACCACCAGGAGAAGTGCCTCGGCGGCGGGGGCAGATTCGGCCCCGGAGGACCGGCCTGTTCGCGCTTTTAATCTTGTCTGTTTTACCTTTTGTAGCGGAGCCCTGTAGCTTCATGCGCTAAGTGGATGGCGGTGTGCAAGAAATAATCGGGTTTGAGGTAAGTGGCGACCCTGAACGGGAGGCCAGTCCACTGCGGAGCGCATGTTGTCCTAACGACATAATGAACCTAACCAAGGCTTTTTTTGGGTACACTTGGATATCCTGGAGTAGGGGTGGGGTGCCCATTGACTGTAGAGAGACGGCGGTCGTGCCCACTGTGCCCCCCGAGAATTGCCGTTAAAAAGGAATAACTAAACAATTAGCCGTATTATTTAAGACTGTCATTTAGTCGTGTTATATTTTACAAAATATGAATTATATTGTCTGTATGTGCCTATACAAGTATTCACCTCCTTGGACGTTTTCACATTTTATTGTTAGAAGATATTAAACCACAGTGGATTTAGTTTGACTTTTCGGACATTAAGCAACGGAAAAAGACTCTTCAATATCACAGTGAAAGCAGATTTCTGCAAAATGGTCTAAATTAATTACAAACATAAAGCACAAAATAATTGACCCCATAAGAATTCACCTCCTTTAAAATAACAACACTATATCATCATTGGGGGCAGGACTTTGGTTTAAGAAGTCGTAGAATGTGCTAATCGAGACCCCCTGTCTAATGGTTCATTGATTGCCATATGAATTCTCCTGAATGTAGACGCCTACACAATCTACACAATAAAGACACAAGAACATTCTAAACAACTCTGTGAAAAGTACAAATCAGGGGATGGATACTAAGAAAATGTCCAAGGGACTGAATATCCATTTAAATCAGTCATGAAAAAATGGAAAGAAGGTGACAAGAGCTGTGAATCTGCGAAGAGGAGGCCAGCCACAAAAACTGAAGAAGGAAACATGAGGGAAGCCACCAAGAGACCTCTGAGAACTCTGAATGAGTGACAAGCTACTGTGACTGAGGGACTGAGCACATAACAATAGTTGCAACTTTACAGGAAAGGGAAAACAGATAAGCCACTTAAAAGAAAGAAAGAAAGAAAGAAAGAAAGAAAGAAAGAAAGAAAGAAAGAAAGAAAGAAAGAAAGAAAGAGAAAGAAAGAAAGAAAGAAAAATGCACACAGGATATCTTGGATAGAGATTGGCAAAAGGCACACGGGACACTCTCACTCCTCAGTCAGCTGGAAGAAGGGGTAATGGTCTGATGAGATCAAAATGGAGCTTTTTGGCCAGCAGACTAAACGCCATGTTTGAACTCATTATCACAAAAACTCCACCCACACTGTGAAGCATGGTAGCAGCATCAGGCTGTGGAGATGCTTCTCTGCAGCAGTCCCTGGAAGCCTTGGAATGCAGCAAAATCCTGGAGGAAAACCTGATGCAGTCTGCAAGAAACCTGCACCTTGGGAGAATATTTGTGTTCCAGCAAGACAAGTATAAAGCCAACGCTACACAGGAACGGCTTCAAAACAACAATGTGAATATCCTGCACTGGCTGAGTCAGAGTCCAGATCTCAGTCGACCTGCTGAGAATTTGCATCTGGACTTGACATTCACAATTTCCATGACACTTGATAGAGCCTGAGCAGATCTGCAAAGAAGAAGGGAGAAAAAAATCAGAGTTGTGCTCTTAAGGAGGTCATGGCTGCCAAAGGTGCATCTACTAAACACTGATATGAAGGATGTCAATGAGGCTAGTCATTTTAATTTAGTCCACTTTGCGAAGATCTGTTTTACTTTGACATTAAGGGGTCTTTTTTCTGTTGATCAGTATAAAAAAAGCCAAATTAAATCCAATGCAATTCAATATTTAATATGGGAGTAAATCATAAAGTAGGCAGTTGTGTAACCTTAATCGATAGAAGTTGACACAATTCAACGAGTTCGCGATGGCTTATGGGTAGTTTGAACACGCACAGCCCAACTCTCTGTAGTTAATCTAGTTGAAGCCAAGGTTAAATAAATATGGACACTCCGCAGTGGGATTGTACCATTGTTTAACAATGCGCTGTGTTAAAATTTCTTTGGGCAGACGGAGTAAAACCTTCTGAAATTCACCAGTGGATATTGGTTCAGTATGGAAGTGAAAACAGCAGACACGACGAAAAAGTTTATTAATGGATAGTCAGATTTAAGGCGGGAAGAACAACTACCACTAATGAAGCTCGATCTGGCTGGCCATCCCGACATCGACATGACGGCTGCCTTCACATGAGAAGACAGACGCGGATTACGTTGTCCGCTGTTGCTGCATATTTGGACATTATATCTCCACATACAGTGCGTGATGACTTGGGATTCTGTAAAATTTGCACAAGATGGCTACCCAAACAACTTACTGATCTGTACAAGCCAACATCTTTCGTTGAATTTCAGCAGGTTTCACCCCCTCTGTTCAACGGAATCTCACTGCAGCGCGTCCATATTCACTTGATCTTTACTTCAATAACTAACGGCAGAACGCGGCGCTGTGCGTCTTTGAACTACCCATAAGCCATTGCGAATGCATTGTATCGCGTCATCTTCTGTCTGTTGCTTTACCGCGTAATTTCCAAATCGTCTTTACTTTGTGATTTACCCTCGTGTAAATAAGACGTGAACATTTCCGAGGTGTGGATGTTTTAATAAGCACCGTATGCCCCCCAGTGGCACGAGTGACATCTTGCAGACCTTAATAATGACAGCATCTGAAAACATGGATTAAAACCGGAATTCATAAAGGTAATGAATGTGCTGGAAATCGAACCCAAGAATCTTCCTAATCTGTTTTGCCATTTTATTTAAATAAATGTCCGACAGGAACAATTAGCAGTGCTGTTTTGTTTTTAGTCTGCCTTTTGCTTACCTTGTATTCCGTCTTTTACAACTTTCATACTACAGTGTTTTAAATGGCAGGAATCAGGCAGTTTTTATAAGTTACAAGTAAGGAAAGTAATTGGCATAACAAGAGTATACTGACATTCAATCTTTGACACACACTGCTTCATTGTTTATTTTCAGACTGAAATTTGTAACCAGAAAAAGCCCCGTGATTAAAATGCTAAAATGCTAAGTAGATTAGCACAAACACACCTTGGAAAAGCAGAAAGCTCAGACTTTTAAACAAACTTGTATCTCAAAATGAAGGCTAAATAAGCAAAGAGCACACAGTTCTGGTTGTGAGTTGGGTGTGAATGAAAACCTGCTGCCTCAGCTCAGGGCCATCCTAACAGAATCAGGGCAAAGTAGTGTGCAAGGACACTGTTTTGATGGCAAAACAGAAAGTTACATAGGCATCAGAAACATCGTGGGCCCTATGCCAGGGACCACTGTGCCCATACGCAGTGCCAGTGCTAGGTTATTTTGTGCCCTAGGCCCAGCTTACTAGTACACCAACTGATTATTCAGTAGCTAACCCATGTGGCTGGGCTCCCACCCCCCCCCCCCCCCCCCGCCCCCCTTATGATATGTGCCCTAGACGAATGCCTTAATCGCCTTAATGGTGGCGCCAGCTCTGCCCATACATTAAGATGATCCTGCCTCTACTGAGCTCCAGAGCCAAAGTAGCCTTTCCTGTTACAGCTCATGAGGACACAAAAGTGAGAAGGAGACAAAAAAAGAGAAACAGACCAGGTTCTAATGTCACATTGTGAGAACTGGTGAGGCAACAGACAGAATTATTAGCTTTTAAGACCTCAAATGAGGCAGAAAAAAAACTTGTGGAAATACACTGGCAAGTGGATTGGGGCTGCATGACTCTATTGCTCAGAACAACCATGGCACTAGTGGTCTTCATCTTCAGTTATCTCATTTTGTGGTCAACACTGTCCAGAGGTGATTTATAGATACAGAACACTGGAATGATTTAGATGAGAGCAGGCCATTCAGCCCAGCAAAACTTGCCAGTCCTATCCAACTAATTCCTGCAGAATAACATCAAGTCAAGTTTTGAAGGCCTGTGAATGTCTGCGTACCAGGGCAGCTGGGCGACAGACAACTTGGCGAAAAGGCAACTCGGTGAAAAGACAACTCGGTGAAAAGACAACTCGGCGAAAGACAATTTATATAAAGGATTAGCAATTTTGGTTGCAGAAGATAATGTAAGATAGAGTTTGTTCCATCTGCAGAACAAAGTTTGTTCGTCAATTATATACATTTATTTTCAACATTTTAAATCACGTTGTCATTTAAATGTAATTAAAAAATCTCTTTGAACCTAACTATTACATAATTGGTAAAGGATGTCGCCGAGTTGTACTTCGCCAAGTTCTATTTTCGCCATGTTTTCTTTCACCTAGTTGTCTTTTCACTGAATTGACTGTCGCCCAGTTGCTACCGAACCAAAGTTCTGCTGCCTACCACACTACTTGGTAGTTTATTGCACATGTCTGTGATTTTCTGTGTGAAGATAAACTCCCTAATGTTTGTGTGAAGTTTACCGTTAAGTAGTTTCCAACTGTGTCCCCATGTTGAAGTAATTTTAAAGTAACAGCCTGGGTCCACTGTCCCTTCATAATTTTAAACACTTCAATCATGTCTCCTCTTAATCTCCTTTTGCTTAAGCTGAAAAGGCTTGACAGTTTTAGTCTTTCCTCATGACTTATCCACTACCATCCTGGAATCAGCCTAGTCACTTTCCTCTGGACTTTCTCTAATGCTGTTATGTCTTTTTTGTAATATGGAGACCAAAACTGCATACAGAACTCTATTGATACCTCATGAGTGTGTTATAAAGCTCAGGCATAGTCTCCTTGGACTTGTACAGAGCTAGAGAACAATTGAAGCACAGGCTGGATAAGTGGCATGCTCACTGTGACACAGAGAACCAATGATGGACAACGCTGTGGATTAAAATCAAACAATTTAGGAAGCCACATTATCTGGTTTTAGGACTCACTCACACTCAGTCAGACATTGAACCAGTAATCCCATGGGGATTCACTCCGTTTGGCTCAGTACTTGTTGTGTTACAGCCAGAGTTCTTTCTCTGGCTTATGTGTAGTTTTTGAATTGCACTCTATGCTCACAATTTTGTGGACACCCCTTCAAATCATTGAGTTCAGGTGATTCGATTGTTAACAAGTGCACAAAATCAGCACACAGTCATACAGTCGCCATTGACAAGCACTGGCACTCGAATGGGTCATAATGAAGAGCTCAGTGTTTGTTTGTCCAGGGTTTGTTCCTGCCTTGCGCCTTATGCTAGCTGTGATAGACTCCAGTCCACCTGATACTCTGGTCTGGATTAAGTGAGTTAAAAGGTGACATGACATGACTCTCCCAGGATGACACTGTTGTCACAAGTCAGTATGTGAAATTACTGCTCTGGTAGGTCTGCGCCAGTCAACTGGAAGTGCTAATATGGTGATGCATAAGCATCAAGGAGCAACCACAGCTCAGCCACGAAGTGGAAGACCACACAAACACGCAGAGTGGGCCACTGAGTGCAGACATGCAGAACATGTAAAAATCAACACTCTTCTGTAGCATCTCTCACAACAAACAGTCTCAGAAAGCAACGTCAGCACAAGAGTTGTGCTTCCGGAAGTTCATGAAGTGGGTTTCAATGGTCGAGCCCAAGATGACTATGCACAATGCCAGCTGTTGCTGGTGTGGTGTACAGCATGTCATCATTGGACTCTGGAGTAGTGGAAATGTGTTCTCTGGAGGAGTGAATCACACTTCACTATCTGGCAGTCTGATGGATGAATTTAGGTTTGGTGGACACCAGGAGAACACTACCTCCTGGACTGCATTTTGCCTACTGTAAAGGTTGGTGGAAGAGGAATCATTTGTTTGTCAGGGTTGTTGTGGGGGGAGGTCCCTTGGTGCCATTGAAGGGTTCTGTTAATGTTGCAGCATACAAAGACATTTGAGACAATTGTAGACTTCCAACTTTGTGTCAACAATTTGTGAAAGCCCATTTGTGTTCCAGCCCCTGTGCACAAAGCCAGATCCATAATGACATGGAGAAACTTGAGTGGCCTACCCGGAGCCCTGACCTCAAACGCACTGAACACCAATTCTGAGCCAGGCCTTCTCCTTCAACCTCAGCATCTGACCTCACAAATGCTCTTTGGGCTGAATGGACATAAATTTCCACAGACACTCCAAAATCTTTTGGAAGAAAGAGTGGATGCTGTTATAGTCACAATTTGAGGGGGGGGGGGGGGGGATTGGTTTATGGGGCGCTCTATATTAATGCCCATGGTTTGGGAATGGGATATCCAACAAGTTCATAAGTGTGATGATCAGGTGTCCACTTTATGCCACATAGTGTTATTTTTCATGTGATTATGTAATTCCTGTTTCTTGTACAGTATAATATTTATGTCCTGTGTCTTTAAGCCTTTTTTACATTCCTTCTGTTTTGTGGGTGAATCCCCACCTTGACATCCTATGCCGAAGGACCACCATCAGCCTTTATATGTGAGACTAGGGAGTTGGTCCTTCAGTGGATCATTGAGAGCTGTGGGAGATATTCTTGTAAGTATTCTTTTTCTTCATGTTAGACCTTTGAGAAAAATCACATCAGCATTTAACAAATTTGGAAAACTGGAGTCTTGTGAGGCCAGACATGATTCTGAAATGAGAATACACATCAGGGGACAGCTTGCTAAAATGTTTTGCAGTGAATAAGAACATAATAATGCGCTGCAGAGGCTCTGTCCATAAGGTTTCTTCCTAAAACCCCACCCCATCCCCCAATACTTTAAGGAGAGAGCAATGAAACTGAACAGAAGACTCGATGCTGACAGATAATAGAAAGCTAAAATTGCTGCTGTCAATTCAGGATCTCAGTAGCACAAGGTAACCAAAGTTTAATAATTCATTTGCACATTGTAATGAGCGCTGCAATGGACAGACAGGCAGACAGACAGACAGACAGACAGGCAGGCAGGCAGACAGACAGACAGACAGACAGACAGACAGACACTCACCTCTGCAGCTACTTGCAGCTCCACGCGTTTGAGAAGCCTCTGTCTGCTATGATATCTTTCTGTCATTTTAACAACTATATGACATTCAACAACAAACAGATTAGATAAGCATTGTGGTCTATGGATATATGACGTGTTAAAACGCTGCAACTATTTTCTAATGTTCTGTTTGCACTTCCATTTCGAGAGTAGCGTTAACTTGCTTCAGTTATGCATTTAGATGTGCAGTCAGAAGGTGGATGTTGAGCAGCCTCCTGGGTGCTTCTGCTGGTGGTGTTATTAGGTAGATTTGCTAATTCGGGTATGTTGAGTACTGAAATCTGCAGTTGATGTGCCTCTTTATTATCAGCTCTCTTAACGGCAGTTTTTTTGAAGTGTTTGACACATCATTTACTTTGAACGCTGTAAATCAAGATGCACAAAAACACCACAAAAAGGTTTGGGATAGCCACCCCGTATACTTGGCAATCAGGTTGGTAAGGCAATATGTCTTTACAGACATGAGTCCAAACCAGAACTGAGGTACAAATGAAAAAGATGGCTGTTATATTAGTCAGGTGACAGGAAGAGGTGTGTTCAAAGGAAGTGGAAGTGACATCCATAGCAGGCAGGCTGACAGGACCAGAAGTGGAAGTGATGTCTCTTTAAGAGGTGAGATCTTCTGTTGGTCCGCAGAGGAACAATAGGAGAAAGATTTAGAGTACAGTGCCAACCCCTGGTCTGGTGGAGAAAAACAATTATTCAAGCAATTAAACCATCTCACATGCTCATGCGTGTGACAGTGCATATTTTGGAATTTGTATTTTCACGAGGAGTTTGCATGTTCTCCCCGTGTCTGCGTGGGTTTCCTCCGGGCGCTCCGGTTTCCTCCCACAGTCCAAAGACATGCAGGTTAGGTGGATTGGCGATTCTAAATTGGCCCTAGTGTGTGCTTGGTGTGTGGGTGTGTTTGTGTGTGTCCTGCGGTGGGTTGGCACCCTGCCCAGGATTGGTTCCTGCCTTGTGCCCTGTGTTGGCTGGGATTGGCTCCAGCAGACCCCCGTGACCCTGTGTTCGGATTCAGCGGGTTGGAAAATGGATGGATGGATATTTTCACAAACATAGCTGCCACTTTTTTCAACCTTACATTGAATCTGACCCTGTTGTCATAGCTGTGAACAACAGAGCACACACAGCACCTGCAACAACGTATTGTTCACGTTTGCCACTCGTCCATTGATGTCTTTAAAAGCCAATGTGTAATGTGATTTTACAGAAAGACTTGTCAGTTGAAACAGATTATGTTTCTTTTTAACACATGCAAGGTGCTCACTACACACGCAACACACATTTTTATGTTTAATAGGGGTCTTTTTAGGGGGCATTTCTTGTAATGAGAAGCTTGCTCTCTGTCTGATCTGGTTAATGGAAGCACCACTCCTCTGCAGTTCAAAATTGCCACCGCTACTTGAGTGTCGCCTTCATGAGGCATTAGACTGGCTTAGAACTGGCAACTCTCAGTGAGCCCACCCAGTTTTAAGCACAATTCTCTCCTGGTTGTCTCCTGGTTGGCTCTGAGAGACTATTGCAAAACTACTGGCTGGAGGGTCTGCTGCATGCCTTTAACATTTTGAATCAAAATTTCTAGACACTCTTTGGCTTTAGCTAATCTTTACCTTGTGGCAGAAGCGCTTGTTTGGCACCAACCTGACACGGACTGACACCGGAGGCACAGGTCAAAAGAATATTTTTGTTGTCTTCAGCCATGGGGCACGTCTTCCCCGTGTCCCACAGGCCCTACACAGTCCCCAAAGCACACAGAAATCAAAAACACCCCCAAAATCACTCCTCTTCCTCCACTCCTCCCAGGCAGCATTGTCCTCCTCCTCCCTACTCTGGCACCTCAAGTAGTGGCTGCAGGCTCTTCTTATAGCCCACCCGGAAGTCCTTCAGGTAGTAATTAACCTAATTCAGGCTGCACTTCCGGGTGTGGCTGCGTTCCCACCCAGACGGGCTCATTAAGCCATGCAGCTCCTCCTAGCGGTGGCCACAGAGCCCAACAGGGATGAACTCTGGTGTTCCAAGAAAGTGGCCCTGATGCAACCCAGGGAGGCTGCCACCAAGTGTTCCGGGGGACGTAGTTTGCATCCCATGGTTGCTCCCCCAGATCCAGTGTCAAATGGGCGTCTGGGCCGGGCATAGGTCCCGGTCATCCACCACAACCTTTTAAGAGTCAAATTCTGCAATTTCAACAAAAATATTCAGCAAAGTACTGTCAATATGTCTCAGTTCTTTACTCATTTCTAAAATACCAGCAGATGACTTAATTATCTCTGTTAAAGATTTGAAAAGCATCATCTGTAAAGTTATCCAGTCTTTCAGAAATGATGTCTAAATTAGGCTCAGCTTCAAAAATGGTTATTATTAGTAGAGGGCATCGTTTTGTTGTGATTGGTGGACACCAACTAGCGAAGAAGGATGTGAGGCTTGCTAAAAGTCCCATGAAGCAGGACAGGATCTTTACCAAACCTACCCAGAGGTAGCCTCACCTCTAGGCAGCCAGCTCCAAACTCCACTGGCAGGTTGTGGCTTGTATAGGCCCAAACATGGGGACCTGGCTTTAAAAGGTTAAAAAAAACAAATGCTCCAGAAATATACAAAGACTCCCTTAAAGAGAAATAAACTGTGAAACCTCAGGCCTGTTAAGAGAAGTCCAAACAAGGATAGATAGAACTTTATTTATTTGTCCACAGGAGGGAAAATCTGGCTTTTTACAGAAGCTCTTTAAATAAATACATACATAAACAGATACATGAATATACACACACACACACACACACAATGTGGTCTAAACACATGCTAGAATGACTTAAAAAAGGAAAAAAATTAAAAAAGAAAGAAAAACTTCTGACTTGGCAGTCACAGTCACAGTAAGGCACTATATAGGAGTATTGCTGTTGGTATGAAGGAGCCCCTGTAGTGTTTTTAGACACACTTCTAATGAATGAGTCATCTTTACAAATAAAAAATTGATTGGAAATAAATCCTGGATACAGTGAGTCAGCAATGGGGACTGAGCAGGTTTTATTTTGGGGTCCACATGTTTCAATAGTCAGTGATGAAATATTCAAATGACAACAAAAAGGTTAAATAAAAAGAAAACATCCATTGGCCAGAGATGAGACCCTGGCTGAAACATAACAGTGGGGAACCCCATATTAGAATATTGTGTACTCCTGAAGGTGGTAGATGGCATTGTGGAGCCCCATCACAGTATGTCTGGACAGGCCATCTGGGACTTGACATGGTGTATCTGCAGTAGCCTTGGTGTCTGTTGGTGGAGCTGCTTATCAGAGGCCCCAGGACTTTTATACATCACCAGGGGACCCCATAAGGTAAACTGTGTCTGTGTCTGGGATGTAGCTGGAAGTTACAATGGGCTCAAGCTTAAAATGCCCTTCAGTCAATAGACAAGCAAGATGCATTAGGTAGGTAGAGATGGACAAGGGTTCAACGGGCAGGTGGAAGTGAAGGTCAGAGGACAGAGAAGTAGATGGGCTTTGCTGAATGGTAAAATCGGGACAATGACAACATACAGCAGGTAAGTGGACCAGTAGTCAGTACTGTGATTATTGTGGATTGTTCATTTTTTTTGAGCCTTAAAAAAATTTCTGTGAGCTTCTCACAATTTTGTACTAGTTTAAAATCATGGAGAATTCTAATTAACTTTCATTTTCTCGTGATGTTTTCTTTGAAGCTTGTTGATTTTGGCTATCATTTTGCTTTGAAATTTGCTGTGATGTCATTTTGTTTTTTAACAGGTCCTGCCATTTTGGTGAGCTGTTTCTATGATGCAATGATCATTATCAGGGGGTCCTAGAAGTCACCTCTTGTGACCTCATCAGCAATGTGGTATTTAAGCTGGTGTCACTTGTACTGTGGATAAAATCTAAAATTCTTGTGGAAATGCTTTTCATAAAGATGTCCTTGTTAGGCCTCCAAAACATAGGCTACAAGCTCAACTGGCCAGTCCTAAACTAAGTCACACCCCAGGGAAGCCTAAATTGCCAGGCTTTGGCCTACTAGGGCCCAAATAATAAGAAAATTAGATTAAAAAAATGGTAAATAAACTCTGATTCTAAGATAGATTCAAAACAAGGTTCTTTATAAAAGAAGAATTATTTAACAAAAGATAGGAAAAAGTTGAAAAGAACAAAAAAAAAAGTTTTATGAGCAATTTACTCTGAAAAGCATTTCTATTAAAATATATTTTTTCTAAGCAAAAGTCTCCAGTGGAATATGGGTTTCTGTTGTGGTTACCTTGCATTTAATTGTTTCTAGAATGTAATGATTATTTATTTTGTGGTACCGCAATGTTAATTAGTTTTGGGTATGGACATCACCATGTTATAATTCCTGTTACCAGGACTCTACTCACAGGTGCAATGGAATGAGTCGCCAAGTCTCACGTCATCAGTATGAGGCCTTAAACACGGGTGTGACGGTTCATTCAGTATCCGTGATTTAAATAAAAACACAATGAGAATTTCTCCATTGAGTTTCTTATCTCCTTCTATGTTCCCCTTTGACTTTGAATACTGCTTAGCTGTTAGGTTTTGGTGTAAAACTTTCATCTTCTAGATTTTGACTTGCTTTTGGTTTTGACTGTGTTTCCTCTTCTGGTTCTCTTCCAGCCTAAATATGGAATACCAACAAGGCAATCCAGAAGGAGAGAAGTCCCAAAACAAAATACTTAATCGAAATCTGTGAACAGAGGCAAAAAGAGTCAACGAGACCAATAAACCTACAGAAAGAAAGCAATGCTCAAAGAGACGATCCAACGGTCAACCAAAGTGCATTCAAAGAATCACAAGAAGCTCCCCTTGCAGCTTTACTCTAAAGGCTGGGGGGCGGTGCCTTATGGTGAGGTATTGATGGCTCCACCTCTTGGGGGCTTCAGCCACAAAATACAAGAAACATAGAATAACAAAAGAAACTAGATAATTAATAAATAAAAAGATAGATAGATAGATAGATAGATAGATAGATAGATAGATAGATAGATAGATAGATAGATAGATAGATAGATAGATAGATAGATAGATAGATAGATAGATAGATACTTTATTAATCCCAATGGGAAATTCACATAATGGGAAATGAAATTGACATAGCCTGCATACTAATAAATAACAATATTAACATAAATGGTGATAACTACAAAATTACAAATTAACCAAAAAGACATAAAACTGGAATTTAAACATAAGCCAAGCGAGGAACATTGATTTATACATAATAGTTGTGGTTACTGACATTTTACTGGTAAATTGGCTCTTAGTGCACATTATTAATTCGTACCACTCCTTGGGACCCTTTTCCTGCCCCAAGACTGCACTGTTATAATATACACCAGCGATCTCTAGAGCAGCAAGAAAAAGAAAAATAACAAAATGATCTGGAGCGCTAGTGATCAAGGCTGAAGCTGTGTCTTTTCCAGGTTGCCAAAATCGAGCAGCTACTAAGTTGGCAAGGTAGGATCCAGCATGAGTCAAACATATAACAAAAGAAATTTCTCAGTCTAATGAAGTTTGCTTTAAAAAGGTTTAGTGAAAATTTAAAAAGGAACAAATCACAAAAATTCAGAAAAAAAAGTGATTACACACACAGAATAAAAGACATAAAGGGAGAAAAGATTTCTGCTGTGTTTCATTACAGCTTTCACCTGTTGAACGTCTGTTACTTTCTATACTTAAAGGCTGTTACTTTTCTATGGAAAACTTACATGGGCTTTGCCTTAGTACCTCAGTATGTTCAGTACATTCATTATGTCCAATACGTTCTGTATGGTTTGAAACTGTTCGCCCTCCATGCCTTACCAACTGCAAGGCAGATCTTAAACTGCACTAGTCTGTAGTCAGAATGACAAGAAATAATTAGAAGGACGTTGGCCAAATGAAGTCCTTGATCTTTTGGTGACCTGAGGCTGCCCTTTAATTCCAATATAGGTATTCACACAGAATTTATTTATTTATTTTAATTCATACAGAAGTTAAAAAATACAAGTCTAAGCCAATTTTTAATGGATGTTGACGTGCACTGACACGAAGCATGTTATTCAAATAAACAAATGTATTTCATGATTATTTCACAGTACTTAATTAATTCAAGTAGAGTTTTTGAAATACCTGAGGGTCGAGCAGTGTGCCACATTATAAACAGCCATTGCTTAAAGATTCACAATTTTAGACCAGCATACCCTGACTAGAGCTGCTGATTAGCTGTACATACTGCATCCCTGTTTGTTAGTCATTAGTACTGAAATATAAGTAATACAGTGTCTATAAACTGTCTCTAACCCCCCTCCATTCTATTTTTCTTCTCGGTATCTTCTGGTGCCACTGCTCTAATGCCAAGCTGCTGTCCTGCGTTTGGAAAAAACATCCCTGATAAAACAGCATTGGAATCATCAGAAGGAAGGATTCTCTCATCAGATTTGATGGCCAGCACAGATTCCAGTATAAAAACACCAGGAGTGGTTGACAGCCAGTTGGCCGAGGTCTCCAGGACTGGGACTTTGTTTTTGACTTTCTCTTGTACGATTTTAATCTCCATGGTTGTCAGCTGGCCATAGTTCATGAATTAATAATTAGGCAGATAGTGTCGGATTCCATTTATGTTTAATCAGTTTCCACCATGTTGTCCATATGTTTTAACAAATCTGCATTTCTTTATGTATCGGTTCTATATTTAGTTATTAGTATTATCTATACTTGCATTTTAACTGAGAATTGTTCACAACACTCTGCCTCTGCACTCCATGAAGAATGCTTATACAAAAAATAACAATAAGTTGTGGATGATCCACTTCAAGCTGAAACTTCAAGGTGGGTGTCCATTTACATGTAGCTAAGTGCACTGGGGGCACTACAGAAGTACCCACTCCTGTGCCCACTCATTGTCCTTGTGGAGTCTGCACATTCTCTTTGTGTCCTCTTTGTGCCCATGTGGTTTTTCCTACCACATCCACAAAGATGTGCAGGTTAATTTAATTAGGGGTTTACATGTAGTAATAATAATAAGTGGAATTGCGGCATGTTAACCATGCAGTGAAACTGTTACTTGCATGTCCATCATGCAACATCATAACCAATAAAGTATTAAAATACAAAACTTCCGTTTATTGAATAGAAAGCACGGATCGGCTCACCTGATGTTCTCCGTGCTCATTGTTAATTTAGGCCCCCAGTTCCTGAATCTGTCAGCCCTGTGGAGATGTGATGGACTGAGTCCCTGTCCAGGGCTGCTTCCTTGTTTTACATCTAATGCTACCAAGATGGGCTGCGACACCTAGTGATTCTAAATAAGATTTAGATGATTTGAAGATGTGATGTTTTGTAGAGTGCACATGCTCTTTATTACCCTACTTTCTTACTTTTCTAATGTATATGTAGGCTGTGTGTCCAAATTACAACATCATAGAACATCAGAACAATTTTCACAAGAACTTAGAGAAAAGCCAAGCAAAATGACACCTTTTATTGGCTAACTAAAAAGATTACAATATGCAAGCTTTCTCCTGAAGAAGGGGCCTGAGTTGCCTCGAAAGCTTGCATATTGTAAACTTTTTAGTTAGCCAATAAAAGGTGTCATTTTGCTTGGCTTTTCTCTACATTCATAATGGCTAACACGGTACAACACCCTAGTACTACACAAGAACTTATAAAGCTTGCCAGTCCTAACCATCCAATTTCTCCAAAACAACATCAAGTCAAGTTATTAAAGTCCATAAGGCCCTACTGTCTACTACACTATCTACACTATTGTTCATGCCCCCGTTTTCTTTCGGCTGAACTATTGTAACTCTCTCCTGATGGGGTGTCCTTCAGCTGCTATCAGACCTCTCCAGCTCCTCCAGAAAGCAGCTGCCCGTTTGGTGTTCTCAGTTCCTTGTTTCACTCCTACAATTTCACTGCTTTGGTTGCTTCACTGGTATCCTGTTGCTGCTAGAATCCACTTCACAACTCTTGCCTTGATCGGCTGTCCTATAAATGGTTATGCTCTTCATTTCCTCTGGTCTTTGGTCTCTCCGTTTGTCCTTTCAAAATGTCTCCATTCTGTATCTGCCTGTCCGCTGACCATCCTTCCACTTGCCAGACATGTCAGACTGGACAATACTTTTCCATTCTTGCTCCGAAGCTGTGGTGTGATCTCCCGTTGTCTATTTGTACTGCACTCAACTTTCTCTGTTTAGACATCTTTTGAAGACGCACCTTTTCATTTTGGAACTGCTTAGTGTCTCTCCTTTGGGGCGGCTGCTGTGGTACAGGCACAAAGTTTAGGATATGGTTGTGTTTCTTTGTTTAGCTGCATGTATAATTATGTAGTAACAATACCACTCCATCTTCATTTTATATCTTGTTCTCTGTTGATTTTGATGCTTGGATTTTCTTCTAATCATTGTATGCATCATAATTTGCTTTGTAAGTCACCTTGGATAAAGGTGTCTGCCAAATAAATAATAATAATAACTATTTGATACTTTATTCCATGTGTCTTTTTCAGTGTGAAGGAAAACTTTCTAATATTTGTGAGAAATTTACCCTGAACGCGTTTCCATCTGTGTCCCCGTGTTCTTGTTGAACTCATTTTAAAGTAACAGCTGGGATCCACCATACTAATTTCTTTCATAATTTTTAAAAACTTCAGTCATGTCACCTCTTAGTCTGTGTTTGCTTCAACTAAAAAGAACAACAACAACAACACGTACTTCTATAGCACATGTTCATACAAAGTGTGCTTTGCAAAAAGAGAAAAAGAATAAAATTACAATTACAAAAGAAGTAAAAGTAAAAATACAAAATTAACATTAAAAATGATCTAGGTTGACAACTATTTAGTCAACTATGGAGAGATGGCCAGGGAGGAAAAGAAAATAAAAACTCCAACTGGCCTGAATGCTACAGAAAACAAACCTCTAGGAGATCCAAAGCTAAAGGTCCACCCAGCACCTCCTGGGAAAAAAGCTTCCTGAAAAGAAAGTTCTTGCAGTGGGGAATGTACGATGAAGGTCCTGGGCCACTTTCATATGTTGTGTTCCCACCACACAAGACAAACTCTGACCTTTGTGAAAAACATGTGACATGCAAAGCAGAGTGAAATGGCACAAAATGAGTCGTGTTCAGAAGTGCATGGGGGACATAATTGCTGTGCGGGGTGGCATCCATGAAGAGTGATATAATGCAAAGCGTGGTCCCTCATCCTCACCGATTACTCTCCAAAGTCCAAACTACTAACAGATTTGGAAGATGACACCAGTGCTTGGGGTCAACCAGTCAGCACAGCTCATCACCTAAGCCTGTCCACGATAGCTCCAGGTTGAACAAAAAATTCTTGTCCTGCAATAGAAACCAAAAAAGTTACCAGGAACTACAAATATCTCAGGTTAATGCAGTGGGAATGCTACAAAACGTCCTGATCTAAAAAGTCTCTGGTTCATGAAAAATCTTCCTGTGGTGGGAAAACGCCTTCTAAGAAACACAACCCTCTGGTCTGAAGAAACCAAAACTGAACTGTTTGAAATCAATTCTACATTTCATATCTGGAGAAAAACAGGCACAACTTGTCACCTGCACAATACCATCCCAATGGTGAAGCATGGTGGTGGCACCATCATGCTGTGGGATGGGTTTTCAGCTGCAGGGACTGGGAGACTACACAGGGTTGAGGAAAAGCTGAGCAGAGCAGAAAACAGAGATATCCTTATTGAAAATCTACTCTGGAGACCCCTTATAAATGAAGGTGCCAGAATGGTTCTTCAGAGCAATGCCATAGGGGAACTATTTTTGGTACCTAAAAGACCCATCCACATGAAGGAGCCCAAAAGCAGCTTTATTTATTTAGATATGTAACAGGCTCTACAAAGTAAATAGCCGTGAATAGATGGTAACAGATTTGAAAAATACCAGTGGGTCCTGATTTTAAAAGGACTTTTGCTGCATACGTATGTAACAGTTCTGGTTTTCTTAATTTGTTAGTATCCTGATAGGTAGCCTACCATACAGTAAAGGTTTCAGTTGTTTTCCACATATTAGGAAGTTTTTCAAAGGAAGGATCAAGTAGGAACAAGACAGAATACATGTGTATGAATGAGAGGGAGGTCAGAGGAGTGGTGAGGATGCAGGGAGTAGAGTTGGCAAAAGTGGATGAGTTTAAATACTTGGGATCAACAGTACAGAGTAATGGGGACTGTGGAAGAGAAGTGAAGAAGAGAGTGGGGGGTGGGGGGGGGGGGGTGACATGATCTGAAACATTGATAAGTTCTTATAATAAAGGTGCCATTGTTGTTCTTCAGAGTTATGGAATAGGAAAAACATTTTTGGTTCCAAGAAGAACCATCCACATGAAGGTTCTGGAAAGATCCTTAATTTATATAAATCAGTAGCTGAGTTTAAATACTTGGGATCAACAGAACAGAGTAATGGGGATTGTGGAAGAGAGGTGAAAAAGAGAGTACAGGCAGGGTGGAATGGGTGGAGAAGAGTGTCAGGAGTGATTCGTGACAGATGGGTATCAACAAGAGTGAAAGGGAAGGTCTACAAGACAGTAGTGAGACCAGCTATGTTATATGGGTTGGAGACGGTGGCACTGACCAGAAAGCAGGAGACAGAGCTGGAGGTGGCAGAGTTAAAGATGCTAAGATTTGCATTGAGGGTCAGCTCAAGTTGGACGGTTGGGAGACAAAGTCAGAGAGGTGAGATGGCGCTGGTTTGGACATGTGAAGAGGCGAAAGGCTTAGCATATTGGGAGAAGGATGTTAAAGATAGAGCTGCCAGGTAAGAGGAAAAGAGAAAGGCCTAAGAGAAGGTTTATGGATGTGGTGAGAGAGGACATGCAGGTGATGGGTGTGACAGAGCAAGATGATGAGCACAGGAAGATATGGAAAAAGATGATCCGCTGTGGCAACCCCGAAAGAAAAAGAAGAAGAAGGAAGTTTTTTAAAGCACAAAGAACTAACTTTATATGCAAAAAACACTTCCCAGAAGTAAATGGTGTTTGGTCAAGCAATAGTTCTATGAGGAACCACACAACCTGCAGTAAAGAACTATAAAGTGCCATTAAAGAACCAGAATTTTTAAGAGTGTGGCCGTCGGACTTGGCCGAAGGTTTACCTTCCAACAGGACAATGGCCTATAAACACAAAGCAAAGAAAACACAGGAGTGCCTAAGGGTCAGCTCTGTGAATTTCCTTGAGTTGCCCAGCCAGAGCCCTGACTTAAATCAAACTGAACATCTCTGGAGAGACCTGAAAAAAGCTGTCCATCGGTGGTCTCCATCCAACTTGAGATATCTTGGGAACAACTGAGGAATGGCAGAAAATCCCAAAATCCAGGGTGTGTGAAGCTTGTCATGTCAAACTGAAGAAGAGTCCCAGCTGGAATGGCTGACAAATAGATAGATAGATAGATAGATAGATAGATAGATAGATAGATAGATAGATAGATAGATAGATAGATAGATAGATAGATAGATAGATGTGAAAGGCACTATATAATAGATAGATAGATAGATAGATAGATAGATAGATAGATAGATAGATAGATAGATAGATAGATAGATAGATAGATAGATAGATAGATAGATAGATAGATAGATGTGAAAGGCACTATATAATAGATAGATAGATAGATAGATAGATAGATAGATAGATAGATAGATAGATAGATAGATAGATAGATAGATAGATGTGAAAGGCACTATATAATAGATAGATAGATAGATAGATAAATAGATAGATAGATAGATAGATAGATAGATAGATAGATAGATAGATAGATAGATAGATAGATAGATAGATAGATAGATAGATACTGAAGGACACCACTTTTAAATCCACTAATTCTGATAAGGTTCTACACACCATAACCCTTTGCTTCCATGATGCAATTTTGCCCACATCTACACATCACACGCTGAATTCCCACTTCTTTTAGCCTTTCATGTGGGAGCTTATCAAAAGCTTTCTCAAAATTATAAATCATAACAGAAGTCTTTTGTGATCATATCCTTTTGTTGCCTCCTCATAGAATTCCAGCGTATTAATTAAACACGACCTCCTCCGTCTGAACTTACGTTGACTGTTCATTAATACACCTGTTTTTTTGTTTTTTGTTTTTTTTGTTTGTTTGTTTTTTAATCTTTTTTAATGTGATGCTCGATCGTTTCCTTAATAATTCCTTCCATTATTTTTTTCATCTAAATCCCTGTCTAGCGCCTCACATTCCGCAGTCTTTATTCCTGTCTGTGCGGGAATGTAAGCATTTGAATGGCTGGCCGTCCGCAGGTGACTCTGCGTGCTGTTTGGCAGTTTCACAGACACTTGTTAATTTGTTTTAAACGTGAGCACAAACACAGCCAATAAAGGTCAGCGGTTGTCTTCAGTCAGCTTAATATAATGCTAAAATGCACACTTCCCTTTTGAAATATTAATTTTGATAATCTCAAATACGCAGTTCGATTGCCTGTCAATCAAAATGCCTGCTTTCAGCGGGAGCCCGTGCATTCATCTCTGCGTTTGCATGAAGGAGCCTCTGAACGTGCTCACGCGCGGACGAGCCACAGCCAGCTGGTGGCATCCAGCTTTGGGCAGCGTGTGGCACTGGGCAGAGAGAGAGAGAGAGAGAGAGAGAGAAAGGAGCAAATTAAATCTGAGGGATGGCCCTCCTGCCGAACAATAGGTTAAACACCCCGCGCGTGGGATTCAGCCTATGAAAAGACCGTATACCTGCGTGCATTGGCACTGAGTTACAGACTGGCACCGATCTGCCAGAGCACACCTCCGTCCCACTGGGGCTGCAGGAGTCGCATCTGTCCCATTTCAATGCATATCGCGTGGATAGATCTGTGTGTGTGTGTGCGTGTGTGTGTGCGCGTATGTGTGTGCCTGCTGGTGGGTGAGGGTGTGTTTGTGGGGGTTGGGTGTACGAAGGGCTAGGGATGGCACTGCCAGAAATGTACCAATGTGTGTATCTTTTATGCATTCTTTGCAACCTTTAATAAACCCAAATCCTGTTATTTTCTCTATCTATCTATCTATCTATCTATCTATCTATCTATCTATCTATCTATCTATCTATCTATCTATCTATCTATCTATCTATCTATCTATCTATCTATCTATCTATCTATCTATCTGCCCTTCAGCCTCATTTGCCTCATTTGCCAATTCCTCACAATCTTGTCTGTTGCGCTGGAGGCGGGCTTGCCAGTTTTCCCGCTGAGGCACGACCAGGCTCGGTTCGGTTTTGCTTGTAGTGCATGCAGATCTTTCTTTTAAGATGTTTTAGCGGAGCGCAGAGTGACAGATGGCGAGTCCCTCTTCCCTCGGGAAGACAATCTCTCCGAATGCAGGCGCATGTCAATCACCGACTCTCATGTGATGGCTCTTGCCAGTGACGTGCCAGCCATATGGCCTGGCATCATAGCTGGTATGTAACCCAGCCTGGTCGAGATGCCACACTGTCTCTGCGCGCCTCAGGAGCACTACGAAGACGCGCGACGCACCTTCCCGAGGCTTCCTCACTCCCTCAAGATGATATGAACCAGGAGAGAATCCCTCCGTAGCTACGGCGGAGGTAAGTTATGTGAAAGCAATCACGAGAAACGGTAACTGAGTTTTTTTTTTTTTTTTTTAATTTTCTATTTCAGTCCAGTTTTGCATTCTGCCCCCCATTTAAGTTTGAATAGGAGGGCTGTCTAGCGTTACATGCCCAGTGCGGTCTCTTAATAGGCAGAGAATCGCCGATTTCACGCCACTTAAAACAGGGCTACTACATCCCCTTCTTTCGCATAAAGGGGTCTAGAAATTAAAACAAAAAGACTCCCTCGCTTTATTGCTCGTTTCATTGTCTGCCGTTTACGAAATGAAATGTGCTTCCAACAGCAGAGCGTTCTGCGAAAATCAGAGCGGTGCACTTTGGTTGATGCACAATTTCTTCGGATCGAACTAGCATGTGCTGAAATTGCTCATTGATTGTCCGTTTCCGAGAGCTCAGCTATGATCAAGATGAGACGGACCTTTACGTGTTCCGTTGTAATCGTTTGCATGGGCTTCATTTATTTTAACAGTTTACTACTGTGTGGGGTGTGTCTGAGGGGGTTGCTTTTATCATTAAAATCAGAAATCGAATAATAAGGTATACAAGGAAGACCACGAGCAGTAGGTACGATGGGTGAAACGCACTGCAAGCGCCTTTATGCTATTTCTTTTTATTCGGGGCTACATCGCTTTATAAACCATTAGTGTCACTCTAAGCGTGAAATTGATTCTACGCAGATAGCAATAACAATGTATTAGTTTTGGGTTTTTTTTCCTATAATATGTATGTTTGCTTATGTTTTTCTTATGCATTAAATTAAGAAAAAATCGCCCCTGGCATAACCTGGAGTCACGTTGCTGAGTGCTTATAACCACACTGAATATGCATCACATTAAGTGCTTTTATGGATATGCATACTTTATTTTTCACAGCGTAAAAAAGGTTTAGGAAGATAGAGAATGGCAAATGTTGTTTTTACCAAGAGCAGCTTCCTTCATTAGTTACGGAGGACAACCTTAATTACCTGTGTTTAGTTTAATCTATTAAAGCATGTAGCTGTAAAGCGGCACATTTTTTACCATTAAAAATACGTTGTCAGTTGATATAAAAAGGTGAATTCTCGAAAAAAAAGTTTATATATGAGAAAAGATCGGGCCTAGTTCACCATTTGATGTAAAGTTAATTCTGATGTGAATTGTAATTGCGCACTCCCATTAGCATATTTTAAAAAGACATAGACTGTGAATTTCTACATTTTGTTCATTTTCTAAAATATAACGTGAATCATTCAATATCGTTCGGTACTGATAAGCGATTTTGTTACTGTCCTTTTTTTTTTTTTTTTAACTATATCTACTTTCATGCAAATTGGGGTGAGAACCTGCAACCTGATTGTAAGATAGATTTATTTTTACAGGGAAACAAAATGGTCCAAAACAAAAGATGCAATGGATAGATGGAGAGATGTGTTAGGTGAGGAGTGGGGTGAAGATGAAGTTTATTGTGTTATATTATCAACTAGTAAAAAGATCCTTATGCTTATCTCATACCACTCATTTGCCTAGATGGAGATGAATTCCTGCAGTCGCCTCCAACTAACAGAGAAAGCAATTCAATTCGGTTAATTTAGATGTCGTTAAAAGAGCATGTAATTGTTTCAATGGTGACAAGACCTCTGTAGCCTCCTCCATCCGCACTTATTTATTTATTTAGATAGATAGATAGATAGATAGATAGATAGATAGATAGATAGATAGATAGATAGATAGATAGATAGATAGATAGATAGATAGATAGATAGATAGATAGATAGATAGATAGATAGATAGATAGATAGATAGATAGATAGATGAAATTATGCAATTTTCTTTCGGTGAAGGTATAGCCAGAATGAAACTTTTCTTGACAACCTGTGCAAAATCTTTCCCAAATTCCTAGACTCTAATCAGGTTGGGTGTTTCTGCAAATCATAGGCGCTATAAATGGCAATCCCAAGGCTTAAGCCATCTTGAAAATAGCGTATTGTTTGTGGCTTCTTGTCTCTTTCGTAAAACTATACTCTTGCTTGTCATTTCTTCTTGCAGCGCAACCATGCTAACCAGGCTATTCAGCGACCCTTCACTGCTCCCAGAGGTCCAGAAATACACGGGCTGGGCTGAAGACAGCGAGAGCGAGGACTCCAAGGCAAAGGACGACGAAGTGGATCAGCCATGCGACTTGCAGGATGAAGAAATGGATGAATCGCATCTGAGAGGGGACGACAGCAGGCCGGACTCTGAAATGGCTATTGAAGATGAGGATGAGGAGGATGGTGAGGAGGACGAGGGGGCGGACGAGACAGAGGGTGAACGACCTAAAAAGCGTGGCCCCAAAAAACGTAAGATGACCCAGGCCCGGATAGAGCGTTCCAAGGTACGCCGTCAAAAGGCCAATGCCCGGGAGAGAACCCGCATGCATGACCTGAATTCTGCCCTTGACAATCTGAGAAAAGTGGTGCCCTGTTATTCTAAAACTCAGAAACTTTCTAAAATCGAGACATTGCGATTGGCCAAGAACTACATCTGGGCTCTTTCGGAGATCCTCCGTTCGGGGAAAAGACCCGACCTGGTATCTTACGTGCAGACTTTATGCAAGGGTCTCTCTCAGCCAACCACCAATTTAGTGGCCGGCTGCCTGCAGCTCAATTCTAGGAACTTCTTAACAGAGCAGTGTCAAGAAGGTGGTCGTTTCCACGGCCCCAACTCGTCCTTCTCCATGCACCCTTACTCGTACCAGTGCTCCAGGCTGTCGAGCCCGCATTGCCAGTCCAGCACCATGGCCAACTCCCACGCGTTACGGACGCACGCCTATTGCTCCACCTACGACTCTCTTTACGCTGGGAACACGTCTCCTGAATACAACAGCCCCGAATACGACGGTCCCATGAGTCCGCCTCTGTGTGTCAACGGAAATTTCTCTCTGAAGCAACAAGAACCGTCGTCCCCGGACCACGACAAGAATTACCACTACTCTCTGCACTACTCCACCCTGCCCAGCTCTCGACCGTCTGGCCACAACCTTGTCTTCGGCTCGTCTGCCATGCGAGGCGGAGTTCACTCGGAAAACGTACTGCCTTATCACGACATGCACCTGCATCACGACAGACCGCCCATGTATGAAGAGCTCAACGCGTTTTTCCACAACTAATTCAATAAGCAAGTTTTTTCCCCCCATTTCCATGTACACCAGCAAAAGCTGATGCACAGCACCAAATCTGCGAAAAAAAACTCGCCATATTGATGTCATTTAATTCCGTATTGTTTTAATTTGAAAGGCTCCTGATTACTTTTATAAGTGTGCAAAGGGTGATACACTTACGACATCTAACACATAACAAAGTCCGTACCTTATTTTTTACTTTACAGCATTAAAGGAGGAAACTTGGTCATCTCTATTTTTAATTCTTTACCTCAAATTTCCCCTAAAACAGTAATTGTGCCCGAAGCTGTTTATTTAGGAAAATTCATTCATAATCTGCACCTATAACAATATTAGTAATGCTTGACAGTTTATTTATTTGTCTGTAGTTATGTTCGTCTGCACTATTAATTTTTTTTTTTTGGAACCAACAAGATTATAAGAAATTGTCATTTCTTAGCCTTCACGTGGATCTTTTAAAAGTCTCGTTTTTAGTCAACACGTTTAATAAGCAATAAACACATAAAGACACAACTATGCAATTTGACTTGTAAACCTTCACATATTTTGTGAAATCAAAACCCATAATGGACCAAGTAATTTTATCTGAAAGCAACATATGCACTTGTGGAGATACGCAACTAAATGTTAATTTAGATAATGAATCTGTTTTGTCGTTTAATCTTAGTGTTTGGGGGCGCCTGACATTCCCTCTGATGAGTATTCGATGTATTGTAGACGGATCAGAACTTTAAGCTTATAAATGTCTTTGATCATAATTACTAAATAAATGAAATATGCAAGAAGAGTGTGGGGGGCGGCTGGGAGGTTGGGGGATTGATTAACCATCTTTTGAGACATCTTTAGATCACAGAGATCGTGTCGGTCCAAGGCCTGATGCCATCTTAGGAAATATAAGATAAGTGGTCTCGAAATTGGCCTTCAAGACTAACGTGTGAGGACGCACACACGTACACTACATGTGTGTATGTATATATATATATATATATATATATATATATATGAAATCACAGCCCATAATGGACTTATATGTATGTGTATATAAATGTGTGTATATACATAACACTGTGTACATATGTGTACTATATATATTTATATGTATATACATATATACATAAAAATATAAATATACACTACTTATATATTACACAAACATATATATATATATATATACACATACACACATATATTCAGGTAGAAGTGTAAATATATACATACATACATACATACATACATACATACATACATAGTGTACATGTGTATTTGATATTTGTAAATGTACATATACACATATATACACACAATATATATTCATGTTGGAAGTATATATATATATATATTAATTATACTGCGGTGGGTTGGCGCCCTGCCCGGGATTGGTTCCTGCCTTGCGCCCTCTGTTGGCTGGGATTGGCTCCGTGACTCCGTGTTCGGATTCAGCGGGTTGGAAAATGGATGGATGAATATATATTATATACATACTGTTTTCATATAAACATATAATGTAATATATATATAATGTACAAAAATTATGTAGTACTATAAGTATTACATATATACTATAAATATGTATATAGTATACATATATATGTATTTATATTTGTATATTGTATATATATATATTTGTATATTTGTATATATGTTTGTGTGTGCCTTTGCTAGTCTTGAAGGGCCGACTAGGTGTTTTTCTTTTCTTTTCTTTTCTTTTATTGTAAATAGGTATTCTTTTGAGTCTGTCATTTAATAAACAGGTGCACATTAAGAACGTTTAAATATAACAACCGAATCCGAAGAGGGCTAAATAAATTTGGGACAACTTGACAAGCTAACTGCAATCACACACTGCTCCTGACCTTACCATTCGGGAAATAGGGTGGTCCTCGAAAGATTTCAGGGGTTCCTCCGTTCCTGGTTCACGTGCCCGATTTGGCATCTTAATGATGGTAGGTTAAGAGCATTTTGTCTACAACTGCACAAAGATAAATATAACAATAAAACTGAAATTTACAGTGAAAAAAAACGCGTCCACTTCATCGGCCTCATGGGTAAAATATGGTGGGGTTACGTTTTATGTAATATGCTGACAAATCGCCAGCTTTCCGGACTTATTCTGTCATCACACAGATCGAAATCCACATTTATAAATATGTCACTTTTACCTACGCTGGTGGGCGAGTGAGGGAGAGTCGGTTGTAAAAATTTGAACAGAACATATTGGACTAAGCTGGTTTGAGAACGTTGAATTTCTGAAAGAAGACGTTACATTTGTGTTTCACCACAGTATCTCCTCATTTTTAAATGATCCTCACAAACGAATGCCGATGTGCAGTTTGTCGTTGAGCCCCTTATACGGTCTGCCAGTTCACGGTGGGGTTGCCGCTCCTCCGTTACACTGGATTTGGATTTTGAGGGGTGTGTTACTCGCCTTAATTGTATTAAAATGGACCCGTTCGATTTAGCGAAATTCGGAGTTATTACGGTCTCTTTACGTGACCCAAAGCACCTGTTACCCATGTTCACCTACCCACCGCAATTCCTCAGCATTCCACCCCCCGAAGTATTATCCGGGCTTCAACGAATTCCATTTCGCAAAGGGAATTTTTCATGGACATTATTTTTCAACTTTTTTTTTCTTTTAATAAAACTTTAAACATTGCACGTATTTTAAGGATTCCCTTTTCACTTTAGAGACACCACAGCGTTTCTCCATATTGAGGCAGAGCCCAGTTCTTCTTATGTGGCGATTGATATTCCTTAAAAATGAGTGACTCCGCTTTTTGGAAGTGGTCAGACCCAACTGCTATCCACTCCGCTGCTTTTTAATGGACAGGTTTTGCTTGAATCGACGATTCGACTATATTTGGCTACAAAAGCTGACCAAATGCACCTGACTTGTCCTCCAGGCGAGTCCAGTTTTCTGGTTATTGAAGGTGACACAAATAAGCGACACCGAATCAGAGTGGCGCACCATGCAGGGTTGGTCCCCGCTTTTCGTTCAGTGTTGTCGAGGGTGGCGCCGGCTCCCCGCGAATCTCAACTGAATAAGTAAGATAGAAAGAAAATGGATGGATGGATGGATCTCAGCTGTCTTAATCTCCAGAGACAGGCGACTCAGATTGAACACTTTGACCCAATCCAGAGCCCAGGAACTGATCCTTCTCTTCCCTGAGTCATGTATTTCACACGTTTGCAATTTATCTGAATTAAGTATGAAATTACACAGTCTATTACACACAGTCAAGTGAACCTGGAGAGGATTTGAACAGAATTACTTTACTGGAACATCCCAGAAACACTTGATGATATATACGCTAAAAAGCAAACCCAACAGCAGCTGTTTCCACTCCGTCCTTCTTCTTGCTTACCGTGTCTTCTCTTTCAATGGCCTCCACGGTAAATGACGGTTTCTGCAGCTCCAGCCCGGTGGTCGATGCTTTGCCTTAGACAGAGTGCCCGGGTCCTCCAAGAGGAGGTCATGGACGTATAGGATCCAAGTTGTTCACTTTTTAAAAAAATTTTGTAAACTTGTTTCGCCTGTGGCATTAAAATTAAACACTGTGCGACCCCATTGAAACCAACACTCAAATCCCCGGAAAACAACAGCCATACGACATTACTTGGACATTTTGGAATAGCAACAACCGTACGGAAAAATGTACAAAAGTCAACTCAGCTAAGCGTCTGAGTGAACGGAATTGTCTTCAAAGGCGACGACCCGCAACCAGTGCATCAGTTCAGCTCCACGAGAGAGAGCCTCGTGCAATTCTTACATTCCATGTTGCGCCTTCCGTCCTGCCTGCGGGCTCCATGCGGGATAACCGAGCGACCGGAGCCGGGCCGGCGGCACTGGACACGTCTCGTGAATTTTACAGAGCAACTTCGGAATCAGCTGGGGGCCGCGGAGCAAAGCAACGCGGTGCTGTGTGAATGCGACATCCAGATGGACATTGCGGCCAAGCGGCTGTTTTTAGAGGACTGTTCAAAAATGTGTAAATCGCACTTTATTTAACGTGTATCTCATGAACAATTCGTTTACCCCCCTGGTGTACATATCATATATTTTTGCCCTTTTCATAAATAGTAAAAAAAAGGAAAGGTTTTAAGGTCTTTTGTGCCATGTTTGACAGTGGTGACAACAATCTTATAAATAATTATGTTTTATTTAATTTTATATGGTTTATGATATTTAAAAAAAAGAAACATTATCTACTGTCTCACATCGATTGGATTTGAACACTGTGCTTCTGAATTCTGGAAATTGTTGAAAGCTATATTAAATCGGATTAATTTTAATACTACTGTGAAAACTGTGCGATGAAAACTTTCTTTACATTTTTGTACTGTTCATGTTTTTTCTATTCAAGGTCTTCTCACATAAGTAAACTAATGGATTTATTTTACACATTTATTTTACAACATTAAACGTTAACGAACAGAAGAAAGCGTGGAAAGATAACTTGGTGCTTATTTATTGTGCTGTTTCAATTTTCATTAAAACAAACAAACAAAAAAAAAGTCAAAAAACAGAACTCTATCCGAATTCATAGCTGTTTCTCTTAAATTCAAAAAAGCGTTTATTTTATATTTAAGCATCTCCAGACGACAGCGTACCTGGCGTATTTGGCTGACAGGTCGAGTTTTAGTTTGGAAAATGTATACGAGAAAAGTCTGAAAACGCACATCGATCGACTTGGGTGTACAGGTTTACAACCTTCATACATGATGAATAATATATAGAGGATGAAAAGTCTAACGTAATGTGGTGTACATGTGTACACGTATAGACGCAGGGACCGATTACATTTTACAGAGATATCGTATGTACACACACACACACACACACATAAATATATACTACATATATATATATACTTCCATCTATATACGCACACCTATATACAGTACGTGTATTTATACAGTGCATCATATAGTATACTACATATGTATACTATCTCTCTCTAAATATATATATATATATACATACATACTGTACATATACACGTTTGTTTATAATTGTATTTAAATAGTTTACTACAGTATATGTACTCTCTTCATATATGAATATATACATATATTTATATATACTATATATATACACATACTTGTATCTATTCTCTCTGTGTATAGATAGATAGATAGATAGATAGATAGATAGATAGATAGATAGATAGATATGAAAGGCACTATATAATAGATAGATAGATAGATAGATAGATAGATAGATAGATAGATAGATAGATAGATATGAAAGGCACTATATAATAGATAGATAGATAGATAGATAGATAGATAGATATGAAAGGCACTATATAATAGATAGATAGATAGATAGATAGATAGATAGATAGATAGATAGATAGATAGATAGAAACACACATTCCTACATTAAATATCCCCTTGACTTCACGTGTATTAAACGTAAGGAGGCCAAAGAGTTTCTTCAAGGTGATGCCATAGAGGACCCTTTTTGACTCCCCAAAGAACCATCCACATGAAGGTTCCAGAAAGAAAACTGTCCTTATTTAGCTCCATAACATTTTCCTTTAAAAAGCCATGAAGACAACAAATGCATGAAGTGCCACTTAAATGGTCTTTCGCTGCGCACAATCACATGGGCTAAGCTCCCATTTTCTTGACCTGTTGTGTCCTGCTCGGTCGCCTTCTAGATTATAAAGATTTCTGTTTCGTCCCCATTTTGGGAACTTATTTCAAAGTTCAAAGCACCAAATTCGTGTTCAAGGAGCCCTTCCAAGAATGCAACGGATCTTTGTCAAGCTGTGGTTCAGCACACGACCTATAAAACAGTCAGTGTCTCAAGGTATATGTGCATATGATGTATAAACAGGTGTGTACATGCAAGAGCATTCTAGATGTACATATCAAGATATAAGTAACGATTTGATTTTAATACATCAACAGTAGTTTGATCTTTGAATGTAAATCCGTTTTTTTACCTATAATAAGCAGGACCTTTTTAAGTTACGCATTTCAGTTATCAGTAGCCGTTTTCGCTGTTGTTACTTCATTCACTTTTCAGAATATGAACCTCGGATCAGATTAGAGTTCTCACTCTCATTTTTGAATGAAAGATACGCGCGAATGTAATGAAATAAAAGTAAATCCCCTCCGAATCCCAACAGGCTGCTACAAACTATTGGAAGTGTATGCCGCAGGTCTTAAGTGTGCCTGCAGTGAATTAGTTTGATTTTCAAGCGTTGATATAAACTAGCTGACTTGAGAAGGTCTATTCTACAGCCACTGGCCACAAGTGCACAAGGCCTTTTTGTCGCGTATGAGATTAACAGATAAAATGGATGCCGTTCGCTCTGCAGGAATGCACTTATTTATTTCCAAAAAATAAAGATTATTTTTAAAAAGTATGAAATGAACGGATCATCAACATTTTATATTGTATGCGGCTGTGATCGGCACACAATACGCCGTGTCTTAATTTGAGTATATAGAATTTTTAAATAAATAGTTAGAAGAAGATTTTAATGTATTTTGTGGCATGTTGGGGAGTGGTGAAAACTATGTAAATATTTATTTTTAATTTAATTTCAAAGGGTTAGTCATATTGAATCAGCTGCGAAAGAAGAAACGAGTAATATATATAAAAGTGTGGTTTCCCTTCAAATATAAGAAATCTGAAGGAATATCAGGGACGACTCCCAGGTGGGCTCTCCGAGTTTCCTGAAGAACACCGGGCAGGTCTTTCCATCGCCGCCGTTTGACGGAGCAGAAGTGAATTCGGTAATTTGACGGTATAGCGCTGCATGTGCACTCGTGAAAGGCACTATAAAATTGAACAATCATAGTGGGCCGGACATTACATTTCTTTTTTTTTTTTATAAATGAGTAATTTGATTTAAACGTGTAGTGCAATTAACATGATATTAATATATAAAATGTAATATTATAATTTGTAAACGCACGCATTGTTTTTAGTTCAAAGAAAATCTCTTTATTTTTTATCCTTGAATATTTCATACATTTACATAAAAGAGGAGAAAAAATCGAATGATTTGCTTTTTAAATCGGTTTCATTTTGAACACCTTCGTGGTATTTTAAGGAAATAGAGTTGCTGTCATTTACAGCATCATGCTGAAAACTCTGCGCGCTCGAACTTGTAAATGCTGTAAAGTCTGCGCCGTTCTCCATTGTGTCATCAACAAAGTCTTCAGGCTTTGTGTATCTTCTGATGCTCAGACGAATGCTGCCCCATATTGTCTAACACATAGCTATGGTGTGAGTGTAGAAACGAGATTTTTGGATTGCGAAATTTCGCAACATGAGTCTTATCTCCACAGCACCATTTGAGGATCGAATTTGAATTGTGACAGAACTGCCATGTGACACCCCTAGTGTGCATTTGCACAAGTAGAACTGCACAAGTTTAAAAGATTTTCGGCGAGACTGACAAGGGTGTGTGTGTGTGTGTGTTGTAGAGAAAGGGTGGGGCATCAATCAGCATATTCCCCAAACCAGCCATAGGTGCGTGCTTTCCAGAGGCGGACTTTGGCAGCTCCAGACTGGAAGCCGTGCCAAGTTGCTTAATGTCTCTGCACCAGTAAATAGAGGCTCCCCAGCAGAGATGCTGTTGCCAGCTTCTCAGTGTGCCAGCTAGCCGAGCCAAACGGGCGCTGCTGGGAGGAGCCAGTGTTTCTTCACTAATTCAGTGGCATCTGTTCATTATCCCGAGTTTTAAAGGGACAGGTCCCGCACGAGCCGCCTCATCCCACAGGATGTGACCCCTGAAGTCTGCAGCCAGCAAGCACAGGACTGCTCTCGACTGGTCACCCGGACACTTAGAATTTAGGATTGAGACGCCCATCCCTGTAAAAGCCAACCCACGCATGGCGTGGTGACCTTCCAGTACTCCACCATTAAAGAATGCACCGAAAATGAAATGTACTCGAACAGAAGCTGCCACCGTCTCATTTAGAGAGAGACCTAATGCTCTGCCGAAAGGAAAACCAACGAATTACAAGGCAGTTCTGTAATAATAATACAAAAACGTAGATAATTTAGAATACATGGACGTAGCTTTTGCATTTTACATTTGACATATGCTGCTCAGAACATACGTGCCAAATGCAGCCCAGCAAAACTCGTGTTTTGGCGATATTCCTGCAGGGAAAAAAAAGCTGTTGCTGCATTGTTTCCCGAATCCAGTAGCGTTACGAAAAAGAAAAACGCGCCGTGCGCGGACCAGCGTTCACGTTAGGCTGAGGCTGCAGCGATCAACGCAGTTTAAAATAAAACAAACAAACAACAAATCTCAAAATCGCATCCACCCAGAATCTAACCCGCTTGTCTTACTCATGGTCTCGTGGGCGCGCAGATTTTAAGAGTGTCGAGTAACAAGCGTTTTTGATCTAAAATTATTATTAGGGTTGCAATTGCTGGACTGTGCTGACATCGGAGTGCGAAATTCCGCCTTCATCATTTGTTTTGTCACTATGGATTACGGATGTGAAATGTTTTTAAATGTAATGTTTGCTATTATTATTATTATTATGTACTCATTTATTTATTTTAGATGTCACTGCTGTATATATTTATTGTAATCCTTAACATTTCTTTTAATAGATTTAGATGTCACTGCTGTATATGTATTGTAATCCTTAAAATTTCTTTTAACAGGTAATGGCCACACTGCAGTGACATTATATAATAATAATATTAATAATAATACTAATTATTATTATTATAATAATACACTTAAATTGACTGACGTCCCCACCCAGGATTTTGTAGCCCTTTATTGCAATGACAGCAGGTCGAAATCGGTCTCTTAAAAATAACGGTTTTGTAATGGCCACTTTACTGGGTTGCCCGCTTCATCGTAGATCCACTGCATGCCAAGAAACCATTTTATTCTGGGAAGGCGTCTTTGCATATGAAATTGGTTTCTTGAACTTTGAAAAAATTCCTAATATATGGGCAAAAGAGAAACGTAACATGATACTGATAGATCAAAGAAACCTGAACTAACTTGTGCTATTGAATGCAGCATGAGTTCTTTTAAAAAATCATGAACCCGCTGGTATTTCACAAATCCGTTATCTGTATTTGGTTGTTTATGGAGCCTGTTAAATAAATAAAAGTTCTTTCTGGAACCCTTATGTGGATGGTTCTTTAGGCAACCAAAATTGGTTCCTCTGTGGCATCTCTCTTTAGAACCACCTTGGCATATTTATTTTTGAGAGTGCATAAAAAGATAGCTTCGAAAAGGAATTAACTTTTCACTTGTACTCGTGACAGTAACGACCATATAAACCTATAATAATAATAGTTTTAATTCGAAGTTGGCAGTACATTTTATCCCGTCAGTAACAAATTAAGGGCAACAAATATTGAATTTATAGTCACCTTACCGTCTTACAAGAGTTATAAAAAACTGGAGTCTCACAGAAAGCCCAGAGCAAAAAAAAAAAAAATCCCTTAAAATAATACGAATGCTAATCCGAAGTACTTTACAAAATACTGAAGAGAAACAACGTGTCAACGAGTTGTGAAAATTAAAAGTCTCAATACTCAAACATCACTCCGTCAGCCTTTTTAATTTTACTTTAATATTTTTATTATTATTTTATTGGCATTTTCTCGATATGATCTCAGAAGTTATTTTACTCTAAACTTACCGCGACTTAAAGCCTTTTTATTTCATTTCAGCATCCGGTAGCAGCCCCACGTTAAGCTGCGGCTCCTGCCCGCGTTTCGCTCCTTCAGTGCCGGGTGGTGAATTTACAATGCGCTGATGCCAATTTGATGTTCCCCGAAACGCCAGGAGGGCAGCAGTCGCCGATTTCAGCACCACGGACGGGGCTACAGTAGTGGGACGAAAGGGAGACTCCAATAAAAGTGGGTACCGTTTTCATAGACAAAAAAAAAAAAGTGCTTTGTGTTAAAGGTGAGGTAATTAAGACGCAGTATGTTTCCATTGCCCCCCCCCCCCCCCCAATTTTTAAACCAGTGTGGTGTTACTCTGCAAATGCTGAGTTTCCCTTCCAACTCATAACTGTACGGTAGCCCACTGAACTCCTGGCTGCCCACTGCAGGTCACTTTCTCATAACCTTACCTAAATGTATCAGCTGTCTTTCAGGGCCCCCCGCCTCTCCCACCTTACAGTTTAAACTAACTGTTGCATAAGCGTGCGGCTCCCCAGCCTCCTAAAGTTTTTCAAACGTGGCGCACTCCGGTCCGCACAGTAATTAGAAAGCAATCGGAATTAATGCGGAATGAATAAATTACCCCCTAGATTAATTCATGAAGTTTTAACACAATTCAAGTGAACTTCCTCGCCATCATTTCAATTCGAATTTCAACCTCTTTTTGCTAACACAGGTTTCACGTTTTCCTCGGGTGTTGTTATCATTAATACATTTGAAGGATGTGAAATAATAATTAAAAGTGTAACGAGGCCGATTACTGCGAACGGAACATCGCAATGCGGGGAGCGAAAGCAGGAGCCAACAACGCCCCGCCCCCAATCTCCCCAATGGTAATTAGCTATTAATTACCTTAATTGAACTAAAAAGTCAATTTATTAGCGGATTCGTACGTCTCACTCGGACAAGATTAGCAGGTGCATCTCTCAGGTGTCTGGGTGTCTGTCAGCCCACAGGCGTTGTAAGCCAATCCAACTGCACGTATGTGGCGGGGGTTAATGAGTACACTCAATCCTTACACCTTCGCCTGCAGTTTCTTTTTTAATGCCTTTGAGTTTTTATTCAATACTTCGGAAGTATGAAAAGTGCGGGGGAAACAAAGGGCCCGTGAATGTCTGCGTGAGGCTTGGAAACCAGAAACAGATACATGATGGAAATGTGGTGGAAATGATGTTTGAATGTACCCTGCACACCGCCAACATATTACGTGATGCTACCCTTTAGGGGATTCTTTTCAAAATATAACGCAATATGCAGTGATTTATAATAATCTTAATAATAATAACAGGGCGGCACGGTGGCATAGTAGAACTTCAGCCTCACAACAAGGCTAAAGAGGGGCTGAAAGACGGGGTGGTGGAAAGATGGATGGATAAATATAATACGGGATTTTGTTAAAATATACAATATTGGCTTTTCAGAGGAGTATATGAAAAAAGAAAAGAAATTTGAGTTAATGAAACTGCAAAGATCAGTGAAGTGCTTACGCTTTCTTAAATATGGTAAATATACTCGGCATATACAGCCCACAGTGTGCGTGCTCCGTTAAATACGTGGGTGTCTCTGAAAGATTCATGCACAATTCATCAAGGAGTTATTGACTACCACGTCAGCGGAGTTTTTTTTTTCTCCTATGGCATGCAGATAAAAGAAGATCTCAATTGTTAAAATGAAAGCAGAATTGGACAGTGCAGTCAACATGGCAGGTACACTAGAGACCGTTTACCGTTCTTCTTAGCGCCTGCACCTTCAGCAGTGCCAAGAAGTAAATGGAGGACAACTGCAGAATTAGGGCTTTTGACGTGCCAAAAGCTGTGCTTCTTTACTCAGGTTCCTAATAAGCCATTTATTGTCTTAAAATACACGTATAACTTGATAAATGCATAATTTGTGCATATCTAAATTTGTACTGTATATAATTTTTTGTAGTCACCTCAGGTGAATGAGTCTGCTAAATAATAATAATAATAATAATAATAATAATACAGTGGCTGGATGGCTCAGTATAGCTGTTCCCTCTCACAACAAGGATGGGCTGGGATAAGCTCCAGCTTTGTCATGACCATGGACTGGAATGGACATTTTTAAAAATGAACAATGAATGGATGAATGGATGGATGGATGGATGGATGGATGGATAAGAAGAAGAAAAAAAAATGACAGCACAATGACACAATGTATTATTTACTATAAGGCCAAAACATTGTAGACATCTGACTATCATACCTATATGAGCTTGTTGGACATCGCAATTCCAAAATCTTGGACATTAAGATGGAGTTGCCCCCTCCACCCCACCTAAACTTTTCTGTGAGTGTTTCTGTGGGAATTTGTGCCCATTCAGTCAACAGAGTCTTGTGAGGTCAGATGCTGATGTTAGACAAGAAAATCTGGCTTGCCATTCATCCCAAACGTGTTCCCTAGGGTTGAGGTCAGGGTCTTGTACAGGCCACTCGAGTTACTACGTGTCTTTCTTTACAGGCCCGGCTTTATGCACAGGGGCACGGTGATGCTGAAACAGAAAAGGGGCTTCACCAAACTGTTGCCACAAATTTGCAGTTTCACAATTGTCTAAAATGTATTTGTATGCTGAAGTAGTAACAGTCCCATTCACTGGAACCAAGAATCTCACCCAAACCCTGACAGTATCCCTCTACTACCAAGCCTTACAGCAGGCACTATGCAGTCCTGAAGTTGAGCATTCTCCTGACATCCACCAAACCCAGACTTAACATCAGACTGCCAGAGAGTGAAGTGTGAGGACATGTTTCCACTTCTCCAGAGTCCAATGGCGGCATGCTTTACACCAGTCCAGACAACACTTGGCATTGCACAGAGTGATCTTAGACTTGGGTGCAGCTGCTCGGTCATGGAAACTCGTTTCATGAAGCACAGTTCTTGTACCAGTGTTGCTTCCAGATGTAGTTTGTTGTGAGTAATTCAATGGGAGACGCTATGCACTTCGGCACTTGGTGGCCCCACTCTGTGAGTTTCTGTGGTCTGTCTCTTTATGGCTGAGTTGTTGTTACTCCTTCACTCTTCCACTTCACAGTAACTTTCTGATGACCAGAGCAGATCTGGAAGAGCAGAAATGTCATTTACTAACTTAGCACAAAGGTGGCATCCTATGACAGTGACACGTTTAAAGTCACTGAGCTCTTCAGTATGACAAGGTCTTTTGAGCGCATTCATAACAGCATATTCCAGAAGTGACTTATTTAACAATATATTTGTAAAAATACACAAGTTTGAGATGTTGTGAGCATACAACCGGATGACTTCATATCTGGATTATGCGACACGAGTAACATGAAATTGTTTTCATGGAAGTTTTGATATTTTTTGCTGTTGTCCAATGCTGGTCACAGTGGACTTCTGTTCCATCAGAAACTTGCTCTACATGAACACATGAGATTTCATTTTTTTGTTGGTCTTCACTACAAACCACATGTGGTAAGTAACATATAAAAAAAGAGCATTCTGGGATAGAGTGTTCCTTTAAATTTTCTCTTTTTTGTTAACCATTTTGTAATTTTGAATTTATGTTTTGCTTGTGTTAAAGAATAAGTTCAGTATTTTTCAAGTTGAAATTATTTCTTCACAAACATGGGACACACGGTATACAGTATATGCATTTGCCATGCGACATTGCATTCTAAGGGGCGGCACGGTGGCACAGTGGTCGTGCTGCTGCCTCACAATCTGGATGCCAGGGTTCATGTCCCGGGACTGCCCTGCGTGGAGTTTGTATGGTTCTCTACGTGTCTGTGTGGGTTTCCTCCCACCATACAAAGACATGCAGGTTACATGAATTGGTGATCCTAAATTGGCCCGAGTGTGTGTTTGGGATATGTGTGTGTGTGTGTGTGTGTTCATCCTGTGATGGACTGGCGCCCAGTCCAGGGTTTGTTCCTGCCTTGTGCCCTATGCTAGCTGGGATAGACTCCAGCAGCTCCCCATGACCCTGTTCAGGAGTAAGCAGGTTACAAAATGACTGGCTGACTGACATTGTACTCTAAAATTCAACTTGAAAAACACCAAACTTACCCTTCAATTGTGTTGGTTGTTTTCCTGTCCCAGTTCACTTTCAGCCCCAGAGTGCCTTTCCGTTGAGAGCCACTATTGGAGCTGCTCCCTGAGGCCTATCCAAAGGCTTAGAAGACCCCAGTCTGACTGTTGAGATTCTGACTGGATTTCTCATTGTCTTTGCCTCCCATCTCTTATCAATTATGGAGAATCCACTGCATCCACTAAATAGTATCATCTCCAGACAGAAGAGCAGCTTCAGCGACAGACTGCTGTCACTGTCCTGCTCCACTGACAGACTGAGGAGATCGTTCCTCCCCCAAACTATGCGACTCTTTAATTCCACCCGGGGGGGTAAACGTTAACATTTAACATTATACAAAGTTATTGTCTGTTTTTCACCTGCATTATTATCATTCTTTAATTTAATATTATTTATTGTATCATTATGCTGCTGCTGGAGAATGTGAATTTCCCATTGGGATTAATAAAGTATCTATCTATCTATCTATCTATCTATCTATCTATCTATCTATCTATCTATCTATCTATCTATCTATCTATCTATCTATCTATCTATCTATCTATCTATCTATCTATCTATCTATCTATCTATCTATCTATCTTAAAATTCGTTGCCAGGCTGCTTTTGCCTTTTTGAGAAATTGTGATCTTTAGTATTTTGTTTCCGGTTTTCTAGCCTCTTGTTTATTTAAGACTTTGAATTTTAGGTCTTTTGGCTGATTGATTTGGTTTAGGCCTAAATATACTTTGGCTTTCCTTACTTGTTAGGCCTTTTTGTATTTTTGGACTCCTAAATAGCTTGGCCTTTTCTTGTTTGTGTATTTGTTTTTACTTTGCATTTTTTTGGTTTCTTTACCTAATGATAGTAATTGCTGTTTTGCTTATAGTTGTTAATAAAATGGTTTAATTTAAGTAAAGACTGCTTTGGGATTCACAAGTTCCTTTTCAGTTCTGACTTTGTATCTAGAAAATCACAAAACTAGAAAAACAAATCTAATCTCTCTATTATAATAAAATGCGATGAGACGTGACGTTTTCAGAGAGACACTTTCATGTCCCAGAAGACAAGACTTTGTGCCAAGAGATTTCACCACACCCGAGGCCAGAAATAAAAGACAAAGAGTAGATGACAAAGTAGAACGTCATAAAGAATTCAAAAATGGTGCAATACACATGCAGAGCAGGTTAGAGATAATGGAAGTACAAAAATTCGAAAGACTCAAAAAATTGATAGTAAAGATCGCATTAGCGCAAACAAATGGAAATTATTACTTGGTGAAATAATGGAACAGTGAAAAGAGATCGAATATATTGTTCAGATTTAAACTTTAAGTTGCAGACTTGTAGATTGTCTAATTCGTGTTTCCATCATTGAAAAGTTGTGTTTCTTCCCAATGAAGAGGCATATCCAAGAGAATTAAAAGATTTGTTGTTTGGTGAAAGTGAAATCCCGCGAGAGAAATTGTCAAGCCCCGCGAGACAAGACTTTATGCAAAGAGATTTGGAAAAGTCCTGCCCACTTCTAAAACATTTACAACCACACACATGGTTCAATCATTTCTCATTTGTGTGAATGCTATTGTCAGACAAAGTTCGTGTAGAGAGAAAGAAAAGAGATTCACTCATGGGCAGTTATACATTGCAAACACGGAATCAAAATTTAATGAGATATTGATGAAAAGGTAAAAGCAAAAACACATTGAATATATAGACATAGGTGAGATGACAGAAGTATGTAGATATTGTTTGGCTTTAAACTTTAAGTCAGAGACTTATAGATCGTCTAATTTGTGTTGCCATCAGGGAAAAGTAGTGTGTCTTCCCAATGAAGAGGACTATCCACGAGAATTAAAAGATTTGTTGTTTGCGAGCGGCAGAGACATGAAGTTGCTGGCACGTAGCACAGACAGGGGGGTTGGCAAGCGAAGCGAGCAGGGGGCAAAGCCCCCTAGTAAATAAACAAAATTAAAAATCTCATTGATTATTGAGAAGTCCAAAACTCATTACCATCATCACCTGATCCTGCATGCACCCCTCACCATAGAGTTGTAGTGGGTAGAACTGCCTGGAATTGTAACCTTACAAAGGTGGGATGGACTGCCCTCTAGTGGCTTGGGAAATGATAACAACATCAAAACACCTTTATTCTTCTGTCCTTACTAGTACTACTACTACTAATAATAATTACAATTAATAATAACAATTACATTTATATAGCAGTTTTTCACTCTACTTAAAATACTGTACATATTATGGGGAGCCACTTCATCTACCACCAATGTCCAGCTTCCATGAATGACGCGATGGCAGCCATTTTGCACTTGAATGGTGGTGGTGAAGGGATGAGAGAGACAATTAGACAATAAGGCAATAAGGCAATTGGTGATTGGGGGACAGAATGTCCAGGATGTGGTGGACAATTTTGACAGGACACTGAGAAACACCATACTCTTTATTAAGGATCTTTTATGACCACAGACAGATAGGACCTCGGCTTTACGTCTCATCTGGAGGACAGCACCACACAGTGTATATTTGCTATATAATAAACTACTGAGGTCTGTGTTTGTGTTCTCCAGTTCCTGCAAGCAATCTGATTGGTTGCTTTATCTTTGGTGTGATTGGCCAGTTCGGCTTTGTTGTGATTGGTTGGTTTGACTTTGTGTGACAAGATCAAAAGAGGAAGTGCAAGTCTGAGAAACAGAAGGAAAAGAAACGGCACAGGAGGTATGCAGATAGAGGCACCTTCAAGAGTGGAAGTATAAAACTGGACAGGAGGTGAGAAAGGTGTCTCGAAAATAATGACAGCATCTGAGAAAGTGGCTTTACAAGAACATTGTCAAGAGAAGAAGTGCCGGTGAAGAGAGGTTTGGACAACTGCAGATACAGAAGAAAGGCAGTGAAGGTACAGATAGGGCAAGAGACAGCAAATATTGTTAAATTAGTCTGTTACCTCTCTTCAATGAGTATTGCAGCAGGTACAGTATATGTATAAGAATGTATATCATTTCCACCAATGCAGTTATCAGCCTAAGTCACTGTCAGATGGCCTTTTGACCTTTGAATTAAAATCCACCCTAAATATAGTGCTATGTGCTAATTGGTTTGTGCAGTGCTGGTAGAAAAGGGTCAGTGCAGGATGGCTGTGGCCTTTAATAATGCAGTTAGCCCTTCTACGCCGTTGTGTGTTTTATATGTCCTTCACAGAAGAATACCTTCTACTGGTAAAAAGTCTCTGCCAACATCACCACTCTTTTCAGTGATTCGGAGTCCTGGGTTGAGCTGCCATACCAGCATGTTATCTAGCTGGTGAGTATGGATTCCACTGTACACCTGTTAGAGTTATCCAGTATGGAAGGAGACATTTGAGCTTTCTGCAGACATCTGAGGAGGTGAAGGCACTGCTGAGCTTTCTTGACTGTAGCTGAAATGTGTTGTGCCCACTTTAAGTTGTCAGTGGTGGTCAATCAAAGAAATTTAGAAGTACGGACTCTTTCCGTAGCCTCCTCTCTGAAGAACATGGCAGTGTGGTCTGCCGTCTGCTTCTGAACGTCTATGACCAGCTCTTTGGTTAGTTGACATCAACTGGGATATTGCTGTCTTGGCACCAGTGTTATGTGTCAGTTTTTTCATTTATGTGTATTTTATACTTTATGTTTGCTTTTGTTAATTTTGAGCTATTATTTTTTATGATTTGATGTTATTTCTGTTAGTTTAGTTTATACAGCATTCCTGTGTTTTATGGGTGGAGCCTCAGGAGGCGGGGCACCCTGACATCACAGCTGCTATTTATTTCCAGTCAGAAGTAAGACCCAGCAGTCGAGTACTGACACTGTTTGGAGTCTTATTTTAAGTATTGTTTTGCTATGGATTTATTATCTTTTCTGACCATTCTGCATAGTTCTTGGATTCTTCTCTTGGATTATATTTTTGGGACTTGTTTGCTTGAGATTGCTTTTTGTGCAATGTTCTACCTTTTGATGCTCTTTTGAGCATTCTTGTTCTATTTTTCTATTTATATAAGTAAATAAATCTTGTACTGTATTTATAAAGATTTTCTATGTTGCTCTTCTGTCCACAAGCCAGGGGTTTATGATCCTTCCGTTTTTTGATGGTCATTTTCATATATACAGTATTTTCAAATATTTCCATACATTTTGAACTTTCAAACCAGCTTCCAGTTTTTAAGACCTGCTAGGCCAAAGCTTGCACTTAGCAGATGGAGTAAGCTGGAGCTTCTTCTGGGATGGCCTGTAAAAGTCCTGACCTACCCCCAACATTTTGGAGTTCCCCATTTTTACTATGTCTGGAACACCAGTTCCCAACAACCACTGTGTCAAAAGGCAAATCTCTTCTTTCTAAAATGTCTCATTGTTGTTGGTAATCAAGTCTGTGATGTTGGTGTCTTCGGCAAATTTAGTGATGGTGTTGGACATATGTTTGGCTATACAGTCAGGGATAAATAAGATATACAGCAGGGGCTAATCAACACTACCATTCTTGAGGGTCATCATGGAGGATGTGATACTGCAGGTCCACATTTGGTGGTGTCTACAAGTTAGGAAGCCCAGAGTCCAGTTGCAGAGGTTGCTATTAAGTTCCAGACTGAGATGTTGGGTGATACACTTTGTTGGTACAACAGTATTAAATATTGGGCTGTAGTCTACAAGCAGTACTGTGCCATAATAGGTTATTATCTTCTTGTTGTTCTAATAATAATAATAATAATAATAATAATCTGAGACCGGGTCACAGGGGCAACAGTCTTAGCAGTGAGGCCCATACATCCTTTTCCCAAGCCACTCTTGCCAATTCATATTGTGGGATCCCAAGGCATTCCCAGGCCATATAATCCTCCCAGTGAGCCCTGGGTCTTCCTTGATGTCTCCGCCCAGCTGGTCATGCCAGTAAAACCGTGTCCAGAAGGCATCTGTTTCAGATGCCTGAAACACTTCAATTGGCTTCTCTCGATGCTGAGGGTCATCCGCTCAACTCCATGTCTCTTCATTATGTCTGTGCTTCTCACCACCTGCCAGAGAAAGCTTTATTTCAGTCACTTGTACCCACGATCTCGTTCTTTTGGTCATTACCCAAAGCTCATGACCATAGGTGAGGGCTGGGACATACTGTAGATCAACTAGTAAATGAAAAGTATTGCCTTCTGGTTCAGCTTCTTCTTCACCACTATGGATCAGTTTATGGACCACATAAATGCACTTCCCTGCCCCAGTTCATCTGCCGATCTCACCGTTCCTTTTCCTCCTTACTCATGAACAAGACTCCAAGTACTTAAACTCTTCAACTTGCGGCAGTAACTCACCTCAACTCAGATAGAACAGTCCATCTTTTTCCTACTGATAATAAAAATAAAATTAATAATAATGATGATGATGATGGTGACACAGTGGTTAGTATTGTGGTCTTACGGTTACAGAGTCCTGGAATTGAATTCTGTTTTATTCACTGCCTGTGTAGACTCTGCATGTTCTCTTCACATCTGCATAGGTTTTTCTCTACACCAGTGCTGTAGCTTGAGTTTTTGATTCCTGTGGCAGTTTTGAGTTTGCCCCCCACCCCTTACAAAATGAAAACATAATACATATCATATAAAATGTGAAAACATCACAAATTTTAGCTACATTTTTAATTATTAATTATGATTGAGATATTTCAGTAATGCCCTTTCATTCTTTTGAACACTTCTTCCCTTGCCTTTTTCTTTTTTCTAAAAGCAGCACCACTCTCTTTTGTTCACTTCATCATGAGACTGAGAGAATAATAAAATATTAATATTGAGATTGAAAACTTCATCCTTTTTGGTTGGAACAAGTCAACAAAAAGATTCTTTGGTCGGAGTAAGTTGGTGAGCTGGTTAAGATTCACATTTGTAAAATATAACTTTGCAACATATGTATTTGTAACAGTTTTTAAACATTAAAAATAGTGTAATTTTGAGGTAGATAACACATATTAGCTTGCCAAAGCCCTTTCAGTTGCAGAGGTTGGTGTTAAGTTCCAAATTGATATGTTGGGTAATAAACTTTGATGATACAGGTCAGGTCAGGTTAGGGTGCATGCATTTGTACAGCGCTTTGCTGCGCCCACCACACGATGAAACAGCTCAGTATCCTGGTTGTCAACCCCTCCAGGCAGACACGCGGTCCAGTCCCACCCTCCGGAAATGACCCTCTATCTGCCACAGCCAGATGTTATGTGGGTGTCCCCTTGGCCTGGTCCAGCCACTCGGGTCATCAAAAATAAGCTGGATCACCCTCGGAGAATTGCACAACATGGCCGTAGTGCCGTAACTGACGCTCCCTCACCATGCAGGTAATGTGTCTCATTCAGGACTCCATGAGCAACACAAAGTCAAACCAGTGGTACCCAAGGATCCTCTGAAGAGACACAGTGCTGAAGGAGTCCAGTCTTCGTCTCAGGTCACTGGATAGCGTCCATGTCTCGAAAACCATATAGCAAGACAGGAAGCACCAGGACTCTAAAGACTTGGACCTTCATCCTTGTGCAGAGATATCGGTAGCACTACACACCCCTTTCCAGTGACCTCATGATCCCCCATTTTCTCAAAATCCTTCTACTGACTTCATAGGAAGAGTCACTACAGACATGAATGTCACTGCCAAGGTAAGTAAACCTCTCAATGTGGTCGACACTCTCTCCGCAGACAGACACACTGCTGATGGCTGTGCCCAAGAGGTCATTAAAGGCCTGGTTTGATGGTACAGCAGTATTAGATACTGGGCTGTATCTACAAACAGTACTGTGACATAGAAGTTCTTTTTCATTCTTCCTCTAATAATAATAATAATAATAATAATTAATCTGAGACCAGGTCACGGGGTCAAGTGTCTTAGCATTGAGGCCCATACATCCCTTTCTCCAGCCACTCTTGCCCATTCATGTATGAGATCCCAAAGCATTCCTAGACCATTTGGGAGATCTTGATCTCTGTCAATTCACTATTACGTCTCCCCCTTATTCATGAACAAGACCCCGAGGTACTTAAACTCCTCCACTTGAGGTAGTAACTCACCTTCCATCTGGAAAGGACAGCCCATCTTTTTCCTACTATTACTAATAATAATGATGATGATGATGATGGTGACACAGTGGTTAGCCCTGCTGTGTTACAGTTACAGAGTCCTGGAACTGAATTCTGGCCTATTCACGGTCTGTGTAGTGTTTACATGTTCTCCTTATATCTGCACAAGCTTTTCTCTTCACTCTCTAGTTTTCCCACATCCTAGGGTCAGTGTGTTTAGTTAATGAGTAAATCTAAACTGTTCTGGAGCGACTGAGTGCACCATGTGATGGACTGGTGTCCCATTTAGTTTTATTTCCTCACTTGCACAAAACGACGATTGGTTCCAATTGTCTGTGAGCCTGAATTGGATCATGAAGGTTAAGAAAATGGAAAGACACAACAATAATAATAACATTAGTAACATTATTTCTGATATTACATGTAATTAATAGTACTAGGGATCAAAGCTGTCATATCTAGACAGTTTCTGTTACACACGGTAATGAAGGTTTTCGTTATAGTCTGACATGACATACCGCATGGTTGCCACCTTACTCAGTCTAATATCGAGCTGGTCCCACACTTCCACTCAGTCGTGTTTAACATAGACTCACCATGGTGTCAATTGGGTAGTGAAGGATACTCGAGTATCATCTTTTCTTATTCAATGATTATGCCAACCCTCCAGGCTTCCAGTCATCTCTCCTCCATCTTTTCAGTGGCTTCTTGATCAGTTCAGCTGGTAACCCCCCCCCCCCCCCCCCCCTTATATCTTTAATACACACGGCCTTCCACATTTGATCACCTGACTTCTTTGACCACGTTTTGAGCAGTCCACATAGTGATCAGTGGCCGCCATTAGCTACAAATTAGTGTTGTCTCATGGTTTAGTGGGATAGGAGATGGTAAAGGAGAACTTGGGCACAATGTTTGGCATTCCTGCTCCCTCTTCCCATTGGCATTGCTTTTCTTGTCTTTGTGGTTCACTGGACATTAGCTCAAAGCTCCTCAGAATTTGACAATGAGACAGCTGTCTCAGTCTCACCCTTTAGTGCTCATTAGATGTCCAGGTGACTAGATTGGGCCTTTGCTTCCATATGTTTTTGGCCACTCCTTGTCATTTTCATATCTTGTATTTCTAACCTGCCTTCTGTAAAACTGCCAGTGTTGGCGCTCTTGGTGAAAGGCACAATTTGAAATGATCGATTGGTTTGATTGATGGAATATGGTGCCATTTGCAGCTACTCATATTCAGAAGAGGTTGCCTCTTTCCTTGGAATATTTCACTAAAGCTGGGCAAGGGGACAACGAATTGTACTCAATAAAAAGCCACACCTTGTGCCCACTGAGCTGCTGACCTCATGGCTCAAATACCAGCTGTCCAAAAGGGGCTACAGAAGATCTGTACATTGTCCCACATCTGAGACGTCATGACTGGGTTCATCCAGGGCTGCTTCCCCAAGGAGAAACTTTTTCTGGAAGATAGCAGGCTGCACCTCTTCATGCTGAAAGGTTATAACAGGCTATGACCAGTGCCAGCTGCGGCACACCAAAGAGGGCAGTGAAGGAAGCCGTCTGTTTGACGGCAGCTGGACAGCAGGCATTATTTTAGTGACAGACACAGGGGGAATGGAAAGCTTTAAAGATAGCAGAATGAGATGTGGCACTGAGTGGGATCCATGAATGCAGATAGAACTTGCCTGTGCTAAGTCTCTTAGTCAGCCAGGTACGCACTGCACTTCCTTATGCACACCCACACTATGCTCAACAAGAGAGCACACATACTAGATGCTCTTTACAGAAGAGGCTCGCAACCACTTCTGCCGACACTTTAAGACAGACGAGCACTCAACTGGATGCAATGCTTCTTGACAACTCCATCTGGGCACATGCCTGCCTGTGGCATTCTCAAACCTCTCGATATGGAGGCCAATTACTTGTGGGTCGTGTGACCACCGCATTATTGAAAGCCACGTAGCTCATAGGCAGCACCATATGCCTGGGTTATCAAAAATCTCCACTCTGTTTCACCCATCCAGATATGTGGCCACTCAGTCCTGGAAACTCACAATGGGTGCCACCCATTGAGACAGAACCTTAGTCCAATTGTGTCAGGTGATGTGTTCATGTCATGTAGTAGCTTTAGTGTTTATGTCAAAAGTCTGAGTTAGAGCACTAAAATGTCATTGTTATTGTCACCGTCTTCCCAATTTTGCCTAAATTTGTAAACCAGTAAGAATTAGGATTTGTATACAATATAATTTATTTTTTGTATAGCCCAAAATCACACAAGAAGTGCTGCAATGGGCTTTAACAGGCCCTGCCTCTTGACAGCCCCCCAGCCTTGACTCTCTAAGAAGACAAGGAAAAACTCCCAAAAAAACCTTGTAGGGAAAAAATGGAAGAAACCTTTGGAAAGGCAGTTCAAAGAGAGACCCCTTCCCAGGTAGGTTGGGCATGCAGTGGGTGTCAAAAAGAAGGGGGTCAACACAATATAATACACAGAACAGAACAAATCCTCAATAAAGTATAAAAAAAAATTTACAAGTACAGAGCAGAATTTAACAGTAGATGATATCACATAATATGATTTGGATTTGTTTAAAGTCCTGGAGACATCAGCCATCAAGCTGCCTCCCCCTATTGGCCATTCCACAGCTAAAACAGCACTGGGCCAGCCAATCTGATGAAAGGCCCCCTCTACCCCACAATTCCTGCGATCCTCCATCAGGGATGACTTTACCTTAGGCAGGCAAAACAACTTGGCAGGTGGGGTGTGGCACCAAATGGCATATTTTAGTACTTAGAAGAGAAACAGAATATGTGAGGGTTAGTAACAAATTATAACTTATTACTTCTGTTCAGTGCTAATGACTAACAACAGAGATGCAGTCTGCACAGCTAATCAGCAGCTCTAGTCAGGGTGTTCTAAAATTAAGTAGTGAGTCTTCAGCCGGGATTTGAAAGCTGAGACTGAAGGGGAATCTCTTATGGTAGCAGGCAGACCACTCCACCATTTAGGGGCCCTGTTATTAAAACTCTGACCCCCCATTCTGTTATTTTATTAATTCTTGGAATCGTAAGCAGACCGGCATCTTGAGATCTTAATGTGCGCTCTGGTTTGTAAGTCATGATAAGTTCAGACAAGTAAGCCGGACCTCGGCCATTTAATGCTTTATATGTTAAAAGGAGGATTTTGAAATCTGCCCTAAACTTAACCAGGAGCTAGTGTAAGGATTTAAGAACTGGGGTAATGTGTTAATATTTTCTTGTTCTTGTAATAATTCTTGCAGCAGCATTTTGGATTAACTGGAAGCTGTATAAAGAACAGTTTGAACATTCAGTGAACACCGCATTGCAGTAGTCAATCCTACTAGAAATAAATGCATGAATTAATTTCTCAGAATCCTGTTTATTTAGAAAGCACCTTAATTTACCAACATTTTTAGAATGGAAGAAACATGATTTGGACAACTTTGTAATGCACGCTTTAAATGACATGCTAGAGTCAAAGATGACTCCTAGAGAGTTTTGATCCCACCCTGCCTCGGTCTCAGCAGACTACATCTTTAATTCTCACAGGGTGGAAAAGCAGCATGCCATGTCTCATGCACCCCTTTTGACTTCCATTTCTTATCAATGGTGGCATTCCTGTTTGTTGCATTGCCAGTGCCAGCGTAACACCTGGCTGCAGCAGATTGATGGTCATTTCTGAACGGTGGGACTGGACTAAGTGTCTGCCTGCAGGAGTTTCCAACTGGGATCTCGAGCTGTTTCCTCATGTGGTGCGTGTGGCAACACGCCATACCAGTGCATGCTCCCCAACCTGACCTGATCTGACAGTGCCAGTGTGAGGGGTGTCACAGATCTGGTGTTCCACTTTATTGTGATATGCATAAGGTACAGTGCAGTTTATCACAGAGCCCACTCAGGACCCAGTTTTCAAGAGATCTTCCATTGTGCTGCATGCTAATACCAAAACAAGGTCACTCTTAACTCAGCAGGCATCAAGACTCTCTCAGATGGCATTAGATCCAGCAACTAAACCTTCAAGTTGTCAAACAGACAATCCCTCCATTTAATGAGCTCACTCCTGTGATTTCTGGGTTACAATATTATTTAAATCTTCTTACAGGAAATACCAACTCATTATGGTGTTGCCTGGTGATTGGAGATTCTTCACACGGAGAACCAAGGACACGTAGAATAAATGACCAAGTAATGTGGTAGAGAGTAGGTCTTTAGGGACCTCCAGTATGTTATTTTGGAAAAATTAGGGTGAATAGGCCTGGTGAACTTTGTCAGGCTGACTGAGCTGTTCTCATCCAAATTGTTCTAATGGGCTAATAGGAAAGCAAGAGATTGTGGTCCTCACAGGCAATTCCAAAGTGAATCCTAAATAAGGAGTTCCATATCCTTTTCTATTCATCCATCCTCCAGTTTTCTGCTGCTTATCCAGGTCCAGGTCACGGGGGCAGCAGCCTGAGCAAAGATGTCCCGACGTTCCTTTTCCCCACTACTTCCTTCAACTCCTCTATGGGGGATACCAAGGCATTACCAGACCAGCCAGGTCAGGTTGGAGAACATGCACTGGTTGCCACACCCACCACACTATGAAGCAGCTCAGGATCCCAGTTGCCAACCCCCAGGGCAGACATGCGGTCCATTCCCACCCTCAGAAAATGACCATCTATCTGCTGTAGCCAGGTGTTATGTGTCCCCTTGGCCTGCTCCAGTGCTCAGGTCTCAGCAATGAGGATCCTGCGAGCCGGATCATCCTCGGGAATTGCGTCACATGGACGTAGTACCATAACGTACGCTCCCTCACAATGCAGGTAATGTGCCTCATTTGGAACTCCATGAGCAACAACTCATTCAACACAAAGTCAAAGCAGCGGCACCCAAGGATTCTCTGAAGGGACACAGCACTGAAGGAGTCCAGTCCTCATCTCAGGTCACTGGATAGCATCCATGTCTCATAACCATATAGCAAGACAGGAAGCACCAGGACTCTAAAGACTTGGACCTTCATCCTTTTGCAGAGATATCAGTAGCGCCACACACCCCTTTCCAGTGACCTCATGATCCCCCCCCACCATGTTCTCTCAATCTGTCTACTGACTTCATAGGAAGAGTCACCAGAGACAACTAAGAGATATAATTTGTGCAGCGTGTCCTGTTTCTGCCCAGAGGTCTCCTCCCCATTGGACATGCTTGAGACAGACATCCAGGGAGATGTCCAGGAGGCAACCTAAACAGATGCCAGAAGCACCTCAACTGGCTCCTACTGATGTTGAGAAGCAGCAGCTCCACTTTGAACTCCTCCAGAATGTCTGTGCTCCTCACCCTGTCTCTAAGACTGAGCCCAGACACCCTGTGAAGGACACTCACTTCTTCCACTTGTACCCACGATCTTGTTCTTTTGGTCACTACCCACAGCTTGTTGACCATAGGTGATGGTAGGAATGTTGCTCGACCAGTAAATCAAGAGCTTCACCTTTCAGATCAGTTCTCTCCACCATGACTGAGTGGTACAATGTCCACATAACTGCTGATGGAGTCTGTTCATCTCCCGCTCCTTTCTTCCCTCACTTGTGAACAAGACTCTGAGATGTGTAAACTCCTCAGTTTGAGGGAGCTCCTCATCCCCAACCTAGCAAGGGCACTCCACCCTTTTACAGCTGAGAACCATGACCTCAGATTTATAGATGTTTATCTTCATCCTGACTGCTTTACACTCAGCTACAAACCGCACCTAGTGAGTGTCTGATATCACAGCCCGATGAAGACAGCAGGACCACATCATCTGCAAAAAGCAGAGATTCAATCCTGAAGTCACCAAACTGGACATCTTCCATTCCTTTGCTACAAATTCCGTCCATAAGTGAAAGAGTCAGTGAAAGAGAGGAGCCCTGTTGGAATCCCACACCCACCAGAAATGAGTCTGACTTACTGCTGGCAATGCGAACCAAACTCTTGCACCAGTTGTACAAGACCTGAATACCTCGGCACCTGTCCATTGTATTCATTACCCCCACTAGTGGGGCTTCAGTTCCTGTTACATTATATGTGTCTTTCTTCCCAGCACCCCATTTTATAGCTCCCACTCCCTTATCTGTGTATTTTATTTCTCATCCTCCCCTGTTTTATACTCCCTAAACCCACCTGTGAGTTTCAGGTTCTGGACCCAAGCCTGCACATTTTTACGGCTTACCTCGGCTGTCACACATTACCTCATCACTTACGTACCTGTATGTTTCCGTTGCTGATCCCCCAGTTCTGTGTTTCAGTTCCCACCTCCTCAACTGTGTATTTATTTCTGACCCTCCAACTGTGTGCTTCAGTTCTTATTGACCCTACATGTGTGTCTCTCCTCCATTTCCACTTTCTCAGCTCTGTTTCATTTCTTACCTCCATTTGTTTTATACTTCTGACTCACCTGCTGGTGTATTTCAGCCTCTGTTCCCCACTTCCTTCTCAGTTTGTACTCCATGTCTGTTATGTCAGCAAGCTGATGTACATGAAGCATGAGCAAAAGATAAAGGTTTGGGGACCCCTTAGGCAACCCCAGTAGATCAAAATGATAAACACGAAATTAACATGTGGTTTGAAATATGTGTGATTAGACTGACTCCATGATGGTAGAGAAGCTGGTTAAACAGTGGGCAGTGCTCTGGGGACCAGAACCTGGAAGTGATGTCACTCATCTTCCTGTGTGCAGAAGAAAGGGGAGGAGAGACATAAGGCAACAGTGCCCACCCAGGACACAGGTGGACTCACTATCAAATGAGCCCTGAAGTCACCCCCCAAGCACACATGTGTGACACAGGACAGATTTGAGAAACTGATGAAGAGACAATAGACGAGGCGGGAGAAAAAAAAAACTGTCAAACCCGGGAAATCGAAAACATAAGCGTAAAAACCAACTGAGAATCCAGAATCCTGGACAAAAATTCAAAGCGTTAAGTCAGAACAAGGGCGGCATGGTGGCGCAGTGGGTAGCATTGCTGCCTCACAGTTAGCTTCGCTTCCCGGGTTCGCTTCCCGGGTCTTCCCTGCATGGAGTTTGCATGTTCTGCATGGGTTTCCTCCGGGTGCTCTGGTTTCCTCCCACAGTCCAAAGACATGCAGGTTAGGAGCATTGGCGATTCTAAATTGTCCCTAGGGGTGTGCTTGGTGTGTGCACGCCCTGCGATGGGCTGGTGCCCTGCCTGGGGTTTGTTTCCTGCCTTGCGCCCTCTGTTGGCTGGGATTGGCTAAAGCAGACCCCCGTGACCCTGTAGTTTGGATATAGTGGGTTGGATAATGGATGGATGGAAGTCAGAACAAGCAAATGTTAGGATTGAGAAACTTTGAGAAAGTCTGATTTGAAAAAAGGGTTTTGAATTCGCAATTAGGATGATCTTCTATACCTCCATGTTCCGACCTCTGAAGACATACCCTAATAACTCATGAAGTGGTCCTAGCCAGTTCTGGGGGTAATGTGTTAAAAATGATGTGCATTATACAGTAAAAAACAGCACTGTGCTAGTTTGTAGAAGTATTGCATTTTTCTTTAAAAGGCGTTGCCTGTTGGGGTCAGTGACATTGTGCACACATGGTGACAGCTAGTGAGGAAGACGTTAAGCATGTGTGTAGCATGCAATCAAGTGAAGAAGAACAGAACAAAAGCTAACAGTATGCATTTAATCCTGCATGTGCTGTTTTTCAGTTCCCACCCCTTCACTGTTGCCTTTTGTTTCTTATCCCACCACCTTTAAACATCCTACTCACCTATCGCTGTTTCTGCTCCTGTCACCCCTTCTTGTCCTTCACCTGTGTGTTTTTTCAGTTCCTCTGACTTATGTGTTTTTGTCTAAGCCCCCATTTGACACTCTTCAAACCCTCATCTGTGTGTTTTATTTTTTACCCATCTGTGTTTCAGCACCTGCTCCCCCTCTTTGTTTTTCAGGTCCCACACCACGATTGTTGTCTTTTGTTTCTTATCCCCATTTCCTTTACATGTTCTACACTCTTAGTAATAACACTGGTATGTAGAAAATACTGGTTCTAAAATGACCCTTTACTGGGTCATGGGGTCCCTTGTAGAACCATTACCTGGCAAAGAACCATTACATTCTGTGAAGTGATCTTACATGAAATTCTGTCTTTGAGCTTGGAAAAGGTTCCTAATATGTGGGAAAATAAGAAATTTTTAATGCCTAGTAGGCTTCCTGGCAGAATAGGAACATGAACTTAACCCGTGTGATCGTCTGCAGAAGGATTCTTTGAAAATGAGGAACCCAATGGAATCTCACAAATCTGCTATCATCTATTTATAGTTATTTATGGAGCCGGTTACTTCTTCTTCTGGCTGATCCCGTTAGTGGTTGCCACAGTGGATCATCTTTTTCCATATCTTTCTGTCCTTGTCATCTTGCTCTGTCACACCCATCATCACCTGCATGTCCTCTCTCACCACATCCATAAACCTTCGCTTAGACCTTCCTCTTTTTCTCTTCCCTGGCAGCTCTATCCTTAGCATCCTTCTCCCAATATACCCAGCATCTCTCCTCTGCACATGTCCAAAACAACGCAATCTCGCCTCTCTGACTTTGTCTCCCAACTGTCCAACTTGAGCTGACCCTCTAATGTCCTCATTTCTGATCCTATCCATCCTCGTCACACCCAATGCAAATCTTGGCATCTTTAACTCTGCTACCTCCAGCTCTGTCTCCTGCTTTCTGGTCAGTACCACCGTCTCCAACCCATATAACATAGCTGGTCTCACTACGTCCTGTAGACCTTCCCTTTCACTCTTGCAGATACCCGTCTGTCACAAATCACTCCTGACACTCTTCTCCACCCATTTTACCCTGCCTGCACTCTCTTCTTCACCTCTCTTCCACAATCCCCATTACTCTGTTCTGTTGATCCCAAGTATTTAAACTCAGCTACTGATTTATATAAATTAAGGATCTTTCCAGAACCTTCATGCGGATGGTTCTTCTTGGAACCACAAATGTTTTTCCTATTCCATAACTCTGAAGAACAACAATGGCACCTTTATTATAAGAACTTATCAATGTTTCAGATCATGTCACCCCCCCACCTGTTTTTTTTTAATTCACGGTATTTCATCTTTGTGTTTAATTTGTTCCCTTCACCTGAGTGTTTTAGTTCTCAGTACCCTAATTATGCATTTCTGCCCCCCATTTTACTTGCATGTTTTATTTCCTTTCTTCACCTGTGTGTTTCAGTTCACAGTACCCTTGCTGTGTCTTTCTGCCCTCTGCCCCCCATTTTCTTTTTTCTTCCCTTCAACTGTATGCTTTAGTTCCCACTATCCTATTTGTGTATTTTTGACCCTCGGACCCCCCACTTCATTTGTGTATTCTAGTTCTTACCTCCACCTGTTTTTTCACTCCCTACCCCTTCATTCATATTCATTTCCTACCCCACTCATGTATATCAGGACCCCCACTGGTAGATTTAAGCACCCCTTAATCTTCAGCTGTTAAACCCCTGTGTTTTAATTCCCACCCTCCTCATAATTTCCAATGACTTTACCCTCACAGACATGCCACGCGTATTTCCGACTTTCTTCCCCATTGATAGACGCCTTCTAATCCCCACTGCTTTGAATTTTGTAAACCCCAGTGAGGGGGTCACGATGTTAAAACAGGCTTAATCCAATTTGTTACCATTTCTTAATTCCAGTACATCAGAACCTTGGTGTCCCGGTGGCATCGACATGTAAAAGAGAAAGAGAGAAGGGTGATGAAAGAGCTGAGACGGAGGGGGCGCTTTGTCTCGGATCTACAGGCATCGTGGTGGTGGTGATGGGGGGGCTGTTTGTCAAAAGGGTGACAGCCACTTCACCAGTGCGATGCTGTTTAAAATCCACTGTCTGATTTGACCTTGCCGACCCCCCTCCTCCCCATCCCCTTCCCTCCCACCTTTACCTCCCACCGCTTGCCCCTTTGCCAGCAGCTGACTCTTTGAGTAGAGAGGTCTCTCCTGTCCCTCTGTGAGGGTCCTGCTTGTTTCAGGGCGCCAGATGCGGAGAGCGGCGCACAGCTCGCAGGCACTAAGTAAGGAAGAGCTTTCCCAGCCCTCCAAGGACAGGGGCGGCTGACTGGCAGCCTCGCAGTGTTGCCATCGCTCTGCCAGCCAGGGGCAGGGACGGGAGGGGGGGGGGGGGTGTTATGTGTGCCTGTGTTTGTGCGTGCGCATGTGTGTGTGTGCAGGCGCCCAAATGTGCGTGTGTTTAAATTCAGCGACATCTGTTCATTACTACTGGAGTGTGTTTATTTTTATACAGCCAGCCACAACCAGAGAGCTAAACTGGCAGGACTGGTTAATGTACCAGCTCACATCCTCTGCACAACGAATGAAATATTTAGCAGAGAAAACAGAAACAGATTGAGGATGACAGAGATGGGGACGCGAATGCAGACTCGGCTCTCGTCTCTCTCTCGCTCTCTCTGTTTACTCGACTTCTGGCTCACACCTTGCGGTCTCCTTTATATGCAGAAAGGGCAGATCGTGTCCACCTCGCTCTGCCGTATTTTACGAGGGCGGCCAATTTCCCTCTTAGGCATCCTCATGCCCTCCGTGCCACCCAGCTAGCCCCCTCTGAAGCTTGTAAGATGTTGTGGCATTTATGATGCAGACTCGGCTCAATCTGGTGTAGCCAAAAAAAAAAAAAAAACTCGTGGTGCACCCTGTGGGACGGCACTTTTTTTTTTTTGTTAATTTTTACAATAAGGTCGTGCGAATCCGTCATTTTTTAATGAAAGGCATTAAGGGAAGGAGCTTGGTCGACACTCCTCATGGGCTTGTCTGTCCCGGGCTCCTTGGCACCATGCCTACCTAGCGACGCATACAGAGAGGGGCTCCCACTTCATGATAATGTCTTACTGCTTTTAAAGCTATTAACCTGGAAAGAAAAAAAAAACACCGGGCATATGAGTAGAAAAGTAACCTCTCATTTCAGACGATTTTTAAAATCATTATTGCCTAAATTTTCTGCCTAGAAGCTTGCCAGGTTTACAATATAGTAGTGGCACCCAGTGCCCAGCGACGTGGGCTCCGCAGCTCCTGCGCAGTCGCGGCCTCTGCGTGTGTGCGTACGTCCTGCAATGCGTGTGCCGGCGTATGGTAATGAGCGGGAGAGAGAGAGAGAGAGAGAGAAAGAGAGAGAGAGATAAAGAGTGAAAGAGAGAGAGAGAGAGAGTGAGAGATAAAGAGAGAGAGAGAGACAATTTGATGTGGATTTCCAGAAACAGACAATTTGATGCTGGCACAGTCAGAGCGCTGTGCCACAGGGAATTGAGTGCCACATGGTACCCCAAGAGCTGGGCAGCCGGAGGGGGGGTGGGGGGGGGGCACACAAGGAGGAGCCGAGTTTGCATCTTAAATTCCACAACATCTGTTCGCTGGAGTTGTTGCAAGCGTTTTAATAAGGAGTAGATTGAGACTAATTCTTAACAATAACCCAGGTTCTCCACACACTTCCCTGAAGGCCCCGACGCTCGCCAACGGGGCCCCCCGAACCTGAAAAAAGTGCCAATGGTCTGCCAACTGGGGCAGGCAGGTGTCCGCCTTAGCTGCAGCCCACGTGGGTGGCATCAGAGTGGCACAGATTTCTTGGGTCTGATGTCGGAGAGAGCATGTGTGTGTCAGCTTGTCGGCAGGCTTTAACCCATGCATGGTGACTATTGAAGGTGGGCACTTTCAATGTTTGTGTTCTGGAAGAAACGCATGATACTTAATGAAGACAGTTTGTTAAAGTCTGGAGTTGGTGAAGTGGGTAAAGCCTTCTTTCTTTCTTTCTTTCTTTCTTTCTTTCTTTCTTTCTTTCTTTCTTTCTTTCTGGGCACTGCCCTACACGATCCCCCATGGATGCCATAATAGCCAGTGGAAAAATTGCACAACTACAGTGTAATGTGCCATCTGCTGCCTCCCTAAACTGTCTCCGCAGAGCAGTACCCACAAGGCACTTCTCTCCCTGCACAGCACCAAACAGCAGGGCTTAGTGCGGATCACTTCATTCCTGAATAAATCCGTTAGCTGTGCCAAGCCATGCCCATCTTGAATGCATAGCTCTGTCAGTCCGTCAGATGGAAATATGTCACTGGGCGAGTCCATCTTTACCTTAAAAACATAGCGTTGATGGTCCATCTCTGACAGTCAGTCTCCACCTCAGACACCAGGCTTTGACAGAGAGGGGCTGGCAGTGCCATGCGCTAAAGACAAAGATGACTTGTCATAGTCTATATGTCAGTGGCAGGGCTGTTTGTCTAAAATAGAGATGGACTAGTGCTGCCACAAGTCTAATATGGAGATGGGCTGGCAGAGAGGTGCCTGAGACAGCGATGAGCTGACAGCCATGTGTTCAGGACAAAGATGGATTGCCAGAGCATAGTGTCTAAAGCAGAGATTCACTGTCAGGGTAGCATGCACGAGACAGAGATGGACTGGTAGTGCCATGCTTTGAAGACAATGACAGACTGCAGAGTGGTGCATCTAAGACAAAGACAGACTTGTAGAGATATGCACCTAAGAGTCTGAGACTCAAGCAGACAGCACTGCCTCTCTATCTTTGTCTCTGAAAAAAGGCTAAACATACAGCCTTGCCAGCCCCTTTCCATTTTAGATACCCATCTGTGCCAGACCACCTTTATCAGATGTCTGTTTCTGCCAGTTTTTTTTTTCTCTCATATGAATATTTCTGCCAGTTAGTCGCTGCCTCTGACTTTAGGCTCTTCTGATCTATGTTTGTCCTGAACACATGGCACTGCCAATCCAGCTCTGTCTCAAAGACATATCCCAGCCAGTCTGCCAACCATAAAACTGCCAGTCTACCTTTACATATGGCACCACAAGTCTATCTTTGTCTCTGAAATTAGGCTCAGCTAGTCCATCTCTTTTAGATGTCCATCTCTACAGAAGATACCTATTTCTGCCAGTCTGTCTTCACATTAGATGCCAGCCTAATTCCTTTTCATATACTCCTTTCTTTCAGTCAGACTCAACCTTAGACACATTAAACCTTGGCACCCAGGTTTTGACCAAAACAACTTGGAACTGCCAAACTCACGTCTTTGCTAGTCCACCTTCAGCTTAGACAAATATAAGTGCCAGCCCATGATTTGTTTTTGTTTACCCAATTGGGTTCTGCCACTGCATCTACATTGTACAGGCCAATTTATGCCAGTCCATCTCCGGCTGAGACACATATGATTACCAGTCCATTGTTTGGCACAATGAGCCTATCTTTAAGAACTTTGGCCAATGCTTCTCTATGGTAGATAGCCATTTCTGACAGCCCATATCCATTACTGATGCCCATAGATGCCAGACTGTTTCTTTCTCAAATGCACTTCTTTGCCAGTCAGTCTCTGCATTAGACCCAATAGGTTGTTTCCTAAATAAATGGCCCCTCCACTCATTTTCTGCCTCACACATGTCTCTGCCTGCTGGTCTTTATCTTAGATATGCATCACTGCCAGTCCATCTTTGTTTTTGGGTCATGGAACTGCCAATTATTGTCTGATTCGGGAATTTGGCTCTGACACTGGATCTCTGATTCAGATGCCAATCTCTACCAGTCTAACCTATTTTTAGATGTTCTTCTCTGCCACTTTATTTTTGTGTGCATGCCTATCTCTGCCAGTCCATCTTTTTTGTTGATGCCTATCTCTGTCAATCCATGTCTATGTAAGACATCCGTCTCTGCCACTTCATCTTTTGTGTTCAGATGCCCTTCGCTGACAGTCCATCCATTTTTTAGACATCTTTTCTCTAGATGTTCACCTCTACCAGTTAATCTGTTTCAAAAATGTCAAAATCTTCTGTAAATGCCCATCTCTGCAAGTTTATATCTACAAAAGGTCCCTGGTTTTGCCAGTTCATCATCTACTTTAGTTGCCACTCTCTTCCAGTCCTTATCGTTTATGAATGGCAATCTGTTCTGCACAGGCACATTTTTTAAATTGCCATCTCTTCTGTACATGGCCATGTCTGCTGGTCCATATGAATGAAAGGTGCCCATCTCTGTCAGTTCATCCCATATTTTAGATGCCATTCTCTACGTGTCTAACTGTTTTGTAAATGTCCAAGTTCTGCTGGCCCATTTCAATGAAGGGTGCCCATCTGTGCCTAGCCCTGTAATATTTACATGCCATACTCTGTCAGTTCATCTGTTTTGTAAATGTCCATGTCTGCTAGTCCATCTCATTTTTAGATGCCATTCACTGCCAGGATGCCTGTTTTGTAAATTCCCATTTCTTCTGAAGATGTACTAGTCTGCCAGTCCATATCAATGAAAGATGCCTATCTCTGCCTGTCTGTCCCATATTTGTAATGCCAATCTCTGCCAGTCCACCTGTTTTGTAAACGTCCATATCTTCCAGACCAACCAATGAAAGGTGCCCATCACACATCATTCTGGACAAATCTTTAAATGCCTATCAGACAGCCTTGGTGTCACAATCCCTCGTAATCCACTAACAGCTGTGTTTGGTGGGCTCCCTGATGGGCTTAAAGTGGAGAAGGACAAACAAACTGTAATTGCCTTCACTACACTATTAGCACGTAGACTCCTCTCGCTCAACTGGAAGAATCCTAACCCTCCTATTCTACGTTAGTGGGTAACTGATGCTATATATTATTTGAAACTGGAAAAAATCAAATTCTCACTTAGAAGATCCGTTTAAAACTTTTTTAGAACCTGGCAGGACCAAATCAAGAACATTTTAGAATAAGCTTTTATATTGGGGGAAAAGCCTCCTTTCTCTCTTTACTACTCTTAACAGTTTTGCTGTGGCTGTTGGCCTTCCTGTCTTTCTCATGGGTGGTGGTTGATTTGAATTTAGTTTTGTTAAGTTTGACTTGATTGGATGGTATATTATATGCTTTTAATAAATTCAATAAAAGATCCAAAAGAAAGGAGCCCATCTCTATCAGTCCATGCCATATTTAAGCTGCCCTTCTCTTCAAGTCCATCTTGTTTGTACATGACAATCACCTCTGAAGATGCCCACGTCTACTAGTGCACATCAGTTAAAAAAAGTCCCTTTCTGCCAGTCCATCCCTTATGTTAGATGCCATTCTCTGCCAGTCCACCTTTTTTGCAAATGCCTATCTCTCCTGTAAATGCCCCTCTCTGTCAGTCCATATTTATAAAAGGCTCCCATCTCTGCCAGTCACTTCTCTGTTGTAGATGCCCAATTCATCTCTTCTGCAAGTGCCCACCTATTATGCCAGTCCATGTCTATCAAAGAAGCCCATTACTGCCAGATGCACGTTTCTGCCAGTCAGTCCCTTCCTCGCGCTCAGTAGGCTCTGGTGATCAGTCCTTGTCCTGAACACACGGTGATGCCAATCTGTCTTTATCTTCAACACATGTGGTCTTCTGGTTGGGCCTCACCTCTGACTCCTTAGTCCAACTCATTGTGTGGCACACGGCTGGCCCATTTCTGTTTCAGCTCAGGACCCCCCCACCCCATTCTATAATACAGTCATTTCCTTCCTCACAGCTGGCTGACAGTAGAACCACACCTTTTGGGGCCCTCAAGCATGAATGAGGTCAAGCCTCCATGGGTCTGCCTGCTTCGGTGACGTGTGAGCCACGGCTGGTGTGATCCTAGAAGACCCACTCCGTCAAAGGCAGCTTCCCGACACCACAATCCCTTATCCAGCAGGAGAAATGTGGAGATGCGCAACGCACTGGAGCTAAGGAAGGATAAGTTGCCAAAAGGCTGTGTTTTGCTGTAATTGATTCTTAATTCTGGCTGCAGTGAACAAGTGCAGCAATGCTATTTATCTTGCATCGGTTTGAGACTGCAGCTGACACCCAATCGATCACAGTGTGCAACATTAACTCTTTGGAGCCGACCCAAGATCGCGGCAGCTTCAGCACACTCTTTTAATAATTTAACTGCTTGGCTGCTGGTAACTGGCAGCGTTCCCTTTCCCTCCCAGCTGCCCCCAAGACGAGGTCATTTATAAAGAAGCAAAGGTCGACAAAAAAAAAAAAAAAAACATGGTGAAGAATTTGAGGACACAGACTGCTTGGGTGGGGACCTCTGTAAGTCACCTTGACAGGACGTGCCAAGGAGGGTTAGGTGGGACAGTGAGCCATCTGAATGGAGGAGAAACAGCCGGGAGCCTGGAGGAACAGTCGGTTTGTACGTCCATCGAAGACCTCACGCTAGGAGACTTTAAAGAAAGGGACAAAGAGACCGAGACAAGGATCAGGTGGTACAAAAGGCTCCCAAAATGGAGGGTCTGCCACTGCAGGCAATGCTTGTGTGACACATGCAGCCACACCTACAGTCAGTCGAAACCTACCTGCTGTCATAACATCACTTTTTAGCCCATTGACATTTCTATCAAAGGATTTGCAGGTTTGTCATTTATTTTCAACATTATTTCATTTACATCATTGTGACGACATTTTGTGCTCCTAAGAATTACTTCTGAACGCTTTGAAATCACTTTCTTTGGTTTTTATTTCTTTTTGTCTGGACTCACCAGAATGAGAAAACCCTCACATATAACATACCATTCGACTCGTCTTGATGACTACTTATGCAAGACAATGAGCTTTTTGGGGTTCTCACCTCCTTTTTGACCCTCCAGAACAGGGGCGGACTGGCCATTAGGGCATTTGGGCAATGCCCAGTGGGCCGCGGACTCTGGTCTGGTCATGGGCTGGCCGTTTCATGAAATAAACTTTATGTACTGGTTACTGTTTGACATTAAAATTAATTTTTGAAACTACTAAACATTATCTGTTCGGTACTGCGATTTATATAGTTCTATATAATATACCGTATTACGTCATCAAGTTGTTTTAGTTGTCAGTACACAACACTGCAGTGAAAAATTTGGTCAAAACTGCCTTTTGCCGATTTCTGTTTCGATACCGCTACATTTTGGTTATCATATACATTATTGCAATTTATTTTATCTCATATCTAGTGTTTAAATTCTTTGGTGCTAATAATTAGTTTAGATTATATATTATGCATTTTATTGTTCTCTGGTTGTTGGCGTGAGCAATAATTAATGGTTTTCAGCTGCGATTATTAGTATGATGAAATAAAGTTATAAAGCACAGGATAGGAATTTTTCATATTAGGACGGAACATTTATAGTTTATCGTTAAGTTAATGGAACATTTCAATCATGTGAGGTTTTCATTATAACCTCGGTTGTCATTTATTCCATTGTAAATGAGCAGTTACTAGCCTAGTAGGGTACTGGCACTTGGACATGACATTGACATTCGACATGTACTCTAATAACGTGTAAGCTGTGTTACTAAATTTTTATTTTTCATTAAATTTTATTTCTAAGCATGTCGTCAAATTTTAAGTTGTGTCTAAAAACAGTGTACAGATTAAGTTTGACAACAGTTTAGATAGAGTTCATATCATAGGCTCATAGCAAGTAGTGAGCCACGCACTGTCACAAATTTGAAGAAAATTACAATGAATAATGGGCCGGGTGGGTCGACCTCGTCACCTCACTCGTTGAAGGATGCCCGGGCCAGTTTTGAGACCTAGTCTGCTCCTGCCCTAGACCCTAAAAGCCCTCATTTGTAGGTCATATTTGGAGCATATTTTATGAGCAGGAAATTGCCCCCTTATGATAAGGAGTAAACCGCCAGGTGTCTTCTTCAGCAGAAACAATCAGAAGGACTTGAAGATGTACAGGCCTCATCAACCGACTCCAGGAGTTCTCCCCCTTATGGCATGTGAGGGGTTCAAGTTACACCTTTTCACAAAACTTCGGGAAGTGAGGACTGGTGACACAGGCCAGTGGAGTGTCGTTTTGTGGCATTTCAAGGTTGTTGCGTTTTTTATTTCAGGCAGAAGATAAGGACCTCCTGATTGACGTTGTGTGTCATAGTGGAAGCATCTTCTTCATGGTTAGTGCTTTTGTGGATTTTCTCGTTTTCTTTTTTCCCGATTCTTTGCTCTGTTCTTGTGGTTTTTGATTTTGGACTGTGCTCCAGGTTGTCTTTTAGCTTTGTTTCTCTTTTAGCTGTGCTTCATTTTTTGTTGCTTCATTGTAAAAGATTTTTTTTTGTCAAATCTTTATATATTTAAAGAGTCGGAGTCTTGACAGGTTCTCTGTCTTTTAATATTCATTTTTTTTGGTTTCTGAAGATTATTAAGTATTTTTTTGAAACTGGGCTTCCCCCGTTGCTAACCCATGATGAAATGTGCTGAGATTTGTGATGCCATTATGTCACTGCTTCTTGAGACGACAGTGCACTCTTTCAGGTGTCAAAGCTTTGAATTCTTGTCTTAAAAATAATTTCAGTTTGAAAAGTTAGGGAAAGGAGGAAAGGTTACTGCCATCACCTTCTTGTTTTCAATTTTATTTATGTACTGACAATCAATTTTCGAGTCTTTTTGGTAACCGACCCCAGCCGGCTTGAACAACCTCTGTTCTTGTTTGCTCCTGATGTTAAGGTGGTGCACAGGATTCTGAACACCAGGAGTCAAATTACTACCAAGAGCGCTGGGTGATGGATAAAAAGAATGAAATAAAGGCTATGTTGTAGTCTAAAGGTAAAATACTAGAATCCCAAGGAAAATCAGAATATTAGAAAAATGTTTGATGAGAAAAGGCCATTCTGCCGAACAAAGCTCATGTGCAATGGATTTCCTGATGTTATAAGCTAACAGTGATGGCCAAATCTGTCTTCATTCCGGTCATAACACGATGGAAGAAGCTAGTGTGGCAGACGGCTAAGGCTCTTGCCCAGCTGGGACACCTGGAAGATGTAAGGACCTGGGAGAGAGGTAATACCTCCCTCGGGACATGAGACAGCAGCTCCTCCTGGTTTGTATCGGGGCCACGGAACTGGAGCTTGGAAGCTCAACCTTGTTGGGGACCATGGTCACCTGGATGATCCCAGAGCCCTGCACTGCAGCACTTCCACCACACCAGGAAGTGCTGCCAGAAGATCATCAGGGAGCACCTGGAGCACATCCGGGTGAACAATAAAAGGGGCCGCCTCACTCCATTCTGGGAGCCAGAGTCGGGAGGTGGAGGACAGAGCTTGTGAAGGGTGGAGTAGAGGCGGCAGAAGAAAAAGAGAGGAAAAGACAAAGAGAGAAGTGATCGAGCTATTTGTGGTGATTTGTGCACTGTGTGCTGTACTAAGAAAAAGAAATAAAAGTGTGATCTTTTGTAAGTGTTCCTCTTGTGTCTGTCTCTGTCGGGTTGGGAGGCTGGCACACCCCCTAGAGTTGTCACAACAGCACTTTACATACTTTACAAGACAAAAACCTAGCAACTTCACTGACCAATGAGGAAAGACCGCCTACCAATGAATTACGATCATGTAATTTAAAACCTGCGACTGCGTGATTTAAATGGCTGGTGTTGTTGATTTGTGAAAAAAACAACATTGTGTACATGAAGCTCAGGAAAAATTCAATCTAGAGATCAAAAATTAGGGTGGTGACATCATTTTCTCAATTTGCCGAAAACTTGAAAGATGTGACATACTAGGTTCTTCCATAGTTGGTGAGAAAGCTTGCCAATCCTATTAATCTAATTCCTCCAGGACAACATCAAGTTGAGTTCTGAAGGCCCCTACACTCCTACTGTCCACCACATTACTTGGTAATTCATTCCTTGTGTCTGTAGTTCTCTGTGAGAAACTCACCCTCAGCAAGTTTCAAGCTGTGCCCCTGTTTTCTTGTCGAACCCATTTTAAAGTAACAGACTCAATCCATTCATCCATCCATTTTCCAACCCGCTGAATCCGAACACAGGGTCACGGGGGTCTGCTGGAGCCAATCCCAGCCAACACAGGGCACAAGGCAGGGAACCAATCCCGGGCAGGGTGCCAACCCACCGCAGGACACACAAACACACCCAGCACACACTAGGGCCAATTTAGAATCGCCAATCCACCTAACCTGCATGTCTTTGGACTGTGGGAGGAAACCGGAGCGCCGGAGGAAACCCACGCAGACACGGGGAGAACATGCAAACTCCACGCAGGGAGGACCCGGGAAGCAAACCCAGGTCCCCAGGTCTCCCAACTGCGAGGCAGCAGCGCTATCCACTGCGCCACCGTGCCGCCCACAGACTCAATTCTCCGCATTAATTCCTTTCATAGTTTTAAACACTTCAGTCATCCATCCATCCATTTTCTAAGCCCAGCATTATTCTGAGCAGGGTGGTAGGAGCCTATTCCAGCCAACATAGTGTGCAAGGCAAGAACAATCCCCTGGAAAAGATGCCAGTCCATCACAGGGTGAGCACACACACATTACCTGTGCACCTAACCTGCATGTCTTTGTACTGTAGGAGGAAACTGGAGCACCAGGAGGAAACCCATGCAGACAAGAGGAGAATATACAGACTCCATGCAGTGTGGACCCTGAACATGAACCTTAATCTCCTCACTATGAAAGAGCAGACCTACCATTGAGCCGAAATGTCTCCCCACTTCAGTTGTGTCACCTCTTAATCTCTGTTTGCTTAAAATGAAAAGTTTTAACTCCTTCAATCTTTTCCCATAACTCCTACCCTGCAGTCCTGGAATCAGCCTAGTCTCTCTCTGCTGGACTTTCTCTAGTGCTGCTATGTCTTTTTTGTGCACTGAATGGTGGTTGACAGTGATGACTCCAGTTTGACTTCTAGTTCCTTCTCATTGGGGTACTGTCCAGTTTCCAACCCTCCATTGTGCATTCAGCGTCAACATTTTTACTTCCCAGGTGTAATACTTTACATTTACGTACATTAGATTTCATCTGCCACCAATCTGCCCAAGCTTGTATGCAATCCAAGTTATGTTATTTTCTAACAAGACCAGGGTTGCAGGGGATTTGGGGGCTGGAGCCTATGCCAGCTAGCACAGGGTGCAAGGCAGGAACAAACCCTAGACAGGGCATCAGTCCATCTCAGGGCAACTCACACACACCAAACACACATACAGGCCAATTTACCATCACCAGTTCACTGTCTTTGGACAGTGGGAGGAAACTGGAGCTCCAGGAGGAAACCCCCGCAGACACAGGGAGAACATGCAAACTCCATGCAGGGAGGACCCAGAACATGAACCCTGGTCTCCTTACTGCAAGGCAGTAGCACTACCACTGTGCTACCAAACTCCCTCTGCAATAATTAGACTGATTTTAAGTATTTTCCTCTTCCACCTAGTTTGGTATCATCTACAAACCTAATCTACTTGGTGTTTATATTTCTATCCAAATCATTTATATTTGTATTAAAAATAGTAGTAGCTCCCACACTGACCTCTGAGGGACACTACATTTAACATCACCCAATTTTGATAAGATTCCTCGCACCATCTCCCTCTGCTTCCTGTGTTTTAGCCAATTTCACACCCATCTACACACCACACCCTGAACTCCCAGCTCTTTTAGTTTAATGTCCAACTGTTTGTGTTGGGCCTTATCAAATGCCTTCTGAAAATCAAGATTAATATTATATGCACCACTCTGATTGAATTCCTTTGTTGCTTCTTCATAGAATTCCAGTATATTAGTAAAACAAGACCTCCATCGGCTGAACCCATGCTGACTCTTCTTCTTCTTTCGGCTCCTCGCGTAAGGGGTCACCACAGCGGATCAACTTCTTCCTTATCCTTCTGTCCTCATCATCTTACTCTGTCACACCCACCACCTGCATGTCCTCTCTCACCACATCCATAAACCTTCTCCTAGGCCTTCCTCTCTTCCCCTTGCCTGGTAGCTCCATTCTTAGCATCCTTCTCCCAATATACCCAGCATCTCTCTTCAGCACATGTCCAAACTTTCCAAGATTGCATTAAACAATCTGGTTATAAACTCCACTGCCATCTCTCCTAAAAACCTCCATGCTTCCACAGGTATGTCATCTGGACCAACGGCCTTTCCATTCTTTATTCTGTTCATAGCTGTCCTTACTTCCTCCTTGCTAATTCATTGCACTTCCTGATTCACTATCTCCACATCATCCAACCTTCTCTCACTTTCATTCTCTTCATTCATCAGCCTCTCAAAGTATTCTTTCCATCTGCTCAACACACCCTCCTCACTTGTGAGTACGTTTCCATCTTTATCCTTTATCACCCTAGCTTGCTGCTCATCTTTCCCAGCTCGGTCCCTCTGTCTAGGCCACCGGTCCTTTTCTCCCTCCTTAGTGTCCAATCTCTCATACAACTCATCATATGCCTTTTCTTTAGCCTTCGCCACCTCACTCTTCACCATACACCTTATCTCCTTCTACTCTAGTCTACCTTCTGCATCTCTCTGACTATCTCAGTTCTTCTTCACCAACCTCTTCCTCTGTATACTTCCCTGTACTTCCCCATTCCACCACCAGGTTTCCTTTTCCTCCTTCAACACAGCAAGGTCTATTATTTTTTTACATTTAAGATGTCTCATTTAAAGGCTTTCCATTGTTGTATCTGTCCTGGTGCCTATAAAAACACAGGAAACTCCAGTTTCTGTATTACATCTTGCCTGAAGAAGGGGCCTGTTGCCTCGAAAGCTTGCATATTGTAATCTTTTCAGTTAGCCAATATAAGGGGTCATTTTGCTTGACTCCTCACTGTATCATTAGTATTTTAAAATCAGTTCTAAAGGACACAGGTAAGCAGTGTAACGACGTTAAAGCTGGTGTGATGTGCTCAGATTTTCTTTTTCTGGTTAAGATTCTTGCTGCTGCATTCTGGACTAACTGCAACCAACTGAGATATTTCTTAGGTAGACCAGTTAGGAGTGCATTTCAGTAATCTAGCTGACTAAAAACAAAAGTGTGAATTTTTTCCTCAACACCTTGAATTGTTATAAGAGTTCTAACTTTCGCTATGTTCCTTAAATGGAAAAATGTAGCCCTGGTAAACTAGTGAATATGTGAGTTAAAGTTTAAGTCAGAATTGAAGACTGTCCCAAAATTATTTACGTTCAACTTGACTTTTAATGCTAAGGGATCAACTTTATTTCTAATACACTCATTGTTTCCATTTTACTAACGACAAAAATTTCTGTTTTTGACACTATTTATCTTGAGTAACTTTACTACTCATCCATACAGAAATGCAAGACAGGCATTGAGGCAGAGAGCCCAGAACATCAGGGTCATCATTTGCTATAGATAGGTATAGCTGTGGTAGCTCCCCTTGTATTTTGAGATAATCTGGCCTAATGGGATCATGTAGATTGAAAATAATAGGGGACCCAGAATGGATCCTTATGGTACTCCATATACAATATCAAGGATCTCTGAACCACAATCACCACAACTAACAAAAGAATTTTCTACCTGTTAAATACGAGTGAAACCAATTTAAGACACTGTGTGAGAGGTCCACCTATTGACTAAAGAAACTTATTACAATACTGTGGCTTATGGTCACAATTGCTCCACTCAGGTCTAGCAGAGCAAGAGCAGATATGTGGCCTCTGTCTGCAATAACCTGTAAGTCGTTTACTAACAAAAACAGAAACACAACACAAAACTAAAAGAGGCTCCACCTGGGCTTAAGCAGAGGTTACAGGTGTTCATATCTGGAGGTGTTTTCATTAAGCCACACTTATAAGAATGGAACTGGAAGCCCACTGTCCAAGTATAGCCAACCTGAGCTAGACCTAATGAGATGTCTAAGACAAATCCCAAAATGAATGCTGGCTGGAGACTTGGAGTTTACAAATCTCATATTAAGCGCATTATGAGAGGGGGTTGGAGGCATTAACTCAATCGTAATATATTTTAACAGCAACATTCTCTCCTCCACATCTTTGATTTCCACACTATAGCAGATTCCTTCCTCCTTGTGACATTGGTGGCCACCCCTCGGTGTTCTCACATGAATGAATATACTGTAGTCTGCTTTTCCAAGGCAACCTGTGGCAGTCAGGTGACTTATTCGACAGCTAATCAGCGCACTTTCCCCACCCCTTCCATCGTTATTTCATGAGTCACTTCCAGCAGCCCCGCGCTGAATCCCTCTGTTGACATTTCAACACACTCACCAGGGAAAATGCACAGGCCTCACATTTGTGACGAGTGACACACAAGAGCAAATGGAGTCGTCTCCCAGCCGAGGCATTGGAGGCCCAGGCGCTCTCCCTCTGTGTGATCCAAGTTCTGGGAATCAATCACTCTAATGAATCTGCAGTCGGCCATGCATGGAGCACCAGGAGGCGAGGGAAGTTGAGAGGCTTTGCCAGCCGCTCCGGAGGACGCACATCTGCCATGGCAAGAGGGGGAATTGGCTCTGGGCAGACAACCCCCTCCTCCCCCTTTGCCAGTTCACAGGCTTACTGTTTCCAGTCTGAAGCAGGGCTTTGATATTAGAAGTGCAGGAGCACAATATCTGCTTTAATGAATAAAAAAAAACAAAAAATTTAACTGTACTTCATTTCTACTTTTTAAAAAGTTATTGAATATTTTCATTTTGTATAAAAAATGCCATCAAAAAAAAGGGAGCCAGAGCCCCATCACCCACCTTAATTTTCATGGGCACCCATCTAAATTTCCTAGTTATGAAGTGTAGTGGGCTCTTAGTTAAGGAGGGTTTAAAATTGTGTCTCAAAGAAAAGAAAATCTCCAATTTTTATATTGTTGTTGATATTTTTTTAGCAGATGCCTTCATCCAAGGCAACTTACAAAGAAAGTTAAAAAAAATAGAAGAATGAATAGAAGGTGCGTCAACAGCAACAAAAAACAAGATAAAATAACAAGAAGCAAGAAGGAGTCGTATGACTACTACTATATAATTGTAGCTACACCTGGACTATACACACTTCAGCATCCTAAACTCTTTGTTAGTACAACAGCAGCTATCCTGAAGAAGGGACTCTAAACTGTTTGAAAACATTTAATGAAAAGGTGAGTTTTCAAATTATGTCTAAATGTGAGAAAATTGGGTGTAGGAGATCATTTAATAGCTTTGGAGCAAGAATGGAGAAACATTTAACGCTTTGAATTATTATTGTCCAGTCTTGGCATATCTGGTAAGAGAAGGGATGGCCAGCTGACAGGCGGTGGCAGATTGGAGACATTTTCACAAGGCATACGGAGAGACCAAAGACAGGAGATATTGAGGTGCAGAGCCATTCAGAGAACCGTAGATCAAGAGTTTTGAACTGGATCCTTGTAGCAATGGATGCCAACATAGAGAGTTAATGGGTAATCCTAACAAGTGGCAGCAGTGAGGCTCTTTAGTATTATATGATTCACTGCTGGTCATTACAATGGAGAGCAGACCTGGGGGTTGGCTGTCCCCTAAATAGTTACTAGGACTCAGCACTGCAGGAGCATTCAGAGCTGTTAGGAGAAATTTTATTGAGATGGGCTCCGGACTAGTTCAGTTCCAGGCTGGAGAATAAGAGCTCTTTTTGGTCAACCCTTCAATGAATGAAGAGGTGGTGAATGTGGGGTGGTTATCACCCCATTCATTCATTTTCTAAGTGGCTTCATTTAACTTAGGATCAAAGGGTCTGAAGCCACTGGAGTGAGATCTTTGCTGGGCACTCACACTCAATATGTTAACAGCACTGAAGTATGTGGAAACTGGAAAGGAGTTGTATCCAAGAAGAAAGGGAACTTGTGCTGGAGAGTTAATTTAAGAGCAACCTCGGACAGGAGAGTGAAAGAGTTAAAAAGGACAGGTATGTGCTAAGTCAAGAAACGAATGGGAGTTGAAAATACAAGAAAGACCAAAAGAAAACAATTAACAAAGGCAGAATGGTAAACCACAGGAATCATGATCAAACGTTAATTGAAGCAAAAGGTCCTTACACCATTGTGTATAGCTTACCCCTTTCAATTGCTAATTTCACTTTCATTTGATAAGACAAAGCTTGGAAATGAAGAAATGAGTACCACCATCTTTTATAGTGAAAGTAAAATGATGTCACAAGTCACAAACCACATGACTAGCAATGGAAGTCATTGCCACAAACAATATGATGTTGAAGGTTTCATAAAGACAGGGCAACAACCTGACCATGCTGCTCAAGGAGGCTCACCCCAAATCTAGCTAGTCTCAAAACTGCTATCTACAGGCTTCCAGCCAAGCTGTTCCCAAACATGGAGAACTTACAAAATAACAACAGATGTCCCAAAAATATATATCAAAAGCCCCACAAGAGGGAGGATGATCATAAATCCCTGGCTTGTAGACAGAAAGGCAAATAAAGAATCTTTATTAATTAGGATTTATTTACAAAAACTAGAAATATACAAGAAAAATCTCAAAGAGCAAAATAGGTCAAAGCTGTGGCCTAAAAGAAAATCCATCAGTTAACAAATCCAAATACACAATCTGTAACAATAATCCTTAAAACAAAAGCAAGTAAGCCAGCAAAAGAAAAAAAACGTAATACTCACAGAACTCCAGCTACCTCAATGACTTCCCGATCAGAGCTTAGTCAGCTTTGGCCTTAAATAGCAAGGTGGAGGGCTCAGAAGTGGTGATGTCAGACTGGTCCTGCCTCCTCAGGCTCCACCCACAAAACACAAGGCCCAGTGCACAATAATTTGACATAACAGAAAATACATAAACATATAACATATAATAACTCAAAAACAGCAACAACAACAACAATAAAATACATACATTTATAGTGAAACATAACAGGTGGTAACTGTGAAGGGAATATTTAAAATGGTGTAGAAAATATTAATTAAAAATTCACAGCACAAAAAATATACAATAAGAAGAGAAAAATGCAGAATCTCAATGGCAGACATAGATTTACAACACAAGGATTATGTTAGGGTTAAGGCAGGTTCCTCCCAGGGGTTTTTTAAATTTACTTTTTCTGTCTTCTTTGTTCATTTTTTACTGTTGTTCACTGATTTTATAACATTGTTCTGTTAATTTATTATTTGTTATATATATTGTATATATATATTTGTATTATTATTTTGATTTTGCTTGATTATTGCTTAGTATCTACTGTATGTACGTCTTACTCTTCTTCTATGTTTCTTGTATTATGTGGGTGGATCCCAACAGGGTCACACATCCATCATAGCTGAGGCCCCGCCCCCAGCCCTATAAAGGCAGCTGGGAATTGAAGTCTGGGCAGTTCACTCAAAAGCATCTGATGGATTTTGGTGGCTATGTGAGTATTGTGTTTTCTTTGGTTTTCATCTGAACTTTTTATATTTATTTTGCTCTGCTATTTAGGATTATTCTTATGGAGATCATATTGGGACTTGTGTTTGGGTTGCCTTGTAGGTAACTTCTTTTGCCCCCTTTTTGGCTCATTGAAATATTCTGTTATTTTTCTAATTCTTGTGAATAAATCCTTTATTTATAAAGATTCTTTGTGGAACATGTTTCTGCAAGCTGGAGTTTTATGCTTCACCCTCTTCGGAAGCTTATTATTTGTTATTTTTGGACCTTTCAACAATATTTCGAACTTTTGAGTCTCATGAGGCCCAGTGTAGGCCAAAGCCGGCCTGTAGAGTGGGAGCTCAGGTTACCTTGAAGTGTTTCCTGTTGAGGTCAGGTCACTGAGGATAGCAGCCTGCTTTTGGCTCAGTTTTGGAGGCCTGTCACTTTTGCCATTTATGTGCTGCTGTAATCATTACAGATTAGCAATTTGATCATCCATCCATTTTGAGAATTATTTCTTCATTAAAGTGTTATGGGGAGCTGGAGCCAGTGCCAGCAGCTTTGGGCACAAGGCTGGACTACATACTGGGCACACTCACTCACACACCCAAAAGACGCCACACAGATGACAATTGGCATCTGCCAGGTAACATCACCTGAAAGTCATTAGGATGGAGGAAAACCAGAAAAACCACACACAAACGTTTGGAGGAAACACAGATATCACACAAGCAGTGACTGGGAAAGGAATAGAACTTGAATTCTTGAGATTATTTGAATTTTTACTTTAAATGAGTATAGCTAAAATGACAAAGAAAGACAGGAGCTTAATACTTAAAAGATAAAGTGCTGTCCTGCTTCCCTACTTCCTGTGCATGCCACTCTTTTGTTTTCTTTAACACAAGAATGAGTCTCTCTCATTATTATTCTTTATTATTAAAAATTAGTTCTATGTCAGTCTTAGGCCGGGTTTATACTTCATGCAACGCAATGCATGCTCCAGTGGACGCTCCTGCTACACTAGCGTTTTACTGTTTATACTTGCGTGCGTAAATCTGGAGGAATCCACCAGGTGGCAGTGCGAGATATTATCACGGTGAGAACAGGTTCGGCTTCGCTGTGTTGTGAATTGCCTGAAACATCCATTAAATTCTAAGGACACCTTGCCAAAATATCTCTGGAAAGGATGTTTAATGATTAAATCCATCAATCCAGGGATGTGCCCATTCCAGCTAGCATTGGGCACAAGGCAGAAACAATCCCTGGACAGGGCATCAGCTCATTGCAAGGTGAATACAAGCACACACATACACTGGTGTCATTATAGTGTCACCAAATCTGCGTATCTTTGGAAGGAAACCGGAGCACATTGTGGAAACCCAGCAGGAAAACGTGTACTCCAGGCAGGGAACTCCCTGCGACCGCAGCGCTACCACTCCACCACCATGTCACCCCATGTGTATAATTATTAACAGTTAAATGAAATTAATGATTTACCTGTAAAATGTAACATACATACTTTAATGCATTTCATCATGAAAGTGATATCAAGTATAAATCTAAGGAGTCTAAATGTGCAGAGAGTTGGAATATCATACATTTAATGTGTTCTGTGTGGTGATCTATTGCTGTTTGCCGCTCCTGTCAGGTCAGGAGGAAGCCTCAGAAAGAAAAGACAGCACAAAAGATGGTATTTGAGACTTTTTAAATGTATTGTGTTATTACAATCAGAAATATGCGACGCTTGAATATAAAAGCACCGTGAATACATCTGTATGTCGGCATTTTGCTTCACCACATTGAACCATTCATCAAACATCGAAGCGCGCACAACGATCCTGTAGGATCCGCATAGCAACTTTTTGTCACATGTAGATAGTAACCAGAGACTCTGACGTCACATTCCAACTTTTATCACACTGCGCCCCCGACTATTTGCTGGTATTGCAACTCGCGCACGTGTCGCATTAATTTTTGAGGACCTGCTCAGAGGATGCGTCAAATGAATGCTGGGAACGCGTGGCAGCCACGATGCATGCGCATACGCGTTCTGAGCGTGAACTATAAATGAGCCCTTGCAGCAATTTTGCAGATGTGAAGAGATGGAGTAGGGGTCTGAAGGAGACTGGGATGTCCACCATTTCACCTTTAGTGATGTTCTTGTGATCTCTGGCAATATTGCCCCCTGGTGGCTAATGCTTTGAACTGCACACTTCAAAGCTGTTAGGGTAGTGACCCCCAAGACAGGTACTTAACCCACCAATGTTCACATTCTGAAGACACTGAAGCCTAACAGCATACCGGAAATAGAAACAGATATCTTGATAGGACATTTACTGCAGAAAAGTTTATGAAATAATGAATGTTATTGTGACCCACATTGTTGTGAATTCAAGATTTTTTACATTTTCCTGACTTAGAATTAGAATCACTGTAGAAAGCCTTTATTGTCATTGTACCAGTACAATGTAAAAGCTACACCTGTAAAGTGCCACAAACACTAACAACAAAATAATTTAAAAACACACACATACTGTATCTACGCACATACTGGAAGTAAAAAATTACAGTTCTAGGAGTTGTTAGACTTTAAGGATAAAAGCTATCCGCGGGTCTTTTTATTCTACTTTTAATGCTCCTGTACCGTCTGCCGGAGGGCAGTAGTATGAACAATGAGTGGCCAAGATAGGAAGGGTCTTTCATGATGCTGCAGGCTCTGCGGAGACATTGGGCCCTGGAGATGTTTTCCAGGGAGTGCAGAGAGCAGCCAATGATTTTCTCTGCTGTGGACATAACCCTCTGCAGAGCTTCCCTTTCCGTATGCTAGAACGCTCTCGATGGTCGAGCAGTTGAAGGTCAACAGCAGCTTGCCCTTCAATTCCACTTTCTGGAGAAGTCTCAGGAAATGCAGTCGCTGTTCAGACATTTTGATCACCACCAGAGTGTTTGCTGTCCAAGACAGGTCCTCAGAAATGTAACTTTCCAGGAATGTGAAAGAGGTTACCATCTTCCACCAGGTCCCTCTTGACATATAGATGAACAGATTAGTTTGCTGGACAACTTTTGAATATGCCTATTTTGAATATTTAATTATTCCCATTATGAATTCACATTATGATATGATAAAAGTGAATTATTATTTGCGTTTCATTTATGCACTGCCATTTTATGTAGACTGTGAGAGTCACTTTAAGTGACATCATTAGGACAACATGTCAAAGTTTGACTATTCTAATTACAATGTATATCAGGTTATGGAGTTTTTGGCAACAAACTTACGACTGTCTACTGACTTTGATTTTGATAACGTTTTGGTGTGATTGTCCTTAATTAGATCACTCTTGATCACAACCTTCATTTCATCTTCTATTATTCTGTCCTTGTCGCCTGGTGGGCAGAACAACCATAGAGAGCTTTTTCAGGGAGTGCTTCACAATTCTACTATAGATTTTTATTAGGAGAACAATCTCTTTTTTATTTCAATTCATTTTATGTGAAGGTTGGCATATTCATGACGTAGTTGGCCCTGGTGCTTTACAAACGCAGTGGGCTCATTTACACTTACATTACAGAAGAGGTCAACATAATCAAGTAAGCATCAGCAGGGGTGTAGTCAGGTATAGATTTTAGGGTGGGCCTGTGTAAAAATGACTGGTCTAGTGTTTAGTAGGATATATGACAGCACTTTTCCAAAAAAATACATCTATTCATACTGTAGTACATTCACATAGCTGAATTATTAGGACCATGTAAAAGCTGAGTAAAAATTATCAAGGCAATCAAACACTGTTGTGCCACGGCAGACTAAATCACTCCCGACCAGTAATGTAAAGTTTTCTGCCAGACGCAGACATTGGGACTTTAGATTGAACTGGTCAATGATTTCGTCACAATCTCGACTTTCAGCAAGATCATGTTCAAATGATAGTCAAGCTGCTGAGACGAACTGATGACACCGAGGATCTCAAACGTGTCTTGATCTGATTTACAGATGAAAGAAACTCTGTCAACACTGTAAGTTGTACTTGGAAGTATGACCATTACTCGCAATAAATCATTAACATTATGAAAAATGTCCACAGGGCAGTTGTGAAGAAACTGCAAAAAAGATGACAATTTTTGCTCTCTTGTTTCCACTTTTCTGCTAACTTGTTGGACAAACTCGGTGTATTCTACATCCTGAATATTTATTCCATATAGATAAACAAGGCTTTTTGAAAAACCTTGATATTTCCGTTTCTTTTGCCATGTCAGAAATAATCCCTCAAAATAAGAAACTATGTCTTGGTGTTCGTCAAAAATACTCAATTAAGCAACTAAAGGTTCTTTTACCTGTGTAATGACTGCTACCAAACAGGTTACACATACACCGTAACATTACCCCATTATGTATTTATTGAAAATTCAATAAACCAATGGGATTTGACAAATCACTTCAAAACTGAAGGAAAGATAAGATAACAAATACCCAATCGATTATATAATTTAATGGAAAATTTCATATACAATGAAATGATTGGCTGTGCCTATGGCCCAGGCTCACCCTTCCCTATGCCACTGAGCATCAGTCTGTTAGACGTATTGCAGAACAAGGGTACAAAATTGACCATCACAAATGAAGAGCTCAGACCAAAATACATGCAAGTTACACTTCCTTGGCTACAAAACCTAGCAGTTAACATCAGTTACACAGAAACTCACCAAACAAGAGGGTCTTCAAATGCTTCTTAATGACTTTGCAGGAGTCAAACTTTCGAATGCAGGTGGGCAGCTTGTTCCACCAGCTAGGACCTACACATGAAAAGAGTCCAGATTAAGATTTGATGCCATGCAGAGGATGGCATCACAAGACACCATTCAATTCAACAGCAAACCTGAGTGGTTGAGAAGAAGCACAGAACCTCACAAGTGTACCCACATACATAGGTGCTGACCCCCTGACTACTCTTAGGTAAGCATTGTGGACGAAAAAGGCACACTGACAACAGGCAGATAATATTTTGAGGACCCTCTTTTTTATTCATTCGGAGTCACAGTAAGTAGAGATTCAAAAGAGTATAACTTATTGCCGCAAAGCTCAATTGAACACCAAGAAAAAATCAGGAGGGGTTTTTATAATTCAGCATTTCATGATTAATAAGACAGAAAGAACATCCTTATCAAAACAGTAAAGTTAAACAATATGTCTGTTGAGCTAAGCATTATCTGTGTTCTCAAAGCTAAGCAAAGGAGAGACGCCTTTGCATAAACTACATGTACTTTCTGCAGCCTTGTGACCTTGTCCCTGAAACATTCACTCTGAGAAAGGGAAAACAAGAAACAGCTTAGATTTTATTCATGTGGACACTATTTTCTCCTGAACCCTGGAATAACATATTTTTGTTAGTTCATAAGACAAAGCGTCTCTCACTGGCAAGTTACAAAATAGTTATTATAAAAATTCTAATTTACTAAACACACAAAATACATGGTGCTGAAGAGAACATTCTTCTTCTACAGCATCAAGCATTTGAACTTAATGTGTGTCACAAAAGATAACCAATGTAGTGATCTGAAACGAGGAGTGACACGTGCCCACCTTGGCTGGTTGAAAACCAGACATACCCCTGCATCTTGAACCATCTATGCTGGTAGTCCTGCTGGATTGAACCCTGGTCCAGCCACTGTCTGTTTAGAATTTGCACTTCCTTTCTCTGTCTTATCAGGTTTACCTGGACACTCCATTTCTCTGTCTCATCCCAAAGACATGCTCATTAGGTTGATGAGACTCTTTAAATTGTCACAGTGAGGATGAGAGTGACCTGCAAAGAAAGGACTGGCACCTTGGCCAACCTTTGTCCTTGCTTTGCATCTGCTTCTACCACCATAGTTTCTTATGACTCCATGTGGCAAGAGAAGCTCCAGGAAATGCATGGATTTTTGCAATCAAATAATGATAACAGTGATGACTTGGAGTGCTCTGGAGCAGGCCCTGAGCCAAGAAAGACACCAGACTAGTCCAGTCTCTTGTTAAAAATTAAACAAAAAAGGGATGGTGGAACTTAAGGTTCAAAAGGAGCAAAAAAATGTAAACATAACAACAAACACTATGCCCCAATGGGACTATCTGAACCCACCAGGGCTAATGTACCCTCTTACTTTCCATATGTCTTCCTCAATGTACTGGCTTCCTCTTCCTCCTTTCCAGGTGTGCCCATTGCCCTGCTGTTCTCCCAGCTGTCAGCTTGTCTGACTGAGGAGGCGGAGGCCCTTATAAGCCCAGACTTGGGAGCATTTCTAATGCCATTTCAATCTGACATCAAGCTCCTTCATGTTAAATCTAAAACTACAAGTCCCAAAAGCCTTTGCAGTAGCCTGGATCCCTGCAGCAGAGCCCTATTACTGCCAACTAGTGGCCTGGTGTTTTTTCAGCACTTTCATAGTGCATCCCCAGACAAGGATGTGTTATCTTAGTCACTTGGTCTGATGCTGGATGTGGACCACCCTGCAGCTCTTACTGCTATTGTGCACGCCATTTTACAATGACAATGTTTATTTGTACACAACATATTCATACATGAGAGTGCTTTACAAGAAAAATAGCTAAATAGAGTACAAAAAAAAGTAAAAACAGCTCTTTATAACAGTGGAAAATCATATTGTTCATTTTAAAGGATACATTTGGTATTTTTTAAATCAAAGTTACTTCTTTACAAATACAGTATGCTATATATTGTCACACACGTGTGCTTGGGAGTCAACCAAAAGGACCAGGAAACGACAATTCCACGCCAGGCCAGGGGGCGGTAGGGTGCACTGAACCTCTCTCTGTTCTCTCCGCAGACCAAACACGAGAAATCCTTCCTGTCCTGGCCCCGAGGACGTCACTTCCTGTGATCCAGCTATAAAAACCCCTCATCTTCCATTTTTAAACACTTCTGTTTTGGACTCTAACCAGTACACATTGTACTCTACTTTAAAGCCTTTTTGCAGCTAGGGAAGCTATAGGGGTGGCTGCCCCAAACCTTTATTGTGTGTCCGGCTGTTTCTTTCACAATATGCATTTGCCACTTGAGATTGCCTTCAAAAGTTATGTGCTTTCTATAAAGTTTTAAAAATATTCATCCCCGCACTGGCACTTTACATTGTAGTCTATGGGGCAGGAGTCCCCAATTCCGGTCTTGGAGAGCCCCAGTGGCTGCAGGTTTTCATTTTAACCCTTTTCTTAATTAGTGTACTGTTTTTGCTTCTAATGAACTGCTTTTTCCTTAATTAGCAGCCAAACAATAATGAGATACAAAATAAACCAAAACATGACCAGCAAACTGTGACCATCAACAATATCTGAACATAAAGAAAGGTGAAGGTTTCAGGAATGCTCATCTGCTCAGGACCTCAAAACATTTGAACACTGCTCTTAGAAAAGAGAAAATCAACAATGTCGGACATGTCTGCTATTGCACAATGAGAGCAGCAACAAGCCATAGAATTAAAGAGCGGGTTTAATTAACAACAAGAATCAGCGCCTCATTAAGCAGCTGGTTGGAGTGAAACTGGTTGGAGTTCGAGGCCCTGACTTAGTTGGTCTTCTGCTGGCTCACTCACTTTACACTTCATTTCTGTTTGGGTGCCATTTAAGGAAAGAACTGAAGAAATTCAGGGGAACAAATCTTAAAAAAAACAAGTCAATTAAAATGAAAGAAAAAGGAGTTAATTATCAGCAAAAACTGGTCACTAATTAAGAAAAGGGTTAGAATGAAAACTTGAAGCCATAGTAGCTCTCCAGGACTGGAGTTGGGAACCCCTGCTATGGGGCACAGAGGAAAAGCTTAAAAACTTACCAAATATGTTTATTTTTCAAGCCAAAAACAGTTGTCGATAATTAATCCACATCTTGCAATGACACATACATTGTAAAATAGTTTATACATGTAATGTTTGAACAGAACAAACACCAATATGATGAGACTCAGCCATTTTAGCTGTGCTGTGCTCGATAGCTCAGCACTTAGTCATCCTGTGGCATAACCTTTCACTCCGCCCAGGGCCATGGTTTTCTCTCAAAAGATCAAATCACAGTAAAAATTTTTATGCCACATGTTTGGTTTTGTTTTCCTTGATTTCCTTCCATATTTCTGTGAGAGTTTCCACAAGTAAATAGAAAATGTATCCTTACAATGAGAAAAACAGCACCAGGAATATGCAATAAAATGAGCATTTCCAGATTCCTTTTGCTACCACAGACATGCATTGGAAACATGAAAGGTGTGGATCAATACTCCACAACTGTCGTGGCTTGAAACATTTGGTATTTGGCAAGTTTTTAAGGTCTTCCTCCATGCCCAATACACTCCATTGTAAAGCTCCAGAGTGGGCAAGACATTTTTTCACATTTCACATAGAAAGCACACTTTCACATGGCAAATGTATATATAGCATGCTTGTGAAGAAATAACTTGATCTTGAAAAATGACAAACTTATCTTTTAGTTACAAACTATGGTCAGGTGCCCCAGAAGAGAGATTGGGAGCACACACTGATACAGCGCATTGCTGCACCCACCACAAGAGAAACCACCTCAGGATCCCAAATTAGGACTCGAGTGCAGCCGTGCAGTGGATGACACCTCAGTACCACACTATATCAAATGGAGTGGAGCAGAGAGGGGCTTTTGTTTTTGTTTTTACAGTGGCTAGAGTGCCATTCCTGCCACCCACCCCAGAGTTCTCCCTGCAAGTTGGAGGCCCTGCTGAATAGGCTGGGTGCAGATTAACGTCATACCCAGGATGAAGCAATTGCAGGTTAAGGGCCTTGCTCAAAGGCCCAAAGTAGTGGAATCACTTCTGGTGTTTACAGGATTCGAACCAGCAACTTTCTGATACCACACCACCCAAGGAGGACAGGAAAATAAAAACACCAGTTGACAGGATGCTGGAGAATATAAACTTGTGTGGTTCCAAAGAAAAAGACCAACACAGAACCCCTTGGACATTCTACTAATGTAGTGACACTAAAGCTGGTGAGATGTGCTCATGTTTTCTTTTTCAGGATAAAATTCTTGCTGCTACATTGTAGATTAACTGCAACCAATTGAGGTCTTTCTTAGGTAGACCAGTTAGGAGTGCAATACAGTAATTTAGCCGACGAGAAACAAAAGCGTGAATTAACCTCTCAGCATCTTGCAATGTTATAAGAGGTCTTTCTTTTGCAATGTTCATTAAATGAAAAAATGCAGTCCTAGTAATCTGGTTAATATAAAGTTTAGGTCAGAGTCCATGATTACACCTACTGTATATACTCACATATAAGTCGGGTCTTGAAACCTGAAAAATTGATCATAAAATCAGATCCTGACTTATACTGTATGCCCGTTCAAAAATACGACTCTTAATTTTTTTTACATTTTCTTGACTCCTCCAATTCTTGCACCAGTTTCTCAGATGCATCGAATTTTGTTGCAGCAGCCCAGTTACCAATTTCTTTTGCTACTTCAACGACGTTTAATTTAAAACCAGCTTCATATTTTCTTCTAATCGAACACTCCATCGTAGATAAGGGATGCTCTTACGATAAAGGTGTATGAGGGTGTGAGATACAAAAAACACAAAACAGTGCAAACATTACTTCAGAATAGTTCTGGTATTACCGTGTGGACATGTAGGCACAATACATAGAAAGAAAAAGGCCGTGTGCTCCGTGGTTACTCTCTCAGGTGGGCGTTAGCATGTCATAATCTCTTGGACCAATGGCATGAGTTTTCTGCATTGGACTTATATGACCAACATTATAAAATACCAGAAAATATACAGTAAAATCAAGTCCGGATGCGACTATATACGGTAAATTCTTTACTGATTTAGAATATCCTATCAGTTCATGTATTTAAATCCAAAGTTAATATTGGAGTTGTTACTGCTTTTCCTTTTTTCTTCAACTTTGGTTGATCATTTGTTTTATTGAATAATGATCTTTCAATTATCCAAACTGGTTAAAGTCAAAAGCATTGGGTTGTAGCAATGGACTACAATTCCCAGCAGCCCCGGGAAAAAAGATATGGCACAGAATTTCGAAGTGAGCCAGAAGAAACCAACAGTATCGCGGTCGTCTGAAGTTTTTTTGTTTCTACACTCTGGATTTATGTTCTTACCTTGTGCCTGATTGTTCATGTGGTTATGTCTTAGTTGGAGAAACGTCTTTGTCAGGGGAGTTGTTCCAACTTCTAAAAATCTTCATGTAAGAACAGGATCACAGTAGGACAGGAGACTGTTCACTTGGGACCTCAGTTCATTTTTCACCATCATCTGCATCTGTTGTACTGGACTGTTATTGGACTTTTTTGTCAGTGTTTATCATTTATTGCTTAGAGTTTTATTGGGTTTCTTTTGTATCTGCGTGTAGTTTAATATTTATTATCACCATTTTGGGTTGGTTTCTGCGTATGCAATATTTATTTATTTGCATTTGCTTCATTGTTTATTCATTATTTATTCAATGTATTCTTTTTCACTTTGGTTAAAGTGCCATTTGCATGTCTGTTTGTGAAGGTGCAAGCCAAAGTAAGACTAGGTGCATTCATGGCGTCCCCAAATTAAAATAAATAAATCACAATTTTAAAGATAATGAGAATCCAAGTGCCTCGCTGCCACTCCATGGTTCATTAGAATGCTGCTAAGGTGTGTGTTTTAGGTGTGACATCAGTTAAGTCATATCTGTTACATATCACAGAACCATGGTTGGGAGATACTGGTCTGTTACACTGAACACATTAAGGCCAGGGCCAGATTAAGACCCCCACAGACACCTGGGTGACTTAGCTTACTCTTACTCTTACTGAATAAAGATTATCCTGATTGGTTTTAATTGTTGTCAGTTAAAGTCAAGGGCATTGGGTTGTAGCAAAGCTACTTATAATGCACTACAATTCCCAGCAGCCCCAGGAGTACTGCGCCATTGAACAGCTCCAGATGTTGCTGTGGGGATTGCTGAGAGACACAAGATATGGTGATGATGTGGCAATATCTGTTTAATTGTATTTGCTTCATTGTTATATTTTTGACAATGCAGTGTGTGAACACCAGGTTGTTTAATGCAACGTGATATTGTTCACTCTTGATTGTGATGCCAGACTCAATCGTTTTATCAAGTGGGTTGGGGTGTGGAAAAATAACCCTATAACAGAATAGGCCAATGGGTACGGACCCAGAATGCTCTAATGGTAGATCCACCCGTGCTTAGGTCTCCCCCAATAACCCCCAGATTTTGCTGTCATTTAGGCCTCATGTCCCTTCTTGGGTGGACAATGAACATTGTGTTCAAATTGGACAGAAGTAGCAGTCCAATTAGGCAAGTGGTTCATTTTACAAAGCAGCAGAAATTTACAAATGAAAGCCAAAAATATTTTAAGCAAACAAGCAGGTGGCTGTTGTATTAATTAAAATAGCATTTTGTCAAAACAGAAACACAAAGTCAGAAAACCAAAAGAAATTTTAAAGTTATGTACTAAGGTTTATTTCTTTAATTTCACAAGTCATAAGAAGGATTTGGTCTTTTGCTTTGTTCCTGTGCTATCAGAAATACAGTAAATATGACTTTCTGACCTGGAAGTTCCCCGTGAATGCCCTATGAACTCAGAGCAGTGAGTCGGACAATTCAGAGAAAACAAAGCTACCCAAATTCTCTGAGTTGTGATGTAACACTGATGTTTTGCTTAAAAAAATTGTATAAAATAAAAACAAATAACTTGGTCAGCAAAATATCCCATTTTTGTGTTTGAAATGGATTTGGAGCAGCGTGACACACATTTAATATGTTTAGTTTGTTCTTTATTTTCATGAAAACTTTACACTTTATCTTTAATGGCAGCAACCTCACGTTTCTCTGAATATTCTGATCGAAAATTCACATGAATACACTGAAGTGGGAAAGTGAAGTGTCACAACTCAGAGCTCTGAATAGTCCTATAACACGTGAACACAGCAGTACTGTTTGGACGATGTTCAATCTAGGGGGCCATCATATACATCATGACCATCACAATGTCACAGGTCATATTGCACATGCATCACACGCCTAGAAACCATGAGGTATAATAAGCCACCACCACACACAAAATGGTGAGACCCATGAAAAACAAACACAAACAAAATGGTGAGAAGTGGACATTCCCTAAATAATGTATGAATATTTAAAAATAAAATCATAACGCTTAAAAATGAAACAAAATGATGTGTTCCTGATAATGGGAAAGACACATGCTTTTAGTGTGTCTAATGCAGGTTGAAAACTTTGAAATCATCTGCTCAAAACAAATGAAAGACTTGTCAGAAATAGGAAGAGGTCAATGAATTCACAAGAAATAAGCTCACTGGCTGTGGGGAGAAAAAAGGTCACTCCAAAGAGCATGAAAGAAAAGAAAAATCTAAGACATTGCCGAATCAGGAAAACAGAGAATGAGAACAGATGAGAAGTCACAGCTTGTTTGTACACTACTGATTAATTAGTAAAATGAGCTCAAGTGTTAGCCCGAACAGTGTGGTTGCCTAGCAGCTGGTAAATTGTGCCTGCTGATAAGGGGGCGTGGCCCAGGGAGGGGCTAACAGCCACCTCACAGCTGAAGTAACATCAGTCCAGGTGTGTCCTTCGCAGTTTGCCATCTGCTATTAATGCTCTGCAGCAGGGCCAGCTTACCCTCGTAAAATTTAGGGGGAAATGTAGCATTGTTGAGCTAATGCGAAAGTAAAAGGGGCCCAAGTGGCATAAACCCATTATCGTTATTGATTCTGGCTATTATGGATTCCATTTTTACTTATTATTTTGTGATTAATTTAATTTTGCTTATTCTTGTACATTTCATTTGTGACATTGTCACAAGACCATCTTTTGATAAGTTATGTTATAATTTAGTTTCATTTCAGATTTTTTCTTATAGTCCTCACTAAATCGTTTATGTCTTTGGTCATGGTTACTGGTTTTGTTTGGCTCAGGATTCCATTCTGTCATTTAATTTTACTTTCATTTTTATTTTCAAGCAGTTGAATTATCATCTGGCTATATATATATATACATATATATATTTTTTATGGGTGCCGTCATTTTGTGGTCCATATGGTTGCAGTTTCTACCACTTTGCTACACTGGGGCAGCCCAGGGAGTGCGCAACACCTGATGTTTTTCCAAACTATAGATACATACACAACTTCTAGCATGCTTTCTGTTGTAATTTAGTTTTCCTCATTCTGAATTTTAAGTATGGTTAAGTGACACTTAGATGTCTTTATTGTTAGATACAGTATACTGGTAACAGACGTTACCCTGTTTTTTTCAACAACATTTCACCTCCTGCTCCCTTTTTCTGATCCCTGACTGTTTTTTTATCAAATCAACCACAATCCATCCCAGTGCAGTCATTTGTACTGAAGTAACTGCAGGTGGCCAGCCACCAACCCACAATGTCTGGATTCAAAAGTTCATTTACAGCAAACTCAATAGAAGACCTCCTATGCTGAGGTGATCACAGTGCTAATGACCAAACTGGGAACAGATCATGTATGTAATTCTGTTTATGAGGGAGGTGTAATAATATTATGATTAAAATATAAACTATACTTTAGAACTTACTAAAGATTAAATTTAGTAATGATAAATCTCAGAAACTGACTAGTCAGCTAGCCTAGGGGAATACAGGAGGGCAGAGATGAAAGGCCAACAGCAGGCCTGCATATCCAGGAATGAATGAGAGAGATAGCATTTATGATGCCTCTTAACCCTATAAGAAGAAGCCATGGGGTACAATGGGAGCTAAATCTATATGAGTTGAGTCGAGCTGAAACACAACTGGAGGGAGTCACCTTACACAATGATACCCCACTGGTCCAGGAGGTACATCAAGGAAGCTGAACTAAGATAAAGACAGCATAACAGAGAAAGTCATTCTATCACTCTTGCTTGACACCCATATTCACATAGGACATGCTGCCCGCCTTTCCTTTCAAAGACTATGCCAGCACACATTGGAAAAAAAAAACAAGCCGGAAAAGGGGCTAATAAGACAGACAGTCCTCTGGTAGCTTATTACCAGGTTGTATTATTTTAAACAACACTCACATTTGTATTCTGCTTATATTTTGGGCATATTATCTTAATACATGAATACATTTGTAAGTTTTTCTCCTGTCTGCACTGGTACTCTATCTACAGTAGTTACATTGGGTTAAAGAATGTTAAAGAAAGAGAATTACTGAACTACAGTACCAGCCAGCTCTAACAGAGTGGTAAGAATCTGATATTTGTGATATTCTTCTAAGGTCTAGATAATAAAGAGTATGAAGGAAAATAAGGTTACCCTTGGTTGCTACCACAAAAAAACAGATTCCATGACCAAATAACAACGTAACTTAAGTTGTACTATGAATCATTACCATTGTCAATTGGTCTAAAACTTGGACTCACAGCTTAACATTGACTCAACTCTCCCTCAAACATGGGTGAGCATGTAAAGCTCATGAGTGTTTAGAGATTGTAAGACTTTGTGGAGAACGTGTGGTGTAAACTGACCAGAAGAGGACTTGGGACCAGAAGCACCCTGTTTGCTTAAACTGTTTAGAAGTGGACTCCATAGGACTCTTGAGCAATCCAAACCCATAACTATTTTTGGAACTGTTAGGGAATCTCTAGATAATATAGTGGCACAGCTGTAGAGAAATAGACCTTACAGAACCTGTTGAGTAACTGTCATGGCTAAATTTGGTAGAAAGTGGACTCATAGTATAAATCTGCTGAGTAGCCTTCAATGAAAGCTATCTAAGAATGCTCTTTATTGTACTTGTTGACTGTTATTCAATCAGGACTAAATTCTTCTCACCTTGACATCATAAAACTCTATCGATCCTGTCCAGGCTAAACTGACTGACAGAGGACTGCACATAGCCATCAGGGTAAACTGACTAGAGGTGGACTTCATACAGTTTGTAGAATGTCCTCCGTGCTTACGACCTCTACGAGTGGACTTCATAGGAGTTGCTGGGAAACCGCTGGGCTAAATTCCTAAATTATGTGGAGATATTTAGCTAAACACTCCAAAAGAATGCTTTATAAGCATTATATGCTTCAATTCTCCAGCTATAATAGAACTTACCAAATGACCCCCTTGGATAAACTCTCAGGAAACAGATTTCATGGCACTCTTTAGGTGATAAAACTCTACAGGCCACTTTCTTAAATCAACTTTCTTAAACTGGACTCCATTAGACTTGCTTGGTGACCTCATTTAGCTTCACAAGACTAATTAGGAGATCCCCTGGCTAAAACCTTCAGCAGGAATGAAATACTCCCTTTTCTGAAGCCTAAAGGGTGCAAGCAAAGAAGAGGTAATACTTAATGATGTGGGGGTGACGAGCCATACCTGTGTCTTTGAAGAAACACTAAAGGAATGTGTTACGGAATCTTCTACGTTACTTGGTCAGGACTCTGATCAGAGTATAAAGGTAATTGGTGGATCTATCCTTCTGCTGTTTGCTGGCCACGGAGGAATGACCAGTCATGGAGGACTGCCTTGGACTGAGAGGTTCTGCGTGGCTTGCTCTGAGTGCTTTGTTCTGTTTTCTGATCCTCCTTCACTGCCTTCTGCCCAACTGTATTATATTTGCCAACTGCACAGCACCATCTGCATTGTACCATACCACGTTGCAGAGGCTCAACTCACTGGACAGGCTGTTTTGGCAGCGGCGTTTACCGTGCTGGGACACTGCGATTAAGATATACCACATTAGCTGGTGTCAGGAGTAAATTAGGGACCCGATCAGTTTTCTAATCAGAGCACAAGCCGCGTGTTAGAGGAATTAGGTCGACAGCTGCTATTTTTTATTTCTCTCTCCCTCTGTCTGATACAGTAAGACCGAGCTGAGGGACCCCTCTGCACAAAGACCACCTGTCAACAGCGTGATATCCCACCACCCCCTCTCAGCTTTAATAGACAGAAGCCAGGAGAAGGGACAGCTGCTACTCCATCACTGAGATAGACATGAAGGAAAAGACAGTTCAAGCTGCACTCTCACACCGTGGAAGTAAATCTGGTTTTCCCCACTAATAGAAGTCATAAGAGATGGTGGCCCCCACTTGAATTATTGGACCTTCATTAATCAGCCCTGTACTTGGGTTACAGTTTAAACTGTCTGTAAAATGAAATCTCGACTTGATGTTGATTTGGACATTCTAGGCGAATAGGATGGATGAGCTTGTTGGGCTGAAAGGCCTGTTCTCATCACGGTCTTCCTAATGTTCTTAAGATTCCCATTTGACATGTGACTAGCAGTTTCAGTCAAACTCTGAAAGATTTTCTATTGTGCCATTCCATAATGTGGTACCCAGAGACATTTTTACTGCCCAAAAGCGACAGTCGTGCCTGTGAGAAGTGTGCACCATACGATATAGATGTTGTCCATTTGTCTGGTCCAATGAAAACTGGACAGCTTGTAGACTTTGGGCAGAACTTGCCAGTCACATTTTTCACTCTTGAAATTACTGATAACGTTATAAGACTCTACAGCAATGGAAATTACTGATAACGTTATAAGACTCTACAGCAATGGACGCCTGCTTCTTTGTGTTTATATTTTGGTTGGCTGAAATGCATTCATGTTACCAGACAGCTCATTGATCCCACAAAAGAGCTACTGTAGTACAAACTGCTGAAAAACGTAATGTTGGCCATGAGAGAAAGATGTCAGAACACACAGTGTAACGTAGCTTGCTGCGTATGGAGATGTGGAGCCGCAGACTCATCAGAGTTCTTATGCCGATCTTGCAAAAGTACGTACAGTGGGCATGTAAGCATCAGAACTGAAACATGGAGCAATCGAAGATGGTGGTCTGGTCTGATGAATCATATTTTCTTTTGATTATGTGGATGGCCAGGAGCATCTGAACTGTTTATGTTGGGAAGAGATAGGAACAGGGTGCACTATGGGTAGAAAGCAAGCGATAGGGGCAGTGCGATCCTCTTGGCAATGTTCTGCTGGGAAACCTTGGGTCCTAGCACTTGTGTAGATGTTACTTTGACATGTACCACCAACCTAAAGATCGTTGCAGAGGATGTACACCCCTTCATGACAATGGAACTCCCTGATGACAGAGGACTCTTTCAGCAGGATAATGCACCCTGCAACATGGCAAAAATTGTTCAGGAATGGTTTGAGGTACATGACAAAGAGTTTAAGATGTGTAATGTGCTAGAAAAATAAGTATAAGAATAATACTTATAAAAACTAAATAAGAATCTGCTCCTAATGTCTTGGTGCAGATACCACAGGACACCTTCAGAGGTCTTGTGGAGTCCATGCTTCAACGGGTCAGAGACGTTTTGAGGGCATGAGGGGGACCTACACAATATTACACAGGCGGTTTTAATGTTATATTTGAATGGTTTATAAACAAATTATAATCAGATCAGTCAAAAATGTATTTTTTTTAGGATGAATTGAATTTGCAGCAACACAATACATATCAGGGGAAATCTTTGAGATGTGTTACACTTGTCCCAGCACTTCTCCCATTCCTGAAAACATTTCCCGCACTCATCTTTTGTTACTGTGTCTACAGCCTCCTGCATTTCATCCATCGTAGCAAATCTTCTCAGATAGATAGATAGATAGATAGATAGATAGATAGATAGATAGATAGATAGATAGATAGATAGATAGATAGATAGATAGATAGATAGATAGATAGATAGATAGATAGATAGAAGTAAGCTTCATGTTATGTTCCATGTGTCAACTCTACAAATTGCCCTCTGCCTTATAAATCCTGAAGAGTTTCCCACAGTTCCTGGTGGTTCATTTTCAATTTGATTGTGAGTTTAGTGAGTTTTTTTCTCTTTTAGTTATGTGCTTTTTGGGATTCATTGGATTTTTTAACCAATAGAAACTTCTTTGTCATAGTTATAGAAAGCCAACATTAACCTAAAAGCGGGTTTTCTGCTTTTAACTATTCCAGTAGAAATGCCACTGCTGTATTGTCCAATCTTGCTCTTACCGGTAATAGCTTTGACATCATTTTTTAAAACCCTACAGAATTTTGACTTTCCTTTCTAATACTCCCTTCAGAAGTTTATCTACCTCTCTAAAAGCACTTATACAATGTTTATTACGTATTTCGTTTATTATGCATTTTGTTAGTCATTTTGTAAAGTTTATTCTACTGTTAAAAATCCCTAGAATAACCTGGCGTCTGGTTTAGTAGCTCTTGAAGAAAGCAAGCCTTAGGCCGGGTTTATACTTCACGCAACACGTCGTGTACACCTGCAGATGCTACTGCTAAGCAAGCAATGTGCTGTTTATACTTGCATACGTATTTTATGTAAATCTAGAGGATTCCACCAGGTGGCAGAGATACCATCACAGTGAGAAAAAAATGTTTGGCTTCGATGTGTTGTAATTTGCCCAAAACATTAATTAAATTTCCAGGACAACTTGCCACAATATCTCTGAAAAGAATGGATGTTTAATGATTATATACATCAATACAGGGATGTGCCCATTCCAGCAAGCATTGGGTGAGAGGCAGAAGCAATCTCAGGATGAGGCATCAGCTCATTGCAAGGTGAATTCAAGCACACACATGCTGTACACTTGTGTCATTTTAGCATCATCAAATCCGCAAACCTGCGTGCCCTTAGAAGAAAACTGGAGTACACTCTGGACACCCAACAGGAAATCAAGCAAACTCCAGGCAGGGAACACCAGGAAGGTGATTCCCTACTACGAGGCAGCAGTGCTACCGCTTTGCCACTGTGCCACCCCCACATGTGTAATTATTAATAGTATTCATTATTTAAATTAAGTTAATGATTCATCTGTAAAATGTAACATACTTGCTTTAACATATTTTCTCATGAAAGTGATATCAAGTATAAATCTAAGGACTCTAAATATCCAGAGAGCTGGAATATCATAAATTTAATGTGTTATGTGTGGCAATCACTGCCTGCTGCTGCTGTCAGCGCAGGAGGAAGCCTCAGAAGTACATAGCGATTAACAAGTGGGTTGGTTTTAAGATGATGCCTACGACGATCTACTTTAATGACAAAATAAACTACGAGATTAAAGTCGAAATTTTCACTTTAATCACAAAATGGACCTTTTTTTCCTTCACTGTCTCAATAATTTGTTTTTCTCTGTTGCTCAAATACGCTGCAGTACATTCTGATGCTGTTGCGAGGTGCAAAAAAAAAATGGCACAGAAGATGGAATGTGAGACCTTTAAAATGTATTACGTCATTATGATGGGGAATGTGCGATGCTTGTATTGCCTAGCAGGGGCAGCTCTAGGCTCGTGGCGGCCCTGGGAAGAGAAAGAATCCCCTTCACCCGCCAATGTCAATATGGTATCTTATGCACGGCGGATAGCCACGTCCGTTGCGGACATTGCATAGCCGCCTCATGCTCATGACACAAGCATTTAACTTTTGCCGAAATTTGCTGCTGCATTTTGCCAGCTTTTGTGTACTCGAAATCTCTTCATTTTGCTTAGAATGGGTATGCGAATGTCTTGTGTCCCCTATCTGACCAGATATTCACTATGACTATGGCGCTAACACTAATACTTTATTAAAACTAGGTGAAACATTAACTTGTAAGACGACTCGCCCACTTGCACTAGCTTTGCTTCTATATGCACGTGTCCGTAACTTGAAAACCAAGTGGCGGCCCATGATATTCTCATTACAGCAGAATGTTATAATACTACATATAGCTTACTGCTCCGACCCTAGCGATATTAGTAAATATAGCGTACTAATTAACAAGAAACACAATGTTTTTCGGCCACATTGCCGTCATGCTGTGTTGTTATTTTCTCTTTCTGTTTTATATTCAATATATATTGGCATGGTGGCTCCTGGGATTTGGCGGCCCTGTGCAGGTGCACAGTTTGCACGTGCCTAAGGCCGCCCCTGTGCCTAGGCAAGAAATAGATGAAGAAAAGCATCACAAATACATTTGTATGTCAGCATTTAATTCTGATGATTTGCTTCACCTCATCAAACATCGAAGCACAAACATTGATCCTGTAGGATCTGTAAAGCGGCTTGCTGTCACATGTTGATAGGAAACAGAGAATCTGACGTCATATTCCAACTTGAACACAACGCTCCGCTGAGTTTTTTGCTGATGCGGCAACTCGCACACGCGTCACGTTAATTTCTGACAATGTGCTCAGAGGACGCATCATTTGAATGCTGAGAACACATGGCAGCAATGATCCATGTGTGTCCACGTTCTGAGCGTGATGTATAAAACGGTCCTTATTCTTGGTAGCATCCCTTATATACTGCTGGTTGCTGTGTTATACAGCATTTCTTTCATAAATTATACAAAAAATAATCTTTTTATTAGTCTTGCCTAGGTGAGTAGGACTTTCCAGGGAGAGACTAGGCAAGAAAGTAGCCTTTATCAGTGGATGGGCCTTGCAGAGTTCACATTCATATTGGTGACAAAGAATTTCCTTCCAATGTAGGTAGACTGGTTTCCGCCTAGTTGGATGATGCTCCAGAAATGGATACTCTGAGATCACTAACGTGTGAGAGTGACCATAGGCAGCTGGCAGAAAGTTCTTAGAGTTACCTAGAAACATTATTGGCTGCCAAAGCCTTCCACATGGCACAGTTGGATCCTGGATGCCTGCTGTAGAATATCTACACTCTGGATGTTATTAAGGCTATTGTTGTGATTACAGCAACAGAAAATGGCAAAAAAGGCGTAAAGCCTCAATAAAGAAACAAAAATCAGACTAGGGCTTTCACCAGTCCACCTAGAGACAGGCATTACTCCAAACTCAACAGGCCGGCTTTAAGGCATACCCTGACTCAAAATGAGGTGCAGGCTTTTAACAGTTCAAAAACATCCTAAAAGTCCCAAATCTACAAAAATGCCCTTCAAGGCAGGGAAAAATGTAAAATCTCTGGCTCAAACACAAGGTCAACAAAGAATCTTTATAAATATAAAATGTATTAGTGAAAAATCAAAAAGAAAAAAAAAAGTGTGAATTAATGTAATCCACATCAATTTGGAGTGTTCAAAAGAAATGTAATGATTTAGTTCATGAGATAAAAGTACATAATAAATAAGAATAATTGTGTCAAATATCTCAAATATTAAAATGTGCATTTCAGTTTAAATGTTTAAAGTCTCAGTACTCTTGATTGTAATAGATATTTGTAATTTTTCACCCTCTAATAGAGATCCATAGAGGCTGGATCTCTAATAAAAAAAAAACAAAAATTCCATCATATTGGTCACCGCTGACCTTGAAATAGTCAAAAGCGATACCCCACAGTCTTATGCTTGATATTTGTCATTTTTAACCTTCTAGGAGTGGCTCTTAGAGGGTTTGAACCACCAGAAAAGAATCAAATATCAAAAATATTATCATATTTGTGATCAGCAATATCACAATAGCATAAACCAACACTCCACAAGCCCATATTACCAAGCCCAATTTTTTTGAAGTTTTGTGAAAAGGAGTCACTTTGACCCCTCATATCCTACTAGAGGGTGAACCCCTGGGGTTGGTTGATGTGGCCTGTGCAACTTCTGATCATTTTTGTTGAAGACACATATGGGTTTACTTTTTCTAATAAGGGATTAATCACCTGTACAAAATATAGCCAAAAATAGCCTAAAAATGAGGGGTTTGGGTCCAGAGAGCCAGCAATATGGGAGAACGACAAAAAGCTCAATGTCATTCATAACTAGACATCAAGATGCATCTAATTGCATATTATATGTGGAGGGTTTTCTCATACTGACGAGTCTGAAGTGATATCAAAGTGGTTGGAAGTAACTCTTGTGAACACAAAACAATAAAAAGGCAAAAAATATTAACAAAGTGTACGTCAAAAAAGGCAATACAAAGCAAACAAGTCCAAAACAGCAAGACCCTAAAATTCTGGAAACCAGAAACAACAACATTTATTTATATAGCACGTTTTTATACAAATTATGTAGCTCAAAGTGCTTTACAATATAAAAATAAAATTAGGCAATACTAATTAACAACGAATAAAGTAAGGTTTGATGGCCAGGGAAGACAGAAAAAAAAAATCTCTAGACGGCCTGAGAAAAAAAAAATATCTGCAGGGGTTCCGAGGCTGCAAGACCACCCAGCCTCCTCTAGGCATTCTACCAAACTTAAATAATCTCAATCAGTCCTCATGGTTTTAAGGCTTCGACAATGATGGTCATGTGGACCTCTGGCCTTCAAACCATCAATGTAGGGACTGCACGTGTTCTGATCAGGTGGCGGTGGCACAGAACAGCAGAGCCATGAAAAAAGCCATGAAAAAAAATTATAATTAAATGTATATACAGAATATCAGGGTTACACTAAAATGAAGCTACAAGAAAGCCATGTTAAAATAATGAGCTTTTAGCAGTTTTTGCTAGTGCTCCATCATATTAGCCTGGCAAATTTCTATCGGTCAGCTATTCCAGATTTTAGGTGCATAACAGCAGAAGGCTGCCTCACCACTTCTTTTAAGTTTAGCTTTTGCAATTATAAGCAGATATTCATTTGAGAATCTAAGTATATGATCTGGAGTGTAAGGTGAGAGGTATTCCGAAATATAAGATGGAGCAGATTATTTAAGGCTTTGTAAACCATTAGCAGTATTTTAAAGTCAATTCTAAATGACACGGGTAACCAATGTAGTGACATCAGAACTGGTGTGATGTGCTCGGATTGTCTTCTCCTAGTTAAGATTCTGGCAGCTGCATTCTGCACTAACTGCAACCGATTGATCTCTTTTTTGGGTGGTCCTGACAGGAGTGCGTTGCAGTAATCTAGTCGACTAAGAACAAAAGTGTGAACTAATTTTTCAGCATCTTGCAGAGTTATAAGGCATCTAAATTTTGCTATATTTCTTAAGTGAAAAAATGCTGTACTAATGATCTGATTAATATGTGATTTAAAATTTAGGTCAGAGTCAATAATTACCCCTAAATTCTTTACCTCCATCTTGACTTTTAAGCCTAATGGATCCAATTTATTTCTAATACCCTCATTATATCCATTTTTGCCCATTACTAAGATTTCCGTTTTCTCCTTGTTTAGTTTGAGAAAATTACTACTCATCCACTCAGAAACACAAGTAAGACAAGAGAGTCAGGGTCATCAGGTGCTATTGATAAATACAGTTGTGTGTCGTCAGCATAGCTGTGGTAGCTCATGTTATGTCTTGAGATAATCTGACCTAATGGAAGCATGGAGATCGAAAAAAGCAGTGGACCCAGGAGAGAGAGATCCTTGTGCAACACCATATAGAATATCATGTGTCTTTGAAGTATAATTACCAAAACTAACAAAGAATTTTCCCCCTGTCAAGTAAGACATTGCCAGAGAGGCCCACCCAATGACTAAGGAGATTTATAAGAATATTGTGATCAATGGCATCAAATGCGGCACTCAGATCTAAGAGGATGAGAACAGATAAACGGCCTCTGTCTGCATTTACCCACAAGTCATTTACTACTTTACAGTTTCTGTACTGTAGTCCAATCCAATTATACTCACAACAGATCTTTAGTCCACAAACTTCAATGACACGCTGAGCAGATCCATCTGAATATAAAGTGTGGGGGGACTGCACATACTTTATATTCAGATGGATCTGCTCAGAGTGTCATTGAAGTTTGTGGACTAAAGATGGGGTTCCACCCACAGAATACAAGGAACATATTCAGACAGCTTAAATACACAATGCTTATATATACAAAATATTAAATAAACATTTTGATATTAACGAAAGTTAAATAAAAACAAATACAATAATAATAATTCAACAATAATTCAAAAACACCAAAAACAACAACAAAGGCGAAAACAAAAATATGCCAGGGAATAAACTGTTGTGAAGAGAAAAGACGCAGTGTTGTGGTCCCAGTAAGATCCCCATTTCATGGTGACAACGCTACATTAAAGAAAAAAGATAAAACCAAAAGATGAATGTCAAACGTTCACTGATTGTTAAATATAGTAATTTTGAAGTCTGGCTCTGACATTCATGATCCATTAAATGAACATCGGCTTCCGGTTGTGTTATTTTTTTCTTACAGCCTATTAGCAGAAAGGGCTGGGACTTCCATGGTGAAGCAGAAGGGACATCACTCATCTTCGGAGAAGTTCTCGTCCAATCCAGGGCTTTTAGAGGTTAGCAGCTGCATCTCACCTTTGTTAATCAGTTGACCTCGTGAGCCAAACCAATCAACCATCAGTTGAATGACACAGCCTATTTGATTATTGTTGTTGGCCTTGTGCATCCCTTCATGGATACCATTTACCCATCTTCTTCTAATGGATACTTCCAGCATGATAATGCACCATGTCACAAAGCACAAGTCATCTCAAATTGGTTTCATAAAGATGACAATGAGCCCAATGTTCTTCGGTGGTCTTCCAAGTCGCCAGATCTGAATCCAAAAGAACACCTTTGTAATGTGGTAGAAAAGGAGACTCACGGCATGAATGTGCTGCTGACAAATCTGAAGAAACTGTGTGATGCAATCATGTCAACATGGACCAGAATCTCAAAGAAATACTTCCACAATCTTGTGGAATCCATGTCATGAAGAACTAAGGATGTTTTGAGAACAAAAGGAGGCCCTACCCGGTATTAGTAGAGTGGTCCAAGGAATTTCTCAAGTGAGTGTTAGTAAGCCTTGGCACATTATTGTAATAAGCAGCTTCACAAAATGAATGGATGGCTCTGAAAGAAAACTCCAATGGGCTCATGTCCATATGGTCGTCTTGTGCTTGATCTGTTGAAACATCACCCTAGAAAGCTTGCTTCCCCATTAGTGGTCTCTATTTAAGATTACCATTCATATCAAACTAGCCAGCTACCTTGCAAAAGTGCAGACTGGTGATGTTTGGTTGTTCACCATGCTGCCAGGTTTCCAGGGTTAGAAAAGCTCAGAATTAGCCAGGTGCTGCCCAGGAGGAGGGAGGGGAAAGCCGGCTTCCGCTCAGCTGACTGACTGCGCAACAGTGACTCCTGCGGCTGGATAGCTACCCTGCAGAGACTCTGGCAGGAGTGACAGAGATCTACGGAGCAGAAAAACAACACCGGCAGATGGTGGTGACGAAGGTCGTCTCTCATCATTTACTCTCCTCTGCCAGTTTTAGGATCATGAATGGGCACTGAACAACATGATACAAAAGAGAGTAATAAATACACAAAAAAGCTGAAATGGGGGAGCCCTGCCCCTCTGAGTTTTGAGAAACAGGGCGAGATCATATGAAGGCACAAACTATCCCAGACAGGGGCACAGGGTGCTCCGTCTAGAGGTAGAAGGGTACAGTGTGAGACAAGGGCTAATGTTTCTGGGAGGGGAATCGGGGGGGCGGGATACACAGGCCTCTTTGTTTCAGGCGGCCATAAAGTATGATGGTGGGTAGGACACTGGTAATGTAGAAGGAGCAATGGGAGGATGCTCACAGTACTGTCCACAAGATATAACGGAGCAAGATGCCCAGTCTGGTGTAGTACCGATGACATGTTCTGCATAATAAGAGTGTTTTGTTGGGTGGTTTTCATCTCTTTGTATCAAGAAGCGGTTTACACAATTCTGTGTACCAGGCAGGATGCTGTGTAAAGAGGGAGCCAACTTTTCTGACTCTTCTTGGATGGAATCGTTGACATTTCTTCTGCGTGGGACTGGCTGTTTAAAGCAGTGCCAGTTGAACCCATTTGGCGGTGGACGGACATTGCCCATCATTGTTCATAGTAAGTAATCAGTATTATTAAACTTTGACCACCTGTATGGGAGATCCTTAAACGTGCATCCGTTCACTAGCACAAATGACACCCCTTTGTGTATATACTGTGGACTTTAAGGAGCATGCACCCCTTGGTGAACAGAGTGTGAGCACTTTTACTATTCAAACACTCATTATCATCAGTGTTCGATGACTGATGGTGGGGGGGTCACTTTCGGTGTCCGGAGCGTGCACCACGTAGCTTTCATAGATAGTGTCACTCAGATGTTGGCACCCTGGACAGCAGTCTATGTCACCTACAGCATTGACCAGTTTGGGCCTGAGCAGTTAGGTAGATTGTGGGTAGGCAAGACCTTTTAGTGTGGACAGCTGACTCGGTGAAAGGGAAGTTTATTGTGGCTGGTGGTGCTGAGAATTATCTGGGATAGTTGAGCTTGTCCATTTGAAGAGATTGGACTGTTGGACCCAATTGAGTTCAATTCAACTCAATTCAGTTTATTTTTGCACTGCGCTCTTCACTGAGTTTCGCTGCAATATGCTGTGACAAGTTCTCAGGTAAAATACAATTACAGACTTTACAAATCACTAATTACATAATGAGTACACATAAACACTCAGATTTGTTTACACAAATATTAAATGAAGTGTTTCAAAACTGATTAATGTAAATGAAGTCCAGCAATATCTGTCTATTAATTAACTGTTGAGCTGCAGAGAATTCAGAAAGTCTTCAGAACTTTCATTTTTTCCACATTTTCTTATGCGCTACCTTCTGCTAAAATCCTTTAAAACATTCACTTTTTCCCCACATCCAGCAACACTCAATACCCCAGAATGACAAAGTGAAAACACAATTTTAGAACTTTTTGCAAAATTCAATAAAAACAAAAGATGAAATTTCACATTGACACGAGTATTCAGACTCTCTACATCCCATTCTATTGGTTATCCTTGAGATGTTCCTACACCTTCTTTGGAGTCCACCAGTGATCAATTCAATTGATTGGAGTGGTTAGGAAAGGCCCACAGCTGTATATAGAAGGTCCCACATTTAAGCAAAAACCAAGCCATGAGGTTGAAGGAATTGTCTGAAGAGACTGGACACAGGATTGCGTCAAGGCACAGATCCGAAGAAGGTTACAAACAATCCCCAAGGTCATAGTGGCCTCCACAATTCTTAAAGCTTGGGACATTACTAGAGCTGGCCACCTGGGCGAATAAGTCTTGGGAAGTGAAGTGACCGAGAACACAGCAGTCAGTGTGACCAAGCTTCAGAGAACATGTGAGAGGATGAAAGAAACTTCCAGAAGGATAGCCATCACTGCAACACTCCACTGATCTGGGCTTTATGACCAGAGTGGCCTAACAGAAGCCTCTCCTCAGTAAAAGACTCATGAAAGCCCACTATGAGTTTGGAAAAAGACATCTAAAGAACTCTCAGACACTGAGAAATAAGATTATCTGGTTTGAGGAAACCAAGCATTGTTCATCACCTGTGCAATATCATTCCAACAGTGAAGTATGGTGGCGGCCACATCATTCTGTTGGGTTGTTTTTCAGCAGTAAAGACTAGGAGACTAGTCATGGTCAAGGGAAAGCTGAATGGTGTAAAGTACAGAGATATCCTTAATTAAATCCTTATCTTGAGCACTCTGGACCTCAGACTGAGCCGAAGGTTCACCTTCCAACTTTAGAATCACCCTAAGCCCAAAGCAAATACAACACAGGAGTGGCTAAGAAACAATTATGGGAATGTCCTTGAGTAGTCCCAGAGCCCAGACTTGAACCCAATCGAACATCTTTGAAAAGATCTAAAAATAGGTGTCTACTGACAGTTTCCATCTAATCTGACAGAACTTGCGCAGTGGTAGTGCTGCTGCTTTGCAGTAAGGAGATTGTGGGTTCGCTTCCCGGTTCCTCCCTGTGTGGATAGCGCTTTGAGTACTGAGAAAAGCGTTATATAAATGTAATGAATTATTATTATTAACTTGAGAGGATCTGCAGAGAAAAGTGACAGAAAATCCCTAAATCCAGATGTGTGAAGCTTGTTATGTCAGACCCAAGAAAACTCCAGGCTGGAATTGCCACCAAATGGGCTTCAACAAAAGTAGTGAGAGATGAGTCTTAATACTTGTGTCATTGGGAGATTTCAGGCTTTTAAATACTTTTAAAAAAGTACTAAAATTATGTTTTTGCTTTGTCATGCTGGGGTGTTGAGTGTTGCTTAATGAGGGGAAAAAAGGAATTTAAATGAGTTTAGCACACGGTTGCAACATAACAAAATGTGAAAAAATTGAAGATGATCATATGTATTGAATTCAGGAGTAGGCTGTTTGGGGTTAACAAATGGGCAAACAGAGACTGAGGGTTCCATGGATGGGGTTATCTGTTCTCTACGCAGACGGCATGTCATTCTAGGGGGCAAATTGTGGACAGAGTGTTCAGAGTGGGATCATGGTATTAACAAGTTTTTCAATAAAACAGCAGGCTGCTTTAGCTTATGGAAATGAGAATTTTCTGTGTAGGGACTGATCTTTGAACGATGAGCTGAATGTTTATTATGTATGACCAGGCTCAGTGGGGTTGTGGGATGTGATGGTCTCTAGTCAGTTCTATAAAATATATTGGACCGAGATCCCTACTGCTTTATGTGAAAGAGTAGGCTGCTCTGGATTAAATTTGATGGGAGCTGAGGTTTTCATGCAGTAGTTTGACTGTTTTCTGTATAAGGGACAGGCTGTTTTAAGTGGACATGGTGGACAGCTTGTTTTGTAAGTGGCTTGCCATTCCTGTGTCAGGAGGAATGGCTGTGCTGTCGGGTGGGCTATTCTTAGTTGGGCCTGGCTGATTATTCTTTGGTTAGGGACACATTATGTGGGTTTGGCAGGTTGAGGGCCTGCAGCCTGGACAGGTTGTTGAGAGAGTGGGGTTGTGGATTGCCATGTTGTTCAGTGTTAAGAGATAATTCATGCCTGGTTAAGGGGTTCTAAGTTGGAGGTTACCATTCTGTGTTCAGAAAATATACAGTGTCCTTCAAAGCTGATGCATATGCAGATAATAGAGACTGTCCAGACCTTCAGACTAAACTACCTGACCAAGTTGGTCAGGGTGGGACAGTTTATTGAGGGTGGGGTAGTGGTGGATTGCCAGATGTTTGGTTTCATTAGGACAGGTTGTTCTATTTGGGTAGGTTGTTGTCTGCTGGATGTGACAGAGCATTCTATCGTGCAGTTATGACAGATGAACATGTGGACAAATTAGAGGTATTTAAGGTAGACAGGATATTCAGGGTGAGGGACGACCAGGATGTTCATTGTCAGAAGTCATGGTTATTCTGTTTGGGTGAGCTGTTCTAGGTTGGGGGTAAGAATTTGTATACAGGAACACATTGGTCAGGACTGATAGGTGGACAGCTTCTTCAGGGTGCATATTGTTAGGTCTGAGCAGGCAGATTCAAGTGTGGGAGCATTTAAGGTGGACAGATTATTCAGTGTGGAGTGGTAGTGGACTACTGAGTTGTTCTGTTCAGGTGGGCTTTCCTCAGATGGATGTCACTGACAGTGGTATTTGGGCTGGACAGGCTGTTCACTGTGGGAGAATTTAAGGTGGGCAGGTTGTTCAAGGTCAGGTGGTGGGGCACAGCCTTAGTGAGCATGTTCACGCTGTCTAGGTGAGCTGTTGTAGTTGTGGTGACCATTACATGTACGGGGACATCTTTCAGGGTTGACAATGGGTAGTTTGTTCCAGGTAGACAGCATGGAGAGGTAGATAAAGGTTTGGGACTGAACAGGTTGTTCAGGGAGGGGAGTTTATTCAGGATGGGCTGATGGTGATCTGCCAGATTGTTCTGTCTGACTGGGCTGTACTTGGCTGGAAGTGACTGACTGTGTTGTAAAGGTTCCATGTGGGAAAATTTAAGACGGGAAAGATATTTAGGTTTGGATGGTGTAGTACAGCCAGTTTGTTCAGTGAAGTTTGGGGGCTGAGTGTTTAGTGTACTGGTCTGACTGTTTTCTGTGTAGAGACCATGTTATTTAAAGTGGAGATGGTGGACAACTTGTTTTGTAACTGGCTTGTCATTCCTGTGTCAGGAGGAATGGCTGTGCTGTTGGCTGGGCTATTCATAGTTGGGCCTATCTGATTATTCTTTGTTTAGGGACACACAATTTAGGTTTGACAGATTCAGGATGTGCAGCCTGGACAAGTTGTTGAGAGAGTGGGGTGGTAGATTGTCATATTGTTCAGTCTAAATAGGCATGTTTGGTCATTCCATCTGGATAAGGTGCTCAAGGTTTGGGTGACCATTATGCGTACAGGAAAACATCGTTCAGGGCTGATGGATGGGCAGCTTCCTCAGGGTGCAAGCTATTAAGGCTGGGCAGGCTGATCAAGTGTGGGAGCATTTAAGGTGAGCAGGTCATTCAAGGTAGGGTGACAAGATACAGCCTCATTAGGCATGTTCACTCTGTCTGGGTGAGCTGTTGTAAGTTGTGGTGACAATTACATGTATAGGAACACATCGTTCTGGGCTGACAATGGGCAGCTTGTTCCAGCTGGAGAGCACGGACAGGTAGTTATAGCGTTGGGGTTGGACAGGTTAATCAGGGTGGGGTAGTGGGAGATTTCCAGTTCAGTATCAGGTTATTCTTGGCTGGGCGTGACTGACTAGTCCATAGCTCACGGTTGATAGATGGGTAGGTAGTTCAGGGTCAGAGCATTTAGGGTGGGCAGGCAGTATAGGGTGTGGTGGAAGTGGATTGCTAGGCAGCCCCTTGCATCAGGGGGACTGGTTGATCTTTCTGGGTGGGCCGTTCAATCCCATCTTCAGGGCTATATAATTTAGGGTTGATGGATGGGCAGGTGGTTCAGTGTGTTTGGGGGGGGCTACGCTGTTCTGTGTTGGAAGCAGCTGACTATTTTGTGTACAGGGGGCAGGTTGCTGAGTGTTGGTTGTGGGGGTGGTGGTGGGAGGGGGGCTGTGCAGGCTGTTCTGTGTGAACAGACTGTAGCCACAGTTTTACGGCAAGAGAATTAAAGTGTGAGCATTGCCAAGTAGGTCCCCGGAGAGAGACTGAGGGGCAGAGGAGGAATAAAGAGGAATTTCACTCACACACACACACACACACACGCACGCACACACATACACACACACACACACACACATACACACACACAGAGGCATGCTGCTGAAAACTTGGTCTCTCAGCGAGAGAAGCACGCAGGTTCTGCTGCCCGGCATTCACTGCAGTAAGACGAGGACAGAGAGTGCAGACAGCAAGGCCGGAATGGCAGCGCCTGGGTCAGCTTGCGTGGAGTGCTATTTCTATTTGTGTTTTGTTCTTTTTGGGAAGCGGAGTGGATGCAGTATGTAAATGAGATGGTTATTACCGCATTGCTCATCAAGCTGAGCTGAGGAGACATTAATCGGCTGATGAATATGCATGTGAATTTGTTAATTAAGTTAATTATTCTGCTGAAAATGCATTCGTCTTCCAAGGACATCTTCCCCAGGATTCCAGCCTGCTCCGCTCATTAGTCATGCGGTATTTTATATGAAAACCAGAGTTTGTTTAAGTTGTTAAAAAACGGAGGGAAAAAAGGCCAGTGCTTCTGGTTTACAGGAGAGAAGTGGCAAGTTAGCAGTAGCAGCCACAGATTCTGCGGCTGCTAATTTTAAACCATTTTTCCTTTTTTGACTAATTGCTTATTATACCTCTTAAATGAACTTTTTGTGCCAACTTTCCAACACATTAATTAATTGTTGTAGCCAATTAACTGTAGTTGTGCAAATGAGTTTTAGCACAAATGGTCCTGCAGGGCCGCCAGGCGGGACTCAGCCTTGCTGTGAGGAAACTTCCCAGCAGGCTCTGCCATTTAAAGAGGCAGCACCACTGCAGCATTTCGACAAAGTGCTCGCAGTATAAGGAGAAAAACAAGAATGGAGATTCAATGCAGGATAAAAAAGAAAAAAGTGAAGAAGTCTGCAAAAGAGTCCATCGAAAACCTGAGGGAAAAACCAGAGAGAAAGGTGCCTGAGACACAATAAAACATGTGAGTGTAGCACTGGAGTTTTACCAGGAACGAGTGTTCAGCCATGTCTGGGGTTATCCCAGGATAAAATACAGGAGCGTGTAAAGAAGTGGAGAAAATTCTGAAGAAGAAACAAAAAGGAATCTAATTAGGCCTAAACCTAAATGGGGTAAACAACCGAAGCTATTGAGCAGGACTAAAACTAAATCAGGACAGATGAGGGAGTTCAGCTATGTCTGTGGTTATTCTAGAATAAAATAAGAGTGTATGCCTGTTCAGTGGAACTAACCCTAAAGAAAAAGGGAGCCAACAGAAGAATGAACAGCAAAAAGTTTAGATATAGAACTACAGCATACCAAGAAATAGTGTTCACACAAGTCAGGAGTTATCATCCCAGGATAAAAATGGGAATGATCAAAGGTGTGAAGACAATTCTGGAGACGAAAACAGGGGCTAAACAGGGTGAACAACAAAAGTTCTTAAGGAGTCTTGGAATTAAAACAGGACCAATAAGACAGTAAGTACCTTGAGCTTGAAGTTTTACTATCCTTCAAAGGAGTAGCAATCACCCTTTAGAAGAACAAATCTGAGACTAAATCCAGAGAAACAACAAGCAGCTCAAGACCAGTCCTGGAAGTAAACCAGGCCCAATAAGAGAGTTCATCTGGGACTGTGGTTGTCCCAGGATTAAAAAATGGGAGTGTGGAAAGGAGTCAAATCAGTCAAGCAGATAAACAGCAGTCTAAGCAGGCCTGGGATTACATGAGGAGGAATAGCACAAATACGTGAGCAGAAGTGGAAGTAAATCAGGACAGATAAGGGAGTTCATACATGTCTGAAGTTATCAAGGTGTGGAACCAATCAGAGATAAAAGAGGAGTCTACATCAACCTGAGACTAAACCAAAATGAGAAACAAAAAGCTTACATCTGGTACTAGAACTTATACCAAGAAAGAGGTCAAATAAGAGATTGTGTAAATCAGCGTTTCTCAACCTTTAAGTATTTGTGACCCGAGTTTTCATAACAGTTTTAATCGCACCTGCCTAACGTATTTTTGAAACCCTAATAAAATTTATTCCTGTATTTTTTGCTGCCAATACACCGCTACAAGTTAAAAATTTTCCTACGAATAGTGAAATTACGCCACATATGGCAACATTCGCGCCCCCTTTTTTGTTATTTAGGGGCGCGCCCCACAGATTGAGAACCACTGGTGTAAATGATTGGAACCAATTGAGGAGAAAATGGAATATACTTGGGCTAAAACTAAATGACAATGAACAAAAAAAAAGCTCTTCTAACTAAATCAGGACAAAGAAGAGTGTTCACACATGACAGTAGTCATCTCACACCACAAAATCTACAAAGGAGCAGTAGTGACCCTTTACAAGAAGAAGAATTTAGCATAGGCTTCAGAAATACTGGGAAGAAAGGAGGAAGAAAGAAATTAGTGTTCATACATTGTCTGGGGTTATTCTGGAATAAAAGTCATAACATGAATAGCACAGTCCTGAAACTAAAGCAAAAGAGAAAACTAAGAATTCAGGGGTTGAGCAGGAACTAAAGCGGTATGGATGACAGTGTACACACACTCTGGTAGTTAGTCTGCTTAAGCCTAGACTAAAATAAGACAGAATTAAAACTGAACTGAACAAGAAAGCTAAATACTTTCACATACATCCATGGTTATCCCACAGTGAAGTAACAGACGATGAGAAGACACTGAAACATCCCAAATAACTGAAAATTTACACTGGCTTGAGATTCAAATTGTGAAACAACAAAAATCATGCAGGCAGGATGGGAATTAAACAAGTATGGATAACAGAAAACTCCTGCAAAGGTCGGTGTCATGAATGTTTTCTGTAAACGTTATGCTCATTATAAAATTTTTTTCATTATTGGTGTGTTCAAATTATCATTATTTTACCCTAATTTCATTTTGTTTGTTTATATAATAGCTGTGGTTGTTTTGTTGGTTGTTTTGAAGGTCAGGGCCATTTGCCTTTTCTGGGTGCCCTGCCAAATGCTAACATGTGATGTCACACCAAAGCCACTCATGATGACAGTATACCACACCTATCTGAGACGGCAGCACAATTTGTTTGTCATCCAAATGTTTCGAATTCTGTAACAAACTTCATGGCACTATTCCTGAAATTAATTTCAATTCGGTATTGGAATTCTTGGTGATGGTTAAGACCTTTTAACATTGATTCTTGACACTGATTTTTCCCTCTTGGTTTTAATGGCCTTGGCTACTGCATCGTTTCTGGTCACATTTTGTGCTCTCCTTTGGCTTTGGTACTCATTCCCCAGTCCAAAAGATAATTTTTCAATCAAGCCACAATAGACTGGAACTAAACCACTAAAGCATCCCTGGATAAAATAAGACATCATGCAAAGATGCAAACCAACCATGTGGAAAAACAGAGTCTGAATAAGGCTGACAAAAATGAGCCAAAAAACACAAGGTTGTGTTTCCGGTTGGCATGTGTAAGTGTGTTCATGCCTGCATGTGAACAACCCTGCAAATTCACTGAAGATGCTTGGTAGGATGGATAGATAGATAGATAGATAGATAGATAGATAGATAGATAGATAGATAGATAGATAGATAGATAGATAGATAGATAGATAGATAGATAGATAGATAGATAGATAGATAGATAGATAGATAGATAGATAGATAGATAGATCTGTACAAAAAAAAACTCTGGGAATAGCAAAAATAAAGATTTAGAGGGCTCATCTTCTCGAGTCACTGGATTTAACATGGGGGTCTGCATAGGTTTAGAAATAAACAAGTTCCAATTTAGGATAATTTATTCTCTCAGCCACAGCTAAAACGGTATACTGGGAGGTGTGGAGAGAAATGGGACAAGACACGATAAAGTGTTAGGGTCCTCATGAGATCACTGTTTATTAGCAGCAATGCTAAAAAAAAAAATAAAGTAACGAAAAACAACAAAAAAGAAGTTGCAGAACTTCGTTGTCGTTATGTGTTTCTGCAAGCTAGTATGGCTCCATCAGTCGTCGGTCCAAGAATGAAAGCTGATTTCTGGCTGTTGTGATATTTATATAGGGACAGTGCCAGAAGGGCCGGGGCCTCCAGAAGTTACTGTAGGTGACTATCTTTTCAAAGGCTCCTACTCCATTCTCAGGCTAAAAGCACTACAGCATAACTCTGATTGGAGCTTACAACACACTCACTCCTGCATCACACATGTGTGACAGAAGATATAGATAGGGTCATATGGTAATATGTGCCACAGCTAAAAGGGGAACATTAAGAAGATATAAGGTCATATAGTAATGTGGTCCACATTCGTGACAAGTTGAACCGACGAGGATCTAATGTGGGTAGAGCTGGCTTGAAGTCCCATTGGAGGCCTAGTTTGAGGAGGCAATGTTTAAGTAATTTACTTTTGTAATGTTATGCTCATATATTCATAAAATTAGTCTGGAGATGTTAATAAGTGCAGAAACAGCATTGGGAGGATAGTGGGTGTCTGTCCATTTACATTTCAGATATGGTAAAAGGTATAGTAAAACCCATCTTTTGACATAGCCCAACATGTTGCCTTAGGGGTATTTAAATAATATTTAATAAGAGACACCAGCACGTCCATGGCAGAGAAGGGAAAAACAGAGTATTAATAGAAGACTGCCAGATCAAAGCACAGAGGGGCCCAAAGGAAATGGAGATTCATTCTGTTTTACTGTGTCTACAAAGTGATTTGTGTGTTTATGTATATCAAACTTGTAAGTTTTAACACAAAAAGTTAGTGCACTATCTGAGCCTGGATGCAGTGAACAGCACTATACAGAAATAGGCTGAATTGAATTGAAATGGAAATGTGTGGCATCCCACCTCATCCACCATGTGTAGTGCTTGTGATGAGCCCCTAACCTAACAAATAAAAGTATTGTATTGACATCATGTCTGGACCATTGTCTTTAAAGGATGTCAAGCCTTGACAACAAAGATAAGAGAGAAAGGTTGCTCGCCTCTTATGCTGACATACTCTACACAGGTCTGGCACACAACCAAGAATAAAGGAAGAGTCTGCACACGCCTGGAACTTTTCCAGAAGAGAACAGAGCCTGCCCAGGCACAGAGCCATGATGGGATAATACAGAGAGGTTACCTAGACCCAAATGGAATTAAGGGAGGAGTAGGGAAAGGCGCCTGTAAATGCAGCAATCCTACTTGGGCATCTCAGCTGGGAACACTAATGGCGGTCAGTCTACGGTTTTTAAGATTCATTGGACTCCATTCGCAAAGCCTCTGTCTGACAGCAGCAAATATTAATATCACATTCACCCTACACTGAGATGATTTTGGGATGGTTACAGGATTTAAAAAAGTGATTGAATTCAAATCACACTGCAGTGAAATGGTGTATAAAACCAGGAGAAGCCAATGCATGCAATTTAATGTGATATTACGGTCAGAACGTTTGACAGAAAAGCAAATATGGAAGTAGCTGATGCCAGAAGAGCCACAGGTGTACTCAGAGAAAGATACACATGAAGACTGAAGTGGAGCAACATCCAGTAAGATGGGGAAAAAGAATAAGAATTTGAAGGAAAAAAGGATGATAGTGTTGTGTAAGCTAATGTTAACGCTAAAAAGCCTCAAACCTGCTTAATCAGGTTCAGAGTCACAAGGGATTGAGCCCTGGATGTGACACCTGTCCTTCAAGGGTCCAACTTGTGCAGTCACACTCACACTCAAAAGGGGTTTGTTAACATACATATTTATGTGGGATAAATGCTAGAAAAACACATAAAAACAGTGGAAACAATGCAGACTCCAGACAGATGGCGATCAGACAGAATTGAAACGAAGAAGGCCTTTTAAGCACTCCAAATAAAATTAAAGGTATCTGGACTTGTAATTTGAAATAGCTGATGTGTAATGGCAGGATAGATAGATAGATAGATAGATAGATAGATAGATAGATAGATAGATAGATAGATAGATAGATAGATAGATAGATAGATAGATAGATAGATAGATAGATAGATAGATAGATAGATAGATAGATAGATAGATAGATAGATAGATAGATAGATGGGAATGTCAATCAGCTGCAAATATCTCTAGGTTTATTGTAGAAAGCTATAATTCACTTATTAATTACCAGAAAATAAACTATAGATATTTCAGATTCTATTTGTTGAAAAAGCAATTTTAGATGTCTAAAATGTAATTTTGACTCATCAGAATTTAACTATGATCAGTCAAACAAAAGATGTTCAATGATATAAAGACAAACCATGATGAAGAATTAAAATTAGAAGGACAACAGACATGGGCTTATTGTGTAGGAGACAAAAAGCAACATTGGAATGTAAGAGAATAAAAACAGAATTCAATTTCAAACAGAGGTGGGTGTATTGTATAGAGAAAGAAAATGGCTGTTAGGGGTATAGAATGGAAGTAGCCATAGAAAGTGTGCAATTTATGTCGAAGTTGAAAATCAGCAGTAGCATAGTCAGTCAGACATTGTATGTGGAATAAAAATTAATACTGAATTAAGTGTTTTCTGTGCAGAAATAAAGACTTGCAGAGCAACAGGTATCGGTTTACTATATAGAAAATTAAAACTATCCTAGGAATGTGTGTGGAGGATTTAAGCTAGTATTGAAAGATATGTGTGTGTATTTCTTCAATGAATAAAATAATTTACCATGTGTAGCTGTAAATATGGTCAATGAAAAAGGTACAGGTGTTTTGTGTGGAGAATGAAAATGAGTAATGAATGAGTGCAGGTCTATTGTGTTTTCTAAGTGAGATTTAACTGAAGAAGGGTGTAAGGGCTTTGTGTTGAAATTGAAACAATTGAATGTATTCTGTAAATAGAATTACAATTAACAATGAAGTCAGTGAGTGTTTATTGTATAGAGGGCAAAAATAATAGTAAAATTAGTCCATGGATATTTTGTGTAGAGAACGTAAATTAATAGTAAAGCAGACACATGTATTGAATAAACAAAGAAAATTATCAGTGGAATGAAACTATGCAAAGAATTTAAATTAAGAAAGAAATGGGAGCAGGTCTGTTTTATAAAGCAAAATTATCAATGAAATTAATGCTCAATTATTCAAAATTATGTAGAAGGAATAAACAGTGAAATAAAAAAAATTCTGTTAAACAAATGCACATTTATTATGTAGGGAAGATAAATAATATGAGGGTGCAGAGGTACTGAACAGAGAATAAGAATTGTACAAAAAATAATCAAATTAACAGTGAATTGGTATTGCTGTGTTTGTGCAGAGAATTAAATCAGCAGGGAAATTGTTGCACATTTATTGTGTAAGGAATAAAAGATCATCTAAAAAGTTTAGAATTTTCAAATAAAGAATAGAAATTGTGCAATATATAAAAATTAATGTGTGCAGCCATTTTGTGTACAAAATTTAAATTTCCTGTGAAACTGGATACAAATTTATTGGGTATGAAATCAAAGATCACCATTTATTGATTATGAAATCAAAATTATGTGTGGAGAATAAAAGGCTTCAATGACACCAATGCACATTTATTATTGTACAAAAATTAATATTTTGCAAATAATAAAAAATAAAATTACCACCAAACAAGGCAGTGGTATTTGATGTTAAAATTAAAGCAATGCAAATTTACTGTATAATAAATGAAAAATAAATCAAGAATGGGTCAGTATTATGCATAGAGAATGAAAATTGAGCAAAAAATGAAAATTGACAATAAAATAGGTGCAACTCTTTTCTTTAATGTATTAAAATTATCAGTGAAACTGATGAACATTTATTGTGCAGGGAATAAAAAAAATAACCAAATGTGAACAAAATATTGTATAGAGAAAAATAAGGTGTAAAAAAATAAAAATTAACACTGAAATGGGTACTGCTGTTCTGCAGAAAGAATTAAAATCATTAGTCAAATTTGTGCACATTTATTGTGTTGAAAATTAAAATAAGCCATAAATGACTGTAGATCGTATTATATAAAGATTGGAGACTATTCAACAAAATGCAATGTAACAGTGAAATGGGTGCAGGAGATTCACATTTAAACAACTGCAGCTTTATTGCGTAGAGAAGAAGAAATGACAGAGGTGGGTGAGGACGCCTTGTATGAAGAGTAAACAGTTAGAGCAGGCTGTCTGCAGGTTGTTGAGCTCAGAATCAAAATGACGAGTGAAATGAGGGCAGCTAATTTGCGTACAGTGAAAATGAAGAGACAGCCAGGTCAGGTTTATTGTGTAGAAAATAAAAATCATCAGTGAGAGGGCCTTATGTGAAAATAAAAAATACCCTGGGAACAGATACAGGTGTGTTTTACACAAAATAAAAATTAAAAGTGAATTCAATGCAGAGGTTTTGTGTAGAGAATGAAAATTAGTCGTGAAACGTGTGCAGATTTATCGTGTTGAAAATGAAAATTAACAATGAATCAGTTGCAGGTTTATTGTGTACAGATTGGCAATTAGCAGGGAAATTGCTGCAGGTTTATTGTATGCAGAATGAAAATTAACATTGGATGAAGCACAGGTTTATTGCGTGAAGAATAAAAATGAAGAGGACTGTGTGCAGGAATCTTGTGTAGAGAACGGTTTAGTGTGAAGAAAATGAAGCTAGTGAACAGGTGTAATTGTGTTGTAACTCAAGCCTAGAAGAACAGGTGCTGATGTAAGTTAATACCAAAATGGCTGAAAGTATAAAGTGGAGTAAACACAAAATAACATTGGAGCAAGTTCTGGAGTACTTGACACAGAATTCAAATGACTAGTAAAACAGGTGCAGGTGAATTGTGCAGAGAATTCAAATTCACATGGTGATAGTGCAGGTGTGTTGAGCGGCAAATGAACATGGAGATGCAGGTGGGATTATTTAACAGAGCTGTAACGTCACTGTCTGGTAGGGGATGGAAAACATTCCTTCATATTTACAAACATGCAGAGAGCCACACTCCCACTTAAAACAAATCCACTACCTGGACACATTCGAAAATGTTCATGCTTGGGATAGAAATCAATACCTTTATTTAATCAAGATAATCATAGATTGATTTAACAATACAGCAAAGACATTACCAGTCTTACTAATAGCTATTAACTATTTGCAATGCCTGATTTTTAATTTATTATTCACATACAGCTGCAAAGCCACATTTTAGCAGTCATTCCTTCAATGTCCTAATGGTCCTTAATTTGCCATGTTTAAATGTTAAATGGTTTTTAGAGAAACCTTTGTAATTGCATTAGCACCATCGAAATTTGCTAAACTGGGTTGTAATCTACTGCCATTCCTAAAGTTCAGTTCCGAGTTCAAAAATGGACAAAATTAAACAGTTTTTTCAAGAAACTTGTCAGCTGTTTTCTTGCAGAATGAAATTGCTCCAAGTAATTGATTGCCAAGAAACTGAAGATTTCATACAAAGTCTGTCTTGAGAGAAGACAGCAAACTACTGAAGAGAAAAAAAAGAAGGAAGTCCTATATGGAGAACTGCATAGGAGGAGAAGGACATGCGAGCGTACAGTGTAAAAAACAAACACCCTACAGGTCCTCAGTTGGTGTCGTCCTTAAATACACACTAAATACCAGTGTCATCTGCAATACACAAAACACAACTGGCTGGCCTAAGAGGAAGAGTTTCATAAAAGAAGCCCTACCTGAAACTGGAAAATAAAAAGAAAAGAAAATAATAAAATGAGCAAAGGAACACAGACATTGGATGGAAGATTACTGGAAAAAGTGTATTGTGGTCAGTAGTCTTTTCTTATTTGCAAATGACATTAGGATTTGGTGTGTATTTAAAGAAGAAGCCAACTAAGGGCCTGTAAAGCCTTTGTTTCTCACATTACACTCTCTTCTCCTCTTGTCCAGCTGGGCCTTCCTCTTATTTTCATAACCTGGTTTGATTCAGCTTGCCCTCTTCTCTCAAGACAGTAACAGACACCTTTGTATGAACCCTTCAGTTTCTTGGTAGTCTGTTGCTGCATGGAACCTTCATTATGCAAAATAAAAAAAACAAATAAAATATCAAGAGACTGACATGTTTCTTGAGAAAAATGTTTCATTTTTGGCCATTTTTGGCCAGAACTGAACATTACGAATGTTAGTACCTTGCAATACAAGAGAACAGAATAACACATTTCAATTACAGAGGTTTCTCTAATAACCAATTTGCATTTAAACATGACTAATTATGGATAAGCTAAAAGAGTTCACCATTAGGACACTGGAGTAGTGGCTTCAGATAATGGGGCACTGCAGATATTTATAAATTATAAATTAAAAATCAGTGATTTCAGGCAGTTACAGCCATTAACAACACTAGTAATGTCCTGACTGTAGTTTTACTAGATGGAACTTTATTTGTCCCCAGGGGGAAATTAGATCTTTAAATAAATAATTACATAAATAGGTAAATACATAAACGTCTTGAAAACAAATATCAATTTGTAACAAAAACATGAACATTTCTGGGTGTGTTCAGACTTATACACACACTATGTATACATATATACATACACACACGCGCGCGCGCACACACACACACACACACACATACATACAGTACATACATACATATATACATACATATATATATATATATACACAGTCAGTCACATGAGATTAGCACGTGTCTGGGCAAATATTACGAGGAAGAATTTGAATGTGACACCACTAACCGTTTGCCGTAGAGTGGAGTAAGATAATTCAGAGAACCACTGATGTCACTTCTGCTAGGAGCCACAATTGACCCCCCCTTCCACTTCCATTCCACTATTTAAACCCTTTGACTACATGAAGAGGCTGTCGTTTTTCAAAACCAGTCTGCACGAGGAATGGTTCCCTGGAGAGCAAAAATATTTTAGATACAGGGCATTTAGAGATAAATTTCTACTCTAAACTAGAACACGGTACTAAACAAGGATGCCCCTTGTCACCACTGTTATTTGCAATCGCCACTGAGCCATTGGCTGTTTACTTTTGAAATGCATCGGAGATAAAGGGGATTTTCAGAGAAGGACATGAACAGAAAAAATACAGTATATGCAGAAAATATGTTACTGTATATATCAGACACACTGAATTCTGTGCCTACAGCCCTAACTCTAGAATTTCAAAAGATATCTGGACTTAAAATGAATTTGAACAAAAGTGTGCTCTTTCCAGTGAACTCTCTAGCAAACAACATTAAACTGGACACGTTCCCTTGTATCTTTGCAGATCAGTTTAAATATGTAGGGGTCAACATCACAAGTAAATATAAAGCTCTTTTTCGACAAAATTTTGCTGTTTGCATGGATAAAATAAACAAGACATGCATAGATAGTCTACCCTCCATCTTACTTTAGCAGGGAAAAATAACATTGTGAAGATGAATATCCTCCCTAACCTTCTGTTCCTATTTCAAAATATCCCCATATACATTCACAAATCTTTTTTTAAGAAATTAGATTCAATCATAACCTCATTTATTTGGAATTTGAAAAATCCACACATTCAAAAGGCGACCCTACAACAACTATCAGAAGGTGGCATGGCTCTACGTAATTTTCAGTTTTATTACTGGGCAGCAAACATACAAGCTACAAAAACCTGGACATTGACACAAATAGATGAACACACACTGGCTTGGTCTGCAATAGAAATGAAATCCTGCAGCACCTCTTTATATTCCTTGGTTTGTACACCAGTAAATACAATGTATCGCCAATATACTAACAACCCAAATCAGAATATGGAACCAATGTAGGAAGCACTTTAAGTTGGAGAATATTTTATCTGTGGTACCTCTGCATGAGAACCACCTTTTTCCACCCTCTCCAACTAACGCAGTCTTTAATGTTTGGAAATTGTATGGGATTAAATCATTTAGAGATTTGTATATAAATAATGTCTTTGCATCTTACGAACAATTATACTGCAAATTTAATCTCCCATCAACACAATTTTTGCACTATCTCTAAATAAGAAACTTTGCTAAACGGAATCTGCCGTTTTCCTCACCTCCCACCTGTTTTTATTCCAGAAGAGATATTGATCAGTCTTGAGGACTCAGACAGCATTTCTATAATATATAAAACCATTTTAAAGTCCCTTCCATTTAAAGATCCCAGAGTACAGTAGGAAAAAGATCTCTTACTCAGCATTTCACAAATGGAATGGAAGGTAGCCATGCAAAGAATTCACTCGAGCTCCATATGTGCAAAACATTCAATTATTAAACTTAAAATCTTTTATCGAGCACATCTGTCCAAGATGTTTCCAGGGCAAGATCTAACCTGCAAATGTTGCAATCGAGCTCCAGCCTCTCTGGGCCACATGTTTTAGGCATGTACACAGCCTTGGTGTCACAATCTCTCCTAATCCATTAACAGCTGTGTTTGGTGGGCTCACAGAGGGGCTTAAAGTGGAGAAGGACAAACAAACTGTAATTGCCTTTACTTTACTATTAGCACATAGACTTGTCTTGCTCAACTGGAAGAATCCTAACTCTCCTATTCTAAGTCAGTGGGTAACTGATGTTATATACAATATGAAATTGGAAAAAATCAATTTCTCACTTTTTTTATTCTGTTCATAACTTTTTTAAAACCTGGCAGGACCTGATCAATAACATTTTAGAATAAGCATTTATATTGGGGGAAAAGACTATGTTCTCTCTTTACTACTCTTAACAGTTTTGCTCTGGTTGTTGGCCTTCCTCTCTTTCTCATGGGTGGGAGTTGATTTGATTTTAGTTTTGTTTAAGTTTAACTTGATTGTATGGAATGTAATATGACTTCATAAATTCAATAAAATAAAATTAAAAAAAAAAATCTAATTGTATTTAGCAACATCATCCTATTTTTCATCTTGGACATTAAACAGGGTTACCTGGTGGAACCTTACCCCATTATCTTGTTTGTGCATTATTTTACTATATATATATATACATATATATATATATATATATATATATATATATATATATATATATATATATATATATATATATATATATATATATATATATACAGTATGTACTCTATGTGTGTGTGTGTGTGTGTGTGTGTGCGTGTGTGTGTGTGCGTGTGTGTGTGTGTGTGTACAGATAAGCAAATACCTGCAAATATATGTTGTATATAATTGCACATATACTGTATATACTGTGTATACACATGCTATTTATATTGTTTTTGGTTTGTGTGTGCATGTCTTTTGTTGGTATTGTGAACCATTCTGAAGAGATATGCAAGCAAGACTTTCATTGTATGATGTAAACATCACAAACTTGAGCTTGAGTTGGCCAAGCAGATTGATACTGTTTTTTTTCAAACCAGGACATTTTTTTCAATCTTTTTAAGTAATTATAACTGTTGTTGGCACTTAACACATCACCAAGAAAATGTCTCACATTGCCTGGAAATCGCCCACAGTTCAAATTGTAACCGTTCATCCACCCATTAAGTGGGCCCAGTTCTGGGTCATGAGTGAGCTGAAGTTGTCTCATCAGCACTGGGTGTGGGGTAGCAACCAAACCTAAATTGGACAGAGGCTATATCTCTTGTCAGAAGGGTAGTGGAGCCACTGTCAGGTGAATGTCATGTATTGCCCATGTGTAGAATATGCTGCTCTTGCCAAGCTGTTTCATCACACACGGAGCTGCGGCAGCTCTCTGGCAGTCACGTCAGCTGCCCTGTAGCCTCGTCCCCACAACTTGTACATCTATCCCCTGTTCTTTGGCACAGAATGCTCATTACTCCCTCCACCATTTCTCTAGGGGCTCATTAATTACTGATTCCCCCCCTTCCCCCCCACCCAAGACAGGGCAGGTGAGACACAAGACATATCTCAGAAAGTGTGCCTAGCTGTGGGCGGTGTGTGTGTGATCTGTGCATTTGTGCAAGGGATTCAGCTGTCTGGACCACACATGGAATCGACAATCTATAAAAAGACATTAAAAAGCATTCCCTCTGCCTGGAAAGCGAGCAGCAATATGGCTGCATTTCTGAGTCCAGCGGAAAGAGAGGCCTGTCACTGGTCCTCATACACACTGAAAAATAATGGCATTGCTTTGGGGCTTAGTGGGAAGGGGGGGTGTGGGTTGGGGGCGAGAGCATGTTGTACAGCTGAATTGCTGCTAGGGCAGTGGTGCCAGTCAGACTAGATGCCACTTATCCAAATGCCATTTCATCCAGCATCCAGCAAGATGCACAGCTGAGCCCCACACACCCACCTGCCCCTCCTCCATTTTTAAGATTTCCCTCGTCTGTCCTAAAATAGGCTCAGCACTGATATATTTGGCTGTTTAATGTAATTTACAACCTGCGTGAATAAAACACCTCACTCGATAATACTGCTGCGCAGCACACTTTTCCTTCCACATTGAATAAATGATGCACCTTCACAGCAGAGCTTTGCTGGGTTCCTCTGATGCCCATTGTTGGCCAGGTCAGTGTCTTCAGCTTAGCAACTGCTGCCCTCAGTGTGGACCACATGGCCGCACACTGCATCTTCAGCACCTAGTTGCCCAGTTACAAATACCTGCGAGCCACCATAGCTGCACATTATCAGTTTAAAACTGCTTAGTCCCACTCAATCACTCTTTGGTTCACAATTCAGACCATTGCACTTCTCAGTCCAGCCACCCTAGATTTCCAAATGATTATATATCCCAGCACTTCCATTCAAGTCACATTAGTCTCCTCTGTTCAGACCTCACAGTTTAGTTACTCCATACTTCCCAATTCAGACTGTACATTTCCTTCACACCAGGTTTCCCAGAACAGTTTCACCAGAGTTCCAGGTTCTGATCTCAAGTCTCCCAGTTCAATCAAACCACAGTTCCCAGTTCAGACTTTACACTTACTGGGCTAATCCCTAGGTGTTCCAATTAAGCCACAATAAAGTTCCTACTTTAGGTCTGACATTTCCGATTTCAGTCCCACCAGAATTCCCACACCAATTATGCCATAGTTTTCAGCTCAACTTCTCAACACTGTCCAATTTAAATTCTGCACCCTTAGTTTAAGCCCAGTTGGCTTGCAGGCACCTGTCTTCCTAAAGCCCAACCCTTTTTTGGATGATTGGCTGTTTTACTTTCATGAATCCTGTCCAACAATTTGAAACTGGATCTTTGGACCGATAATTATTGGTTTACGTAACCAAAAAAAAAAAAAGAAAATGTAGAATGCAGTGAATACATAATAGAGACACCACACCACCATCCTGTGAAAAAAACACAGAACAAGTGTAAGTGACAAGCCTGCACAACCCAAAAGATAACAGTAAACGCTTCAAGAGTGACACCTGCTGGCCTAAAAAAGAATTTTGAACAACTGTCAGGAAAACAAGCAAACCAAACAAACTCTGATTCACAACTTTAATAGTTTATCAATCATATAGTGCCTTTCATATGTATCTGTCTATTACAGTGTTTTCCAACCTTGGTCCTGTGCCCCCCCTGTGGCTGCAGGTTTTTGTTCCAACCAGCTTCTGTTTTTAATTGGACTCCTGGGCTAATTAAGTTATGTGTTATTTCCCAAGTTCTGTGTTTTGGGGACAATATAGAAATTAGAAAACTAAGTTTGGTATAAACTTTATATATATAAAATGTGCCAAGCAGTTATATGGGAATAATGCATTTTTTTCTTTTTAACAATATTTTCATCTTGATTTTCATTCGACTTTTCTAGGTTTTATAATTGTTCCAATTAGATATGTTAGATATGTCCAATTAATAATTAATCCATTATTTACTAATTAGTGGGTGATTTTTTTGATTATTCAGTGTTGTTTGCCTGTGTGTCTGCTCTGTTCATTTTTAATTGTCATTAATAAGATACAATGAAGGGGAAAAACTACACAGAGAAAGGGCAAAATATAATGAAATCAACAAAAGAGAGTTAAGCATTTGAATCTATAGCAAAAGCAAAAATATTTATAAATGTGTTATAAATGGCTGCTGTGCTTTTCTGAATGTAAAATAAAAGAAAAATATTCATCCATCCATCTATCATCCAACCTGCTATATCCTAACTACAGGGTCACGGTGGTCTGCTGGAGCCAATCCCAGTCAACACACGACGCAAGGCAGGAAACAAACCCTGGGCAGGGTGCCAGCCCACCACAGGGCGAGCGCACACACACCCACCATGCACTAGGGACAATTTAGAATCACCAATGCACCTAACCTGCATGTCTTTGGACTGTGGGAGGAAACTGGAGCACCCGGAGGAAACCCACACAGAGAACATGCAAACTCCACGCAGGGAGGATTCGGGAAGCGAACCCGGGTCTCCTAACTGCGAGGCAGCAGCGCTACCCACTGCGCCACCATGCCACCCAAAAGAAAAATAATACCAGCTAATTAAATGAGATCAGTGCTATCAGGTGTTGTCACTGATTAGGAATCTGGTTGGAACAAAAACCTGCAGTCACGGGGGGGCCACAGGACCGAGGTTGGGAAACACTGAGCTATCATATAGTGCCTTTCATATCTCTCTATCTGATGTAGTAAATTTAATATCTACCTGTCTCTCGCTTTCATTCTTTTGTTATATAAGACTTTAAATTGGTCCTGTATGAATTAAATCAAATTGAACTTTATTTGTCGAAAACTATGTATACAGCACAATATGTAATGAAATGATTAGTTGCTAAATCACAATCAAATAAGAATATTAAAGGACAATAACAATACTACATGGCTACATAAAAGTCCCTCATTCAAGATGAGAAAAGAGTGTGGAAAAAAGTTCCTCCCCAGTCTCTCTTTGAATGGGATGTCAGAGAGTGGTAGAGCTTACCTGACTCCAGCGCAGAATAGAATCTGATAGATAGATAGATAGATAGATAGATAGATAGATAGATAGATAGATAGATAGATAGATAGATAGATAGATAGATAGATAGATACTTTATTAATCCCAAGGGGATTGTTATTGGGATGGCTGGTATTGCTGATAATTCCTTTGCCCTGGTCCGACATTGCTTGGTATAGAAGTCCTGGAAGATAGAGAGTGCACACCAAGTGATGCGTTCAGTTGATGGCACCACTCTTTGCAGAACCTTGTGGTCTCCAAACCAGGTGGTAATACTTCCTTTCAGGATACTTTTTGAAGGTGGAGATGTTGAAGATCTTTAGTACTTCGGAGGGCAGCCTGAAATCCTTAAAGCTTCTGAAGTGGTAAAGACTTTATTGTGCCTTCTTCACCAAGGCATTCAAATATATGGATCAGGTCAGGTCCTCTGTGATATGCACACAACGAGGTATCTGAAACTGTGCAAACTCTCCACCTGAGTGCTGAGTAATGTTAATACTGGGGAGGTCAAAATCAACTAATTTGTCTTGCTGACATTAAGAAGCAGACTACTGCTCTGACACCAGTGACATACTCTCCACTTCTTCCAGTTAAGTCTGCTCATTGTTGTTAGACATCAGGCCCACCATTGGTGTGCCATTGATAAACTTGACAGTGTCAGAGGCATGTGCAGCCATGCAGTCAAACAAATAGAAGGAGTACAGCAGAGGACTCAGAACGCAACCCCATGGATCCCCTTTATTGAGGGTGAGGGATGAAGGAGTCTGGTCTCCCACTTGAACCACCTGAGGTCTGCCCTTTGGTAAGTTAAAAACCCAGCTGTACAGTGAAATGTTTAAATGTGAGTCCCTGACTTTGAGAATGAGTTTAGATGAGTCTATTACGTGAGAATGCTATTTATAGACTAAAGGTGATCATTTAACACAATCCCATCTCTTGTTGTCCAGGTGGGCCAGTACTGTATGTAGGATCAAGGTGATGATCCTCCCAAAACAATTCATTGCCACAAGCGTCAGTACAACATGATAATAGCCATTCAGACAGGTCAGACTTACTTTCTTAGGTACAAGGGCAGTGGTGGATCTTTTGAAGCATGCTGTCATGACAGACTGGGTTCAGGAGAGATTAAATATTACTGTGAACATTGGTACAAGCTGATTAGCACAGCTTGTCATGGAATGCCCTCTGGACCTTCTGTTTTCCTATTGTTGAATGGGTGTGGCCGTTTGAGGGAATCGTCCCTGCAAAGAACTGACATGCCATCCATGGTTAATTCATGACTTGGGTCTGATGCTACAAGGATAGGCTCCATTTCCCCATAAACCTAAATTTGAATTAAGCAAATTCAGAAAATGGATTTGCGCCTGCCTTGGGCCTAATGCTACTGAGGTAGGCTACACTTCCCACAATCTACTAACATGTGTCCAGGATCTCTTCAATATTTAATACAACATAAAAAAAGCATTTGGGAGAATTCAAGATGGGACCACAACCTAACAACTAGTCTGTCACATGAAACAACCAATGAGGCTGTTGTCCCCAGTTGAGGATAAGATTTTGGACTTTAAGTTCACTTCATTTATCCAGACCTCCAGTTGGAGAAACATAAAAGTAAGTGTACAGTTTATAATGATGATTATTTTATTAGGTCATTTTACTTGTAACTGAATTACTAGTTAAGACTTATTACAGACATGTTTGTTGTTAACACATAATGTGTTAGGTAGAGAATACACACAAGTAAGATCAGAATCAGTTTGATCATAGGTTTATAGGTCACATCCGTCAAGTATTCAGACTACCCTTAAGTTCTTACTTGTATGTGCTAATCAACATGCTACACATCAACATTCTCTGGTGCCATGATTAATGGGTACATGCAGTCACTGTTGTAACTGGGGGTGACGTGGTGGAGCAGTGACTCACACCCCTTACATACACATCATATCTGGCCAAGTCTTTATTCACATTACATTTTATTCAACAGATGTGTACATTTGCAAAACAATGCAATTCTATATGCAACAGAATTGGATTTGTTTTTTTTTTAATTGTGTAAAAGAAAAAAAACTTCTGTAAGGGGGCTAAAAAAAATGCAACCAAACCTTGGAATCCAAATGAAACATGAATTAGTTGTATGTTTATTATTACACGTTATAAATAATGGAAACTGAAGTCTATAACATTCAGTCAGCACTGTTAACATGAAACAAGATTTTCTTTATGGGCAAAAATAAAGTAAATTGTTAAATCTGAGACATGCCCAGGGTACACAGCAGCCAGTTGGCACAATCACAAAGTGGCACCAGAAAATGGTTTCAGGTATGTAAGAGTGTTCATCCAGTACATTGGGATTAGACAGGCTGAGCTGACCAGACCAGAGCAGTGAAGGGAAAAAAGAGGTAACTTAGAGCCAAACATCCGTGGAAAAATAGGACCTGAATTCATTACTCAACAAATCGTTTTGGAGTAGCATAACAAAATTTGACTCGTGCTCTATTTGTCCTTCAGCTCTAAGATGCACCAAAAACAACTACCCTACATACCTTACTTTCTCAAACACGCTTAACTCGCTCTTCATCGTGGAGGGCGACCGCGGCCAATCTGGGCTGCACTGGGAGCAAAGCGACAAACTACTGTGGGTGGGGTGTCAGTTCACCACAGGACACAAACACACACACTCAAATTACGACCAATTTACAGTTGAAAGTCAACCTAACATGCGCGTCTTTGAAACGACGTAAAACTCTGTGAGAAGAACATTTTAAAGAAAAGACGTATATAATTACGTTCCCCTTGCGGCTTGGTAAAACTGTGTATCACACGGAGACTTTGACACCAACGCGGCACGATCTGCGCGCGCTTATGCATGCGCGGGCCCTGCGTTTCTACGGATCCTCGTTTGTACAAACAGTCCGCGCTCAGAAAATGAAGGCGCGTGCACACGCATTTCTACGGATCACTACCAGACTTCAGTTCGCGATCATTTTGTCTTCGAGGTGGGAGAACTGCGTACGGATCCGCAGAAACTGCACCATTCTATTTAATACACTGAATTAAGAAAACAAGAAATCATCGCACATCAAATGAAAGACTGTGTTTGACTACTTCTCCAAAAGGGTATGCCAAATGCCCCGTACTTGTCGGGATGTTTTTCAGTTTGCGCTCAAATACTGTATTGGCTGAACGGGGAAATGTTTCTTTGGTACTGGACCTTGTCTATAAAGAGTACAATAATGATATGGATCTATTTAAAAGATCGATCACATCGTGCAAGCGTACGAAAATTGCTCGTATATCTGACCAGCGCCTGCATCACGCAGAACGGTCACCTGCCCACATCCGTAAGTGAGAACAGAAGCCGCCAACTCTCCAGTGCTAATACTGTACTTGCTTTAACAGCAGCAAGACTTTCCGTTGTAATTTTAAAAGTAAGTGCAAAAATTACGATCAGTGAACTTTGTTTTCCTGTATCCGATTCGGAGCGGAGTAAACGAAACGCCACTAGACGGCACATAAGTGACTAGATCTGTCACAGAACCCGCTCTGCATGCACAACAGAGGGCAGAAGCGCGTCATGCTAAAATAAAAGGAAACTCTCTAATGACGATCGTTTTCTGAATTCTTCTTTCGCTGCCCCAGTGATGGGAGCATACTAATACCATAACACGCTTTTAAAATGTATTTTCTTTGACCTGTCACAAAACTGATTTTGAGTCTTTCACGGGGTCCGAATAGTTAATTAGCTGGCCTCAAAACTCTAACCCCAGCTTCGTAAAATTCTACAAAATGAACTATTCTCATGGTGCCTTAGACCCCATTTTTTAAAGCTGCCTGTTGCAGATGACAGGATTGTTAACTCGAGATGCCCTGAACGTCAGTTCTACACTTGTCGATATCAATATCAATAAACATTCCTCTTAATTTTTTTGATAATGCTTTCGCTGAAAATGCTGCATTGTATCAATTGCTATTGGGAGCATTAAAACTGGAAGCATTATGAGACACTCGAATTATTTATAATATATTCATGTAAGCAGAGGAGTTCTCACTGAGGAAAAATCGTATTTAACAAGCTTTCCTTTGTGGCAACAGCTTTACTTTCAAATATAGACATGTGAAGAAATGCTGAAAATATGACTGAAAAAAGAAATGGTCACACTTTATTCTTCACGTAATCTGAGTGAAGATAATTCATGCTAGCAGGTTCACACTCTCTTACTCATTAAACATAAATGTATTGTTTGTGTGACAGGACACATACAGTGGACTCAGGAAGTATACAGACCCCTTTACTTTCTGCACTTTTTCTTGTGTTATGGATTTAATTTTAAATTGATAAATTTGCTATTTTGCCCATCAGTCTACACCCGGTAATACATAATGGAAAATTAATACGTTTTCCGTAAGACTCAGAAAGCTATTCAATATAAAAACTGAAATCTGTCATTCATAGAAGTGTTCAGAGCCATTATTTCAGTACTTTGTAGAATCCCCTTTGGCAGCAGTTAAAGCTTTGAGTATTCTTAGGTAAGTCTCTACAAACTTTGCACACCTGGATTTGGGCAGTATATCCCTTTTTTCCTAGCAGATCCTCTCAAGCTTCATTAGATTGGATGGGAAGCGTCCGTAAACTGCCATCTTCAGGTCTCTCCACAGATGTTCAATGGGGTTTAAGTTTGGGTTTTGGTTGGGCCATCCAAGGACAGTCAGAAACATGTCCTGAAGTCACTCCAGTGTTGTCTTGGCTGTATGCTTTGGGAAATTGTTGTACTGAATTGTGAATTGTTGCCCAAGTCTAAGGTGTTGTGAAGTTTGTGGCAGGTTTTTTCAATAACTTCTCTGTATTTGGCTGCATTCATCTTTCCCTCAGTTTTGACCAGTCTCCCTATCCCTGCCAGTTTACCGCAGGGATGTTGGCGGGCTGTTAATGAGCAATGCCTGGTTTTCGCCAGATGTAGTATTTAGAGTTCTGGCCAATGAGTTAATTTTTCTCTCACCAGGTCCAGAGAATCTTTGTCCTCTTGCTCTCAGAGTCCTTCAAACTGTCACATGCCTTTTATAATGACTTCCATCTGGACACTCTACAATAGACGTCTGATTGGTGCCGTGCTGCTGAGGTGGTCGCCCTTCCAGCACATTCTCTCTTCTCTGCAGAGGACTTTAGAATCTCTATTAGAAAAACTATAATGTTCTTGGTCATCTCCTTGACCAAGGCTCTTTTTGCCGTGTTTACTCAGGAGGAGTTCTGGGGATCCAAACTTCTTCTATTTCACAATTATTGAGGCCACTGTGCTCCTGGGAACACTCAAAGCTTTACAAATGGTTTTATTTCTCTGCCCTGATCTCTGACTTGCCACAGTTTGATTAAGGGTGGTCTACAAAGAGTTCCTTGGACTTCAGAGCTTGGTTTTTGTCCTGACTTGCAACGTGAATTGTGGGACCTTATATATATACAGGTGTATGTCTTTCTAAATGATGTCCAATCGATTCGATTTGCCACAACTAGACTTCAATTAGGTTCTCAACAAATCTCAGGGAGAATTACAGCAAATAGGATGCACCAGACCACACATTGGAGTCCCACAGTAAAGGGTCTGAATAGTTCTATGAATGACAGAACACAATCTTTGATCTATAATAAATTTGTAAACCTTTCTGAAAACATGTTTTCACTTTGTCATTATGTGTTATTGAGTGTACATTGATGAGCAAAAATGGCCATTTCGACCATTCAAAAATGAAATCTACAACTCAATAAAGTGTGTAGAAAGTAAAGGGGCCGAAATACTTTCTGAATCCGATGCATGCAATATGTCCTCAGATGACTGAGCTTAAACATAAAGAGCACCACAACTGACAGGTGGGCTATTAAATATGCAGTGCTTCTTATATCCTGCATAGACGAGGAATCGGAAATCAGAGCAAAACACTTGCTGTGGTTATTTTTTACCATATGGTAAGAAAAAATGTGCTCACCTGCATAGTTTGAATTGAAAAATAAGTGGGGCACAGATAGGTCATTAGAGTTGAGCCCATCTGAATTCTAAGAATGGGAATCATTTGATGAGTGCATGGCAATTATCTTGTCTCTTATCATAACAGAATAACAAAAAAGAACATTTGAATTGTTTCCTTTAAGTCAAAACAAAAAGGAGACCAAAACTGAAAGGGAGTTCATCAGATGTTGGTGTCCGTCTTGTTTCTGATTGCATTGAGAATATCACAGAGGGCGAAATTTCACGGTAGAATCTGTCATTCAGTAAAATCAGAGAATCTGTCAACAGAGTGAATGATTTTGCAAGGCATTATGTAAAAAGAACCAGAACATCTGGTCCTGTGCACATCCAGGTATGGTCACCCCATATATACTAGTCCTGTCTCTGCCATCAGCCTCCATTAGTCATCTGCAGATGACATTACTGACGGGCAGTAAAACATGTCTACTAAACCTTGATCCTTAGTAATGCACACCAAATACCCATCAGATTTATGAAAAAGACTGAAAATCAAGCTCTTTGCGTTTTATTTTGTCTTTGATATCAGGTCAGGTAAGGTCAGGTTGGGGAGCATGCACTAGTACACTGCGTTGCTGCACCCACCACATGACAAAACAGCCTGGGATCCTGTTTGGGAACCCCCCAGGCAAACACGCGGTCCAGTCCCACCTCCGGAAATGACCCTCTATCTGCCACACCCAGATGTTATGTGGGTGTCCCCATGGCCTGGTCCAGCCACTTGAGTCATCAACAATGAGCCGGATCACCCTCAGGGAATCGCGCAACATAGCCGTAATGCCATAACTGACTCTCCCTCACAATGCAGGTAATGTGCCTCATTCAGGACTCCATGAGCAATCGCTCATTCGACACAAAGTCAAACCAACGGTACCCAAGGATTCTCCGAAGTGACACAGTATCAAAGGAGTCCAGTCTTCTTTCTCAGGTCACTGGATAGCGTCCATGTCTCACAACCATACAGCATATCTGACACCTACAATACAGATTGTGGGCTTTCACCTGATTCACTGCCGCTTCTACACTCGGGTCAAAATGTCGTGCAAACTCCACACAGTGACCAGGCTGGGGTTAAAATCCAGGCCTTTGGAGTCATGAAGTGCTCTCCCCTTTTTAAATATTGTCATTTCTGGTTTTCCCCAGATGTCCTAAGTTTGACACCCAGTATTTGGAAATAGATGTGTTGTTAAAATAAATATCCTGCTCTATTCAGCGTCCTTTTCTCTCTAATACAAAACAAATAAATAAAAATATCTCTATATATATTTTTTTTTTTAAATAAAGACTAAATAAGAACAGTACCTATGGAAATTAAACGTTAGGTGTTGCAGCGTTACAGCACTGTCAACAAGGTGGTAAAAAAGTCCGTTCTAAGCATGAAGATTGTTTCAGGACACCAAGTAGACACCGCTCAATCTCTACTTGCGCACAGCTCAACTGTTTTCCCAGTGGTGTGTGAGTTTTCTCTATTTAGTACTCTGAATAAATTCTCCATCTCAAAGGCATTACGTTGGTTTAAACGGTTGTTCGTTGTAAACTATCATTATGTGAAGATCTGTTTGAGCTCAGCGATCCAGTCGTATCAAGGTCGCAATCTGGTTTTGAATCTTCGGACTCATTAACGATCTCAAAATGAAAAAGCAGAAAGTGCGGAGAAGCAGAATTAAGGAAAAGAATTCTGGTCCAATTCTGCCATCTAGTGGCTAAGACCAGAAATGCTATTTTGATTACCAAGCTCACTTGAAGAGGTTGAGAGCATGCGCTGTTACAGCACATTGCCACACCCACCTCACAATGAACCACCTCAGGATCCCAAATTAGGACCCGAGTGCCGTCATGCAATGTATGACACCTCAGCACGACTCTAGTTCGAATGGAATGGAACAGTGTGAGGGTTTCGTACAGTGGCTTGAGTCCCAGTCCTACCAGTAACCCCAAAAATTTTCCTGCAAGTTGGAGCACCTGCTTGCAGGGCTGGATGCAGGTTAACGTCATACCTAGGATGGAGCCTTTGCAGGTTAAGAGTCTTGCTCAAGGGCTCAACGGAGTGGAATCACTCACTTGAGAAGACAAACAAAGAATGACAAAAAATAATAATAAACATGTGGGGCTTTGTGGTTAAAATAATTTTCATGAGTTTGGGCCTAAATTAACATAGAAATGTTATAAAGGTGTTAAAAATGTACCTTTCTATTCAGTTCTCTAGCCTGAATAATCATGAATATTGGAGATAGTAATAGTAAACATAACTGTTGTGAAAGTAGAAATAATAGCATTAGGGTTGCCAATAGTAGTTGTGATGGTAGTAATAGTAATAACATTAGTGGTGGTAGGGTGGTAGTATTCCACAGAGCTCCTCACCAGGAAAAGCAGTTTCAGAAAATGTGATGAGACTAGTAGTATTAATAACAATTTTAGTGGTAGTAATACTAGAAGTAACAATGATGTAGTGTTATGTGTCAGCCATCTTCTGTTTTCTTCTTGTTTTTGCTCATTTTATGTTATTATTCTTCATGTTCCTATGCTACCTTTGTGGTGTATTTATTATTTAATACTTATCTGTAATAATCTGTTTAATTGTTACTGTCTTTTTAAATGTTCTGATGTTCCATATGTTTTGTGAGTGAGCAACAGGAGGCGGGGCCACCATGACATCACTACTGCTGCATCCTCCCTTTTTCTAAATTTAAAGTCAATGAGAAACCCAGCATTGGATTACTGAGTTTACTGTCTCTTCTGCTAGTTCTTGAGTTTTCTTTTTTTTCATGTCTGTTATCGGATTTGTCTCTTACATTAGACAAGATTAGATAAACTTTATTAAACCCATGGGGAAATTCAAATGCATACAGCAGCAGAAACATAAAAAACAACAATACAGACTCAGAGGACCCACAATACAGCCAATCAATCGATAAATAAATAAACATAACAAGTACATCAGGTGAAAGCATTCAATTGCCTGATAGCAGTGGGCAGAAAAGACCCCCAAAGGTGCTTCTTGGCACACCCTGGTGGAATGAGCTTGTGGTTGAAAGTGCTCCATGAGAGCGCTATCTGGGGGGGAATGAAGGAGATTTTTCATGATGGCATCCATGATGCTTTTGGATTGTAATTTGGGACTTGTTCATTTTCTAATAGCCTGTTAGGCAGTTTTTTGTTAATAGCACATCATTTTATAAAAAATCTATTTTGCCATTTTGTTCACAAATTTACATTCATTCTCTCCTTTGCAAGGCCTTTTGGTATTTTTCTGGGAGATTTGTTATATATTCGGCTTTTAAAGCATACTGCCCATCTTTAGGTCTGTACAGGTTACACCCAGCCGGCAGTAATTTTGGTATTTTTCTTAGAGGTTTGCAGTATGTTAAACTTTTAAAGCCAGCTCCCCATTTTAGGCCTGTGTAGTCTGCTGCCTGCAAGTAGTGATTGGCTGCTAGCTGGCTTGGGGCAAACCTCTAATGAACAGGCTAATGAAGGTCCCAGCCTTCTTTACGACTTACTTTTGTGGCTGTACTCTCCCTCTTCGGTATTCATGGAAATCCATTAAACAAAATGGTGAAGGAGAAATAGCAGTGATGGTGGTTATAGTAGTTCTAATAGTAGTGATGGTAGTAGTAGTAATAGTAGTAAAAGTGCTAATAGTATTATTAGTAGTAGCGATAGTAGCTACTTAGTAGTAGTAGTAGTAGTAGTAGCGATATATGGCAGTGACAGCAGTAGTGGTGGTAGTGATAGTGGTAGTGGTTATAAGCAGTAGATTTACTATACTAATGATAATGATAGTGATAGTATTAAGATCAATATTAATATTAGAAGTAAAAGTCATGTATTAATAGTAATGATGGGCACAGCTTTGGCAGTAGTACTATAGCAGATGTGTTAGTAGTACTAGCAGCACTAAATGTGACAGCTGTAGTTGAATTGATAAATTTAGTGTTAGAAGTATTTCTAGCTGCAAAAATAGTGGCAATAGTAAGAGTAATGTAGTGGTGATGGTAATAGTAGTGATAGCTCCTCCACCTGTGCCCTTGACCCAATACCAACAAATTTTTTCAAAGAAGTATCGGGCGTGCTTAGTGATAATGTTCTTGACATAGTAAATTCGTCATTAGATACGGGGGTCTTCCCAGACTGTCTTAAGACTGCAGTAGTTAAACCCCTACTTAAGAAAAATAATCTCGATCCCTCTGCTCTTGAAAATTATAGACCCATCTCTAACCTGCCTTTCTTAAGTAAAATTCTAGAGAAGGCAGTCATTATACAGTTAAATGAGCACCTCAATAAACATGCTATTCTTGATAAATTTCAGTCAGGTTTTAGAACAAATCACAGCACAGAAACTGCACTCGTTAAAGTAGTAAATGACTTGCGGGTAAATGCAGACAGAGGCCATTTATCTGTTCTCATCCTCTTAGATCTGAGTGCCGCATTTGACACCATTGATCATAATATTCTTAAGAATCGCCTTAGTCAATGGGTGGGGCTCTCTGGCAGTGTCTTAAATTGGTTTGAATCCTACCTGGCAGGGAGAAAATTCTTTGTTAGTTGTGGTAATTATAACTCAAAGACACATGATATTCTATATGATGTTCCACAAGGCTCTATCCTGGGTCCACTGCTCTTCTCAATCTACATGCTTCCATTAGGTCAGATTATCTCAGGGCACAACGTGAGCTACCACAGCTATGCTGATGACACACAGCTGTAGTTATCAATAGCACCTGATGACCCCAAATCTCTTGATTCGCTAACACTTGTATCTCAGAATGGATGAATAGTAATTTTCTCAAATTAAATAAAGAAAAAACCGAAATCTTAGTGATTGGCAATAATGGATACAATGAGGCTATTAGAAATAAACTGGATGCATTAGGATTAAAAGTCAAATCGGAGGTAAAAAGCTTAGGGGTAACCGTTGATTGTAATCTGAATTTTAAATCGCATATTAATCAGATCACTAGGACAGCATTTTTTCACCTAAGAAACATAGCAAAAGTTAGACCTCTTATATCATCGAAAGATGCAGAGAAATTAGTTCATGCGTTTGTTTTCAGTCGGCTAGATTACTGTAACGCACTCCTCTCAGGACTACCCAAAAAAGACATCAATCGTTTGCAACTAGTGCAGAATGCAGCTGCTAGAATCCTTACCAGGAATAGAAAATCCGAACACATTTCTCCAGTTTTGATGTCACTACACTGGTTACCTGTGTCATTCAGAATTGACTTTAAAATTCTGCTTATGGTTTATAAAGCTTTAAATAATCTCGCCCCGGCTTATATATCGGAATGTCTGACACCTTATATTCCGAATCGTAACCTCAGATCCTCAACTGAGTGTCTCCTTAGAATTCCAAGAGCAAAACTTAAAAGAAGTGGTGAGGCGGCCTTCTGCTGTTATGCACCTAAAATCTGGAATAGCCTGCCAGTAGGAATTCGCCAGGCTAATACAGTGGAGCACTTTAAAAAACTACTGAAAACACATTATTTTAACATGGCCTTCTCATAACTTCACTGTAATTTAATCCTGATACTCTGTATATCTAATTCATTATAATAACTATTCATTCAAAATCTGTACTAACCCCTACACTCTCTTCTGTTTCCTTTTCCGGTGTCCTGTTGGTGGTGGCATGCGCCACCACCATCTACCCAAAGCACCATGATGTTCCAACAATGATGGATGGATTAAAAGCCAGAAGTCTGTATGACCATCAGCATCAAGTGACTCCGTGAAAAGCCCGAACTACAAAGAGGACTATTTCATTTATGTTAGGTAGAATGCCCAAAGGGGACTGGGCGGTCTCGTGGCCTGGAACCCCTACAGATTTTATTTTTTTCTCCAGCCTTCTGGAGTTTTTTTTTTGTTTTTTCTGTCCACCCTGGCCATCGGACCTTACTCCTTTCTATGTTAATTAATGTTGTCTTATTTTAATTTCTTATTTTGTCTTTTATTTTTCTTCTCTCCATTATGTAAAGCACTTTGAGCTACTTTTTGTATGAAAATGTGCTATATAAATAAATGTTGTTGTTGTTGTTGTAGCTGTAGTAGTATTATTACTAATGTTAGTAGCAGTAGTTTTCATTTTTTCCTAGAAATGGTGTATTGCTACATTATAATACTTGGATTTGATTTGTTTCCTGACTGGGGTTCTTTGTTTTTACATAGTAATAATTATAATAATAGTAGTTATGGGATGGAAATGGAAGAAATAGAAATTTGTAGAAAAAGTGATAGCAACATGGCAGTGACAGCAGTGTTAAGCCCACTTGTAGTGTTTGTAGTATTGTAGTAGTAGTTGTTAACCAGAAGCAGCATTTGTATTAGACGTAGTAGTAGTAATAGCATTGATGATGGCTGTAGTAGGAGAAGAACTAAAGGCAGCAGACATGGTGAGTGTAATAGTGGTAGTGGCAGCTGCCATAACAGTGAGAGCAAGTGTGATGGGTGGCACATGGCACAGCTGGTGATATTCCTTCCTGACATGACTTGGACCCCTAATGATTTTCAGAGTCCCTGTGGGTCCACCAAAACACAAACAGATAGACTGAGTGGTGAGACTCATCTGGTTCGTATTATGTGAGTAATATGTGATGGACTGGTGTCCCTTCAGAAATGATTCCTGCCTTGTGTCTGTTGCTGGTCAGACAAGTTTTGAATCCCATTTTTAAAGACAAAAGTTCTAAAAATATGGCTGCATGGAAAACTAGCTTTAGCATTCTTAATCATAATAAGCGAGATAACCTCCAGACTGGAAACACGTTCCAGCAGATAAAAGTCTGAGTCACAGTGCAAACACAGAAATGAATTCACAATAAAGCTTAAGAAAGCCAAGGTCACAGTCTAATTATTTTCACTTTCTCCAATTTCAGTGCAGTTCAGCAGAAGCCAGATAAAGGCCAGACTGACCGAGGCGGCTTGCTCTGTAAGGAATTTAAAGGGAGTTGTACGCCTTCATGTGAATCAAAGGCTGCCTTTACAAAGGAAATGATGTTCAATGAATGTTTGCTGCCATGGCTTCTTTCTCCAGCCCAACAACTGGCTTTTTCTCTATGAGCTTCGTTTTTCCTCCCTCATCCCAAAATGGTGCTTGTGAGTTGAACTGGCAAATCTAAACTAATGTTGTGTGAATGTGACTGGGCAGTGCAATGAACTGGAACCCTCATTAGGGTTTGTTCCTACCTTACAAATGATGCTGTTAACTCCACAAGACTGACGTGGATTAAGTGGGATCTTTATTATGTGCACTTACATATATAATATTAAAAACTATACTGCAATGCCATGTCTGTCTGCCTGTCTGTCTGTCTGTCTGTCTGCCTGCCTGTCTGTCTGTCTGTCAGCACAAAGAAACTTGGCTACCAGTGCACCAATTATTTCAACAATTGGCACAGATTGTTCAAGGAAATTCCTCTAGAAAGTTGCATTTTTGTTGAAACATCTCAAATAGAGCATTCTTTACAATGTTTTAAAATTTATAAATATTCATTTGAAAAGCATTGGCAATTTTATGAACTTATTTATTGTAAAACAGAGTAATATTCTGTGCAAATTTAAATTCAGAGTAGCTTACTATTTGAGATTTACCCTGAGAGAACAACAACAACAACCTTTATTTATATAGCACATTTTCATACAAGTAATGTAGCTCAAAGTGCTTTACATATGAAGAAAGAGAAAAAAAGACAAAGTAAGAATTAAAATAAAAGAACACTAAATAACATAGAATAAAAGTAAGGTCCGATGGCCAGGGAGGACAGAAAAAAACAAAAAAAAATTCCAGATGGCTGGAGAAAAAATAAAATCTGCAGGGGTTCCAGGCCACAAGACCACCCAGCCCCCTCTAGGCATTCTACCTAATATAAATGACCTCAATCAGCCCTCATGGTATTCAGGGTTCTCATGGAAGGCCTTGATGATGACGGTCATGTGGACCTCTGGCCTTTAATCCATCAATGGAGGGACATCACAGTGCTTTGATTAGGTGGTGGTGGCGCAGATCACAGCAACACAGAAAATCGGAAAAATAACAGAAGAAAGGATAGGGGTTAGTATGGATTTTGGAGACACCATGAATAGTAATGATAATTAATTGAATATACAGAGCATCAGGATTAAACTAAAATGAAGTTATGGGAAAGCCATGTTAAAGTAAAGTGTTTTTAGCAGTTTTTTAAAGTGCTCCACTGTATTAGCCTGGCGAATTCCTATTGGCAAGCTATTCCAGATTTTAGGTGCATAACAGCAGAAGGCCGCCTGCCTGACCACTTCTTTTAAGTTTAGCTCTTGGAATTCTAAGCAGACACTCATTTGAAGAGCTAAGGTTACGATTTGGAATGTAAGGTGTAAGACATTCCGAAATATAAGATGGAGCGAGATTATTTAAGGCTTTATAAACCATAAGCAGAATTTTAAAGTCAGTTCTAAATGACACAGGTAACCAGTGTAGTGACATCAAAACTGGAGAAATGTGCTTGGATTTTCTTTTCCTAGTTAGGATTCTAGCAGCTACATTCTGCACGAGTTGCAATCGATTGATGTCTTTTTTGGGTGGTCCTGAGAGGAGTACGTTACAGTAATCTAGTCAAATGAAAACAAAATCATTAACTAATTTCTCAGCATTTTTCAATGATATAAGAGGTCTAACTTTTGCTGTGCTTCTTAAGTGAAAAAATGCTGTCCAGCAAAACCAAGGAACTGGTGGTGGATTTTAGGAGACCAGGCCTCTCATGGACCCCGTGATCATCAGAGGTGACTGTGTGCAGAGGGTGCAGACCTATAATACCTGGGAGTGCAGATGGACGATAAATTGGACTGGACTGCCAATACTGATTCTCTGTGCAAGAAAGGACAGAGCCGCCTGTACTTCCTTAGAAGACTGGCATCCTTCAACATCTGCAGTAAGATGCTGCAGATGTTCTATCAGATGGTTGTGGCGAGTGCCCTCTTCTACGCAGTGGTGTGCTGGGGAGGCAGCATTAAGAAGAAGGATGCCTCACGCCTGGACAAACTGGTGAGGAAGGCAGGCTCTATTGTTGGCATAGAGCTGGACGGTTTGACATCCGTAGCAGAGCAACGGGCACTCAGCAGGCTCCTATCAATTATGGAGAATCCACTGCATCCATTAAACAGTGTCATCTCCAGACAGAGGAGCAGTTTCAGCGACAGACTGCTGTCACTGTCCTGCTCCACTGACAGACTGAGAAGATCATTCCTCCCCCAAACTATGCGACTCTTCAATTCCACCAGAGGGGGTAAACGTTGAACATTATTCAAGTTATTGTCTGTTTTTTACCTGCATTTTTTATTACTCTTTAATTTAATATTTTTTTGCTGCTGGAGTATATGAATTTCCCCCTGGGATTAATAAAGTATCTATCTATCTATCTATCTATCTATCTATCTATCTATCTATCTATCTATCTATCTATCTATCTATCTATCTAGTGATCTGATTAATATGTGATTTAAAATTCAGGTCAGAGTCAATAATCACCCCTAAATTCTTTACCTCCGTCTTGACTTTTAACCCTAATGCATCAAGTTTATTTCTAATAACCTCATTGTATCCATTATTGCCAATCACTAAAATTTCAGTTTTCTCTTTATTTAGCTTGAGAAAATTACTACTCATCCATTCAGAAACACAAGTAAGACATTGTGTTAGTGAAACAACAGAGTAGGGGTCATCAGGTGCTATTGATAAAGAAGTCACTTCAGCTTGTATTTTTGGCACATTTCCTCATCCAACAACCACTCCTGGCAGCAAAACAGATCCCCAATACAAGTCAGTCAAATGTTTTTCCTTCTCCTTGTGATAAATTAGCCATTAAAGTGAGGAAAAAAGGTTGCTTATCTATAAATGAATGAAACAGGAAAGGAATTGTGTAAATGTCACTCTGTAAACAAAGGGAAAACAAATATGTACTCAGTAGTTAAATTACATTAAAACAACCTCATATCTGCACATTATAATGACTCAGTATTTCAGTGAGGAGCAACAATTTTACTCTAAGAAGTCAGTAAAGATTCTAATTCTCTACTGCATACTTCTTTCTGAAATGTTATGTTTAAGATATTATAATTAATCAGAGAGCCACCAACTAAGAATAGCCTATCAATTTATATCATCTGAATTACATCTTGCCTGAAGAAGGGGCCTTAGTTGCCTCGAAAGCTTACATATTGTGTAATCTTTTTAGTTAGCCAATAAAAGGTGTCATTTTGCTTAACTTTTCACTACCATCTGAATTGAACTCTGCTGTCTGTGAAATCTATTGAGCCTTCAAAGGCCTGTTTGCGTTCCATTTTAAATTACATGACATTGTGAAATACTATTAAAATTGTTTTTCATGTAGTCTACTTGTACCAAATTTATAGTATATGATTGTCTTCTACTATCACTGTTATTTTAATTTTAATCTATATATTGTGGAGTCTGGGAAGAAATACAGAGTGAATCCAGAGAAGTATTGGATGCCCATTTTTAACTACTGGCAGGTTTAAACAAAACAAGAGCAACAGGGCACAAAGCACAAACAAACAGAACAAAAAGCAATCTCATTGTCTTCAGAATTTATGGGCCTAGTCTGCTAAGAATGAAATGGACCACAGAGCTCCATTCTCTATCAAGTTCACGTTCAACTGAGACATCACCATATGGGGGCATTGGAATTTTATTGGTCTCTGACCAGAAGGGGTAGAGTCAGTTGCCCCCAAGGAGTGTCTTCTCTGTGCTGTGGGGAAGAAAAGAGATAACAGAGTTAGCAGCTTCATGGGGTATTGCTTACCTTAGATAAACTTGGAAGGTGCTCCCCTGATGCACATGTGTGACTATATACTGTATAAATATATACACACACATATTGTCATGTGTGTGCACATAGGGACCGCTTAATGGTTCTGGTGATCATAATTCCCCTCCACTCCAGGGGTTGGTGCTATGTCTTAATGCCTTTTCTCTTCCTCTCTGTGCAGACAGGAAGACTGACAGTTGTAACATCTCTGACGTCACTTCCAGTCTCTGTGGTCCTGGACCTGCCTCTTCCTACCAGAAAGACTTAAGACCGGAAGATTCACCATCTTGACAGTTCAATTAGGAACTTGTATATGGAAAGATGTTTGCACAATTATTGTGTATTTCTTAGTTTTTTTGCAATTCACTTGTACAGGGTCAACAAGGTGGGTTGATGCCCCAACTTTTTACTGTGATTTGTTTGTTCGCTTTATATTATATTATACTAACTGTCCCCCCGCTGCTCCATCCACATAGTAGTGAAACAGGACAAACTTTAAAAATCAATTAAAAAATTTAAAAAAATGTAATTCTGGCCAAGCGGAAGGTGGATACGCTCCAATGTCAAACGTTGGCACTGCATCTGATCGTGTTCAGCTCATGATGAGAGAGCGTTCCCCGTGTGGGGAGAAAAGCACGTGGCCGTGGTATCTCTGGGAATCAGCAGCTACCGTCTAAAACACATGTAGCTCTGATCTCTCTCTCATCAAACTTTACTCTTTAACCATCTGTAGATGATAATGTCTGTTGAACAAACAGGTATCGCTAGCTAAGTAGAGGCAAGGTGCACTCCAACACGTGGCGATAGGTAGACCGACTTGAACAGAGTCTGGCAAGTGAGTGAGGAGGGCCCCACCCCCTCCCATCGGCCCACAGCCTCTCCCTCTGATTTGTGCAAATAAATCGGTACTGCAAGCGAACTCTGATACTTAGCATGATGAGAGAAGTCGCAAAATCAACTGGAATATTCAAGCAAATTATAGAAAAAAACTCAATCTAAATCCGTTAAGTAGTGCTTGCGTGAAAAGCGGACAGTCAGACAGCCATTGGATATTATATTATATTATATTATATTATATTATATTATATTATATTATATTATATTATGCTTAGGGTTGTGTCTGTCAATTACTCACAGAACCACTGGGGCTAGAACTTCTTTCTTAATAGAAAGCTAATGACATGAAAAGTGCTGGAAAAGCAAAAAATGTGGGTATTGGCAACCTTTATGGAGTTACTGGGGGTTTGTGTCTTTCTTATGGCAAACTGCTCAAGAGGGTGACATAGCAAAAAGGGAAAGAACACTGCACGTCACTGTTGTAAAGAGTGTTATTTGACTTTGTGCAGTCTTTCTGGTGGCCAGTTTTCCTCTAAATTTTTCATATGAGAAGACATTTTCAACCAGAGAACTGATGCTCCATTGATGTTTTTTCCTCACCACACTATTCTCTGTAAAGTGTAGACACTATAGTTAATGAAACTTCGATGGAGATATCTGTTTCTGAGAGGCTGGAATTTCCATGTCAGGCACCAATAATCGCACTGCAGTCAAAGTCACTTAGATCACACATCTTGCCCTTTGTAGTTTTTGGCTGAACATCAATTAAACCTTCTGAGCAAATAGTGAATGGAGTACATTTTGAGTTGTAGCTTCATGATTGGCTTTCTGAAGGAACATGAAGAGGAGATCGATACTCCCTGTGATCTTAAAGTGGAAACTTTCACCAATGCATCTGAGTGCTTGGCTTGAGAGAGCAGAAATTGGACACACTCATGGGACATGTGGCCTCAGTGCTAGAGGTAGGGAGTTGGACCTGGAACTGGGAACTTGGAAGTACAAGCAGATGCTCCAGCTGTTCTAAAAATGAATGGCACCTGGCCAGATGTGCTTGTACTTTAAGTTTCTGGTCAGCCTTGACTTAATAAGCTTCATTTTGTCAAAGATGCTATCAGACCCTCTTGCATGTAGAATCCTGTTGGGACAAGCATACATCATGATGGGATAGTGGTTAGGTACACTTTCCAGCACCTATAACTTATACAATCAATACTGCATCTGTCAGATTGTAAGTTGTATTTGTCATATATAGCACATCATCCCAAAGTGTTTTGTAGACACACAAGTGACATCTGTAAAAATGTTTAAAAGCACCCCCAGGAGATATTTTTTAAAGCCTTAGTTATTAGCTCATCAAAGAAGCTTGATGGAGTGAATGGACTCTTTTTTCCTATCATGTTTCTTATGTTCAGGGACATCTCTAATTTTATAATATGAATTAGTCAGAGTGGCAGACTCAGTGATGGGGTTAGAACCTGCAACACTGTGGTTCCATGTCCAATTCCCAACCATCCCCTAGCTGTGAGGCCACATGCTCCCATGAATGTATCCAGTTTCCATTTTATCAAACCAAGCAGTCGTTTCTGTGATAGAAAGCTTCTTTTTCTGCTTGCCTACTCCTTTTTTCTTGTATTTTATGCATCTTACTGCTGTCTGATTCTCTTGGGGCAGATTGCAAATGAAAAGACTGACCTTAATTTAGATAAAAATGGCGAATGCGCTCTTCCTGAGGGTCACTCACCACCTGTGAATATTGATGGTACCCTCCCTCTCTGGCTCTGCATGCCTGCAGAGAGCGATTTCCGTTCTCCGGAGCTCACTCAATTATTCAAGCAGAGCAGGATCTCATTAATTTATCAGACATCATCTTGAACCTGGTCTATGTAGATTGAAGCACTACTGGGCAGTTGCACTTCAGGAAATGTATAGATATTCAGTTTTCTCAGATGAAAAGCCAGAGGTGAACTTCTAGCTGTCCAGAAAACAGCAGTAGATTATGTGAAGAGTCCATCTTCCATGACTTAGAGGTACCAGACTTTGACTGGAAAGTCAGGCAAGTGTGGATCTACTGAACATAGTGGTCCGCTACTCATTGAGGCTATCCTGGATATGAACTGTGATTGTAGACATTGCCACTCTGAGCTAGCAGGCGAAGGGTCAGACATCTCAGATTATTAATTTCCCTGTCTACCACCTATGTACATAGACAGACCCTTAGGTATCCATTTAGACAACCATAGACACATAGAAGTCATTTGTCATCTCTCCATTTAGGCAATCATTGACCTACAAAAACTGGCCCTTGGATATCCACATCTACTGTCTGCTATATACAAAGACACTCCCTTGGTTGTCCAGTCAGGCAATAGAAAGAAATAAGCTTTTAGTTTACTTTCTGTTTAGGCAAGAGAATGCCCAGCCTTTCTAGTAAAAATAAGAAAAAGAACAGCAATAGCAATAGCACAAATCTCACTTTGTGAATGTCACAGGATTCTTTTTATAACACAGCCCAAGTTGGTCTACAACATCTCCTTGTTAAGGGTAAATTTCGCACAAACATTAGGAAGTTTTTCTTTACACAAAGAACAATAGAAACTTGGAATAAGCTACCAAGTAGTGTAGTAGACAGTAAGACGTTAGGGTCTTTCAAAACTTGACTTGATGTTTTCTTGGAAGAAATAAGTGGATAGTACTGGCGAGCTTTGTTGGGCTGAATGGCCTGTTCTCGTCTAGAGTGTTCTAATTTCTAATTTCCTGTATACACAGCCCTCAAGCAAAACAGCAATATTAAACTTTGATCACTTGAATTGCAAAACACGTCCCATATCAGTAAAAGATGAGTTTGTATACAAACTTGCAGGGTGTGTCTTTGTGAAAGACAGTCAAAAAGTCTGATCAATAAAACCTGATAACAAGTGGCTAGATCAAGGCATTTAGAAAGTGACAAAAAAGCAAGACTTGCTTCATATACTGTGAACAGACTACCTGCCTCATGTTTGATTTCACACATGGATTATAAATATAAGCAGCCACTTGGAGCAACCAGACATTAGTCTTTAGTCCAGTAGTGGACAATGCTCTGCGGTGTCCAATCATGAAGTCCTGTATTTGCAGAGGTCAATGCCCACCTCTAAATTCGCCTGCCTTGAAGCTACAGAGTTCAGGCTTTGCTTGTCCACTCTAACTGAGTGATCTGAACTTCAAATGAAGAGTTTCACACAGAAAGCCAGTGTTATGATAAATAATAATAATTGTTTACATTTAGTGTTTTTTCTCACTACTTAAAGAACTTTAGTTAGTGGGGAGCCAATTCAACCACCACTAATGTATAGCACCCATTTGGATGATGCCACAGAAGCCATTTTTGCACCAGTATGCTCACCACACATTAGCTGTTAGGTGGTAAAGGGGTGAGAGAGAGAGAGACAATTACAAACAGGGGATGATTAGGGGGCCAGAATGATAAGGCCATGGAGGGCAATTTAGCCTGGACATTGGGATACACCCTACACTTTACGAAAGATGTCCAGAGATCTTTTGACCACAGAGAGTCAGGAGGTCTCATTTTGACAGAACAGTGTCACCGTCACTTGGTCATTAGGATCCAAGTTCAGACCACAGGGTAAGCGCCCCCTGCAGGCCTTACCAGCACCTCTTCCAGCAGCAACCCAAGCTTATCCCAAATGATCTCCCATCTAAGTACTGTCTGGGACTGGACATGCTTAGCTGCAGTTGGATGACATGTTCTGAAGTGCATGTGGTATGGTATGATGACACATATTGACTTTTCTTTTTCAAATCTCATACAGTAGCCCTCTGGTCACTAGGCTACAGGAGGAGGTCATCCAAATTGTACTGTGTGCTCTCCGAAATGACTCTATAAAACAATGATTGACTCAGAGGATGAACACATTGGAATGTGTGGCAGATTATTCATTTAAAGTGCCTATTAAAAAGGTATTCAATCCTTTTGAAAAGTTTTCAAATTTTATTGTTATACAACATTGAATCACAGTGGATTTTATTTGGCCTTTCTGACTAGTAGAGAAAGACTCTTTAATGTTAAAGTGAAAACAGATCTCTGCAAAGTGATCCTAATTGATAATATAAAGTACAACAAAATTGATCTCATACGTATTTGCACTATTCACATCATTATTTAAAAAAAAATAGCCAGTCCTGACATTTTATAGAGAAGTCTTATGAGGCATGGGAGACTGAGAAGTCAAAGGCCTAAAAAAATGTACCAAATACGTCCATTTTTCAAGCCACGACAGTTGTCAAGTATTGATCCGCATCTTGCAATTATGCACACATTGTAAAATAGCTTATACATGTCATTTTTGAACAAACAATCACCAATATTATGAGATTCTGCCATTTAAAAAGAAGACCAGCTGTGCGTGCTACCTCATTGCTCATCTTCTTCTGCAATAAACTCAAAAGACCAAATCACAGTAAACTGTTCATGCCATTTGGTTGGCTTTGTTTTGATTTACTTCTCTATTTACTGTATGTGAGAATTCACACTAACGAATAGAAAATGTATTCTTATCTTGAGAAACATAGTACCAGGAACATGCAATAACATGATTATTTCCAGATTCATGTCAGGCATGCTTTCTTACATTGAAACTTTTGCCACTTCACTGGTAAGTTTTTATAGGCTTTTATTTTTCAGTGGCACCTTGTGCCCCATTGTAAAAAAAAAGTATTGGCTATGTATTTCATTTATAGAAAACACTCAATTTTACAACACAATTTCACTTGGAAAATGCATATATACCATGTTTGTGAATAAATAACTTTGACTTGAATAATACTGAACTTATACATTAATATACCTGTCCATCTATCCATTGTACAAACCTGCATTATCCTTTGCAGGGTTGTAGAAAAGCAGGAGTGTATTCCAGAAAGCACAGGGGCAAGATAGGATTTTTTTTTATTTAATTTTGAAATTAATTTGTTCAGAGCTTATGTACAACACTTTCGTTAACATTTACGAAATGTAACGTAATTACATTTCGTAGTGTAATGTAATTACATTTTGTAATTACATTTCGTAATTATGTAACTAATAAGCACAGTTTATTAACTGTGCTTAATAAATTAAATATTGATTGATTGATTGATTGATTGATTGATTGATTGATTGATTGATTGGTTGGTTGGTTGGTTGGTTGGTTGGTTGATTGGTTGATTGATTGAATGTTGTACAATAAAATGTTGTTCAATAAAATGTGAAAACTTTCAAAGGGGTGCTATAATTCAGGATTTGTTGTGGCAGTATACAGCATGTGGACTTTTAAATGGGGACAATGCATGCTACTTTCCCAATTCACCATTGCCTTGGCTATAGTGGCTGGTGGCCAGTCTGGATTCCCTTACTGGTACTGAGATTATCTGTCCCAAGCCCCTCCTCCTAGCCACTCTCCCTATCTCTGCAGGAGGCCCTTTCTATATCAGAGTAAAAGAACTGGGAAAGCTGGCCTGACTTATCGCATTGCAAACAGAGACGTAGAAAGGACACAGAGAGTGAGAGAGAGAGAGAGAGAGAGAGAGCAAATGCACAAGGGAGACGGTGGCAGACGCAGCAAAGAGAAGCAGTGACAGTGGAGGCAGCTTTTTTCGTTTTTAATCTGGACCCTATTCTGCAGACTCAATGGACTCCAAGAACAGAAGAAAGATCCAGTTTGACATGCCAGCTACAGAACCGAGTCAACTAGACCCACGTGCTGTTGAGATGGTGAGCCCATGCCGCCTCGTGGTGACTTGCACTTGATTGTTTGCTTGGACTGTGCTTTGGCCAGGCATGAGACAGCCTGCTGAGTAGTGAAGTATACTTTGTGCTTTGCTGGTGGTTTGCATGAGGGTGCAGCATGGCATTTTTCTCTAAGAGTACCTTTTGTTTTTTTGTTCACATTATTGAGAAGCAGAAGGCACGGCTGATTTAGCTGGTTGTCTTGAATCAGCTCAGTCTGGAGGCTGCACCCTGCAACACCAGAATGGACTCCACTGAGGATTCAAGTTACCTCTTTATGGGTTGCAGGGATGAAAATAATGTGGGTGGATTGACAGGGGCTATAAAAGAGGAATGCATTCTCATAAAAAAATCATCTCCTGCCTCCTTGTTCATTTGAGCCAAAATGTATACAGAAATTAAAGTAAAGTGTCAGCTCTTTGGGGGCAGGGCACAACGGACTGCACAAAGGTCGTTGCAATTCGCAGAAATTACCGCTTGCGAAATCCCATTTTGATGGCTTATGATAAGCTTTGCTCAGATTAAATTTCTGAGAGCCTTTTTTTTCCTTTTGGTTTTTCTCTTGAATGCTCCCTTTTCCACTGCCTTGCTATTAATTCATAAAGTTCAGTGAGGTCCACATCTGCCTTTTAGTTGTGCCTCACAAGCTTGTACTTACTGCTCATTGCTTGGGGCCTGTGGCAATACATATTTTGGTGAGGAGGAGGTGGGTTTGGTGTATTGGGGTCTCATGATCACATCAGACAATTCCTAACATAGGGGATCTCCAGGAGGAACAGCTGAGGGGACTCTCAGCACTAATTAGAACTTGTTATTTTGTAGCTGGGAAAATACATTTCCAATCCATTAATCTCAGCTTCAGCTGTAATCTGCGGCTCAGAAAAGTCCAGTCAGGCAGCTGCAGGGCTGCCATCAAACACACACAAACAAAGGGTAAGAGACAGGTCTGAGTGCATCTCGTCTATCAGTTCTACTTTGCCCTTTGTCATCTTCTATTCCTGTGTGGTATGCACTGCATCTTGTGATGATCTGCTCAGTGTAATGTGCTATATAAAATACAGTTGATGGAATGATTTGATTGATTTATCTGGAAGCACTAAGTGTTTTTGCATAACATGAGTGTTATGATCGCTGTCTCTCTTCAAAAGTAAACCCACCCATGTTTCCCCTCTGTGCTTAGAAAGAAAAGGTGACCCAAACATCCATTAGTAAGACAAAGGATGGGATTTCAAATACAAATCATGCGAGTTGTCTCTCTTTTGCTCTCATCCTTGTAGAGCAACTGTTTATTACACTGAAGACAAGTTCAGAAAAAAGTGAGTGTACCAGTATGGCTCTGCAGAGTAAGGCGAATATGACAGCCAGCAAGTCCTACAAAGAAAAAGATTTATTTGTTTAAAAGCCCAGGCACCCAACTGCTCTTGGCTTGTGGATTGTAAGCAGCATGGCCCACAGTGCTGTGCGCTTCAGAGATAACAGTGACTGGGACCACTGAGGTGTGAAGCAGCATGCAAACACGTCACGTCTCAAAGTTATCACCTGCCCCGCATGGTGGAGGCTTTGAATGCTGGAGCTACTATCGTCATTTCCATATGCTGATCAGTATCTTGAAGGAGCTGTTAGTCTAAGAAAAGTTACTTTGTTTTTGTCTGCTGCTTGTAAGAGCTCTCTGAGAGCTGAGCTGAACGTCCTGTCAGCTTTCACTTAAACTGGTGGCACTGGAAGTGCATAAATTTATACTGCACTGTACCATACCCTTAACATGTGCTGGATCTCCCAAGAATACCCTTCAGCCCACCGCATGGGCCTTTTACCAGGCTTCCACCATGATGTGATGAGGCACCTCTTCACTTAATGACTATAGACCAGTGGCCCTTACAGTGCACATCATGAACATCTTCGAGAGGCTGGTCCTGGACAATATTAGTCCTCTTGTCAAAGACCACCTGGACCCACTGCAACTTGCCTATCAGACAAAGCTTGGAGTGGATGACACAATCATCTATCTGCTCCACAAGGCTTATTCTCACCTGGACCAAGCTGACAGCACTGTTATGATTGTGAGTTTTAATTTCTCCAGTGCCTTCAATACCATCCAGGCATACCATTTAAGTGGTAGGCCCAATGGTATTCAAGTGGATGAGCCTGTGTTCTAGATAGTGAAACATCTGTGAGTCAGACCACAGTTTGCGAGACTGAAGGACTGTGGATGTAAGCAACACTGGAGCACCAGAAGAAATGGCCCTGACTCCTTTTCTCTTCACTCTATATACTTCTGACTACAAATAGAAACAACAGGTCATGTCACTTGCACAGATTATCAGATGATTCTTCACTAATGGGATGTATTAAAAAGGAGAATAAGATAAAGAATAGCAGTCAGGTGGAGAGATTTGTTTCTTGATGCAAAAAGAATGGAGTGTAACTCAATATCAGCAAAACCAACAAAATGGTTATTGATTTTCAGTGCACCAAAGAGCCTCTACGTCCAGGAGTGGATATGGAGGTGGTGAACTCCTTCAAGTATTTGGTGGTCCACATCAGTCGCAGGCTGGGCTGGCCTCATAACAAAAAGGAACTATATACTGTAAGAAAGGGCTAAGCTGTCCCTTTATCCTTAAGAGATCGTATTGCTTTAATGTGGGTAGTGACATCCTTCACATCTTCTACAGGTCTGTGATGGCAGTGCGATTTTTAATACTATGGTGTGCTGCGAAAGAGAGGGGCCCACTGAATCAACAAGCTGATTAAAAGGGTAGGCTCAGCAATAGGACCTGTGGGAGGTAGAAACAGACGAGAGATTGAAAACAAAACTTAGTGCCATTATGAACAATGCTGTACTTCCTCTCTATGAAACACACACACTGAGGACTTCTAGACAACCAGTTACTCAGCAGAAGGATGTCAGGAAACACAACTGGGGTCCTTTATACCAATGGAATACACCCTTATAATGCCCCACTGTTACTGGGACTGCTCTTTTTATCTTTAGCCAAGTCAAAAGTTTTGTTTTTTTTTAGTTTTCTTTCTATTTAGTCATTGAAGTGTATATTTGGGGAGGAGGATTGTTGTTAGTCATACTATAATAATGTTTGTTTATTGAGGTTTTGTAAAAAGACAGATTTCCCCAGGTGACAGATAAAGTGCCATCTATCTATCTATCTATCTATCTATCTATCTATCTATCTATCTATCTATCTATCTATCTATCTATCTATCTATCTATCTATCTATCTATCTATCTATCTATCTATCTATCTATCTATCTATCTATCTATCTAATTAACTTACTAATTGGCTGAACCCATACTGGGACAGGTCTACCACCCTTAACCAATATGATGAGCTCTTTAAAGACTATCATTTATACAATAAGACATCTAATGGCCTCCACTCAACATCATGGGCCTTCTTTCTACCCAGAAACTGGAAATTCTAATGGACTGGAACCTTAATTTAGTTAGTTCACTGACACTCTCTATCCATATTGTTAAATCTCAATGTGAATCCAATATTAACAGCCTTTACCTGTGCTATTAACCCTTTAATAATACACCATACTGAGAACCACTAACTGGGAACTCCAGTAAATGGGTGGATCCGTAGTATGACTATTTTACCAGAATGCAGCAAAACTGTTGGATTCATACCAGGGCTACCTTACCCCATCTGTGGGCACTGACAGGTCCCACACTATGACTCCTTAATCAATGTTTACCTAAACATTGTTCCCGTACCTTGACTAATCCACTAGGATTCATCTAAATTGCTGACTCTGACTGTACCCGTACTATATCTAGTCCATCAGGATGCAGCCAAATTGGGAACACTGACAGGACTCATACCAGGACCACTCTGCCAGTCTTCAACCAAACTGTGGACAGATGATTGGACACATACTACGCCTAGTCCACCAATCTTCATTTTAACAATAGATACTACCCAGACCCATACTATGACTAGTCTAGAAAAGCATACCCAAACTGTGGTCATAACTGGACCTATACTGCAACTAGTCAACAATGCTTCATCTAAAATGTAGATCTTTACTGGTCCCATACTAAGACTTGTCCATCATAATGCTGCTAATTCTGGAGTCATACAATGACAGCCCATTCAGGGTTCACTCAAACTGTGGACCCATATCATGACGAGTCCACCAAGCTTCAAATAAACACTGCATACTACCATAAAGCTGTACCCAAACTTTGGACACTATCAGACCCATACTGCCCAGATTCACTAATACCATATGCTGTAGGGAAACTATAGACACAGCTATACAAAAACACTGACTCAATACAACTTCAAGTGGGAACAGCTCTTCCATGCAATACATGCATAGCAGTTCCTTCATGACTCTCACCTTTACCTAGGGCAGCAAAAAAGCTAGAGGTGGCCCTGGTACTGCAACTACTGTAGTCCACAAAAGCTTCATCCTAAACATGTACATGGAGTAGAGCCATACCATGCCTAGTCCACCCGGCTTCACATAGTGTAACAAGTCAACAAGATTTATTCCAAAAGACAGACGTTGACTGGTTCATTACTATGACTAGTCTGACAGGGTGCATCAAAACTACGAATGCCCTTGCCCGACCCATACTGTGGCTACTCTGCAAGGCCTCACTGAAACAGTGTACATTCTTAATTGACTGAATCCAGACTAGACTGTCACTGCTCTGCCATACTTTATCCAAATTTTGGGTACTGCATTTACAATGCTTGTAACATGGGCCTTCTTCCTAAAATATCTCAAACATTAACTCATACTGCAAGAATATCAGTGGCCCTCATCCAGGGCAGTCAGTCCTTTAAAAGGCTTCACCCCATATTGTGTGTCATCTATCAGGTTTCACCCACACTGTGGGCACTGTAGCTGGATTCAGAGCTGTAGCCAAGCCTTAGCGAAGGTTAGCATGGTTGCACCCAGTGAACTATTTAACATTTTCACAGACACTTTTGGTACCCTTATAGCCGCCTCCCAATATTCAGGCAATGTTTTAGCTACCTGCTGTAAAGCACTTTGAGCTTCTTTTTGTATGAAAATGTGCTATATAAATAAATGTTGTTGTTGTTGTTGCTGTACTGTCTAAATGAGCGGGCCCATACTGTGGCCACTTTGTCGAAACTATGAAACATTAGAATAAATGTGAACTTTCTTTATGCACACTGTTGGCCCTTCAGGCCTCATCATTGCCTTTCTACTGGCCAATGTGTCTACACCCATTCAGCAAGTAGATAGATAGATAGATAGATAGATAGATAGATAGATAGATAGATAGATAGATAGATAGATAGATAGATAGATAGATAGATAGATAGATAGATAGATAGATAGATAGATAGATAGATAGATAGATAGATAGATAGATAGATAGATAGATACTTTATTAATCCCAATGGGAAATTACCCTAACAGTTTAGTATTATCCAGTAAGATTTCACCAAACCTGTAGTCCGCAATGAAAAATGTGAGCTCCATCCTGCTTTTAAAGAATTCCACCACTAGGGTTCATCTCTTCTGTGGGTCCTCAGGGGGTCCTCCAGCAGCCTGCATTGTGTTCATTAATTGAGCAGCTTGTTCCAAAATGACATTTAATTTCCTTCTGAAATTCTTAGATCAGCTAACATCTCCCAAACTGCTGAACCTACAGTATGGCTGCCTACTGTTTATTTAAAGCTTAACAAACACTTTGCCCATTGTAGCCTGTCCATTCAAATTCACCATATGCATCTACTGTAAATAATGCCAAATCCCAAAAATGTCATTTTCAAAATACACACATGGGTTTGTTATTCTGTTGGCACATTAACAAAGTGCCCCACTGGAATTCTTAAAGGAGTTCACCTTACCTCGTTTCATATTGCATTGTGTTGTATAGCAACTGGATTCACTTCTTGTTGGCCCACAGACCTTCTTTCCAGACCTAGCCTCTTTACTAACACTTCTCTTTCTTGAATGTTTCAGATTCGGAAAAGGCGGCCCACCCCGGCAACATTGTTCAGAGTGTCTGACCACCCATCACCTGAAGAGGAAGGTGGGCCACATCAGGTTAGATAAGTAATAATAATAATAGTGATACATTTTCATATAGTGCCTTTCCTATGTAAAGTAAAGTCTCTTGATAAGCAAAGGGGCTGTATCCTTGGTGGTTCTTACCCCTAACGGCTCCCTAAAAATAGTTCTTGTAGAAAGTATGACTGTTAATTTAAAAATAAAGCACATTTACAGCCCCATGTCGTTTGCCTGAGCTTGAGAGCCACCAGAGAGCCAAAGGACAAGAGGAGTGCCTCAGTGCTCTCCATAATTGAGAAAGAACTACACCACCATAGGACAATCACCTTTAATGAGAATGGGGTAACATATCAAAGGACACAGGAGTTTCAAACAGGTGGGGGCTACTGGAGAGGAAACTGAAGGGACTCCATCAAGATGCTACATACTGCATCTGAGGTGCCTGACCCTCTAATTGCAGAGATAAAGGGGATATGGAGAGCTGGCCAAAGAAAGAGAACACCTCGAGTTCAGCAGGCAGGACAATGGTGCCCATTTAATGGCAAGGTGAACTAACAGCTACTTTGGTCACCAAGGGGTAGTACAAGGTCCATTACTGAGATGAATGGGACTGTGTTGTAGCTTTAAAAAGACAGCCAGCATGGAGACTATCAGTTTGATCTAGCTCCACAGGGTGAAACAGGTCTCAAGTCAGCACAGACACAAGATGGTGCTAGAAGTTTCTAGTCTGGTTTCCCTGTAAAACCAGACTAAGAGACTAAGACTAAGAGGTCCACCCCTGTTCCTGGATGTGATTCTGGAGCTAGGCCCAGACATAATCCCAGGGGGGTCTTAAAGCCGTCATTACACAAAGGGCCAATTGAGTTTAGAGGTGGACAATGATCTGGGTAGCAGGAAGAGAGTCCAAAGATTTAAGGCAGACAGAAAAGAGGTGAGAAGAAAGAGTGCTTTGGTGGTACATGAGATATGGTCTACAGGGCAGGCAGGGGAGATAAGCCTACATAGTTGGTAGGCCTTCTTGATTTATTGTTTTCAGTTTGTTTCCTCCTTATTTATCCCTTCATAGTGTGGATCAAAGAGAAATAAAATCACCTACAGGGAGATTAGGGTCCCTGGTATTGTTCCAGGTGTGGATAGACACTTGAAATGCACACTCCTTATTGTGACACTCATGAAGGCAGATGGTGTTAAGGGGTTGTAGGGTGCCGCATCTCTGTAGAGTTGGCACTTTTGGTTCCATCACTGTGTCACAATATGCCAGTTTTGCTGTTGACATGTTAATAGTGGCGCAGCAGCACACAATACAGCACTACTGCTTAATGGCACTTAGACTCCCATTCACTCCTGGGCTGTAGTGCCTTCAATATAAATTTGGCATATTCTTATGTTTTTAATATGGTTAGGTTGATTGGCACTACATAAATTCGGCCAATGACAGGCTGGCATTCAGTCTAGGGTGTGTCATTGCTTTGAGGCTTTTTGTTATCAGGACAGGCTCAGGTTCTCCAAAGCCCAATATGAATGCATTCAATCATTTCATCTATCGCCTCATTTACAATTAATGTTTTTGACATTCAGTTTAATACAAATATGTATTATACCAACCATTTTTACCAGCCTCTTACTCTTTTCTCAATGTCACACTGTCGTTGCAGCGAGTGCTGGCAGAGAATGGCATCCTCAAACCAAAACGTACCAACCTGTGTGCTTATAACCCACCTACTCTCAAAGGTACTGTAGCACCTAATGTTTTACCTTTCAGGAACCTTGACCTTGTGCGCTTCTGGACTTTGGAAACACGCACCAGTAGATGGCATTAATAAAAAAGTTCAAGCTATCATGCAGAACAGTTAGCACTAGTGAGGCTTATGGTTACATGTTTGAGAGGGTACCAATAGGTGGGGCACTGTTGTGTAGAATAATCTGACCTTTAGTATACATGTGAGGTCGTAACCACATACTTGTGAGTGGAGGGCAGTACGCATCATACTGTCTGAAATTGTACATCAGTGACAGATCACCAGAAGGTGTCACTGTTGAGCTCATTGACACATAGAGAATAATCCATCCTTGAATACTCTGGTGGATTTGTAACTAGAAGTTCATTAGTATATCACACTGCCATGCTCACAGACTCAAACTGTAAAAGCTGGATTAGAGTGCTTGTGAGGGTTTGTAGTTAGGAGTTCAGGAGATCATCTGGTGACCTTTGGTACACTTGTGTGTTTGTAACTGCACACGTATGAGAATATCAGTAGGTGTCACTCTGTCATCTCATCCATTGATCCATTGATCCATCTTCCTAACCCATTTATTCAGGGTAGTGTCACAGTAGCCAGAGTAGCCTATCCGTCATTCCAGACTTTCGTCAGGACAAAATTCCAAAGAGTATTCATGCAACTTTGTAACTATACATCTTTGCAAGCACCAATGGAGAGCACTGTTAAGTTCAAGGACTCATGCAAGATAGAGTAACATTGTGTACACTCCTGTGATAGTAACTGCACACATGTGAAGGAGTCAATAAGTAGCATTGTACCATTCAAGAATTGCCTAATCTACAGAACTCATATGAGTCTGTAACTATATTCCTGTGAGAGTAGCAGTAGGTGGCAGCAATGCTAAGTCCAAGCCATCCTGCATGGTTGCCTAACCCAGACTGTCTATGAGGACTTGTAGCTAAAGTTTCTGAAAGCACCAATAGGTGGCAGTGTTGAGTTCAAGACAAGGGTCTGTCTTTGAGTATTTTTATGGTCTTCCAAGTACACATATGAGAGTGCCAGTAGGTGAAGCTGTTTTTTATGTTACAGTCAAGGTTTGTTCCCTGGCTTATGTTTATGGTCCTTTTTTATTATTTTTGAGGTGTTATTTGTTATGTCATTTTTGTTACTATGTCATTTTCTGTAGAGATTATTTTGTTTATTTATAGTTTAGTGTTTATGTATTGTGTATTTATGCTGTCTTCCTATGTTCTTTGTGTTATGTGTGTGGAACCCCAAGAGACGGGTCAAACCTGACATCACTGTTGCTGGTTGCTGGGACCGCCCTCCACCTTTATGTTCTAGTGGATGATAGGATCCCAGCAGTGTGTCATTGAGAATTTTGAGATAGCATTGAGTAGATTCTGTTTTGCTTTACTGGTTTGTGGATCATTTTACTTTGTTTCTGGTCTCTGATTCTTTGGTTTGTGAATTGGTCTTGTTTGCCTTGGGTTGCTTTTTCAAGCATGCCTTTTTTGAAATTAATTTGTACTTTTTTGACATTTTCTGTGATTCTTTTGTTTTTACAAATAAATTCTTCAATTATAAAGATTCCATGTAGGACTTGTCATTCAAGCCAGAGATTTTTACAATTAATCATCTCTCTTGATGGACATTTATGAGTATGTTGAATTTTTAAAATATTCCCCCATTTTGGGCCTGTACAGGTCAAAGCCTGCCAGTGGAGTCTGGGATCGGGTTTGCCTCTAGGCAGACCAGTGAAGATCCTGGCCTGGCCTGTGGGTCATTTTCAAGACCTTTAACCCTTTTCATTATATTTATACAGTAATCCCTCCTCCATCGCAGGGGTTGCGTTCCAGAGCCACCCGCGAAATAAGAAAATCCGCGAAGTAGAAACCATATGTTTATATGGTTATTTTTATATTGTCATGCTTGGGTCACAGATTTGCGCAGAAACACAGGAGGTTGTAGAGAGACAGGAACGTTATTCAAACACTGCAAACAAACATTTGTCTCTTTTTCAAAAGTTTAAACTGTGCTCCATGACAAGACAGAGATGACAGTTCTGTCTCACAATTAAAAGAATGCAAACATATCTTCCTCTTCAAAGGAGTGCGTGTCAGGAGCACAGAATGTCACATAGATAGAGAAAACAATCTCTAGCAAACAAATCAATAGGGCTGTTTGGCTTTTAAGTATGCGAAGCACCGCGGCACAAAGCTGTTGAAGGCGGCAGCTCACACCCCCTCCGTCAGGAGCAGGGAGAGAGAGAGAGAGAGAGAGAAATAGAGAGAGACAGAGTTTGTTTTTCAGTCAAAAATCAATACGTGCCCTTCGAGCTTTTAAGTATACGAAGCACTGTGCAGCATGTCGTTTCAGGAAGCAGCTGCACAAAAGATAGCAACGTGAAGATAATCTTTCAGCATTTTTAGACGAACGTCCGTATCGTCTAGGTGTGCGAACAGCCCCCCTGCTCAATCCCCCTACATCAGGATCAGAGAAAGTCAGCGCAAGACAGACAGAAAAGTAAGCCGGGTAGCTTCTCAGCCATCTGCCAATAGCGTCCCTTGTATGAAATCAACTGGGCAAACCAACTGAGGAAGCATGTACCAGAAATTAAAAGACCCATTGTCCGCAGAAATCCGCGAACCAGCAAAAAATCCACGATATATATTTAAATATGCTTACATATAAAATCCGCAATGGAGTGAAGCCGCGAAAGGCGAAGCGCGATATAGCGAGGGATCACTGTATCACCATTTCCCAACAAAATAAGCCTCGACCCATACAACCAGAACCTAAAACTCAAGAGGAGGGCTTTCAGACATGCCCAAGTCAAAAATTGGGCAAAAACTTAAAAAGTTCAAAATACTAAAATAGTGCTTAACCAGTGCTATGTCCACAATTCTCTAAGACGTAATGCAGTTGGAAACAGTTCTCTGAGATTCTGGTCCTTGTTGACATGATTGCATCATGCAGTTTTTGCAGATTTGTCAGAATCTCCATTCTACCACATCACAAAGGTGTTCCATTGGATTCAGATCCAGTGACTGCGAAGGCCACTGAAGAACATCGAACTCATTGTCATGTTCGTGAAGACACTTTAAAATGACTTTTGCTGTGTGACATAGCACATTATCATGCTGGAAGAAGCCATTATAAGATGAGTAAATTGTGGCTATGAAAGGGTGCATGTGGTCAGCAACAATATTCAGACAGGCCGTGACATTCAAGCAATGATTGGTTGGTATAAACAGGCTCAAAGTAAGCCAATAAAACACACCATACCATTACACCAACAACAACAGCCTGGTTGGGTGTATGGATTCATTCTGTTGATGCCAAATTATGACCCTACCATCTATGTGCCTCAGAAGAAATCAAGATTCATCAGACCTGGATATGTTATACCAGTTTTCATCTGTTCAGTTTTGGTCAGCCTGTGCCCACTACAGATACACCTTTCAGCTTTTGGCTAACATGTGTCATATTCTGCTGTTGTTGCCCATCTGTCTAAAGTTACAATGTGTTGTGTATTTTGAGATGCTTTTCTGCTCATCGAAGTTATACAGAGCGGTTATCTGACTTACTTTAGCCTTTCTGTCATTTAGAACAGGGGTCGCCAACACCGGTCCTGGAGGACCACCATGGCTGCAGGTTTTCATTCTAACCCTTTTTTTAATGAGTGCCCTGTTTGTGCTGCTAATTAACTTCTTGTGAATTAATTTTAATTGATTTGCTTTTTTAAGTTTTGTTGCCCTGAATTTCTTCATCGTTACTCCGAATTGCTTCATTTCTGTCCTTAAATGGCACCCAAACAGAAATAAAATGTGAAGTGTGTGAGCCAACAGAAAACCAACTAAGTCAGGGCCTCAAACTCCAACCACTTTCACTCCAACCAGCTGCTTAATGAGGCACCAATTCTTGTTGTTAATTAAACCAGCTCTTTACTTCCATAGCTTGTTGCTGCTCTTGTGGTGCATTAGCAGACATTTCTGAAATTGTCGATTTTCTCTTTCTAAGAGCACTGTTAAAATGTTTTGGGGACCTGAGCAGACCAACATTCCTGAGACCTTTATCTTTCTTTATTTTCAGATATTGTATGATGGACACCAGTTGTTTTGGCTCATTTTGTATCTCATTATTGTTTGGTTGCTAATTAAGGAAAGAGAAACAATTAAGGGGTCTGAGTCTTCAAGAGAAAGTCAATTACAAATTAGTTCAAAAGAGTCAATTAGTACCAAAAGCAGGTCACTCATTAAGAAAAGTGTTAGAATGAAAACCTGCAGCCACGGTGGTCCTCCAGGGCCGGAGTTGGCAACACCTGATCTAGAACCTGCCTAGTGTGGAAGAAATCATTACCTTAAATATATATCTACCAGTAACGGCGCACTGCACGATAACATGCAGTGAATACACTTGACTTGATCATTCCTAGTTTTCAGACTCTTTCTCTGTACGTTTAGCATTCGTTTGCTCAGAGGTTGATGCACTTGCTGCTTCCTGAGCAGCTCTTCTTTTCCCCACCCTAGCGGCCCGCTTCTTCTCTTCTTTCGCTGGCATCTTTTTGCGTTAAAAATGATTAAGTCAGTGTTTGTGTTGCAATTACTTAGTACATTTTCCTTAATTTTTCACTTAAGCTGGCACTTAAGTCTTCAATCTGCCTCAAGAATGATTTAAGATATGAAGAGGTAGGGGATGTGACAGCGAAGATGGTAGGAATGAGAATGGCGCCCATAAGCATGCGCTGCACAGCCGCCTTGCTGGCCGCTGCTGAGAGTTGATTCTACAATAAAATAAAATAAAATAAAAATAAAAAGAGGAGTAACCTTGGAGCTCAATCATCACTACAAAAGTGGATAGTAGATGTCACGTAGTATATGTGTACCAAATTTCAGGTCAATAGTTCAAACGGTTTGCAAGCTACAAGTGATTTAAAATGCTGGACAGACAAACGAACAGCTACGGTAGCATATTATATATAAAAATTATTAATCAACCCAAAGGCAGGAGGATGCTTGACCATTTTGTCTTTTATTTCCCATCATGAAGAAGGATACACTCTGTGATGGAATGGTCACAAAGTAAAGATAGAGACCTTTATTTACTGACAACTGAATTTACATAAAGTGCTGAATTAATGCTTACTCTGATTGGTTCACTAGCTTTCATTCACTCTGATTGGCTTAAAAGCATGAGGTGTTTTAGCAATGAGCACTAACCAACTTACATACCCCAAAATAAAAGTCTCATTTCTAGTACATTCTTGGTCCTTACAATACTTTTCAATACTTCTTGAGTTCCTGTGTGCGTGACATCTGTCAGGTCTTACTCGGTACATGATAGTCTTCTTGAACCACCACCTAGAACCTTCTTGTTCTTTGTTGTTCACTTGACCTTAATCTGTTTTCCTGATATACTTGAACAGGTTTCTGACATTTATAAACCCCTTCATATTACTTCTAAAATAGATTATATACTTCAATCTGGAAAGGATACCAAAACACTTTATGCGCCATAACTATTTTACCCCTAAATGACTAGGTAACCCCTAAGTCTCATTTTACTTTCATGCTGGCCATTCATCTCTGACCTCTGTCATCAACAAGGCATTCCTGTTTACAGAACCACTACTCACTGGAAGTGTTTTGTTTTCATGCCATTCTGAGTAAACTCTAGAGACTGTCGCGTGTGAAAATCCCAGGATATCAGCAATTACAGAAATACTCAAATCAACCTGTCCAGGCACCAACAATCATGCCACAGTCGAAGTCACTAAGATCACGTTTTATTCTCCACTCTGGAGAGTGATGTAAACATTAACCGAAGCTCCTGACCTGTATCTGCATGGGATTATGCATTGCGATGCTGACACATAATTGGCTGATTAGATGATTTCATGAATAAGCAGGTGTACAGGTGTTCCTAATAATGTGCACAGTATACACAATACATACTCCAAATACTAAACTATAAATAAACCTAACAATATTTAAAAAATACATAATAACAAAAACTTCATGACAAATAATACTTCAAAAATAATTGAAAAATGGAAATATAAACATAAATAAGGGAACAAACCCTGGCTGTAACGTAACACTGCTCAGTTCAGGACTTCACAGAAGACTATGGGAATGAAGGGGCATGGCGTTTTGTGCCATGCTTTTTGACTTTGCCTATGTCACCACCTCCCCAGGTCTCATACAGAGTGGTGAGGTGAATTTGTGTACAGGCACATATTATATGAGCCAATGTATCTGCCTGAATTTCCAGAATGATGTTATCCTGATTAAAGTGACAGTGTTAACTTATCAATTAGAGGCCATGAATTCCTATTCCAGGGATCTTGTGACTTTTAATAGTGTTGTCATCAGTCCAAGATGCCTTATGAGCAGTTTCTCTTTGAAAGGTGTTATATAATATAAATACAGAGTGATCCATATGCTGTAAATCCTTATACTGCAATACAGGAAAGAAGTGTGATGGGCCCACAACACCGTAGCTTTTTCTGTCCTCTCATGCTCTGAGATGTGAGTTAATGAGGGTTGGTTCAAAGTCCACAAGTCAATATTGGGGTTAATGGTAATGTAGTTGAGCCCTAGAGAGTGAATGAATCTGGGGGAGAGGGAAAGAACAGCCACCTGGACAGCTTCCGGCTCCTGGTCATATTGCTAATCCACCAGATTAGAGTTTGGCAGCTGTGACTGGATTGCAGCTCCAGATTACATGAGCCAGCTGTCAGACAGTCCGCGCGGGGCACGCTGTACTGGTAAGCCTCTAGAACACAGGCCCAGGGCTGTATGCTGAGGACTTGTTCAAACAGAGCAAGAAGGGGACATGGGGGTGGGGATAATGGGGGGGGGGGGAGTTGTGCTTGACATATCGCTTCCAAAGAATTTAGCATCTGAGAATTATACAATAAACCAATCATCTTCTCTTGGTCTTTTCCTAAAAAGCTGTTCAGAGAATTGCAGAGTCCCACTTACTATCTCTGGGTGAGGGACTCCCAAGAGAAGATCCCTTAGAGCATGAGGAAAATGAAGAAACTGAATGTGACTGTCCTGCCGACAGCAGTAAGAGCATTCCTGAAAGAGGTGCAGGTAAGCATAACTCCTAATATGGCAGCAGCCAGAATGAGCCTGAAATCACAAGGCGTCATAATGAGGTCTAATCTGCCTGTCTGATCTCTACAGATGCACCAAGAGAAAGAAACTTAAGTCCTTGTGGGTCAGATGTCAGCAAGGAGAAAGAGACTGAGCAAGAGGAAGAGGCAGAGCATATATCTCAGGACAGCTAACCTTCATTGTCAGACTGAGGAGGGAACGTGCTTAAAAAGGAAGACGTGTTATCAGGCGGGACAGCTTCAAGTACTGTACTTCTATTAAACTAGCTCAATGCTCTCCTGCAGAAGCGCTTTTTTAATTCAGTTGAAGTCAGTTTCTCTTTATGCAGTGTTCTTCTTTGTGGGCAGGCTCAGAACGATCATTAGTGTAACGGACACCAAGCACCACACAATGTATTTGTGCATATTGTAGCAAAGCGCCTCCTGCTGGGAGCTCCAACCAGGACATAAAATGTGCCAAAGAGCTCCAGTTCTGAAAAATTATCAGTGCATGAAAAGCAAAGCAAGTGATGGTCACAGGAAGAAGCAAACAATCAAATGAAAAGCCAAAAGAATGGCCATCTACACCCAGTGAGTTGATTGGGTGGGATGGCTTACACACATAGCCTCCTATTACTTCACCTAGTCTTAACTTCACACTCTCACCATCTTCTCTCGTATCTCTCCTCTCCCATGTCCTGGCTGCACTAACAGTGCCCACTGAGCCTTTGCACAAACTCACCTCATGACCCTATGCTCAGGGCCATCTTAACGTATGGGCACAATGGGCACTTGTCGGGGGCCTCAGGAGCATAGGGGCCCATGATGTTTCTGATCATAGGGGCATCAGTGGACTACTTTGCCCAGGGGCCTATGATGCTGTTAAGATGGCCCTGTGCTATGCTCAATTTGAAACCTCCTATGGATGCCCTACAAAATGCCAGGGCTACCTAATTTCACTGCTCTCTTGATGCCCTGTGCTCTTTTACTATAAAGGACAGGAACTATCACAAAGTTTTGGGCAACTTGGAGTCTGTAATGAGGGGACCCCAACTTTCCCAAGTGTTGCCACCCACCAGCTTCTTTTCTGATTCTCATTAGAGTGCCCTCCCTTAGATTACCCTTTCAGGGAACACATTACACTTTCTAGGCATAAACCTCCCTTGTGATCTGTCTGGGATTTTTACACAATAACTTTCAGGTGTACCCTCTGTTGTCCAGTGCAGACATCCTTCATGCCATGCCTCAATAACTCTTTGCCCATCATTATAAACACAGTAAATAAAGTCATTGGTATGTTTTAAAGATCTAAAAATTAATCAAACTCCTCTGAGTTAAATCACACGGAAGTGTCAAAATCTGCAAAGAAATGGCTTACAAATCTGTAATGTAGGGAACAGGGACATGCTAGCAATAATAAACATCAGAGAAAAGCCAAGGGCCTTTTTCTCTTCCTGTCCCAAAGTTCTCTTTTTGTGGTTCTGTTTTACTGCCTGATTGAGGTGGGTGGGGGGTCAAAGAAAAGAAAGTTTTCAGTGTAAATGCCAAATCACCTTAGAGAAATAAAGATGAAGAAGTTAGGCTGCCATCATCACCAATGTGCAGTCCATTCTGTTAATTTAAAATGGATTTTTTGCTGTAATTCATAACACTTTAGTGGTTTTCTCTGTGGTTGACTGATGACATGGAGGAATGTAAAATGTTAGGAGGCCAGTTTGTTTAGGTAATCTGGTAGTGGACAATCCAAACCACTCAACGGTGGCTGTGCTGTAGCCATCTAGTACTGGGGTCCATGTTTGCACTTCTGATAGTCTTAATCCTGACATTTGTGTTTTCGCACTGCTTTTGTTTAGCACAATTCCTTCACCAAATAAATAAAAATGTATTTCACTATACAAACTACTTTACTTGCCTGCTAAATCCAAAAAGCCTGGTTCAGTTCTGAGTTATACAGTACCTGAACAAGGTGATGCCCAGGAAAAAGCTGAATGGTAGTAAGGTAAAAGGAAATTGCAAATGAGGTAAAAAAAATAAAGGCAATTTGAAAATTAAGCAGTAATTGCAATGGTTAGAAGCTGACGCAATATAGGACAGTAGCCATGGCTTATGGGTAGTTCGACCAGGCACAGAGCCGAACTCTACCATTAGTCTAGTTGAAGGCAAGGCCAAATGAACATAGAGGTTTTACTGTGGGATTGCATCCTTGTTAAACAACACACCGAAGTGAGATTTCTTTGGGAAAAGGGACTGAAATCTTCTGAAATTCTTGAAATTTTTAATTATACATTTAAAGGAATGACCTTTCAGTTATTCTTGGTCTTTTCCAAATGTATTATAATCTGCTTTGGACCTGTGATGCAGCCCAGGATAATGTGAGAAGACATGAGCAACTCATGTGACAAGGTGAGTGACCCACAGCACGTGAACGCACAAGCCCACTACACTGGAGCCTGTGAGTCTGACCCTGTTTGGAATAGCAGCTGAATGCTGCAGCGTCAGCCGTACAGATAACCTAAACTGGACATTATGCATTACCAACATCCAGCCCCACCCCAAAAAATCCAACCCCGCCCCATGGAGCAACTGCAGTGTGGTGTACTTGTAACAGTTGCACAGATGATCGGAAGTTAGCACCAACAGCGCACATTTGATTCTTTAAACACCCTAATTTTTGTAAAGCTGTTTTTCCTAAAGGGGTGGCACGGTGGCACAGTGGTAGCGCTTCTGCCTCACAGTAAGGAGACCTGGGTTCGCTTCCTGGGTCCTCCCTGCATGGAGTTTGCATGTTCTCCCTGTGTCTGCGTGGGTTTCCTCACACAGTCCAAAGACATGCAGGTTAGGTGCATTGGTGATCCTAAATTGTGCTTGGTGTGTGTGTGTGTGTGTGTCCTGCGGTGGGCTGGCACCCTGTCCGGGATTTGTTCCTGCCTTGTGCCCTATGCTGGCTGTGATTGGCTCCAACAGACCCCCGTGACCCTGTGTTAGGATATAGCAGGTTGAATAATGACTGACTGACTGTGTTTCCTAAAGAAAGGTAAACAAGTATTTTAGATAAATGACTGAGTAAAGCATTGTATATATTTACATAGCCTATTTTTTTCTGGTATAACACTGCAGTAACAAATGTGTCTAGCGATATATATCAGAGTAAAAGTAGCCATTTGTGTTTGCAAATGTAGTGAAGTAAAAATGAAAGCAGAAAGTTTTATACTCAAGTGAAAGAGTAATATTCTCAAAACATACTCAAGTACACTACATTACTCTACAACATAGGTTTTGAGTCAGCAGTGGGATTTCAACCGCTCAGTGTGACCCCAAGAAATTCCAGCCATAACCAAGAGAAGCAAAACCGAAAGTTATATGTCTAATCCTGGATTATGCAGCTTCAAATTCAACGGAGTGGCACCATGCAGGGTAGGTTATGGTGATGGGGTAATGTTGATATCTTGTGCTTGTGACCCCCCACATTGCAATAAATAAGCCCAGAGACACCACCTGGGGAGGCTTGAGGTTATGAAACAAAAAAAATGAAGGAAAAGTGCTTGACTGAAGAAAACATTCAATGTAATGAGTAGCAATCAAGCTTGGATTTCTTGGTGGAAAGTCAAGTTTGCAAACCATCACACCATCAGCGTGGTACCATTTCACTGTTGATAGATCACACTGTCGTATTCTTCTGCTTGGGTGGAGCAAAGTTACATAGCAAACACTTGAATGATGGTGAGAAGCAGCTGACAAAGACCTGACTTATGGTGAGAAGTACCTAAGTGCCAAATTTCAAGTGTGTTGCTTGAAAACCAAAGCTGTGCATAAAGAATAAGCAAACAAACAGATTGTGATTTAGAGATTTTTATATAGTTGAGTTCCTTCTCGCAAGTTCAGAACTCTGCACAAATTTAAGCAAACAATATGGACAAATTCACACAGCCATATATTTTCTATGTCCAGATTCTGAATTATAAAATAACTTTCATAAGCCAGAAAACACCACATGGTACCATTAAAAAATTGCTGCAAAATATACACTCACATTTTCACACCCACACACTCACACTTGGGCTCTTCATATAATTAAAGTATAATTTTCAGTACATTACCCTATTGCCAGCTGGCATTGGAGGACAGGAGAACAAAACTCCAATATATAGAAATTACTCTGCAAAAAAAATCTCAGGGAGACCACTGTCCTCTGTTTATGCTTTTACCTTTCTGTACTTCCTTGCTGCAAAGCCTTGAATGCCATCATCATATAAAATATGCCAAGGGCTCCCATGGTTAACCCTCATTACAGTTTGTTTATTAAAATTATAACGTTACAGTAACGTCAGGATGAAAATGCAATCTTTTCTTTAAAACTTTTCTGACCACTACAGAACCTGGTGATATCGAGGATGTCTACATAGCAATGTTTTGCACAGGGGTAGACTTCAGAGGGATGTGGTCCCAGGGCTTGAACTATTGCCCACAGTCATTCTGAGGGAACCACAGAAAAACTGTAGAGTGGCCTAAACTTAAATAGGCATGATCACTCTTAAAAACAAAGGTGCCAGTTTGGCTCTTCAGAACAATGGTATAGAGGAACCATTTTCGGTTCCCAAAAGCCCCATTTGCATGAAGCGTCCAGGAAGAACCCTTGTTTATTTAGATCTGTCACAGGGTCCATACAGTAAATAACCATGAATAGATGGTAACAGATTTGTGAAATACCAAAGGGTCATGATTTCAAAAGGACTCTTGCATGAAATCCTGTTGTACATAGCAGATGGGTGGACTAGCAGCTTCAAAATAGACCCAGCCACTTAAAAGAAAAGCAGGTCTGTGATGCTCTCCAGGCAACCAGAAGACACTGTGACCTGAAAGCTCCAAGGCTTTACAGATCTTCTGCAACTTCAAAATGATTACAGAACTAAGGCCTGGAAGTAAACCCTAGGTGAGGTTTACAGGCAGCTCCCTGCCAAAGTGTAACTGAGCCTTGAGTCAGGAGAAGTTCAAAGTGGGCACATAAATACTGCGTCCAAGAAAGTGAAGGTCATCATACTAGCCTGCTATTTATAGAACAAAACGTCAAGGCCAAGAGAGGCACACTGGTGGTCTTAGAGCACTTGTTCATTATACCCTAGAAACAGTTGCTGTTCGTAATAGTGAGGGAAGAGTCCCAGCAGGTGATGCTGAAACACAGAATGATTTCAGTACAAATCAACTGATAAACAATTAGCAGTATGGCCTTTATATGAGTTCAGGTTCCCAAGGACATATTGTTCCTGATGTGCTCTGTTAACAATGGCTTGGAGCTTTGTCCAGTCTTCCTCCTATTGTCAAAAATGGCTCCATGGTTCTTCAAGATAATACCTTCACTATGAATTACAACTGGTCCTATCTTGGAGGACTCTTGTTGAAATCGGTTATCATCTGCTTTGCCTAATGAAGTTTGCTTTTTTGCACATCCTGTGCCCTGACATTTTAACAGTGTTGGATGACTCTTCCCAAAGTGGACAAAAAGGCATTTTGAAACTGGAGAAGATCAAAAGAGAACTTAATTAACCTAAAATATTAGAGAGAGTACAAAGAAAGAATAGAGACAAGGGGTTCCCCAACTGGAAACACGCTTTCTCAATAAAGCTTTTTCATACATTTTAAAGTTACATAGGCGTCTCACTCAAAGCTCATCAGTCCAGTATAAATGTGTCCTGTCTTCATCATTGGACACTGAAACTTGCAGCTGGAAACAACGCGTTCAATTCTTTAAGACAACAAACAGTTCTGAGTTTATTTAGTGCACAAAAGTGGTTAAGTTCATGGATTGTCCAAAATTATTTCATGAACTGGAGAAAATGGCATGAATCCTCTAAGGCAAGCTGTCCTGGCACCGCCTTTAGCCTAGGTTGATACACATTGTCCATATTATAGATCTGAAGGTTGAGAGTACACCTTCTGGCTCCCCCACCCACCTCTCATGTGCTTCTTCGTCATCTTGGCTCCCTTTTCTGTCTCTCTCAGCAGAAGCCAGGAAGGAGAGAGGGGGCTGGCAGCTTCAAGGTTGTTGCGACTGAAGGCTTGTGGTGCCAGGTACAGCTGTGGAGAAGCTTCTCTGTCTTCCTGTGAACTCAAAATAAACTCAACAAAAGAAAAAAAAGCAATTGTCTTTTTCAAAGACATTTGGCAAAGTTTACTTTCTACATAATATATTGTATATTATGTGTGTCTTTATTAATGTTTGACTTATTAACACACACTTATATATTTGATTCAGCGCATAAGCATCTTAAAGGAATATCATAATACATGCATGTGTAAATATATAATCTACAATCAATATCCAGTCTCAGCTTTGCTGATTATTTATTGGGATTACCATTCACCCAAATACTTGGTGATGTGGAGGTCAAGCAGTGTATGTACTGTCATAATGTAACAAGGATAAAAAAAATCAACAGCCACTTTATTAGGTTCACCTTTCTATTAATGGTTTGTACTCCATTTTGCCTTCAGAACTGCTATTGCTCTTCATGGCATAGATTCAACAAGGTGCTGGAAACAGTCCTTAGGGATTCTGGTCCATACTGACATGATAGCACCACACAGTTGCTGCCGATTTGTCAGCTGCACATCCATAATGTGAATCTCCTGTTCCACCACATCCCAAAGGTGTGCCATTGGATCGAGATCTGAAGAATGTGGAGGCCATTTGAGTACAGTGAACTCATTGTCAAGTTCAAGAAACCAGTTTGAGATGATCTAAGCTTTGTGATATGGTGCGTTATCCTGCTGGTAGTAGCCATTAGGAGATACACTGATGTCATAAAGGGATGGACATGGTCAGCAGCAATACTGAGGTGAGCTGTGGCATTTAAATGATGCTCAATTGGTACTAAGGGACCCAAAGTGTGCCAAGAAGATACCCCCCACACCATTACACCACCACCACAGCCTTAGCCGTTGATATAAGGCAGGATGGATTCATGCTTTGTGGTGGGCTGGCACCCTGCCTGGGATTTGTTCCTGTCTTGTGCCCTGTGTTGGCTGGGATTGGCTCCAGCAGACCCCCATGACCCTGTGTTAGGATATAGTGGGTTGGTAAATGACTGACAACTGACTGGATCCATGCTTTCATGCTGTTGACTCCAAATACTGACCCTACCATTAGAATGTCACAGAAGAAATCTTGTATTGTACAATTTTGCTGAGCCCATGCAAATTGTAGCTTCAGTTACCTCTTCTTAGCTGACAGAAGTGGCACCTGGGGTGGTCTCCTCCTGCAGTAGTCCATCTGCTTTAAAGTTTGATGTGTTGTGCATTCAGAGATGCTCTTCTGCATACCTCGTTGTAAGGAGTGATTATTTGAGTTGCTGTTGCCTTTCTATCAGCTCAAGCCAATTTGGCCATTCTCCATTGACCTCTGACATCATCAAGGCATTTTTGCCCAGAAAAATGCTGCTCATGGGACATTTTCCCTTTCTCAGACCATTTTCTGCAAACCCTAGTGTTGGTTGTGTGTGAAAATCCCAGAAGATCAGTAGTTTCTGAAATACTCAGACCAGCCCTTCTGGCACCAACAGCCATGCCACGTTCAAAGTCACTTAAATCACCATTTTTCTCCCTTTGTGATGCTCAGTTTGAACTTCAGCAGGTCATCTTGACAACGTCTACATGCCTAAATGCATTGAGTTGCTGCCAGGTGATTGGCTGATTAGATTATTTGTGTTAACAAGCAGTTGAATGGGTGAATGTAATAAAGTGGCTGGTGAGTATATGAGTAGTAGTTTATTTATATAGCGCCCTTCACAGACAAAAGGTCACAGAACACTGAACAGCAAATACAGAACAAATACAACAGTTAAAATAAAACATAAACAAAACCAATAAAAACAATAAATAAACAAACTGGAACTATTCAGCACTGATAAAAAGCTTCTTTAAAAAGAAATGTTTTTAGTTGTTTTTTAAAATAATCAACAGACTCGACTCCACACAGACCACAAGGCAGGCTATTCCATAGTCTTGGTGCCACAGACTGAAAGGCACGATCCCCGCGGGTTTTTAGCCGAGTGCGTGGGACAACGAGAAGGCCCTGTTGCCCAGATCTTAGAGTCCGGCAAGCTGTATGGCGTTGGTGCAGGCTGGTTAGGTACTCAGGAGCTTGTCCATGCAAAGCTCTGAAAGTAAGTACCAAAACTTTAAAATGAATTCTATAAAACACTGGGAGCCAGTGCAGTGTGTGCAAAATGGGGGTGATATGATCACTCCGGCTAGCGCGAGTTAGGAGCCTGGCAGCTGCATTTTGAACTAACTGAAGGCGTGAGAGAGAGGACTTGCTCAAACCTGTAAAGAGAGCATTACAGTAATCAAGCCATGAGGAAATAAGAGAATAAACAAGCAACTCCAATTCTGATTTTGAAACAACATTTCTTAGTTTTGAGAGATTTCTTAAATGAAAGAAACACAAGCGGCTGACTGACCTTACATATTCATCAAGTGTCAGGGACTGGTCAAAAATAACCCCAAGGTTACGCAGACTCAACTTAATAACAGGAGAGACAGAAGATAATTTGAACAGGAGGACCAACAATTAGTACCTCAGTTTTTCCTGAATTCAACTGCAGGTAATTACTACTGAGCTAGCCATTAACCTGACACAGACAATCAACCAAAGTGACCAAAGTATTAATTTGGTTAGGCTTAAATTGAAAAATAAAGCTGTACAGGTATATCATCTGCATATAGATGATATGAGATGTCCTTAAAAGAGTTAAGAATCTGTGATAGGGGAAGAATATATAAAGAGAAAAGTATAAGTCCAGGAACCGAGCCCTGTGGCACTCCACATGTCAAAGGAGCAGAGTCATATGAAAAGCCAGCCACACCAACTGAGAAACTCCTATTTGACAAATAAGAGGAGAACCAGTCCAAAGCAGAGCCAGAGACACCTAACAGCTCTAATCTATTAATTAAGATCCGATGGTCCACCGTATCAAAAGCTGCGGTAAGATCTAACAGTACAAGTACAGAGCACCTGCCTGCATCAGCAGCAATTAAAAGATCATTAAAAACTTTTAGAAGAGCTGTTTCTGTAGAGTGTCGCTTCCGAAAACCAGATTGAAAAGAATCTAAGAAGGCACAAAGTTGCTGTTCAACCACCTTTTCCAAAACTTTGGCAATAAAAGGCAGTTTTGAAATTGGCCTGTGATTACTCAAAATTGAGGGATCAGAATTAGATTTTTTTAACAACGGTTGAATTACAGCATGTTTAAAATACGATGGAACCACACCAGATCTCAAGGAGCAATTTATGATATTCAAAAGGCACGGACCTATAAAGTTCAAAGATTTTAACATTAATGATGTTGGCAACAGGTCAGTAGGACATGATGAAGGTTTCATCTTCCTGAGCAAGTCAGAAAGATCCAAAAGTGAAACTTCTGAGAACACAAAAGACTCAGAACATGAGTGAATGAGAGCACTAGGTAAGACAGCTGGAACAATATTAGCCCGAACAACATTAACCTTGCCAATAAAAAATGTAAGAAAATTATTACAATCACTTTCAGAAAAAACCTGAGTAATAGATTGAGATGAAGAAATAATATTGTGAATAGTATCAAATAGCACTTTGGGATTACGCTTGTGAGTCTGAATAAGATTAGAAAAATAAGATATTCTAGCATCCCTAACCAAAGAATTAAAAGAAGCAAGTAAATCCTTGGCAGTGTCTTAAATTGGTTTGAATCCTAGCAGGGAAGGTAGAAAATTCTTTGTTAGTTGTGGTAATTACAACTCAAAGACACATGATATCCTATATGGTTTTCCACAAGGTTCTATCCTGGGTCCGCTGCTCTTTTCGATCTACATGCTTCCGTTAGGTCAGATTATCTTGGGGCATAACCTGAATTACCACAGCTATGCTGATGACACGCAGCTGTATTTATCAATAGCGCCTGACGACCCCGACTCTGTTGTTTCACTAACACAATGTCTTACTGTGAATTTCCCATCGGGATTAATAAAGTATCTATCTATCTATCTATCTACTTGCGTTTCTAAATGGATGAATAGAATTTTTCTCAAACTAAATAAAGAGAAAACAGAAATTTTAGTGATTGGCAATAATGGATATAATGAGGTTATTAGAAATAAACTTGATGCATTAGGATTAAAAATCAAGATGGAGGTAAAGAATTTAGGGGTAACTGTTGACTGTAACCTGAATTTTAAATCGCATATTAATCAGATCACTAGGACAGCATTTTTTCACTTAAGAAACATAGCAAAAGTTAGACCTCTTACATCATTGAAAAATGCTGAGAAATTAGTTAATGCTTTTGTTTTCAGTTGACTAGATTACTGTAATGCACTCCTCTCAGGACTACCCAAAAAAGACATAAATTGTTTGCAACTAGTGCAGAATGAAGCTGCTAGAATCTTAACTAGGAAAAGAAAATTCGAGCTCATCTCCCCAGTTTTGATGTCACTACACTGGTTACCTGTGTCATTCAGAATTGACTTTAAAATACTGCTTATTGTTTACAAAGCCTTAAATAATCTCGCTCCATCTTATATATCGGAATGTCTGACACCTTATATTCCAAGTCGTAACCTTAGATTCTCAAATGAGTGTCTGCTTAAAATTCCAAGAGCTAAACTTAAAAGAAGTGGTGAGGCGGCCTTCTGCTGTTATGTACCTAAAATCTGGAATAGCTTGTCAATAGGAATTCGCCAGGCTAATACAGTGGAGCACTTTAAAAAACTGCTAAAAACACATTACTTTAACATGGCCTTCTCAAACTTCATTTTAGTTTAATCCTGATGCTCTGTATATTCAATTAATTATCATAACTATTCGTGGTGGCTCTAGAATCCGTACTAACCCCTACTCTCTCTTCTGTTTCTTTTCCCAGTTTTATGTGGTGGCAACCTGCACCACCACCACCTAATCAAAGCAACGTGATGTTTCTACATTGATGGATAAAAAGCCAGAAGTGTACATGACCATCATCATCAAGTCCTTCCATGAGAACCCTAAATACAAAGAGGACTGATCATTTATGTTAGGTAGAATGCCCAGAGGGGACTGGGCAGTCTCGTGGCCTGGAACCCCTGCAGATTTTTTTTTTTTTTCTCCAGCCATCTGGAGTTTTTATGTTTTTTCTATCCTCCCTGGCCATCGGACCTTACTCTTACTTCCATATTAATTAGTGTTTTCTTATTTTAATTCTTACTTTGTCTTTTTTTTCTCTTTTCTTCATCATGTAAAGCACTTTGATCTACATTATTTGTACGAAAATGTGCTATATAAATAAATGTTGTTGTTGTTTAAGTATGAATGATGAACTTCCAGATTAATAGACTTCCATAGGCGCTCCGCTTTTCAGCAGGAACACCTAAGATTACGAATGGAGTCATTCATCCAAGGAACTGAGTGGGTAACAGAATGCTGCCTGATTTTAAGAGGAGCAATCTTATTCAAAATATCAGTACAATGGTCATTAAAACATTGAACTGCTAACTCAACATTATCAATATTACCGCCGGCATCAGATGCCACAAACAAATCAACAAACTGATTAATCACTGACTCATTAATGAAAGGTGTGGTCTCTTGCCATTCCAGAAGAACCTTGAGATCAGTGATCTAACTTTGGACAAATATTTAATAGGAAGTGGAAGTGGCAGCATGGAGATAATGAAGTTGAGGAGGAGCACAGTATTCATTTTGATACTGGCCAAACGAGATTGAAAAGTGAGGGTGAGATTGGCCCAGGTTTTTATGGAGGCTTTCATATCAGTGACAATGCAGTGATAGTTATTAGATGACATGTCCGAGACTGAAGCAGTAATATCAACTCCCAAATATCTCATATTACTAGATACGGGGATGACAAGCGGTAGGGAGAATTGACAGGACATATCATTCAGGGGCAAGAGAGACGATTTAGACCAATTAATTTTGTAACCGGAGAGGGCTTCGAAACACCTGAACATAGCACACAGCGGATGTCAGTCAGTACATTACCTAGACAGAGGATGTTGTTCTCAGGATATAAGCATAGTACCTGACTGGAATTTGAAATTGTAATAGGAATCAGAAGCTGGGAATTACAATTGGCAATTGCGTGCGGTTTAAGAGATAAGTTGAAGAGTAAAGGAGACAAAGGAAAGCCGTACCGAGCTCCCCTATTAATGGAAAAGAGACATGAAATATTTGAATTAGACAAGAGAACTGCAGGGGGGATGAGTAAAGAGTTTTCACCAGATTTATAAAACTTGGACCAAAGCCCATTCTGTCCATGACTTGCAATAAGAATTGCCAATTCATGCGATCAAAAGTCTTTTCAGCATCCAGGGAAAGGAGCACAGCAGGATTAGGAAGGAAGAGAGCGGAATTAATGACATGCAGAAGTGTTCTCATGTTATCTGAGGCTAACCGTGAATGTATGAAGCCAGAACACCCTTAAACTCTATATCACATTTCAAAACCTTGATATCAAATTTCAAAAGCGCTATATCAAATTTGAAAAACTTGACATCAAATTTCAAAAGCTTGGTATCAATAAAAATAATGTTAACATACACCAGATTTTCTCATTTTTCTCTAATTCAGCTAAATTTTTAAAGATAACACGTAGACTTTATCAAAATATAACTGGAGAATATAACTTGACAAATCCACTCAAACAGGACCTCAAAAGTGGGGCCCCCTTAGGCGCGGATCCTGGGGTGGTCACCCCACGTGCCACCCCCAAACGCCATTCTTGATTCATAGCTATAGACTGGGTTATCAATTTTATGCAGAAGATGCTCAACTCTATTTCAATGTTAAAACTGAAACTTCTTCAGGGCTTTCTCAGCTTACAACTTGCCTCAGTGAAATTAAAAGCTGGAGCGAGCAGAACGTTTTAAAATTAAATTGCAACAAAACTGAACTCATGCAAATTGGCACTAAAGTGCATCTTAAAAAAAATGAGCTTTTTCTCGTCTTTGACGGTGATCTCATCAGACCTGTTTCTGAAGCAAGGAATCTTGGTATTATTTTGATTCCTCCCTTTCTTATTCCACCCACATACACCACATTAAAAAACATTCTTACTTTCACCTCAGCAATATATCCCATGTTTGCTCATTTCTCTCCTTTTCTAATGCTGAGAAATTTGCACATCCTGCATCAATTATTGTAACTTCTTACTGGTTGGTGCCACTTCTAATCTTATATCACAGCTCCAGTTGATTCAAAACTCTGCTGCAACAGTCCTTACATGGACCAGCAACAGCAAGCACATCATACCTATCCTGCTTCACCTTCACTGGCTCCTTGTGTCTTACAGGACTGAATATAAAATTCTATTATTAACCTACAAAGCTTTAAATAGTCTTCCACCAGACTACATCAGTGACCTTCTCCATCACTATGCTCCTGTTCACTCACTAAGGTCTTCTGATTCTGGCAATCTTGTTGCACACTAACCTGAACTCTATGAGTGACAGGGCCTTTAGCTGTATAGTACCCAGACTTTGGAATGACCTCCTGAAATTAATTAGATCAGCTGACTTCATTCATTCCTTTAAAAAATAATTTCAAACTCATCTTTTCAGGAAGGCTTTTAACGTAACCTGTTATTCTGCCCCCCTCTTTCAGTCTTCCTCTCTATCCAGTTACTCAGGATAATGTGTGTGTGTGTGTCATATCACAAATTATGTTATCTGCAAGGATTTTCTTTTAGTATTGAATTTAGCATTTTATTCTGGTTTATTGACTTTTATTCTATTTAATTCTTTGTGTATGAGACCGCGATGAGAGAGGTCACAAAATGTTCAAGTAAATTATAGAAAAAAACCCGATCTAAATCTGTTAAGTAGTTCATTCGTGAAAAGCGGACAGACATGCAGACAGACAATGGATTTTAAATATAGAGAGATGTTACATATACCTAGTTTCTTTCTGAGACTCTGTGAAGTGCCTTGAGCATGGTAAAGGTGCTTTATAAATTAAATGTTTTATTATTATTATTATTAAGGACTTAACTCAGCCATTCCTCGAAAGTTAAGCCAATTAGTTCAGCTCTTTTATGTCTTCAATACATCAAGGGATAGTAAACGTTCCTGTACAGGCGAAAACACTGAATTCTCAATTCAAGGGAGTGATGGATGGAGACCCAGTTTCAATCGTTTCAGGGAACATGTGACAATGAGAGTGGTGTAAGTAGAATAAGAAAAAGTGTGCTGACCAGGGTTTCAACTTGTGTTGGTACGTGCCATTTGAAGACATGCTTTAATTACTTTCTCCTTCCAGTTTTTGCCCTTTGTTTTTATTCTACTTACACCACACAGTTGACAAATCTGCAGCCACTCCAACTTCCATTACCCTTAGGCAAAGTAATGCCTCTTCTCTCTCTTGGGCCCTATACTTAAGCTTTTATTCTGGTGGCTGTACATGCGCATGCAAGCATGGGTCATGGATTTGAGACTCCCTTCTGGATTATTTCCCATAGAAAAAATTGAATAAAGACACATTGGGTCATTACCCAAAACTCATTTTCTGCAGTCCTGGAATCAGTCCAACTGCACTTCTCTGGACTTTCTCAACAGATAGTATGTCTTTTCTGTAGTTTGTAGATGAAAACTGTTCACAGTACTCCAGGTGAGGCCTCACTATAGCACTATAAAGCTTAAGCATAACCTCTGTTGACTTGTAGTCTACACATCAGAATGCTATATAACCTAACATTCTGTTAATCTTCTTAATGGCCTCCAAATACTGTCTGGAAGTTGAGTCCACTATAGGTGCTTCCCACTGTTGGAATTTTTTTTTCCGGATCCAATGAGTTCCTGTACAATCTGGGCCCTTTGCAACTAGTGGTCCCTGGTCACTTTTACGCGTTGCATTCCCACCACACAACAGTAACTATAACGTTTACAGAATCAGAATCAGAATCAGCTTTATTGGCCAAGTATATGTACACATACAAGGAATTGGACTCCGGTTTTACCTAGTATTGTCCCTGATGCTGTGAGATTGACTTAAGTGTTCATGAGAGTGATGGCCTGAGGAAAGAAACTGTTCACATGTCTGGTAGTTTTGGCGTACAGTGCTCTGTAGCGCCTACCAGAGGGAAGAAGTTGAAAAAGGTTGTAACCAGGGTGTGATGGGTCTGCAATGATGTTTTCTGCCCGTTTCCTGACTCGAGATCTGTATAAGTCTTGAATGGAGGGCAGATCAACACCAATGATTTTTTTCTGCAATCCTGACTGTCCGTTGAAGTCTGTTCCTGTCCTGTTTTGTGGCTGAGCCAAACCAGACTGTGATAGATGAACAGAGAACAGACTGGATTACCGCAGAGTAAAATTGGATGAGCAGCTCCTGAGGCAGGTTGAACTTCCTGAGCTGGCGCAGGAAGTACAACCTCTGCTGGGCCTTTTTAACAATTGTGTTTATGTTTAGTTCCCACTTTAGGTCCTGGGAAATTGTGGATCCTAGAAACCTAAAGTTTTCCACAGCAGACACAATGCTGTTGAGTAGTGTGAGAGGGGGCAGCACTGGGGGGCTCCTCCTGAAGTCCACTGTCATCTCCACAGTTTTAAACTTGTTCAGCTCCAGGTTGCTTTGACCGCACCAGAGGGCCAGCTGTTCGACCTCTCATCTGTATACAGACTCGTCACTGTCCTTGATGAGGCCAATGACTGTCATATCATCTGCGAACTTCAGTATTTTAACAGATGGGTCCCTTGAGGTGCAGTCACTTGTGTAGAGGGAGAAGAGCAGAGGAGAGCGGACACATCCCTGGGGGGCGCCAGTGCTGACTGTTCGTGTGCTGGATGTGATTTTTCCCAGTCTCACTTGCAGCTTCCTATCTGTCAGGAAGTTTGTGATCCACTGGGAGATGGGAGCTGGTACAGTGAGCCAAGTGAGTTTGGTGTGGAGGACTTCTGGAATGATAGTATTGAACGCCGAGCTGAAGTCCACAAACAGGATCCTAGCATATGTCCCTGAAGAGTCGAGATGTTGCAGGATGTAGTGCAGTCCCATGTTGATTGCATCATCCACTGACCTGTTTGCTCGGTAAGCAAACTGTAGGGGGTCAAGCAGGGGGCCTGTAATGTCCTTCAGGTAGGTCAACACCAGTCTTTCAAAGGATTTCATGACCACAGACATCAGGGCGACTGGCCTGTAGTCATTTAACCCTGCGATGGAGGTTTTCTTTGGAACCGGGATAATTGTGGAATGCTTAAGGCAGGAGGGAACTTCACATAGCTCCAGGGATCTGTTGAAGATCTGTGTAAATATGGGGGCCAGCTGATCAGCACAGACTTTAAGACAGGAGGGTGACACACCATCTGGACCTGGTGCCTTCCTGATCTTCTGTCTCCTGAAGAGCTGACTCACGTCCCCTTCACAGATCCTGAGTGCAGGTATGGTGTCAGTGGGGAAGTGCAGGGGCTTGGTAGTGGGTGCTGGGAGTGTATTTTGATTGGCGTGGGTGAGAGGTGTGAAAGAGGGATTATCAAACCTGCAGTAGAACAAATTCAACTCGTTGGCCAGTTGATGGTTCTCTTCAGTATGGGGGGATGGTTTCCTGTAGTTGGTGATATCTTTCAAACCTCTCCACAATGATGCAGGGTCATTGGCTGTAAACCTATTTTCCAGCTTTTCAGTGTAGCACCTCTTTGCTACTCTGATCTCCTTTGTCAATGTGTTTCTGGCTTGATTATACAGGATTCTGTCCCCACTTCTGTAGGCCTTCTCCTTAGCCTGACGAAGCTGCCTGGGTTTTGTAGTAAACCAGGGTTTGTTGTTGTTGTATATGCGAAAAGTTGTCATGGGCACACACATATCCTCACAAAAACTGACGTAGGATGTCACAGTGTCAGTAAGCTCATCCAGGTCTGTCGCTGAAGACTCAAAAACACTCCAATCAGTACAGTCAAAGCAGGCTTGTAGTTCCAGCTTTGCCTCGTTGGTCCATCTCTTCACCGTTTTCACCACAGGCTTTGCAGATCTTAAGTTCTGCCTGTAAGTCGGGAGAAGATGAACCAAACAGTGATCAGAGAGTCCCAGGGCAGCACGAGGGACAGAGCGATAAGCATCCTTTAATGTAGTGTAGCAGTGGTCCAGTGTGTTTTTGTCCCTGGTAGGACACTTAATATGCTGACTGAATTTTGTCAGTTCTTGCCTGAGGTTTGCTCTGTTAAAATCACCAAGAACAATGAGCAGGGAGTCCGGGTGTTTGTGCTCCATGTTAGTTATCTGGTCAGCCAGGTGTTGTAATGCTTCACTAACACAGGCCTGAGGTGGGATGTAAACACCAACCAGAATAAACGAGGAAAACTCCCGCGGTGAATAGAACGAAAGATATGTAAAGTGAGTCACATTCAGGTTGCTTTAATGGTGCGATGCACCAGGGGGACGTCTATGAACAGTGATGCATTGCGAAGTGCTGTGCTCCATCTTCACCTCTAATTTTCCAAAGTTCAAACTGCTAACAGATTTGTAAGATGGTATCCGTGCTTGCGGTCAACCAATCAGCACAATTCATCACCTGAGCCCCACCCATGATCATTCCTGGTTGAATGAAAAGTGCATATCTTGCAATAGGAGCTACATAAACTACTAGGAACTACAAATGGCCCACGTTTCTGCAGTGGGAATACTACTAATGTTTCTGAGCTTCTAGAAAGTCCTAGGTTCCTGAAAAAATTTCATGCAGTAGGGAAATTGCCTTAAGACTCTTGAGTCCTTCTCATCAACAGTACTTTTAAGTTTCAGCCCTTCCGATGTATATGTAAATCTAACTTTTCTACTTACTACATGCAATACTTTACATGTACTTACATTAAATTTCATTTGTAACAAATAAGCCCAAGCCTGTATGCTCTCCAAGTGGCTCTGTAATGATACAACAGATTCTAAATTAGATGCCAACCTACCTATCTTGGTATCATCTGCAACGTGCTTGTTGTTTTTTATTCTTGTCCAGGTCATTTATATATTTTAAAAATACCAGCAGCTCCAGTACTGACCCCTGCTGGACACCACTCTTAACATCACCCAATTCTGACAAGGTTCCTTTCATCATAGCCCTCTGCTTTCTGTATCTTAGCCAATTCTGCCCACATCTACAAATTACACACTGAAGATTTCCAAAATGCACGTGGGACATTATCAAATGCTTCCTGAAAATTAGGATAGATAATATTATATACACCATTCTGATTGTATCCTTTTGTTGCTTCCTGATAGAATTCCAGCATGTTAGTAAACTACAATCTCCCCTGCCCAAACCCATGCTGACCGCTCAGTTAAACTGTTGTCTTTGTCATGTTCTGCTCCATCTTTTCCTTAATATTGCCTTCCACCGTCTTACCTGTGATGCATATTAAGCTTTCCTGCCCATAGTTACTTGGAGATGCTCAATGACCCTTTTTATATAATGGGATAATTCCTGTTTCCCAGCCCTCAGCTGTCTCCTCAGCGCACAGTTTTTTTTATACATATCTACATTCATTAACCTCTTTAAGGACTCGAGAATAATGTCATCTGATCCTGATGATTTGTTAGATTTCCGCCTATTTGTAAGGAGTACTTCTCCGACTACAATTTCCAAATTACTCAGTAACACTTGTTACCGCTAACAGGATACCCGCTTGCTTACACGTGAAAACTTAAAAATAAATAAATAAATAAGCATGTTCTGTGCATTAGTTCTTGGTGAGGGAGGTCATGAAGGCACTCGGTCTTGCAGAAAATGATATAAAAGGCAGAGATAGATGGAGACGGATGATCCCTTGTGGCGATCCCTAAATGGGAGCGGCCGAAAGAAGATGTTGTTTCATTGTCTGTCCATCCATCCTCTTCCGCTTTTCCGAGATCGGGTCGCGGGGGCAGCAGCTTGAGCAGAGATGCCCAAACTTCCTTCTCCCCAGCCACTTCTACTAGCTCTTCCGGGGGAATTCCGAGGCGTTCCCAGATCAGCCGAGAGACACAGTCCCTCCAGCGTGTCCTGGGTCTTCCCCGGGTCCTCCTCCCGGTTAGACGTGCCCGAAACACCTCACCAGGGAGGCATCCTGATCTGATGCCCGAGCCACCTCATCTGACTCCTCTCGATGCGGAGGTGCAGTGGCTCTACTCTGAGCTCCTCCCGCTCCACAGCTACTGAGCTTCTCACCCTATCTTTAAGGGAAAGCCCAGTAACCCTGAGGAGGAAACTCATTTCAGCCCCTTGTATTCGCGATCTCGTTCTTTCGGTCACTACCCATTGCTCATGACCATAGTTGAGGGTAGGAACGTTGATCGACTGGTAAATTTAGAGCTTTGCCTTTCGGCTCAGCTCCTTTTTCACTACGACAGACCGATGCAAAGCCCACATCACTGCGGATGCCGCACCGACCCGCCTGTCAATCCCCCGCTCTATTCTTCCCTAACTCGTGAACTAGACCCCGAGATACTTGAACTTCTTTCATTGTCTGTGTATTTTAATTTCACTCTGCCGTTCTCGATACGCTTCACCTACTTCATTGCCCCAGACAAAATATGTCCTGATTCCACGCAAAACACTTTTACTGTAAATATATTGCTTTTGTGGGCTTCTCTAGTATAATTAAATAAACTAGTTTGGTTGCTTTCTCTTTTAAACTTTACAAAACGGACCCCAACGCCACTCTCCATGATCTCAGCCTGCCCGTCTTGTGGTGACGCATGCGCAGACTCTCGGCTTTGTGACCTGGAAGCGTGCAGATCCATTCCGGATCAGGTGACTTCCCGGAACCGCAAACCAAATTCTCCGCAGCAGCAGCAGCAGCCCGGTGAGTTTTGCATTTGCTTGTTTTTGTTTAGGTTGGGAGAGTGAGCGACGTTGTTTTTTTTTTTTTAAATAAAAAACAAAAAAGTGTCCGAGACCAGTTCAACGATGGTCATTTTGATTCAAAATATTTTATAAATTGCGGCAAGGAAGTGTTGTTAGGTGAGTTTTTGTTGATGATTTGTATATAGCGGTTCACGAGACGAAGTGGAAGTTGGACGGAGATTTCGGAAGATTGAAAGCGAGTGCGGCGTCAGGTACACAGTCGTTTTGTTAAATACATTTTAGATCAGACATATAAACTTATAAAATAGTGATGATTTGTTATGCTTTCTTTTCCAAATCGTACTTGTGTATTTAAGCGAACGACCTGCTGTATTATGCTATCCGTGTTTGTTTTTTTAATCTTTGTTATGATATAAAAGTTAAAAATACAATATTAGAGAACAAAAAGATAAGTAAATTGTCAGGTTTGCATTAGAGAATATTTTAGAAAAAACAAAACTTTACAAATACTAATAGTTCTTAAAGATTTACAATTATAGGAAGTTGAAATGGTTTTAACATACCATTTAACTTCACCTTCGAATACGAGAAACAAATGTTTGTGGTTTGTAAAGTTAGATTTATGAATATAAAATTTTGCCATTATAATAAAATACTCATTCTATAGGATATCCTTAAAAATAAAGAGAAATCTTCAGCAGCCTCTCTTTTGACAAACACAGAAAAATTATTCCAAAATACTTGAGTGTAAGAACAGGTCTAAAGTAAACGTAAAACAGTTTCTCTGCTTAAATTACAAAAGGGACCATTTGAGTTGATATCTTTTTTTTTTTTAATATGTCCAATTAGTGTTTAATAGAATAGACTACTAGAGAAATTTAAAACCAATGTCTCTTTGTTAGTTATTAGTGATTTATTTATTTTTTTGATGACCTTATAAATTGGTGTCTTACCATACCAGTCTCAACTGATTGTATTCACTTAGGTGCAAACCTGCAGTGTATCCACCAAGGAGGGTCTTGAAAATGGGCAGCCCCTATCTGTATATATCATAGACCACCATTGTCAAATTTGTACGATCCTGTAATCACCATTATCAGAGAAAAGCAAAGTAAGTGATGTCGTGTGAATATTTGTGTAATACTGTAACAGTTTATTTTCCTACATTTTAAGTATACCTGCATGTGTATACTGTTTTCCTGTATTTGTATAACTTATCTGCCTGGACTTCCCCACAGTTGCCTCACATTAACACCTTGATCAATATTATGATTTCATGTTTTCCCTTCTAGCCGTACTCATGGACAGCTTTAATAGAAGAGAAAGCTGAGTAGAAACATTATTAAGATCGGGACCAGCACTCTTTAATAAGTATGCCAGACTGTTGTCTTTCTTTGTATTTCACATGTGTTTCTATGCCAACTCATGCCTAAGCTTTAATTAAGCATTTTCTCTCTCTCTTCTTTACAGTCAAGAGTGTTAGATTGATGATGCCAAATGACGTGGAGAATGGGCTGCTAGAGCGCAGTCTTCCCACCATTGCTTCTCTCAATGCCTCCTACACAACATCGCTATCCCTGCCCCCACAGTACTTTGTACCAGGGGAGCGGAAGACTATATCAGATGTGCGACGAACATTCTGCCTGTTTGTTACTTTTGACTTGCTCTTTATCTCGCTCCTATGGATCATTGAGCTTAATGTGAGTTTGTTGACTTTATTTGGAACACCCTGTGACCCTGAATTTGATTAAGCAGGTTTGGGATTGTTGTGTTACATTAGAAGAGGTTTGCTAAAGATGAGCAAATTATTGCCTGTAGTCAGCATCTGTTGATGAATTTTGACCTAAAGTGTTTTTTTTTTTTTTTTGTTTTTTTTTGCTGTATACAAACCAATAAAATTAAAACCCTTTCACACATGCATGCAAACCCTCCGAAAAAAGCAGAATCAGTGTCCAGAGTTGCTCAGTCCAGTAATCTCCCAGACTAAACCTAATATGACTGTCAAGAAGCTTGGCCTGTATGTGATCAAGATTGCAGAGCACTGCAGCAGACTTGCGTAAGATACATCACCATTAATGTAAGATTTCCAGTTATAAGACTTTCTAGTGATGATGTAGATGCATCTGTGACTAGCACGACTGTTAAAAACAAATGTGGTAGTTGGTTTTGCAAAGTTAGGTGTTAGAAGAATGCTTGAAAATTAGACAAAGTGAAATGATGGATCTGTCCTCCATTCTTTCCCTATTTTCTACAAAGCATTACTGTGCTCAGTTTCACTAAATAGAAGCCTTTTTCGCCAGGATTAAAAGCTGTGTGTTCACACCTTGGTTAAGCAGCCATGAAATTCAATTAACAAATAAAGGTGTCCTAATATATACATCTTGGATTTTTACTGCTTCATATTTGATTCTTCTACCTTTCAGTTTCTCACCTATGTTTATATTTCAGGTATGTCTGATTTGAGTATGATGTACAGAATCTTTTTTGTTTAAAGAAAATTATACCAACTACAAAACACACAGGCATTTGGCCCTCAAGTAAAGCTGGTTTATATAGAGCAAGCTGAACATTGCCATTTTGGCCACACTTTGTTTTGTTTTCAGTATGAAAAAATATCGCTCCACTGGGAACTCATTGCAGATCCAACTTTCGAAAGTAGTTCCCCCTCAACCAAACATTGATGTAAGGATATAATAGCAATATTGGCATTTGCGCAGAAATTTTGAGCATTCTCCTTATTTGTTGACATAAATTTCTCTGGCATTGTCATTCTTGAATTCTGTAGTGTGGAGTATGTGTGGCATGTCAATGTGCCATAGTACTAACTGACTACGCAGTGGTTCTGTATTCAGGTGTTTGTCTTGACAGTCAAGGGATGTTGCTGCCAGAGTCCCCATTACAGTGTGCAGCAAAGTATTTTGTTATAGTAACAGTCACTGTATTGTGAGATCAGGGGCATAGGTCAGTTAGCATACACATTTGTCTGTCTCTGTCACACATGCATTTTGTTTTCCCTGTCCTTATGCCCAGCAGACTGCAGTGCTGTTCTACTTCTTCTACCTATGAGTAGCCTCAGCAATGTGCTTCATGTTCAGCGGATGTTACCCTGTTCTTTTCCTTTCTGCCATATCACCAACTTGAACAGCTTAAAATAAGAAAGATGTGAATCCAGATAAATGTGCGGAGGTTGCCACTACCCAATATTTTTGCTTCACCAACGTGTATTATGTCAGGCTTTCAAATTAAGACAAAGATTGAGTAATTAAATACCTCCTGTGCATGTTATGGTAATTTAAGAGCTTTTGTGCATGACATTTTCCTGTTCACTTGTCATAATTCTGACTATACACTTTTGATTTAAGACACTTATAATTAAAACAGAAGCCAGAATAAATAATTGTAAATATATATGTTCCGCTACTTGTAATTTATAAGTAGTGTGAGAAATGGCATCAAACTTGGGACAATGAGGAAGTCATTTGTTTGTAGGTTTGAGCATGTGTTATTCCCCTTTTATGGAGGTAATTAGCCATTTCAAATTGTGAAACACTTCAATCAGATGTCCTTTTTTTTTTTTAGATTAAGGGTAGCATCGGGGAAAGTCTCACAAAAGAAGTAGTGAAATATGACTTCAAGACATCTTTTTTTGACATATTTGTAAGTATTAAATATTTTCTTGTTAATTTCCTTGTTTTGTTTTCTCTGTTCCTTACTGATGCCAATAAATATTTGTGTAAAATCAATTATTCTGGTCATGACAAGGCCTTTAAAGTATCAAATACAGTATATACTTTGTCAAAGGGGCATATACTCGAAAGCAAAAGTAGATTATATACTTATATAACCTCATATGCATGTCCCTTTGAAATAAATACATTTATTTAACAACCAGAGTTTTCCACTTTTAAAAAATGCACACTTATAAAATCAGAAGTGAAGTAAAATCAGGAAGCACATTTTCACACACTCCGAGACACTTCCTCATTATGTTTTAGAGATCATTTGAAGTTGTGCAAATGTGTAGATGGATAAATAGCAGTTTAGTTGTTTGTAATGATAAATTTTACATAGCCTTGTCTGTTGTCTTACAAGCTTGACAAGCCTCTGTTACAATGTTAAGTATCAGGAATTCCTAAAACCTTGTCTCTGTATGTAGTAATTTGTTTTTTCCCCCAATACAGTTACTTGCTTTTTTGCGGTTCCTATGCCTACAGGTGGCATATGCCATGCTTCGGTTGCGTCACTGGTGGGTCATTGCGGTAAGAATTAAAATGTATCCTTCTTTGTAATTATTTTACCCTTTTTCAGCATTGAGGAGGTACAGTCCAATAAAGCTAATGTCTGTCGTCTTTTTTTAGATCACCACACTATTAACCAGTGCTTTCCTCATTGTGAAGGTCATCCAGTCCAATGTAAGTGGATTAATGTATACAAATTTCTATGCGTTTAGACTATAGCAGTGGTTTTCAAACAGTAGTGGAAAGTAACAACTTACATTTACGTTCATTACTGTACTTCAGTTGATTATTTATGGAATTGTAGTTTTTAAAGTATTTTTAAATGTAAATACTTTTACTCTTTAGAGTATATTTAGTAATGTTCCTATTTATTTATGTTTTTCGAGGTGCACCATTACAAAGTACAATTGAGTTTATAGTGGCCACTTAAAATAAAACTACATGCAGAAATTTTATTGGTTGTGATCATAGGTCATGATCTGGATGCACAAAGTATTTTGGTAAATAATCTGCAGTTTTCTTTGTATCTTCCATAGACGTAAATGAGTAGGCCAATGTTTTTCTGCAATTCCTGAAATTTTAAATTTGGCCACGGGGTGTCCTCGTTAACCATGCACTGTGACAAGATACAAAATTCAATTTAGAAAAACACAGATGGGTGAATGGGTGGCTAAGAAAAAAATCAGGCTTGCCTATTTGGCAACACGTCAACTTCAAAGCATATTCAGAAGCAAATGATTTAAATAGTTATTTGTTGACTAACTAGGAAGGTTTTTTTTTTTTTGCAAAATATTCAGAGATGACAACCTCACATACAGTAGTCGTTTGTGCATACACCATCCACCAAACTATGTAAGGTTTGCCAGTGCTGCTGTCACAAGCAGTAAAGCCACATCTCGCTAGAGGTTATTTATTGGTGCTTCTGGATTTCGAAATAGCAGAAAATATATGCAGGATGGTGTGAGATTGTCTCAATGCTACCAGTCCTATCATATTATTTACAATATATGTGAATAAATTGTCAGCTTTACATATTTTCTCCAAAGTGTTTTAAGGCGTAACAAATATTTTCATTCTAAGCCACATGCATCAAACCTTCAGCTTCTCCAAAACAGCACAGAAAGTGATCAGTCATATAGCCTTGGGGTAAATTAAGTGTCATCCTTTTCAGTTGTTATAATCCATGTCAAATAGTATGACAGGGATACATGAGCCATTGATTGTGCCCCCGCACAGAGTTGTTTCCCTTGTGGGAGGCTAATGCAAGTCTCCTGCAAAGCTGATCAGACAGCAAAACACTCTTTCCAAGCGCACTGGCTCACGAACAGTTTAATTTTACCAAAAAGACTGGATAAGATGTTACAGTCAGTACTAGCATCAATATATAACACTGGCAGCAACACATGTTTTTGAAATTTAATTTTTGTTCTTCTAAACAGCCTGAGGAGGCTGCAGTTGTTTGCAAATATAGAAACATGTGAAACAATGCTTGCAGAGACTGGGTAGCAGTAGCAGTCATTGAACAATCTATGCAGGAGTTTATCTTGCCAGTCTTCATTGGTGCCCAGTTGTCCAACAGGGTAAGCTGAAATAACCTGGAGCATCAATTTCAAATAAATATTCCCCTTCAGTGTGTAGTATGTATGTGAGGAATATTTGCAATACATCATTTCCTAAATGTGTGCAGTGTGCATTTGTAAGTTTGTAGTATTTTTAGCAAGAATCTTCTGTGTATGATCATGGGCACTTGCAGAATTTTTGATTACGGCAAAATGTTCCATACTGTGAATTGTAATGACAAGTTCATAGCTCTTGCCTTTCATGGTGTATTTGACACCTAAGAGCTGGTTATATAAAGGGCTTACCAAAACAGGCTTTTACTAGAATTGTACAATAGTAATTACAAGTTGAGATCAAAAAGGTTCCTGTGTGCTTTAACTTTTTCCTACAATTCTTTTGTAGACATGTACAAATTTCTTTGAAATGTAATTGCCATATAGGGTGCATGCACACACTCACACATTATAAACGCTGTATAGTTAATGTACCATTTTCTAAACCTGCATAATCGTGAGTAGATTTGTAGGGGGGCTGGAACCTAACCCAGCAACCATAATGCACAAGACAAGAACAATGTCTGAACAGGCCACCAGTCCATCACAGAGTGAACACAGTCACACACAGTAGGGCTAATTTAGCAAACCTCCACCAAACCTGCATGTCTTTGGATGGAAGACAGTTCACCTGGAGAAAATCCACACAGACATAAGGAGAGCATGGATGTGAACCCTGATCTCCATACAGCAAGGCAGCAGCACTAGCACTGCTTTGCTCTATATCATTAATGTCTTTCAACAAATAAAATGTATTTTATTACTACTTGTATTCTGCTTATACATTCCTGTGCACTTCATATATATTTGAGGGTATTTACTAATTTAATTTGACTTTTTTTTTTCTTTCTAAACTAACTAAATTCAATATGAGATTTTTTTTCCAAGCCTACTTTTTAAGTTTACTTGTGTTGTTTCCATGTAAGGTACTTCTAGTTTAGTAAATTTTATGTCTGCGTAGTAGTCATTCTCTGCTCTTAAGCTTTGTAATTATGAACTAGTGTGAATTCAGGCTTTTGTACAAACTAACTTCTGTTGGGAATAATTTACTGTATGTGTGTTTTTTTTTTTGTTTGTGTATTTTTATCTTGTTATTTAAGACATTCATCATCATTTTCATTCAGCTGTTCCATGTGTTCTAGTTATTTAATCCTTACATTTGCTAATGAGCACATTACTGTGTCTGATGCTGAAGCAGTTGTAGCCTTTCTGCATTTAGTGTTATTTACCTGGGTGTCTATACAGCTCATCTTTAATTGTTATTGGCAATAAATTAACAGAGGGTATAAACTACACAAAAAAGGGCAAATAATGAGGAAACAATGAAAGAGAGTTAAACATTAAAAACTATAACAAAAAATGAAAATATTTCTAAATATCTTAAATGTAAAATCTAACTTGTGATTTCTAAATATGGAATAAAGGAAGAGAAAGAAAAGACCAGCAAATTAAATCAGATCAGATCAGTTAGAAGTAAAATGACTCACTGATTGTAAAACTGTTGGGCCAAAAGTATGCAGCCACATGGGGTCCCCGGAAATGAGTCCGAGAACCACTGCTTTAGTGTCTTTTGTATGCTGCATGTATTTTTCAGTGTTGAGAATACTCCTGCAGAGGGCAGCCAAACTCTTTCTGTTTAGAGATGGTTTGTCCTCATGTGTGCATGGCGCGTCATGCTTTTAGTTACACATAAAATCAAGTCTGAGCACTCAAAAGAAATCCATTTATGTCTGAGTATTTTCTACCTGTTCCATCAGCTGCTGTCTGAAAATGCATTTGGGTATGTGCTACCCATAACTTCCTTTGTCATTGCCTGGTTGGAGACGTGGTTTCTAGACTTCAAAGTACTAACACAGGAAGCAGAAGATGAAAGAGGTGAGTAGTGGTGGAAGATGGTCCAACGTTTCAACATTTACATAATGAAATGTAGAAGCATGCATGTCTGCATTAGATTTTTTTAAAAAGAATAATTAAAGTTTTTCATCCTTTATAAAGCTATAAAAGCTGTGCTGAAATGTAAAGTAGAACCAGCATATTGCAGAGTGTTTGCTCTTTAGGAAAATAGAACAGATGGGAATTGAGTTGCATAATTAATAGGGCCTTATGAGTTGCTATATAAGAAAGTTGTTATAATGTGATGGGTGTGGAGACTGGCTCGGACACAGACAGGCAGACACGCTCATGTCACCCAACACACGTTTATTTACAGTATTTATAGTCTTATTGTGCTCACCAACCCCAAAGACCCCAAAGTCCTGGCCACACAACAATGCCTTCTTCAGGCCGCCTCCTTGCCTTCCTCCTGACATCATCTTACTTCCTCCCGACTCTTGTCCCTGTCTGAAGGGAGGCGGCCCCTTTTATACACACCCGGATGTGCTCCAGGTGCTCCCCGGCACTCCCCAGTGTGGCGGAAATGTCGGCTGCGTACCCGGAAGCACTCCGGGTGTCCCCTCTTCTTTACCCCCCAGCACTTCCGGGTGTGGCAGAAGCGCTGGGGTCCAGGGTCCCCAAGGCATCGGGGCACCCCCTGGCGGTGGCCACGGGCCCCTACAGGGTAGAGCTTCCAAGCCCTGTACCCGTGGCCCCCAATACAACCAGGGCGGATGCCCCCTCGCGGTCTGGAGGAGGAATGAGCCCTCCTCCTGTCTTCCTGGGTGTCCCAGCCAGGCGTGAGCCCCGTCCAGGTGCCACAAGGGATAATGTGAAGGTATTATATTTTGACACTGGGCTGTGGTGAGCCTACAGATGTACTACAGGTCATCATTTATCATTTAAAGACTTGTGTCAAGGAACTTTTCCATTCCTGTTTTTTCTAAACAGTGTCTCCTTTAACGTTTACCAGTCTATCTAGCAGCAGTAAAGGCAGCAACGGAGCATACACCCTTTCTTCGGCCAAGTGCCCTCTCTGAAGGGCAATTCTATTCACCTCCAGAGTCCTTTGCAGGTACACTTGCCTTCTCTCTTACTTGCTTGTCATACCATTCTGGCACTGTATCAGATTTTTTTTTTTTTTTTTTTTTTGGTAGGATCAGATGAAGAGGACCTGGAAGAGGAAGCTAATGGCCGCAGAGCTATAACCTTACAGGTTGGTAAAGTGGTTTTTAATGTGACCTATAGTTCAGACTTTTTTGCTTCAGGCTAAAGTATCAGATGTTTTTGGAGGCCTTAACAATTTGTGAAGAGAGAGAGGAGTTGAAATGCCTGTGCTTTTTACTTGTAGCCAAGATGTCTTTCATTTTGCAGGAGAAGGAATATGTGCGACTGGGCAAAGAGGCGATGGCTGTGGTTGACCAGATTCTGGCACAGGAAATCAATTGGAAGTTTGAGAAAAACAATGTAGGAACTTTTATATATATTTTTTTTTAAATCGGACGTTCACAGTCTTGGTTGTGTACAGCCACAGTGGCTGTGTGCTTTTGTCCAAACCATTTTCTTAATTAAATTCCATGGCTTGTTATTGTCCCAGTTCTACCATATCATTTATTTGTAATATTGTGGTTTTTTTCCAAGAAGATTGTCCAGGGCACAGGAGTCTTTTTCTTAGTCCCTTTTCTTTTTTTTTATTTCGTATCCAAATGCACTGATTTGCCAGTTATTAGGTACACCCACCTTCACAAAAATTCTGTAGTTCAACACATAATACATCAAATAATTGCAGTTTGCAGTAGAAAATAGGCAGACCAGAGCTTATAGCATCATTTATTTAGCACTTGGTGCTAGGCATGTCAGATGCATTGTTTCCTTAATGCCATCCTTTCTGGTGTAGATAGTACTGGCCTGTAGTGGCAGTGTAATGATATGGGGAATGTTATCCTCACACACATGAAGGCCTCGCATACCCACTGAAGAACGTCTGATTGGAAAAGCATACCTGAATATTGCTGCTAACCATGTCCATCTCGTCATGGCTAGTTTATCCCCTCTCTGATAAATATTTGTGGCATGATAATGCATCATGCCACAAGGCAGATAGCTCCAGGAACATGACAGCAATTTTTCTTTGCTTCAGTGGCCTGCATATTCACTGATCTCAGTCTTCAGGCATTTTTGGGATGAGTTGGAAAGGACTGTTTGCAAAAAGACTGTGCAGCCATCCAGTTTGCTGCCAATGGCAACACAGCCAGTTCTGCATGGTAAAACATTCCTGAACAACACATCCAGTATCTTGTCGAATCCGTGCCCAGATAGATTCAGGCTATTGTGAAGGTTAAAGGAAGTACAACATGCAGCCAGGTAGGTGGTGTACCTAATCAAATGACAACTTAGTGTATTTTATTAAACTGAACACTTTTTGATGAAAACACATAGGTGTAAATGGGACCAAGTCATCAGGTGAACTATTCTGTTTTTTTAGTTGGTGTCAGATTAAGTTGATTTATAAACAAATAAAACCTATATGTAGCCATTAAGACTAAAAGAAGCTATTAAGTGTTATGTATCTTAGCAAGGAAGTGAATCAAAATTAATCCCAAAAAAGCTATGTTGAGTTAGCAGTAGTAGGTGGCTAGGATAAAAACTTGCAGCCTCTGTGGCTTCCCTGACATTGTAAACTTCAGTTTTAAGTTATTTTGACATATGTTTAAAGCAGTATGAATGTTGTCTTTTTGTGCCTAGTATAGCAGACGAGGAGACTTGCCTAAATGCTCATTGGGTTGTGGAACAGCTGTCATATGATCATGTTTAGCTTGGGTTCTCTGTGATCCTACTTGATACATATTTGAGATGACAGCATTAGCTTATAAAAGGTTTAGAAGGCAAGTAGGCATCCAAGCAGTGCAGAAGTGAATGTTGTCATCTTAGTGCCTCTTTCTTCATCAACACAGGAGCTTGGAGATGCTGTGTACACCTTGGAGATCCCTTGCCATGGGAAGACCTTTATCCTTAAGGTACTAGCAAATCAGAAAGCTGTGAGGTGTCTTCACGTGGGTCCGAGCAAATTTGTAGGATTCTATCAATGTTGTGGCTTCATTTCTACTTTCCATATTTCACAGGCTTTTATGCAGTGTCCAGCTGAGCTGATTTACCAAGAGGTCATTCTCCAGCCTGAGAAAATGGTTCAGTGGAATCGTACTATTTCTGCTTGCCAGGTCCCTTACTCTTTTTTAAGTGTTTGCATAAAGCTGCTAGTTCATTTAACAATGATTTAAGGGAAAAAGAGGGAAGAATTATAGAGGTGGCTCAATCATTTCATAATTTAAAATTTGAATTAAATTGTTTATCCACCTCTTTTCCTGTCTGAGATGAGTTATGTATGTCTTTACCTACAGATTCTACAGAGGGTGGATGATAATACCCTCATCTCTTACGATGTATCTGCTGGAGCAGCAGGGGGTGTCGTGTCACCAAGGTAGATCCCTTATGCTGCAATATTTGTGGTATCAATGCCGCCACAGTCAAGGTAAAGCTCAATATTTACACTTTGTCATTCTCAGGGACTTTGTAAATGTACGCCGAATCGAGCGGAAGCGAGACAGATATGTTTCTGCTGGAATCTCCACCAATCATGACATGAAGCCTCCACAGAGTCGCTACATCAGGTAATTGCATAAAACATGGTGCACAGCTACTTTCCTCAAAGCTTTGTGATGTTATGTTTTTTATGTGAATTTTGGTGTTATTTTCCTTCCATCTCTTTTTCAGGGGTGAGAATGGCCCAGGTGGTTTTGTGGTTTTAAAATCCAGTAGCAATCTTTCAGTGTGCACTTTCATATGGATTCTCAATACTGACCTTAAGGCAAGTTTATTGATACCTTTGCCCTCTGTGGATTGCATGTGTATAATTTCTGCTTTGTCATCAAACTAACGTATAATTTTTTTTTTCTCCCTAATAGGGCCGTCTACCACGTTACCTCATTCACCAAAGTTTAGCGGCCACCATGTTTGAGTTTTTATCACACCTACGAAAGAGAGTGAGCGAGGTGTGAACACATCTGTTGGTTTGTCCTCCTCTTGCTCTGGAGTAGGAAATTAATTACTTCCACTTTTAGCTCTGCCTACTGTAAAGATCAGGGATTTTTCATAGGCACTGGTTAAAGAATACAGCCCACTGTGGCTAGTTGAGTGAATGTTTTGGGGATGGCTGCATCAGCATTAGACCCATGATGGACCTGTCTAGCACCAATCTCAAATTGCTTTCTTGGTCTCAATGTGTCTGCTTGCAAAGACAAAAATTAACACAAACACTGATGGCAGCTTTACAAACTGACAGGCTCCCTCTGAGACTGGAATGCTCTGTGACAAGTGTATCTGAAGATTTATTTTCTTTGGTGGATATGAGTGCTGTCCAGAAATCAGATAGTCGATTAGCATTATGGTCATTGATGATTCTTTTAATTCTAGCCATTTGCTTTGTTCCCCGTCCTTCTGGTCCCTTTACTTATTTTACTCACTTTTGAGGTAACCAAGACTCAGACTTGCTTTCCAGTTCTGCACCCATATCCTTGTCTACAGTCTGGTTTTATCAAAGCAAAGACTTGGCTTATCGGTTCAGGCAATCGCATTTTGTGGACCCAAAGTTCATCTTGGCATACATTGCTTCTTGGGGTCAGTGCTTCATATTTAAAAATGAAGGCAATGATATTTGGTGGCCTTTTGTTGTGCTTCCAACATACTGAAATGTTATTCTGTTTAAACCAGAGGCTAATTATCATGCAGCCTATGTTCTGTACTGGTTTGAATTTAAATGAAATTGGTCAGGGTGGGGACCATCAAGTGCAGCAAGCAGGCTTGCTGCTACCTGTGTAGTACCAGAGCTGGCATTGTGCTTGATCTCATAAATTCTTCTAGCTGATTTGAGAATGCTTGCCTTGGGAGACAGGTCAGTTTTACACCTTTGCTTGTTTAATTCAGAAATTGTTTGTTTTTTCTGATGTGACAGTTTCATATGCTCACTCACACTGCTGTTAATATTGAGAAAAAGAAACCAAAATGGAGAGTGTTTGGAAATTTTTTTTTATGCTGCTGTTTTGCATACTGACTTCTTGAAATCTTTGTTTTTGTTTATACTGATAATGCTAATAATGACAATGATAATTCTGTCTGTCAGTCTGATTGCTTGGTCTTTTATGTTGTCCTAACTTATCTGTGTCAAACTGGGTTATAACTATGAAACCGCAAAATGTGCCATGCCAGTTATTTCAGGTTTGCAGTGACAAATGCAGTACACAGACATGGCATAGGTGATAAGACATGCAAAATCTGTAAGATGAGATATTTGTAAAAGTAGATTTGTTTTTATTTTATTACACCTCTTCATGTCCAGTTGTTGTGCCAGTATTATGCAGAAAAGGTTGGGGCGGACATCTCCAGGAAGTGTTCCGCACACAATGTTCAGAAACAGTTTATGTGCCGCAGACTAAAGGAGTTCTCCTGTTCTCATGCTGTAAGGTGACCGCTTCTGAGCCAGATGTTGTGGGTTCACAACTGCCCGTTGTGCAAATTTGCAAACTGACGTTTTTCAGGGCGAGTCCACAGCATTAAACCAGTGCCATCCGCTACTGCAAAGCTTTCAGCTCTTGTCAGAAGAAACAATTAAAAAACTGGTTAGATGTGTGAGTCTAACCCTTTCATTTAAAATAATGTTGGGGTGTAGTTTTGTAGAGGCCATGTGGTGCATCCACATTGCCTTAATAGAGACGTTAACTTGTATGAAACGGAACATGTCCATAGTTAATTTATAAAATGAAAAAAGCAGGATTCAGGCAAGATAAGAATGCCATTGTGAAACATGGATAATTTTGTGTAAACAGATTGTGGTCTTTTCTTGAAATGTACAGTTGAGTTCACTTTATTTATAGGAAGAGGTTCACAGCCATCATGGAAGTCTGGCCTTGCTCTCCTTAACATGACCCATTTGCAATCAGCCAGAGATCATCATATCTACTTTTGTCTGTCAATATCCGGTCCAACTCTTGTTTACTGTCGTCTTTTAGATTTATTTGACATTTGTGCTATACATGTGAAAACAAAAATTGTGTCAAATTTCATAAGTTACAAGACTCCTTTGTTTTATTCAGTCCAAATCATCTCCTTGAAATTATTGAAGTGTTTGGAAGCTGGCTTGTATCTCTCAAGGGAGCTGCCTGACGATAAAGGAAGAAAGGAAGCCTTTATTGTCATTGTATCAATACATCAAACAATGATGAACAAGTAATATAAAAAAAACACATATCCTATGACAAATAAATACCAAACATAAATAAATAAGGGACAGGAAATTATTACTGACAAAAGTAATCATATGTACTGGACAGAGAGAGGTTGGGAGCAGGCGCTGATTACAACGCATTGCCACGGCAAACTACGCTGATTGAGATCTTAATGCAGCCGTACAATGGAGAGAAAAAAAATTATAACAGTTTTGTAAGTTCTTAACATTTAAAATTGAAATGGCCCAAGGTCAAAAACTATCAGCAAATCTTTTTGTTTTACTTTTAATGCTTTTGTCCCTCCTGCCAGAGGGCAGTAGTGTGAACAGTGAGTGGCCAAGATGGGAAGAGTCTTTAATGATTTTTATGGCTCTGTGGAGAAATTGGCCACTGGAGATACCATCCAGGAAGGGCACAGAGCAGCCAATGATTTTCTCTGCCGTGGATATAACCCTCTGCAGAGTTTTCCTGTCTGTTGTTGGACATCCAGCATACCGTGTTGCAATGCATTTTGCTAAAACACTCTTGATGGTTGAGCTGTAGAAAGTCAACAGCAGCTTCTTTTTATTTCCACTTTCCAGAGATGTCTCGGACAATGCAGTCGCTGCTGGGACTTTTTGACTACCACCAGAGTGTTTGGGCGGGGTGGTGGCTCTGAGGTAGGGATCTGCACTGGTAATCTGAAGGTTGCCGGTTTCAATCCCGTAAATGACTCTACTCCATTGGCCCCTTGAGCAAGGCCCTTAACCTGCAATTGCTTCATCCTTGGTATGATGTTAATCTGCATCCAGCCTGCAGGGAAAAACTTGGGGGTTGGTCGCAGAATTGACACTCCAGCCACCATAAAAATACTCGCATTGTTCCACTCCATCTGAACTGGTATGGTGCTGAGGTATCACCCGCTGCATGGCTGAACTCGGGTCCTAATCTGAGGATGCCGAGTTGGTTTGTCATGTGGTGGGTGCGGCAATGCGCTGTATCAGTTTTGTGGGTGCACCTCGTCCCAGTATACTGACTCGTTATGACCGGTTAGGAGACCTACTACTGTGGAAGATGCTGATAGCGTTGCCAGAATTAAGTGTACAGAGCACAGAGAATTGGGCACTCTTCTCAATGGCGTTCAAGTTCAGCTATCACCGTGTGTGCTGGCCTTTTAACTGTTCAAATTTACTGCATGCTTTGTTTTTAATGCAATCCATCTCTCAATGGTGTGATGCTGTATTGGCTTGAATTGTCCTCCCTAGCACTATTAACCAATTACAGGTCTAAATAACCCCCCCCCCCCCCTTTTTTTTTTTTTTGGAGAGGTAAAAAAAAAAAAAGCAACCTTAAAAGAGTTTTTAATGTTTATTTCCATGCAAGTAGGGTGTTGTAATTTCAGAAAGGTCCATGGCAACCCAAGTCCTCTTCAACATCTGTTGTTGTTATTATTATTTTTTTATTATTATTACCACGCTTATATTAACTTCACCTGTTTGTTGTCTGGTACAAATCTTCCATCCATCCATCCATTTTCCAACCCGCTGAATCCGAACACAGGGTCACGGGGGTCTGCTGGAGCCAATCCCAGACAACACAGGGCACAAGGCAGGAACCAATCCTGGGCAGGGTGCCAACCCACCGCAGGACACACACAAACACACCCACACACCAGGGCCAATTTAGAATCACCAATCCACCTAACCTGCATGTCTTTGGACTGTGGGAGGAAACCGGAGCGCCCGGAGGAAACCCACGCAGACACGGGGAGAACATGCAAACTCCACGCAGGGAGGACCCGGGAAGCGAACCCAGGTCCACAGATCTCCCAACTGCGAGGCAGCAGCGCTACCCACTTCGCCACCGTGCCGCCCGGTACAAATCTTGTAAATCGATATTTAACCTTCTTCCTATTGTCCAAATGACTTGAAATTTTGCACACTTACTCACTTCCGATGACAATAAATGAATCAATAATAAGTTTCACTAATTGATTGATTAATCCATGTTAAGAAATGAAATTTTTGTATGAAGAATAGTTAAAGATTTCACCAATAGATGGCGCTAGTAACGGATAGACCTATTAAAGGAAGTGTTAAAATATTGATTACAAAATTATACTAAAACAAACCCAAGACTAAAAAGTTGAAAATAATATATATATAAAATATAAAAGTACTTTTTAAAAACCATGCTTATATGAAGTCAATAAGTGTACTAAAAAGTAAATAAGTCTCTCATACATCACTCGTAACATAAAAGCATGGGCACTTTTCATCAATCAACATTCAAAAAACACTTCTTATAATCTTAGCAAAAGTGCCCACCTTTTTTTTTATGAGTGATGTATGAGAGACTTATTTTTTTACTTTTTAGTACACTTAATGACTTCATATAAGCGTGGTTTTTAAAAAGTACTTTTTTATATACTACATATTATTTATGACTATAGGATAACTAAGGCGGATGTCTTGACGTCCCCTGCTTTGACGGCTTGTGCTGTTTTTTTAGATCCTCTTTCTGGAGATCCCAGTCGATGAGGATACCAGGTGTGCTGGTAGCTTCAATGACAAGTTAGATATTGTGGAAGGGGTGCTATGAGAACTTCTCCATGGTATGCATTTTGGCTTTGTCCTGAGGGAATGGAGACCTCTGTCGTAATAGAATGAGAATGCCTCTATTTCTAGTTGCAGGTACCATGGTGAAGATCTACTGTATGTAAAATTTACATGTTGGCTTTGATTTTCATCGGGTGCAGTATTTCCCACCCACTACCTAAAGACAGGCATGTTTGGTTGACCAAATGCAGAGCTGGTTCCCATCTCACAACCAAGTGCTGCCTGACGCAGCTTTACCTCTGCACAACCTTGTCCAGAAAATGGATGTTCCGGCAACTGCACTAGATGATGCAGCAGAGCGTCCTAATAGACCCCTGTACACAGGGCTGACCCCTACACATCCTAAATATACAAATAACTTGTAGAGAATGGTGTCGGCTGTCACCTTTTTAGAAATGCATCAAGCTATGTCCTTTGCCTTCTTTTCCAGCAGCTCCCACTGTACAAATGTGCATGAAGGATTTATGACTGTCCCCTAAGGAAAAGCCACACTGTTCATAGTTGTGATTGCCCCTTGTCCTAACATTCTGTACCATTATTACAGACCACATCGGCTTATAATTTGCCACTCAAGATGGAATAGGTTGATGAGATCGCTAGAATGTGCTTCATATTGTTCACACCTCAGGAATGTTTGCTTACTTCAGTTGGACAGAACAGCCCGGACTGCCTCAGTAGTGATTATTCCATCTCTTCCCCTGATAATTCCCTGTGAAACGCTGCTCCTCGGAGAATGCTGCATGTTGTCAGGACCCTCATGGCCCAGGTGACACTTCCAGGCAGTCCCAGAGTTGTTAAGCTTGGAAGGACTCCTTGTTTACAGAGCGGAATGGTGTTTATGGCGTCACAGATGGTGAGCGGGGTCATCTGTGGACACCGTACATACAGTACAGAGGACCTGTGCCTTAACAGGAAGATTTATTGTCCGGCCCTGCTTTTGCACTTTGGCCGACGGCAGTTGTTTTCAGCGTGTATGACACACAAGTCGCCATTGTGCTTTCAGTGGGAATCTGCCACAAGGCTCTTTCTTGATACAATCCAGCATTCAACAGAGGTCCCCCCGGGCTACATTCGGGCTAAGAGTTGGCCCACGTGCTCTTGAGTCATCGCTTTCTGTGGCTAGGTGGATGTGGCATCCGTGGCCTTCCCTGCCATCCCCACAAAGGGCAGGGCTTCCTCAAGTCGGTGAACTCGGGTCGTCAGAAGTAGGGGGACTTTGCCTGGACCTGTGGTCTGGCACTCTGCGAGGGTCTTCTACCTGCACAGTTCCATGGGGGATGCCTTCCATTTAGCCTGCAGCCATTAATCCTCAGCACAGTTGCACTGTGGATTTGAGTCTCATGAAATGGCTGCAGGCAATGGCAAACAAGACTTCACATGACGGGCCGGCACGCCAGAACATTTTATCTTCACTGCAGCCGCCATTCAAGTGGCAGGATATCTGCTTTTAAACACCTAAACTTGAGCTCCGAGTTGAACCCGGTCAGTGGAATGGGGGCAGGCCTCGTTGCCTTTCCTTACTGCTGTTCTTGCTGTGAAGGTGCAGATGACGAGGAGAAGAAGCCGATTCTCAGGTAATGAACGCCGTCTGTGAAAACAGAGGACAGGACAACTGGGAGAGTTTGGGGTTTGTTATGTAAAGGGGAGACCTTCAGGTGGGGTGCAGAAACTCGTCTTCTGACACAACAGGAGTCTTCAGTCATTGCTCTTGGAGGGCCACAGTGGCTACAGGTTTTTGTTCCAACCAGAGTCCTAGTTGTCAATGAAAATGGCATTTAACTATATGGCTTGTTGGTGCCTTCATTCATCCAAGACAAATGTTATCTACAGTGTGTAGCAAGGATCCTCACTCATGGTCCTGGTGGACCGCAGTGGCTGCAGATTTTCACTTCAACCATTTTCTTCATTTGAACCCGTTCGTTTGCTGCTAAAATGATTTGTTTTTGTGGGCTTCATTTTAGTTAACTTGTTACGATTTGTAAACCCCAATTGCCTGTTTTACTTTTAATGAGCTGATTTTAGGTTTTGATTAATTCCTGTTTTCTCAATAATAATAATAATAATAACAAAATGCAAATAACCAAGAAAGCAGCAGCTCTCCAGCTCACTGGGTTCCATTTTCAATGGTCAATATGCATCCTGAAGTATCTCCATCCATCCATTTTCCAACCCGCTGAATCCGAACACAGGGTCACGGGGGTCTGCTGGAGCCAATCCCAGCCAACACAGGGCACAAGGCAGGAACCAATCCCGGGCAGGGTGCCAACCCACCGCAGGACACACACAAACACACCCACGCACCAAGCACACACTAGGGCCAATTTAGAATCGCCAATCCACCTAACCTGCATGTCTTTGGACTGTGGGAGGAAACCCACGCAGACACGGGGAGAACATGCAAACTCCACGCAGGGAGGACCCGGGAAGCGAACCCAGGTCCCCAGATCTCCCAACTGCGAGGCAGCAGCGCTACCCACTGCGTCCTGAAGTATCTGTGTTAATAAAATATTTAGAAATGCATGAGAGAAAAGGGAAGGGCCGTGAAGTGCACATCTGTACTGCTGCACAACATTTAAAAATAATTTTCTCAGAAAAGGAAACTCTACAATGTAATTAAAATTAATCTTGGATGAATGAAAGAATTAACAAGCAATACACACTCACCGGCCACTTTATTAGGTACACGTGTTCAACTGTTTGTTAATGCAAAAAATGAATCGGCCAATCACATGGCAGCAACTCAACGCATTTCGGCAAGTAGACATCGTCACGGCAACTTGCTGAAGTTCAAACCAAGCATCAGAATGGCGAAGAAAGGTGACTGAAGTGACTTAGAATGTGGCATGGATGTTGGTGCCAGATGGGCTGGTCTGAGTATTTCAGAAACTGCTGATCATCTGGGATTTTCACGCCCACCCTCTCTAAGAGTTACAGAGAATGGTCTGAAAAAGAGAAAATATCAGTGAGCGTCAGTTCTCTGGCTGAATACGCCTTATTGATTCCAGAGGTCAGAGGAGAATGGCCAGACTGGGTCAAGCTGATAGAAAGGCAGCAGTAACTCAAACAACCACTCGTTACAACCAAGGTATGCAGAAGAGCATCTCTGAGCGCACAACACGTCAAACCTTAAAGCAGGTGGGCTACAGCAGCAGGAGACCACACCGGGTGGCACTCCTGTCAGCTGAGAAGAGGCAACTGAGACTACAAAACCGCACAGGCTCAGCAAAATTAGACAACAGAAGGTTGAAAAAAAAATGTTACCTGGTCTGATGAGTCTCAATTTCTGCTGTGACATTCAGGTGGTTTAGTCAGAATTTGTCATCAACAACATGATAACCTTGTATCAATGGTTCAGGCTGTGGTGATGGTGTAATGGCTTTGGGCATATTTTCTTGGCACCATTTGGGCCCCTTAGTACCAATTGAGCATCGTTTAAATGCCACAGCCTACTTGAGTATTGTTGCTGACCATGTCCATCACTTTATGACCACAGTGTACTCATCTTCTGATGGCTACTAACCCACTACGTCACAAAGCTCAGATCAACTCAGACTGATTTCTTGAACATGACGATGGGTTCACTGCACTCAAATGGCCTCCACAGTCACCAGATCTCTATCCAATGGAGCACCTTTGGTGGAACGGGAGATTTGCATCATGGATGTGCAGCAACAGTGTGATGCTGTAATGTCAATATCAACCAAAATGCCTGAGGAACATCTCCTGCACCTTGTTGAATCTATGCAATGAAAAATTACGACATTTCTGAAGACAAAAGGGGTCCAACCCAGTAATAGCAAGGTATACCTAATAAAGTGGCCGGTGTGTGCAGTGAAAGGCCAGGTTTTATTATCTACTAGGCCTGTTTCTAATTAAAAAACTAGTTGGCACAAAAGCCTGCAGCCCTCTAGGACCATGAGTGAAGACCCCTGTTCTACCATAGCAGACACTCCTCAAAGGTGGCGGCACACAAGCACCTGAGAAGCAAGAGCTTACATAGCATATCATGTTTATAGTGGACAGGCGACCTACTCAGTCACTTGATTGCTACACAACCAGTTCTATTATTTTTACCGTATTATTAGTCTGATATTTGTTGGGGCATCTTGGATTTCTGCTAGGAAGTGCCCTCTGCCAGTAAACAAAAATGGGCATGCACACCAAAAAAATGAGTGATATTGTCCCTTAAAATGGACACATAAATTAGACAAGGGGCCCTGCAAACAGAAGTGAAGTTCTGAATTGAAGACCCTTACTTCTCCCCCTCATTTAGCTCATGCTCCAAGGAGATCATTTCTGGGCCAGGTGGTGCAGGTTTGCGACTGACCACCAGCAGTTACCACAGTGCAAGTCTTCAAACTAAGATGCTTCCGTGTTTGAGACCCCAGCAATTCACTTGGCAACGAGGATGAGATTTGGGTGGAGTGGAGTGGAGTGTAGTGGTGACGCTGTCAGAGAAGGTGGGGGCTGAGACACACAGAGACAGATCAGCTGATGTCACCATAAAGTGTTCAGAGTCCCAATACACAAACCATTTGTCGGAATCCGTAACAAAACAGTAAATCTAAGCAAAAAGTTCAATACTCACAGAAACTTCACAATAAACGAAATGATCTCCTGCTGCTGAGCCTTCTCAACTGAATGAAATAGCCAAAGGGGGGGTTTTGGGAGTGGTGACGTCAGGGTGGCACCACCTCCTGGGGCTCCTCCCACAAGCAGCAAGGATCGAAGATACATTTAAAATGACAGTACATGTTAATAGACATAATGGAAAATATGATAGACAGATATGAAAGGCACTATATAATAGATACAGTCATATGGAAAAGTTTGGGAACCCCTCTTAATTATTTGGATTTTTGTTTATCATTGGCTGAGCTTTCAAAGTAACAACTTCCTTTTAATATTTGACATGCCTTATGGAAACAGTAGTATTTCAGCAGTGACATTAAGTTTATTGGATTAACAGAAAATATACAATATGCATCATAACAAAATTAGACAGGTGTATACATTTGGGCACCCCAAAAGAGATATGATATCAATATTTAGTTGAGCCTCCTTTTGCAAATCTAACAGCCTCTAGACACCTCCTATAGCCTTTGATGAGTGTCTGGATTCTGGATGGAGGTATTTTTGGCCATTCTTCATACAAAATCTCTCCAGTTCAGTTAAATTTGATGACTGCTGAGCATGGACAGCCTGCTTCAAATCATCCCATAGGTTTTCGATGAAATTCAAGTCAGGGGACTGTGACAGCCATTCCAGAGCATTGTACTTCTCCCTCTGCATGAATGCCTTTGTAGATTTCGAACTATGTTTGGGTCATTGTCTTGTTGGAATATCCAACCCCTGCGTAACTTCAAGTTTGTGACTGATGCTTGAACGTTATCCTGAGGAATTTGTTGATATTGGGTTGAATTCATCAGACCCTGGACTTTAACAAGGGCCCCAGTCCCTGAACTAGCAACAGAGCCCCACAGCATGATGGAACCTCCACCAAATTTGACAGTAGGTAGCAGGTGTTTTTCTTGGAATGCGGTGTTCTTCTGCCATGCAAAGCGCTTTTTGTTATGACCAAATAACTCAATTTTTGTCTCATCAGTCCAAAGCACTTCATTCCAAAATGAATCTGGTTTGTCTAAATGAGCATTTGCATACAACAAGTGACTCTGTTTGTGGCGTGAGTGCAGAAAGGGCTTCTTTCTCATCACCCTGCCATACAGATGTTCTTTGTGGAAATCGCGCTGAATTATAGAACGATGTACAGATACACCATCTGCAGCAAGATGTTCTTGCAGGTCTTTGGAGGTGATCTGTGGGTTGTCTGTAACCATTCTCACAATCCTGCGCATATGCCGCTCCTGTATTTTTCTTGGCCTGCCAGACCTGCTGGGTTTAACAGCAACTGTGCCTGTGGCCTTCCATTTCCTGATTCCATTCCATCCATCCATCTTCCAACCCGCTGAATCCGAACACAGGGTCACGGGGGTCTGCTGGAGCCAATCCCAGCCAACACAGGGCACAAGGCAGGAACCAATCCCGGGCAGGGCGCCAACCCACCACAGGACACACACAAACACGCCCACACACCAAGCTCACACTAGTTGAAACTGACAGTTTAAACCTCCATGATAGCTTTTTGTAGCCTTCCCCTAAACCATGAGACTGAACAATCTGTTTTCAGATCTTCTGAGAGTTGCTTTGAGGATCCCATGCTGTCACTCTTCAGAGGAGAGTCAAAGGGAAGCACAACTTACAATTGACCACCTTACATACCTTTATATCTCATGATTGGACACACCTGTCTATGAAGTTCAAGGCTTAACAAGCTCATCCAACCAATTTGGTGTTGCAAGTAATCAGCATTGAGCTGACAGGCATTCAAATCAGCAAAATTACAAGGGGACCCACATTTTTTCACATTTGATTTAATTTCATACAACTAAATACTGCTTCACTAAAAATGTTTGTTTGGAAAACACCCCAGTACTCAGATGTTCCTAGGAAATGAAAGACATATCACTGTTATCTTTTTTGTTGAAAGTAGAGTCAATTATTATACAGGCTGAGAGGGGGGGTCCCAAACTTAGATAGATAGATAGATAGATAGATAGATAGATAGATAGATAGATAGATAGATATGAAAGGCACTGTATAATAAAGAGATAGATCGATAAAAAAGCTACAAAAATAATCATAAAATATATAAACACACATTAATATATAATAGCTGTGGCCACATTTTCGCTGCTGATGCCACTTCACACCACTCACTTGGCGTCAAAGGCAAAACCATCTCCTCTCACTTTGTCCAACTCCAAGAACCACTCCAAGCCAGAAACCTTCCTGAGATGGACAGCACACACGTGCCATGGCCACTGAATGTAGGCGGAGGAGCAGGTCTCATAAGTTATGCTCTTTAAGTGCTCGATCATCTCCCTCACACACGCATTCACTCTCTGCGCAGTTGCTCAGGAAGGTTTGTAGGTTTTCTTGCATGTGCTGCTCCCACACCATTTCAATGAGATTCATATCAGGGCTTTGACTAGGCCAGTCCATAACCCTCCATTATCTCCTGTTGAGCCATTCCTTGGTAGACTTGCTGGTGTGCTTCAGATCACTTTGAAAGGTCTATTTCTGATTCAACTTCAACTTTCAGATAAATGGCCTCACATTTTCCTCAAGTTTACTTTGATGTGATAAAGAATTCAGAGTTGACTTGATGACTGCAAGCTGCTTGAGCACCTGAAGCAACAAAGCAACCCCCAAATCAGAACATCTCCACTACGCCGGGGCAGATCTACAATAAAACTTATGAAGCCTAAGCAACGGCAAGAAATTCCTTGTCAGACATCGTAGGCATCCACAACCTTCTTTCCAGGGACCTCAGATAACTCTTTTGATCATGATGACACCACACCTTTCAATAGCAAAGAGAACACCAGACCCTCAATATCTGTGGCTTAAATAAGGCAGGGCCCACCTAAGGAGGTTCTAATCATTGGCACCTCATCTGGAACACCTGATTCTAATTTAATGGATCTGAGGTGGTGATAAATGTATGGGGTGCACTTACTTTTTCTTAAGTCGAGTTTTCATTTTTACTTTTTCATGTACGAAGTATAGGGAAAGTATTGTAATCGTCTAAAAATTCAGCCTGAAAAATTCAACGTTTTAGAACTCCCTGACTCTGATTTACTTTCTCGTAGGGAAAGTATTGTAATCGTCCAAAAATTTGATTTCAGAATCTCGATGTTTTAGACCTCCCAGAGTCCAAAAATACCATTTTTGGAATTATGCGTGTGTCTGTCTGTGTGTATGTAAACACGATAACTTGAGGACGCTTTCACTTAGGTCAACCAAATTTTGCGTACAAGTATTAGGTACAAAACGTAGATTTCTATCAACGTTTGAGCTATTTCCGCTAATCAGAAGCGGTACTTTACCTTTTTATTCATGCTGCTGCAGAGTCCGATTTATTCAACTTTATTTTTATAGTAATTGTTCTAAATATTATTAATTTGATTTGATTTGTTGTTGATGGTTCTTTAATGTACATCTCAACTTTTGATCAGGCCCATTTGGGTGATTTCACTTATCATTGTACGCACACACAATTATGTGATAATAAATTGCTTCACCTTTGCACACTCCCTAATTAAAAGGAAAGCTTTCCACATGATTACGTATACCATATATACTCGCGTATAAGTTGGGTCTTGAACCCCAAAAAAACAATCATAAAATATATATACGCCCGTTCAAAAATACGACACTTAAATTTTTTTTTTTTTTACATCTTCTCACCTCCTCAGATCTCTCACCAGTTTCTCAGACACATCCAATTTTGTTGCAGCAGCGCAGTTACCAATTTCTTTCGACACTTCAACGACTTTTAATTTCAAACCAGGTTCATATTTTCTTCTGACCGAACGCTCCATCATAGATAAAGGATGCTCTTATGATAAAGGTGTATGAGGGTGTGAGATACAAAAAACACAAAACAGTGCAAACGTCGCTTCAGAATAGTTCGGGTATTACCGTGTGGTCACACAGGCACAATACATAGATAAACAAGGCCTTGTGCCCCATAGTTGCTCTCTCTGGTGGGCATTAGCATATCGTAATCTCTTGGACCGATAGCGTGAGTTTTACACATTCGACTTATATGATTATTTTAAAATACCGGAAATTAAACGGTAAAATCAAGCCCCGAGCGAGAACTTAAACACGAGTATATACGTTATTTTCCAAACAATGGCCAATATTTCACAAATTCTGCCAGGGTATGTAAACTTATGAGCACGAACTATATGTTGAAAAAATCAATTATTACCATGTGGGGTACTTACTTTTTGTAGATTGTACAGTTTAACGATCAAAATAGACAATATAGAGAAACACAATTGAAAAATGACAACTGTCATTTTCAGATGGATCACACAATAACCTGATAACATGACCGTCCCACATCGGTGTTTCCAGAAAGCTCCATGGCCTCGAAGTGTTCTGGTGTGATGGTTGAAAATGAATTTCAGTGTCGATCAAAGGCAACCTCGAAATAAAAAAACGACGTGCTTTCAAATGTATCTGTGACAGCGAGGACTAAGCCTGAGACTTGCTGCCAACATGGCCTACCGACAACTATGTGTTCTCCATGGTCTCACACCCACTCTGTTTTCTTCTTCTGTTTTACCACAGTGAGACCCTGCTGTACTTTGACCGCACAGCAAAGCGTCGGCGTGCCGAAGAGACCAACCTCTGGAGTGAGCCTTTGGATAAATCTCACATGGAGCGAGATGACGACCGTGAACTCTTTAACCTGCTGCATCGGCGGGCCAAGACCAAGCGGGGTTCTGAGGTCCGTGCCCTTGACTCCTCATGTGGTGCCTTAGCCCGACCGGCAGCTGGGTGGGGAGGAGGTGCCTTTGATGAATTCAATGTCTTATTTTGGGTGCTGATGCCATGTGAAAGCTGTCAGGCTACAGAGAATTGGAGAGCTGCCACACAGCCCTGAGATGCAGGCGCGTCAAGCTTTAAGGACAGCTGGGACAGGCCACTGAACCCTGTCAGCACGTTTTCATGTTTGTCCCTTTGTCTGTTTCTCTCCAGGGTTACCGACGGCTCAGCTTCGACATCCATGCCTTGAGACAGATGAGGCGCGACGTCCTAGGCAGGTGGAAGATGATCCTTGAGAGTCTGGGCAAGTAGGGCTTTGAATAAGGGGTGGGGAGGGGTTAAAGTAACACGGTGTAACCACCATCTCCGTCCCTCCCTCTGGGCAGGCTTCCAGGCAGAGGCGGACTCACTCCTGACCGTCTCCTCCAATGCGTCCTACTCTAGTCTGCGCCATCCCACCAATGCACGGGCCTTTCTGCACACACTGCACCAGGAGACCAGCATCTTTGACACCAAGGATGCACCTCCAGAGAGATACCTGTTTGTTCTGGTCAGTATCAATGAGATTCTACTGATGACCCCCCGAAGTCTCTGCACCTGTGTGTCCAGCCCTGCCAACCCCTAAGCCAGTGTGACTGCTCCAACTGAACCCCAAGTCTGTTCGTCTAAGCCTGCTGAACCTTAACCTTAACCCCATGTGTCCTGCTCTGCTTGAATATGTAAGACCTCTTGATCTATGTGTCCATATCTAATTAACTGCATCACTTACTCAATATAGGAACATTAACCAGTCATCTGATTTTGTTTCACAATATTAATGAGCCTACACTCTGTGGGGCCACCTCCCTTCTGACCCCTGTCTCTAAACACTAGAACCATCAAAACGTATCTGACCGAGATATTGAGACAGCGTACCTGTTAGCTAACAAAATGGGCTTGATGGACCGAATGGTCTCCTCGTGTTTGTCAAATTTCTTATGTTCTATGTTCTAAAGCCCTTGTGTTAGTGTGACCACAATGGCCAAGCCTTTCCCCTGTTCGTCCTTCCTCCCTCACCCCTTTCTTTGTTTCCTCCATTGATGTGTGCGTCCTGGCCTTCTGACCATGATAAAAGCCATCCGATTGCTCTCCAGAACTGTTGATTCCTCACTAGATACGTCCAGACCCTGCTAACCCTAACCCCTGCTAACTGTGTGTGTCCGGGCCTCTCTTACCATATGTCCACTCTACCATTCCAGCATGTGCTCCTTATGCCATTTCTCTTCCCTTCCTTGTCCATCAGGTCCATTCTCACCCATGTCAGAATTATTCACCTTCTGCTCCCTGACCTTTCAGGATCGTCTAATCATTCTTGATGTGGCAGAAGATTTTGTCAACAAGGCCAAACGCTATTACCCTATGGAGGAGGAGGAGGAGGCGGCGCTGGCAGACAGGGAAGTGGACGCTGAAAGCAGTGCACCCATCCTAATGGAGCAGATGCTGACACCGACGTCCGTCGAGGACACAGAGGAGCTGGCAGCAGAGCTTGATGAAGACGTGTTCATGTCCAAATCTCTGGAGTGATGGGCACACCGGACAGGCAATAGAACTGACGCCCATCTTATCCTGGCTTTAGCACCACAGCAACTTCTTGGGGGATTTTATAATGTGGGTATGAGGTGGGGCGGAGTAAGCCAACAATAAACGCTTTGCACTCTGGCAGATTTGTTCTTTTTTTTTTAATGTATACCCGCCATGCCCCCAAAGCAACAGCTCAGCCTCTGCAGGGAAAACCACAGGCTCCATTACATCTCATAAGCGCTTATAATAACTTGGGTAAGCCATCCAGTAAAGATGTGACTCATACTGGAGGCCACCCAGTAAGGCTTAGATGTGGGAGGTTGGGGGTGGGCCCTGACACTGGCAGAGGGAGGCAGGCTTACTCAAGCAAGTGCAGACTCCATTAATATTTCAGCTGCAGCAGCTGTGTGCCCTCAGACATTTACCGATTAGCCCGACTCGTCCATCAGCAGACCCTTAATGTGCCTCTCCAGATGGAGTGGGGTCAAAGCACGGTGGTGGGCTCTGTCGCCACACAATCAGAAAGCAGCAAGTGGACAATGGATGGCCTTCCCTTTCCAGTCTGCTTTGAGGTTCTGCATTTCTGTACATGTAAAAGTGACACAATGGCGCCTAGCTGGGCATCCTCAGAGTGTTTAGCATGCAAGGTCATGCGTGTTTGGGGCGAGTGAAATGACTTCCTGTTCTAATCTTTGGGGAGATCCAGTAAGAGGAGTGACATGACTAACTCTTAGTTAGCAGTCAATGAGGTGACATGACACCAAGCTTTAGTCATTTGGAGACACTTTTGTTCCAGTCAGTGGTGTGGCTCACCTTCTATATTTAAGTCAGTGGGATGACACGACACATTTTTGCTGAGGTGACAGAACTTTACATTCCAGTTAGTAAGGTGGCTCTGGAATGACATGGCACCCTGTTACTAAGGTGACATAACACCCAGTTTTAGACACTGAGGGACACGTTTTCCAGTTAATGGAGTAGCTAACCTCCTATGAAGAAGTTTTATTTTTTTTTGATACATCACAGCTAGTGCCACTTGTTGAGGTGAAGTGACACCAAATTTTAGTCACTTGGGGACAACAGTGTCGCAGTCAATGGCATGGCACACCTCCTTTGATTAAGTCAGTGGAAGTGACATTGCAATGGAGTAGCTCACCTCATTGGGGTGTAATGACAACTTGTTTCTGTTCCCTGCTCTAATCCATGGGGTGGTACCCTCAGTTGTCGTCACTGGGAATTCTGATGGTCCAGTCAGTAGAGTGGCTGCCCTCGTGCGGAGCAGTAAGTCAGCTGCCAGGACACTCTGTTCCAGTTACTTCTTTTCCTGCTGGTGTTATTAAGATGAAACAAACCTCTATTTCAGGAAGTGAGGTGACCTTACACCCTGTGCCCATTGCTGGTGTGATACGTCTCCCTCTTGCAACTAATGGGGTTGAACCACACTGATTTGTTGTCACTGGGAGACACCTGTGGTCCAGTTAGAGTAGCTCAGCTACTGTGAAGCAGTCACTGGGGTGATGTGTTACTCTGTTCCAGTTAATTAAGGGAGACAATTCCTCAGTTTTAGTCACTCCTGGTACACGCAACACCTTCTTTCAGTCACTGGGGTGACTCATCACCCATGTAGCCAATCCTGGGGTGATATGACACCCTGCTCCAGCTACTAGAGTAACCCTGCTCTCTGTTCCAGTCAGTGGGGTGGCACAGCTCTTGTGTTCTCGCCTATTCTTGGGTCTCAAATGTCAGTGACTCCTTAGTGGGGATTTAGAGAATTACAACACCGGCTCAAAATAGAAGCAGCTGCCGATTATAAAAAGCTGCATGAAGCAGTGCCAGGGAAAGACAGAGCCTAAACTGAAGCAGGCACATCACTAACGGACAAAAGCATGGCCAAGATGTTTGGACGATCGGTGGTCACTAAGCGTGCTGGCAGGGTGACCTCTGCTGAGCTGGGGTGCGCGGTGTCTGAACTGAACCCCAGCATGAAGGAGAGCTACTCCATGGAGTGGCAGGACATGGTACTCAGCACCCGACCTGAAGACAGGTGAGACCTAAGAACATAAAGAGTGTGACCCAAGGGAGTGTAGCAAATGAGCGTGAGAAAAAAAATAAAATGGAGTGATTGAGAAAGAGGGTAAAATAAAAGAGTGAGACTACAAACAGAATTACAGAGAGCGTGAGATAAAGCAAAAGACACACAGACTGGTAAAACAGAGAGATAGAGAGTATTTCAAGGAAAGTGAGACCATGGGAGAGAAACAAAAGAGTGACACAGAGTGGGGATGGAGAGAAACTATTCTGAATTTCTGTTTTCTTACTCATCTGTTGATTTCTTTCATTTTCAATGTCATCTTCCACTCTTATCCTAAGGACTGACATGAAACAGAATGTAGCATAGGAGTGTACTTTGACTGAGAACAGGGAAACAGGAAGAATTAACGGTAGGGAAAGACCAATGCGAGAGTGAGAGGAAGACGTACAAAAGAGTGAGTCAGAGTGATATGTAAGAAAGTTTGAAAAGAAGTGAGTCCAAGTGGGGTTAAGGCATTTAGCGTGACAACAGAAAGTGACAGAAAGAACTGACATGAGAGTGAGGAAGTGTGAAAGATAGGAGGCCCCGCCAAACACTTATAAAGAGTGAGAAACAAATGAGAATACAAGAAGGGGTGTCAGAGTAAAAACAGAGAAAGAAAGGGCAATAAAGAAAGAAGGGATAATACATAAAATACAAAAGGGATGCAGGGTTATTACAGATAATACAAACAAAAATGGGAGAGTGAACCAAGAAGTGACCTCAGGACAAATGTGTGAAGTCTCATTTTAACACTCTGTCCCACTCTTCAGTTATTCTGTCTTTTTATCTTTTTATCCTTCTCACTCTGAGACTGTCTACCATATGTTTAAAAATCAAAAGAAGGTTATTTTCTATTTCAGTTTTCGTAAGGTAGAAATAATCTTTAGCTGTGCACCCTTCACTTTTTTTGTAGCCCTGCACCCTCCACGTCTCATCTCATCTCTTTTTTCTCTTCTCTGTTCTCATTCTGATATCACCCAAGATGGTGATGTAGTGCATCACTCTTCTGACAGTCTCTAGCTTCTTGTCTCACTCTGATACCTTTATCTCGTTCTTTTTTATTCTTCAGTAATTCTGTCTTCCTTGTTTTTTACTTTTCTGATATTTTCTCACACTCTGTCTCACTCTTCTGTTACTCTTTCTTTCACTTTCTTACTCTTCTGTTAATTTCTCTTATTTTCTTTTTTATCTCTGCTCCCACTGTGATACCTCTCATCTTCCATTATCTCACTCTTTCACTTCTTTCTTCTCCTGCTCTCACTCTGATAGTGTTATTTTCTCTCACTTTTTTCTTTTATCTTCCTTTGCTCTCCAGCTAACACTCTATGTTTCACTTTTCTGTTATTCTTTCTTTCTCCTTTCATTTTCCTCCTGTTAGTTTCTATCACTCTGCCTCACTGTGCTTTTTATTTGGCTGTACTTTTCAGTATATTTCCTTCCATCTTGAATTGTCTCCCTCTTCTGGAAGTCTAACATTGTTTGTTTCCCTCTAACACTTTCTTTCTTTCTTTCTTTCTTTATTCTCCTCTTATTGTCTTACTTTGCTTTTTTTCTACCTCTTCTGTCACTGTAATACCTTCTATCTCACTCTATCTCTCTATTCTATTTTCTTACTGCCTACATAGTTTTTTTCACTCTCTTTTTCCTTCTCTTGTCTCACTCCAAGACCTTTCATCTAACACTGTCCCACTCTTCTGGTAGTCTGTTGTATCTTGTCTCACTCTAATACCTTCCATCTAACTCACTCTGTCTCACTCTCCTGTTATTCTCTCTTAATATTTTCGTACTCCTTTCTTAGTTTCTCTGATAAATTCCATCTTGCATTGTCTTACTCTTCTAGTAGTCTCTGTTTTCTTGACCTACTCTAATATTTTCTGCCTCACTCTGTCTCACTCTTTCTTCTTACTCCTCTCTTAGTTAATTTCACTGCTGTTTTTTTCTCCGTTCTCACTCTGATGCCTTCCATTCTTTTCTGTCTCACTCTTTTGATGGTGTCTTTGTCTTGTCTCACTTTGTCTCACTCTTCTGTTATCCTTTCTTGTTCTTTTATTACTTCCTTCTTTGGTTCTCTCACTGCTGTTTTTTTCTCTATTCCCACTCTGATTCCTTCTATCTTGCTCTGTCTCACTCTTTTCACAGTCTCTAGTTTCTTGTCTCACTCTAATACCTTCTTTCTACCTCACTCTGTCTCACTCTTCTGTTATCTTTTCTTTCTCTTTTTATACTCCCCTCTTAGTTTCTTTTACTCTGTTTTTTCTTTCCCTGCTCTCACTCTCGCTCTTTCTGTCTCACTCTTCTGTTAGTTTAGTCTCATAATAGCTGATTAGCATAGTACATATGACTGCTTAATGAAACACAAACTGAACAAAGTGACCTCCAAGGGCTGATCCCATACTGGGGCTTTGCCTCTGCCATTTTCACACAGACACCATTAAATGTTAGTGCAGGATGTCCAGTTGACAGTCCAAGTGCCCTGACTCACTCTTTGTCTCTCGTTGCCTTTCAGGTGCTCAGTGAAGCAGATGGACACTTCCCGCCGTGAGAGCTTCCAACGACAGTACGAGGTCGGCTGCCTGCTCCAGAGGTCACCCACTGGAGTGCTCAGACTGGGGACTGCCGGGAATGTGTGTGAATACCAGCTTCCCTACCGCAACGTCCTACCCATGCCACTCTTCAAGCCCTCCGATTTGGGTGCCAAACGCCATGAGCCTGAGGTGGTCCTCATTCCGGTCATTGATGGTGCTTGTCCAGATAAGAGAGCCATGAGCGACATTACCAGAGACCTGCCACCTGTGACTCAGCCGGCCAGAATGGACTTCACCAAGATGCCACGCTCCCTGGGTAGATCAATGTCACAGGAGGCCCAGAGAGGGTGAAAGGGGCTTCCTGGCCCAGGAAAAGAACTCCTGCTACCTTGTTGGTGGGTTTGGATGTTTAGGGGTGAGGTATGGGGGTCTCTATTTAAATTTATGTATAGTTAGGCTGCGTTCTGTCTGCAGGGTAAAGGTGGCCCATTTGCTCCTTATGCTTGGGGCTGCCAAGCCCTGCCCAGTTTAGCCTTGTTTGATTATGAAAACAAGCTCCATTGCAGTATCTGTGTTCCTGAGGTGGGACGCCATCAGTCCCCCTGAGAGCTGCAAAAAGGACGGACGGCATTTGGTGTTGGCTGTGAGGTGGAAGGGCTCCCAGCCAAGATAAACAACAGCTGCAAGCCTGTGGCATTGACACTTGGTGTCCCCAAGGAGCCACACGCCTGCACTGGCAGGGTGGCATCTCGTTCTAGTGGATAAAAATATGCAGAGCCCCACTCGCTTGGCTTATCTGTTCATTGGCTGGCCAGCTGGAATGCATGGAGCGGGGCTCGGTTGATTAGTCTGTATATGGTGGTCAGGGGTGAGAAGATAGAGATGAAGATGAGGATGAGGGGGATTTGAATTGGGGCTCCGAGCTGCTGAATGGGATGCGAGCGAGCCTCTAAGGGTGGAAGTGGACATGGAGCGGATGGCTGAGAACTGAAGGACATTTGCTGTATGCTGTGCCTATTTGATGTGTGCCTTTGTAGACATCTTAATAAAGTTGTCCCTCACTCCTCTAACCTGTGCAGAGCCTCATGTATGGAAAGCACCTACAGCCTCGCAACATTGCTGGCATCAGCTGGCAGTGGCCGCGTGACGGGCGGTTAATGATGGCAGATTAAACATGTCATTCCGCACTAGAGGCTCAATGGAAAAATGAAAGCAGCCTGCCAAGGCAGCGGAAGGGGGCACGGGCAGGCGGGCTTGTGTCTCCTGTCTCCAGGGAAGTATCATTAGACCTGTTTACCAAGCAAAGGCCAACGTGACACAAAAATACATTGCGTCCAAGGAGACTGTCAAGTTCACCCACTGGCAAGACAAGCACATGCCAACAGCGCATTGCATGCAAGCAGAGTCACCCACAGGCTCAGAGGTTATCAGCCACTTTAACTGGCCCATCAGCAGTGCAGACCCCTCCCTACCCAGTCCCCCTTAGACTGTTTATGCCAAAATATTCGCTAGGTGACTCCTGTTTGTATTGTCTGTTATATATTACCAGGCTGCTTGTGGCCCAACATAAAATCTCACTTGACTGTTAGTCTCAGCCAATATAGTGCCTTTCACAGACACTTCTTATAATAACTAGCACTCAAAACAAGATGGAAACAGTAGGGGGGGAGAGGAGAACTGCTCCTAGCAAAAGGACCAACTCAATTGGAAATGATTAATAAATCAACAGATCAATCAGCAGGAGCTCAACTCCATATAGAACAAATCATTTCATTTACTTCTTCTGCATTTTTGGACGGAGATGTTTCTGAGTAGAAGATCAGGGCACAATCCGGTATGTTTATTTAAACACTTGTTCAAGGATCCCGTCAGCTGTCTGAATAAATATCTGGAAAGCAGGAGCAGCTTCACTTACTACAACTTTCTCTCCCAGCCTTCCTCTTTTTCTCTTGATATCCATTGATTGCTCTTATGTTTGTCTTTATCGTCTATCCGTTCATCATAGGGCACACTCACCAAACAAGAGTGTGGGAGAACAACGCACAAGGATACAGACAGACAGAGAATGATCAGGCTAGGAACTGAACCCAGATCCCAGGAGTTGTGAGGCAGAACCCTTACACCTCTGTGCTTATCTGTTGCTTGAATTTCTTAACTGCTGCTTTGGCTGGGTGGCACGGTGGCGCAGTGGTAGCGCTGCTGCCTCGCAGTACAGTGACCCGGGTTCGCTTCCCGGGGTTCTCCCTGCCTGGAGTTTGCATGTTCTCCCCGTGTCTGCATGGGTTTCCTCCCACAGTCCAAAGACATGCAGGTTAGGTGCATTGGCGATCCTAAATTATCCCTAGTGTGTGTGTGTGTTTGTGTGTGTCCTGCGGTGGGATGGCCTGCCTGGGATTTGTTCCTGCCTTGCGCCCTGTGTTGGCTGGGATTGGCTCCAGCAGACCCCCGTGACCCTGACTGACTGACTGTATGCATAGTGAATTTTACAGCAGCATAATGATATCCAGCATCCCAGAAATGGACAAACCTCTCCATAGTGTTCAAGGCACCACACAGGTACATTACAGAACAGTGACGCTGATAGTGTGACCAAAGCAGCTCGATCAGGGTCACACAGTCACACAGTCACATGCTAAGGGTGCTGCAGCTCACCCTATCGGCTGGTGAGTTCCCTTTTAAGAGCATTTGCTGAAAAAAAGCTAAAGGCTTGAATATCAGCCAATCACAAGTCTCCATTGCTGCCCATAACCTCATCACACATAAGGAGTGAAAACAAAAGGCACAGCAAAGGGTCTGAATTCTCATATGAATGAGAGATTTCAGTTTTTAATGTTTAATACGGGTGGCACAGTGGGTAGTGCTGCTGCCTCACAGTAAGGAGACCCGGATTCGCTTCCCAGGTCCTCCCTGCGTGGAGTTTGCATGTTCTCCCCGTGTCTGCGTGGGTTTCCTCCCACAGTCCAAAGACATGCAGGTTAGGTGCATTGGTGATACTAAATTGTCCCGGTGTGTGTTTGCCCTGCGGTGGGCTGGCTCCCTGCCCGGGATTTGTTCCTGCTTTGCACCTTGTGTTGGCTGGGATTGGCTCCAGCAGACCCCCGTGACGCTGTGTTAGGATATAGTGGGTTGGAAAATGGATGGATGGATTATAGACCTTCAATATAGACATTTTTTTAAGTGTCTAAATGCAAGTCCAATGATAAGGTCAGTGGGCTGAGGTGGACAGAATCATTAAAAAAAAAGCTCCTGTTAAAGAACAAAATTTGTAGGGGTTCAAGGCCAAAAGACCACCTAGGACCCACTGGTCATTCTATGTAATATAAATGTTCGTAAGAAGTTCTTTATTTATTGTTTTAGGCTTCATCTTAGAAGATTTGACACAGTGGGTCTTATGGCAGGTTGGAGTATTCGCTTTCAGTCAAACATCACAGACGGCTACACAGGACTTTGTTCAGGTGGTGGTGGTGGTGCAGAAAAACTGGAAAAGAAAACAGAAAACATAAAGATCAACAAAAAGTGCTTGGTGTGTGTGTGTGTGTGTGTGTGTGCCCTGCGGTGGGCTGGCGCTCTGCCCGGGGTTTGTTTCCTGCCTTGCGCCCTGTGTTGGCTGGGATTGGCTCCAGCAGACCCCCCCATGACCCTGTAGTTGGGATATAGCGGGTTGGGTAATGGATGGATGGATGTTTAATACATTTGTAAATCTTTCTGAAAACATGTTTTCACTTTCTCATTATGGGTTGTATGTGTAGACTGATGGGGGTGCAAACATGGCAACTTTATCCATTTAAAATTAAATCTACAATATAAAGTGTGCAGAAAGTGAAATGGTCTGAATGAATATGGCTTGAATTCACAGTATGTCAGGAGCACCTGTTCCTTCAAATATCTTCTCACGTCTCCATTTTACGCTTTACAGTCCAAACCCTCAACCACAAGGCCACAGTGTCTGCCAAAGGGATCTGAAGGCCAAATGTCTCAATATAAAATGACATCTGCTGGACTGACTGTCCGCTTGCTGGAAGCACATCAGCATGGCTGACCACCAGAATGTGCGTCAAAACAACAAAAATAGAAGAAAAATGGTTTTAACAACCTCCCGAAAAATGAAAAGCAAACTCTGCTTACAGTGAGCAAAAAAAAAGAAAAAAAAAGACACAAAACCAATAAAAATGAAAGAAATGTGCAAATGGGGCAAAAAAAAAACGACATAGAAAGGGTTCAGAGTACACGAAAAAAAGCTCAAAAACAGCAAAGCGATTCCTGGAATAAGGGAAAAGGGCTGAAATATGCGTTAAGAGCAGAATGTGCCTCCAAGAGAAAACGAAAAAAGGAGAAAACCGAAAAAAGCCAAAAATGTTACAAGCAGCAAAAAAAGGCTGAAAAGTTTCAAGTGTCCAGAACTGGCTGTGCAGACTAGAAAAACAGAAAGGGTGCCAAAGCTGAACGGGCTCAAAAAGACAAAACTGGAAAGGGTGGCACAGAGGACAGCACTGCTACCTCAAACTGGGAGAGACTGGGAGTGGGGGCTTCAGAGGTCTGGCCCACCCAAATCATCATGAGATATTATTCTGCATCTGCTTAAATAATTAGATGTTGTGGTCAATGTTGAGTGAATGCTGAAAGCCATTTTGAAAAGAGCTCGTGATGTCCCGCTGTTGGTGTTACTAAACCGATGGTCTGTGCACCTTCTCCTGTATTTTGGACCCTGAAGCTAAATCCATCTATATAATCTGTGTAACTCCAAGGAACTTTGATCTATCATCGATTAATCAAGCTGCTCAAAAGTCCATGGTGACCCCCTCCTGCTGAAAGCTGCTTGAAACCGAAACTCCAAGAGGGACCCCAACAACACCCACCCCCAATTGGACCTTTGCTCTATTGTCAATTAATCGAGCTGCTTTAAACTCCAAAGGGACCCCAAACCCATGCTCCCAAGACCTTCGATTGATCGGCAATGAATTGAAATACTGGCCCACCCAATTAATTCCAGCCTCATTCACTTTGCACTTTCTTGCTTTGTCTGTGTTGGCTCTCCTCCAGGCTGGTTACCATATGTATAGAACTTTCTTTATTTTCCCTCGCGTGGTTATTTTTTCTCCTCACTTTTAAAAGCAGAGGTGCCAATAAAAAGATCATCAATAAAAAGACAGAAGAGTAGACTAGTGTAGTACATGTACATATCTGGCCAACACCTTTATCCAAAGCAACTTAAAACGTGTGAGATATACAGGAGGTCCTCGGGTTACGACACAGTTCCGTTCCTACAACAGTGATGTAACCCGAATTTTGGTGTACGTCGGAAACACACCCTACCCTAATTCACTTACCTATCCTAACACATTTGCAAAATCATAATCTAGAACATAATAACACAACTAAGCCACAGAAAAAGGAAAAGGACATAAATATACTGTACTGTACACTGTACTGTTGAAACAGAAAAAAATGAGTGTAAAAAAATCCTCACCTTTATTCCTTCTCATGTCTCAATTTTTTTATGTTTTTATGGGAACTATGTGAGTGTTGTAAACGTGAAACGTTGTATGTCGAGACGTTGTAACCCGAGGACCCCCTGTAATTGGTTACATTTCTTTTTCCAGACAGAAGACAGGCAGGTGAAGTGACTTGCTCAGGGTCACACAGAGTCAGTGGCAGGATCAGAACCCACAACCTCAATGGTTGAAGTCCAAAGCATTAACCACTGCACCACACTGCCTGCCTACTATTTGTCGCGGTAAAATTAATGCAGTCAACAATTATAATTCTAGTATAAATTATATTAAATTGAACTGTTTCACTGTGTTTTTAATTTGCATCTTACAATTATGTCAATTCAAACAAATGCAACTTGACTGCCCTACCTTTATTTTTTGATTAATAAGGCTTTATTTTGACCCTCCCCAACAGGTAGAGATTGCTGCACAATGCCCCCATGGTGTAAGGGGGTTATAGCTACACACCTTGTTGCTACATTCAACATGTTACTTATTTATTTTTTAATGCAGGGCAAAGCCTAAACCAGCAAGCATTGGGTACAATGGAAGAACAATCCCTGGACCAGAGGCATAAGGAAGGATGGGCCTGGGATTAACTGGCCATAGGCACAGCCAGTCAGTTCATTGTATTTGAAATTTTCCATTAAATTAAGTAATTGATTGGGTATTTGATATTTTACCTTTCCTTCAGTTTTGAAGTTGCATGTCAAATCCCATCGTTTTGCTGAATTTTCAATAAATAAAGAATGGGACGGGTGTTACGGTGTATGCGATTGGTAGTAGTCATTACACAGTTAACAGAACCGCAAGTTGCTTAATTGGGTACTTTCGACTAACACCAAAACATAGTTTCTTATTTTGAGTGATTATTTTTGACAGGGCAAAACAAATGGGAATATCAAGGTTTTTCAAAAAGCCTCATTTATCTGTATTGAATAAATACCAGGGTGCAGAATACACCGAGTTTGTCCAACAAGTTAACAGAAAAGTGGAAACAGGAGAGCAAAAATTGTCATCTCTTTTGGCGTTTCTTGACAACTGCCCTATGGACATTTTTCATAATGTTAATGATTTATTGCGAGTACTGCTCACCCTTCCAAAGTACAATTTGCAGTGTTGACAGAATTTTTTTCATCCGTAAATCAGATCAAGACGCGTTTGAGATCCTCGGTGTCATCAGTTCGTCTCAGCAACTCGACTATCATTTGATCACGATCTTACTGAAGGTCGAGATCGTAACGAAATCATCGACCAGTTCGACGCCTGTGTCTGGCATAAAACTTTACATTACTGGTCGGGAGTGATTTTGTGTGTGTGTGTGTCCGCCGTGGCACAACAACGTTTGATTGCCTTGATCATTTTTGCTCAACTTTGACATGTTCCTAATAATTCATTTATGTGAATGTACCACATGAATACATGTTTGTTTTTTTTTTTTTGTAAAAGTGCCCTTATATATCCTACCAAAAGAGCTAGAACACCCATTTTTGCACAGGCCCACCCTAAAATGTATTCCTGGCTAAGCTCCTGCTCTGGACAGGACGCCCGCCCGTCGCTGGGTGAAAACACACACACACACATCACACACATCACACACACACAAACCAGTTGCTCATTTACCATGGCCAATTCTCTTCACCTGTAAGTCTGTCGAAAAAGACAACCTAATCCCAGAACAAGGACGTGTTTATTTGGCCTCAAATTAGAAAAGAGCGTTTTCTGTCATTTCAATATTATTAACAAAACTTAAATACTTTTTCGCAAAGTTTGAAACGTGTGAACTTTATGTCATTTCATTACTACATTACAAACAATTTGATAATTTCACCTCTGGCTATTATCTAAATATATAATTCTAAAACAATGCAAATACTTGTATGCCTCGTCTGCTCCCTGAAAAGTTAGCGAACTATCACGGCTGAGGGTCTGCGAAGTCCATAAGCATAAACAGATTTTTAATTACGTGCGATATGAGCGGAATGTTCGGGATATGACCGTGAACACTACACAAAAGAAACTTCAAATGTATTCTTCCTAACTGGGACTATACGACAGAAACACGTAGTAAATTACACACACTTTTAGTGCTCCTTTAGTCAAATTGGTACAGCCTATCCTTGAAGCACCGGGTGTAAAACAGGAACCGACCCTGGACGAGATACTAGTCACAAAGTGGGGCCGCCCTGGAATCGCCTTTAATCGATTGGGTAATCAATGCAAACCCCACTAAGTGTGGCCGAGCCGGGTTTCAAATGTATGTAAGTAAGCTGAACTACGCCTTGTAAGAAAATAAGAGCACTCTAAAACGAAAGGCAATTACCTTTTATCGATTTGTTTCTAAACGCTTAAACTAATTGGAAAAACAACTGTAATTAAAGCGTTTTATCAGCCTAATCGGACTATTGACATACAGTGTTTTGCGGATTCCAGGAACAATTAAAAAAATCCTACCATACTGATAAAAGCACTTCAGATATTTACAGCACAAAGCTAAAAATAAATTCCACACGCATTATTGGCGTAGTTTACAGCTGGTTATAAATAAAAACGCGTCTTTGATTTCGGACAAAGGCGTTACTGTCTCTTTTGGATCAAAAAGGAATTTCTTTTTTTAAATGAATCGCTTTTGTAACGAGAAAATATGTTACTTAAGACATTTTACGGCATATTAAACTGTTTTTTTAAACGTCAGCATAAATCGTCATGCGGTTGTCCCTCATATAGGCAGGCAAATACGATTACTCAAAGCATAAACTATATCGTTGTTTATGACTTCCTGCTCCATACGACAAAGCATTTGCTATTTACACAGAGATATATGAAGCACAAAACAGAGGATGCAGAAAGTATTCATACCACTTCACATTCTGTTCATTGTGTTGAGAAAGATTCATTTCGAATAGATATAGTTGCCATTTTAATCAATCAACCCACACTCATTTACCCAAAATGATTTTTTCATCAGAAAGGTTTTCAAATGTATTAAAAATCAAAAAACGAAAATCTCTCATACGTATCATTATTCAGACTCTTTGCTACGGTAAATGAATACTTGTTTAATTTCTTTTTCAAAAAGGTTTTCGAATTTATTAAAGATCAAAAACTGAAATCTCTTATTCATATCATTATTCAGACTGTTTCCTGTTGTCGGGTGCATAGTGTTTGCTTTAAGTCTCCTTGTGTAGACCTGTATGTGCTATTTGTGTCATCACTAATAACAGCAAAAGTCCGACTTTTCACCTACAGTTCAGAAAGTCACATCAGGCCGCTATATACATGAAGGGCCTAACCGCATCTTAAATGCCTATGGCATAGGTCAGGTAATGCCTACAACGTCAGCCACAAAATGCCGATTGAGTCAGATAATCCTCCCACAACCCTAACCATAGTGCAACGGGGCCCTAATGTTAACTGTAGTCTAATATGACGGGTGTTACGTGACTGACGTTGTGGGCGTTTCATGATGTCGGGGCATTACCTCATAGGTACTGCTGTCTGCAATTATACTGTGGCTCTATACACACACTTCGATCCTCAGGATTATAAACCTATCCAATCAGACCCAAATAAAAATCCTTTATGAGTCATGTTTGATTGAAATGGACAAGTCGCGACCAGAACGGGCGTCTAATGGGAGATTATCCATTTTATGGGTTACCATGATGCAAGAATGAAAAAGTCCACGTGGATAATCATTCAAAAAAAGAGCCTAATAGTGCTGCAAAAAGAAACATGACGAAAAACAAATTGAGAGAAACATAAGTAAAAGGCGCTGTTTTGCTGAAAACTATACCTGACATTGAAAAAATGTTGTTTTTTTTTAATTGATTGTATTAAAATCACACAACATTCCATACAAATAGATCAATTTTACAAGAATAGAATTGAAAACAAATCAACCCCCACCCAAGAGAAAGAGAGCATGGGCAGCAGAATAAAACGTAAACCTAGTAAAAATAAGCAAAACAGATTAAAAAAATGTTTTGAGCAAGCCTTGAATACTGCACTTGTGGCTAATGACACCACCCGAAAGGCAGTTCTTAGGAGTCCCATAATACCGACATACACGTGGACATCTCTGTGGTAGACAACAAGGAGAGAAGACGCACCAAATGACGTCAAAACCCTTCTTCCGGTGTTTTTATTTGGGGTTAATATGTGACCTCTCACTTACACATCGCATGTTTGCCACAAAGTGGCATAGTCAGGTTTTAAAACGTTTAATTGATTTGCATCACCTAAGTGTTCAGAAACTGCAATGTTGCACTCATCAATTAGTCGTGTTTTTTTCATTTAATGGTACAACATTATGAACAAAAAAGGATGGTGAAGTTGAGCCGATGTAAATTTTTGGATCCACACTTCAGTCCCTGTACCTTATTTATTATTAACATGCGCGTGATGATCATAACGTGTGGGCAGAGACAGTCAATCCAAACAAAATTGGCGCCGTTTAAGAAAGTTAAGAGGCACGTGCTCGAGGCACGGTGGGGAGACGTTTAAGAAAGTTTATGGGTTCCGCGCACCCGACACCGATGGGGGCTCCTTCCCCGGTCCTCGAAGTTTAATGCTTGCTATGAACGCTGCCTATGAAACGCAAACGAGTCGCGCTCCTGACCTTTCCGAACCCACCCAGCACTCCGCCCTTGGTATGTCATGTCCTAAAGTGTTTCCCATTTTCTTAACTTACATATATTTTAAAAACTTAACAAAAGCAGTTTGCAAGTTCTCCTCGTACCGCCAGTTCTTGCGATGCCACCAAATCTCCGACACTCGCCAGTTCTCCTTTTTGCGCGCGCTGATTCGTCCAGTCGGCTGGTCACGTGGTCATAGCACAGCTACTCGGACCTCCGCTGACTGCTTTGCCCAACGCACTTTGAGCTTCACATTTCGCCGGGAAAAGTAAAAGAATAAACAATGATATCGTTTCGGGGAAAAAATTCATGTATTGGTATTGCTGGCGGTCCAACAGGACACTGCTACCTCTTGGCTGGGCCCTGGTCATCCTTCACGCCTTGAAGTCCACGTCACAGTCTGTAGGGCAGATCAATGGCTGAACGGGGCGGCACAATCAGTAACTGCGTTAGCGCTCCGCTCTGGTTTTAATTGTGCTGGACAAACTGGATTAGTCTGGGCAATAAGCTGAGGAAGACGGAGGTAAGTGGATGAGAAGGCAGTTCTAATGGCATTAAGAGGGAGATACAATCAAAGCGTTTCCGAGTCGCTGGCGGGATTCTAAAAGAAGGAGACTGTGCTCAGGAGGTAGGGGTATGTGAAAGTGCCGGGATCCAAAAACATGCTGGGTGCAGCCCATGTTACGTTCATTTAAAATACATACAATATACGATTTTAACAGTGCTTAACAAGCAAAGAGCAGGTACTAAAGGGTGGCGCATGCCATGTTTCTTCATAAACCTACAAATCTCTTTTAATATAGCACCTTTAAAAGTAAAACAAATCCATCTGTACAGAATCACATGAATTTGGTTCAGATTCCATCGTTCCTGTATATTGAAAGACTGGGGGTGGGGAGGAGGGTGATGTTGTTGAACCCGGGTTCATGCAGTTACATAAAGTTCCAATCCAATGCCACAATGCTGCGCTATTGATGCTTCCATTTCTTTAAGGTGGGCATTCCCCAAATGTTCACTTTTTTTTTTCTTCAGAGCTCTCTACACAGTGGCTCTTGTTAGTTAAGAGATCAGTCTGCAGGCTTTGTAAACCAATCAGAACCATTTATCTCAACTGGGGTCTTCCATTAAGAGTCAATTGGACAAGTGCTCAAAGCCATATGAGATCACAACGGCGCCACTCAGCTTACAGAAAAGGGAAATTGTATCACTTTGCTTCAAAGCCTTCAGGGGAGAGCAAGATTTTTATCACCAAAGAGAGATAAAAGTTTAGCCAGGCCTGGATTTGCACCCCCTCCAGCCAATCGAACAAGAGCATAAATACCAGTATTGATCAGAGAAAGCACAGAGCAGTGGGCGAGGAGACGTACCAGAGATGGAGAGAGCAGACAAAGAGGTCAGCGTGGCCGCCATGAAGGAGTACTACAAGCAGTTTGATCCTCGGTCTTACCTGCGGTACAACTATATTCCTCCTCGTGCTGACTTCACACGGACTGACAGCATCGTGCCGTGGAAGCTGAGCTGCCTTCACCGTGCCTTCCAAGAAGGTGAGTACCTTACACTCAAGCACAAAGCCTGCTATGTTTAAACTTGACTGATCCAGTTATTGTCTTTCATGCTATAGGTGATGTTCATGGGCGCACCCTGATTGATATTGGCTCTGGACCTACCATCTATCAATTATTAAGTGCCTGTGAGCATTTCTCTAACATCATCATGACCGACTTCTTAGAGGTCAACAGACAGGAGATCAGGCGCTGGTTACATGGAGAGCCAGACACATTTGACTGGACAGCCTTTCTCCAACATGCTTGTGAGCTGGAAGGCAAAGGGTAAGAACCAAGAAATATGAGTGCAGTCAGTGAGATGGGGGGAGTGGTGGTGTCCGGCTGTTCAATAAGCACATATAGAGACTCTGACCACCATCTCGCAGTTACTCAATGGTCACCTATAAGTAGTTGGGTTCATTCCAGCAGGTGATTTTTTTTTAGCCTGAAATAAAGTTTAACCAATTCTCCTGTCCTTCTCCTCAGGAGCTGCAGCTGGCCAGAGAAGGCAAAGCGGCTGCGCACGGCCATCCATGATGTGATACCCATCGACGTTCACAGTCCGAACCCTCTTCATCCCTACAGCCTGCCCGAGCTGGCAGATTGCTTGGTGTCTTCTTTTTGTCTGGAAGCAGTAAGTCCTGACCGTACCAGCTTCCAGAAAGCGCTTACCAATCTTGGCACCTTACTGAAACCTAATGGGCACTTCTTGATGATCGGGGCCCTGGATGAATCCTACTATCAAGTGGCCGATGGGGTCCATATCCCCGTGGTGCCCGTGGATCAGGAGTTTGTGAGTGCCACCCTGAAGAGCTGCGGCTATGAGATTTGTACTTTTCAGTGCTACACTCTGCCACAAGATATGAAAGTGGGAGTGGATGACGTGGCTGGGATTTTCTTTGTGAAGGCAAAGAAGAAGTAGGAAGGGGAGCACCAAATTGGGATGTTTGACCTGTTACTCGACAGGCAAGTGAAGGCCTGTACCTTCTTCACCTTTAGAGAGAAAAGACATTCTTCAGTGCACAGGCACAGTCTGACTGTTTGGTGTTTATTAATTAAACCATTTGAATGCCATTTCCAGTGCCAGGGCTGTTTAAATATGAAGCAGATAAACACAGTGGATTGATCTTTCATTATCAAAGATTTACCATCATGTTATGCATTGCATAGTAGCAGGGACTACTATCTACCAGTAGGAGCAGTCCAATTTGTTATTAGCACTGTGTCCTGATCCACTAAGAGGGCATTCTTCTTTTAATAGGGCGAAGTAGGAGGGCATCATCCCATAATGTAAGAGCTCCCCTATGGAAAACAAAGCACAGGTGACCCTTCTTTGTTCCTCTGCACTTGATATAACTCATTCCCCAGTTCTCCTTTCTCCTTCAGCTGACATGCCTAATTCCAGATGCCAACCTGTTTTTTTTTTTTGCTTGCCTACTACTGCCATCTACAGACCACCAGTGGTATACACCTTCCCCAGTCCATTACAGTGCTTTGTAAAAACTGTTAGAGGTTTGTGAGGTTATTATTGTCAGAGTACAATGTACAGTTAGGCTCTTACTTGTGTGTGTTATCTTGTATTGGTAAATGTGACAGAAAATAAAGGTACGTCCAATCAAAGCCAAATGAATGAATTCTTTTGTGTTGGTTGGTGTGAAGCACTGTAGACCTTCTATGTGGAGGAAGTTGGGAATCATAAACAAGCATTGTTAGAAAGTTACTATGAATTAATGTGGTCTTCTGTGGACGTGGATCAAGCAGGTGGTGGTGTTGTGGGTTCAAACAATGACTGTTAAGGCACAAGAGTGGTCTGGGAAACCCAACAGGCATTCTATACTGTGGGAGGGAGCACTTGGGGCTGTCAGGTATGTGGGTGTGCTAAGTGATTATTAATGGGCATCTTGTTGGGTGTACATATCTTAACAGTTGTGTAGAAATTTCCGAAATAACTACTGCCAGCATGCACACTGTGGACTGAAATGTGCTTAATTTTATATTTAAAATGACTCGGGTTTCTGTATTTCTACAACATGGATGCAAGCAGATGAAATGACTGTCATGAGCACACCATGGGAACTGAAAAATGTTTGGGTCTTCAGTAATCACTGCTACGGGTATCTGAAACAAATTAGGTCTTCCACACTTGAGTGGTGCACAGCAAGCATTGCCAAGTCACTTAAGGGTTAGAAGCAATTTAAAAAAATCCAGCACAAAGTGTAAAGTTGGTGCGTTGGCAGGTGCCGTTGCCTCACAGGTGCAGGGTCCCGGGCTCAAATCCTGCTGCTGGTTGTTGACTGTGTGGAGTCTGCACATTCTCCAGGCCTCTACAGGATTTCCTCCCTCATCACAAAAGATTTATGGGTTAAGCTAACTGATGATTCTTTTTCTCATATGGAATCTTGTGCCCAATGGTGTGGGGATACGTTCTGCCCATAGGGACTCTACTGTACATTGGGTAAAGCAGGTCTAAGAATGCTTGAGTCAAAAAATAAATAAATAACTTGTGTCACATTGTTCCTCTGTGGTGGGCTGGCGCCCTGCCCTGGATTTGTTCCTGCCTTGCGCCCTGTGTTGGCTGGGATTGGCTCCAGCAGACCCCCGTGACCCTGTGTTAGGATATAGCGGGTTGGACAGTGACTGACTGACTGACATTGCTCCTGTTAAAGCTAACTTCATCCACAGGGTTTTATGGTACCACTGAATTTACAGAGCTGTCCAGCAGCCATTGGATGGCCTGGGTCAACTCCATGTTCTCTGTTCCGTTTGGGGGCCTTTTGAATCTGAACTGTCGATAGTCATGAACCAAGAAGAGCCGGGCAAATGAGTACACATACATGTAGCAAGGAGTAGGTGCAAAAAGTGTCAAGTGCTTTTTTTAAAAACAATCAAAAAATTAAACAATGTTCGAATAGTGCAGTGCATTGAATCTTCAATAAATAATCAATAAAAACATAGTGACCATGGATGGTAAAATCAGTTCAATGAATACTCCATCCATTATCTAACCTGCTGAATCCAAACACAGGGGTCTGCTGGAGCCAATCCCAGCCAACACAGGGCAGGAACCAATCCCGGGCAGGGTGCCAACCCACCGCAGGACGCACACAAACACAACCACACACCAAGCACACACTAGGGCCAATTTAGAATCGCCAATCCACCCAATCTGCATGTCTTTGGACTGTGGGAGAAAGCTGGAGCGCCCAGAGGAAACCCACGCAGACATGGGGAGAACATGCAAACTCCACGCAGGGAGGACCCGGGAAGCAAACCCAGGTCCCCCAACTGCGAGGCAGCAGCGCTACCCACTGCGCCACCGTGCCGCCCATAAATACTCCATTAAAACAAAGTTAAAATCACAGGCATGAATCTTGTCTAAAAAAAAAACAAAAAAAAACACACAAGCACCTCGCACGGGACTTAGCAGCGAAGGAGACGCACAACCGACATGCACAGCCAACAGGCTTGGGCCCCTGCTGTCCCCCGAGCTCCCAGCAGGGTGCTGTACCGAGCCTCCTCCACTTTTCGCTGCCACTCTTCAGCCTTACATAAGAGCTTACTTCAAGCCACTTCAGCTACCCCAAAATGATTAGTTAGAATGGCACTTTGCCAGACCCATCGAGTGTCAGCTCTACACTCCTTCCAAGGGCTCTTCTTCCAGCTGCCTGCCATTGTCACCTCGCACGCTAGCATCTCCTGATCCTGCCGCCACTATATACTTTTCTCCTTTATACTTTTGACCACCCTAACCCACTCTCACCTCAGAGTACTGCACCCTCCAACCATCCTTCTGCTGATACCAGCATAGGAGAGAGTTTCCCCCAACCCACAATTACAGCAGCGCAGGTGAGCAGAGAGCTGAGGAGACTTTGTGCCAGCAAAGCAGTGGGTCCAGATGGAGTATTGCCACGACTGCTGAAGGCCTGTGCGTTGGAGCTGGGGAGTCCTCTACAGGGCATCTTCAACCTGAGCCTGGAACAGGGGAGAGTCCCGAGGCTTTGGAAAACATCTTGCATCACCCCCGTCCCAAAGATATCACGTCCTAGTGAGTTGAACGACTTCTGGCCTGTCGCTCTGACGTCACATGTGATGAAGACCATGGAGTAGCTGCTGCTTCACCACCTAAGGCCACAGGTCTGCCACGCCCTCGACCCTCTGCAGTTCGCATACCAGGAGATGGTGGGAGCGGAGGATGCCATCATCTACATGCTACACCGATCCCTCTCCCACTTGGGCAGAGGCAGTGGTGCTGTAAGAATTATGTTTCTAGACTTCTCTAGCGCCTTCAACACCATCCAACCTATGCTCCTTAGGGACAAGCTGACAGAGATGGGAGTAGATTCATACCTGCTGGCATGGATCGTGGACTATCTTACAAACAGACCTCAGTATGTGCGTCTTGGGAACTGCAGGTCTGACATTGTGGTCAGCAACACAGGAGCGCCGCAGGGGACTGTACTTTCTCCGGTCCTGTTCAGCCTATATACATCAGACTTCCAATACAACTCGGAGTCCTGCCACGTGCAAAAGTTCGCTGACGACACTGCTATTGTAGCTGCATCAGGAGTGGGCAGGAGGAGGAGTATAGGAACCTAATCAAGGACTTTGTTAAATGGTGCGACTCAAACCACCTACAACTGAACACCAGCAAAACCAAGGAGCTGGTGGTGGATTTTAGGAGGACCAGGCCCCTCATGGACCTCGTGATCATCAGAGGTGACTGTGTGCAGAAGGTGCAAACCTATAAATACCTGGGAGTGCAGCTGGATGATAAATTGGACTGGACTGCCAATACTGATGCTCTGTGTAAGAAAGGACAGAGCCGATTATACTTCCTTAGAAGGCTGGCGTCCTTCAACATCTGCAATAAGATGCTGCAGATGTTCTATCAGACGGTTGTGGCGAGCGCCCTCTTCTACGCAGTGGTGTGCTGGGGAAGCAGCATAAAGAAGAGGGACTCCTCACGGCTGGACAAACTGGTGAGGAAGGCAGGCTCTATTGTAGGCACGGAGCTGGACAGTTTGACATCTGTGGCAGAGCGACGGGCGCTCACCAGGCTCCTGTCAATTATGGAGAATCCACTGCATCCACTGAACAGTATCATCTCCAGACACAGGAGCAGCTTCAGCGACAGACTGCTGTCAATGTCCTGCTCCACTGACAGACTGAGGAGATTGTTCCTCCCCCACACTATGCGACTCTTCAATTCCACCCGGGGGGTAAACGTTAAAATTATACAAAGTTATTGTCTGTCTGTATACCTGCATTGTTATCACTCTTTAAGTTAATATTTTCTTTATCAGTATGTTGCTGCTCAAGTATGTGAATTTCCCCTTGGGATTAATAAAGTATCTATCTATCTATCTATCTATCTATCTATCTATCTATCTATCTATCTATCTATCTATCTATCTATCTATCTATCTTTAACCTCCCACTCTCTTCTGTTTCTTTTTCTTTCCTTTCCTTTTTTTCCTTCTCCTCCCATCTGTCTGGTGTGCAGGCTTTTTTATACCACCCGATCAGGTGCAGATAGGACCCTCCACGTCCTCTGAGGTGTGAATTCGGCACCTGGCTGATCCACCTGCATTTGCACGGAGGTGGGCGATCATCAGCCAAGCACAACAATCAACCCCAGAGCAGTTCGTCATACGCCCACCAGTGCCTGTTCTAAGCCTGCATGGTCTTGGGACTTGACAGTTCATTAAAAAAACCTGCACAACACCATGAAGCACTTATCACATGAAGGCCTATGGTGTCCTAAACCTGTCAAGTGCAATTAGAATTATTATTAGTGTATGAAGGAATGGCATAAACCTAGTATGATTTAGTCTTGGAATGTGTCCTGTGTCTTGATAGCTCTTAATAAATGAGTGCTAATAGAATACATTGTGTTCAGTAACACTAATACTTTTATGTGAATTATACCTGTTTTCTTTTAATAGTATTAGAATGGGTGGCATGGTGGTAGGGCCACTGCCTCAAAACAAGGGTTCACCTTCCGTGTCTTCCTTATGTGGATTTTGATGTTCTCCCAGTGCTCGTGTGGCTGTGTTGTGGTTTCCTCACACATTCCAAACACATACTGGCTAGGTAGACTGGCATTGCTAAATTGGTCCCATTCACCCTGTGATGGACTGCCACCTTATCCACAGATTGTTCCTTCCTTGTGCCCCATGCTTGATGGGATGCAACCTTGCTCAGGATAACGGTGAGTTTAGCAAAAATGTATATTATTTTATAGGGTTTTTCAATAGTAACCACCATCCCAAGTATAATACAGGTGATCCCACATTCCTCTTGAAACCATCATGGAGGATGTTGAAGTGGTAATCTGGTGGGTCACAGTCCAGTGCCTTGGCCACTAGACCACATCACAGGCATAATGCTGTAATACCTCAAAGTTGCCCCCTTTATTAGTCTATGAGTGGGAAATGAGGTTGTGACTGCATGTGTGTCATTAATACCTGGACAGCTCAGCTATCCCAAGTAACTCAGGTGGAGATTTGGGAAAGATGAGAAATATAAAAGATAAGAAGAGGGTTATTTCTGCGTTCATAATTTCTCAGCATGTATTTGTTAGTAAAGGAAACTCTATAGATGTATTAATAGATCTGCATTTTTAATTACATTTTACCCCGTGATTTTGTATGATTTTTGTGTTGTGTACCAGCCTCACCTGATTGATATACTGTCCAGCCACATGTGATGCCCGAATGAAAGCGGGAGCCCCAGCAGTCTACGAGACCTGCTGCGGCAAAACCTCTGGGATGAAGCCTGGAAACAATCAGGCTGTTCACTCTTTTGGCCTTGGAAAGTATTAAACACTGAATACATACAGTATTCTTTAATAAATTTGCAGACCTTTCTGAAAACATCTTTTCACTTTGCCATTTTGAGCTATTGAGGTGTAGACTGATAGACAATAATGGCAAATTTATCAGTTTAAATTTAAACCGACCACACAGTAAGTGTGCAGAAAGTGAAGGAATCTAAGTACTTTCTGAATCTGCTGTCTATATGCATGAACCAAACTGAAAACATGTAGGGATTTATACAATACTAGCCATGCTAGTAACAGAATAATTTAAAAATATGTCCTATCTCTTGCTCTTTGTGCACCTATAGTGCCTTTCCTCAGTATCTGTGTGTGTTCGAACCTCTCTTGACCGGTGCTCCCTCTCAAAGCCTGCTCTTCAGACTCTGCTGTTTATTTTGAGGTGCCTTTCTTGCCTCCTCTCCACTTTTATACTTCCCATCTTTGAAGGCAACTCTCTCGGCATGCCTCCTAAGTAATTTCTCCTCGTGACTCTAACACTCGCAAATCCTCTTTTGATCTTGAGGAGGCAAGAAAGGCACCTCAAAATAAACAGTAGTCTGAAGAGCAGGCTTTGAGAGGGAGCACCGGTCAAGAGAGGTTCGAACACACGCAGATACTGAGGAAAGGCACTATAGGTGCACAAAGAGCAAGAGATAGGACATATTTTTAAATTATTCTGTTACTAGCATGGCTAGTATTGTATAAATCCCTACATGTTTTCAGTTTGGTTCATGCATATAGACAGCAGATTCAGAAAGTACTCGGATTCCTTCACTTTCTGCACACTTACTGTGTGGTCGGTTTAAATTTAAACTGATAAATTTGCCATTATTGTCTATCAGTCTACACCAAAGACAAACTGACCAATCATATTGCTCGAAATGACAGGACGCAGAAATAGACCTTAGCGTTTTATTATGTAGTAGTACAGTACCTGGACTGCAAGTGACAAGTGTGGCCAGTTCTGCAGATGAGTAATCATGCATATCCTTTATGCTGACACTTGCCCTAAATGCCATCACAACACATTCATTAGTACATTCTGCTACCTACACCTGGTACCATGAGCGAAAAACTCACATTCATTGTGCCCATTATCACATCAGCCACTAACCACTTGGAGTGGCAAGCAGTTTCAGAATTAGAGTTGGGTCCAGTTTTGGCAATAAGTCTTGTTTTTTCTCTGAAGTCCGAGGACCACCAGATTCATATACAGAGAGGACACAGGTGAAAGAGCAATGCAGACCCTCCTAAATGGCACAATACCAGAGCAGTTGGTGTTACAGCATAGTGACTTTCATCAATGATGCTCAGTCCCCTCTGCTCAAGCAGGTGGTCACTTCATTTCAGCCTGATCTCATTTTCCAAAAGGACGGTACATGATTACCATTTCCAGAGAATACAAGACATCAACACTTTACTGTCCCAGTCACATCCTCAGAATCATCTCTGACAGACAATGTATGTGTGAGACACTCTGGGACATCAGCTACAGTCTGCTGCACACCATATTTGGGATGTTGTCTGCCCAAAGCAGCAGTTTAGCAAGGCCTGATTCGATGGCATTCACTGCCTGCATTTGCACATACCCACTTCTGTCACATCTACAGTACAGTATGGCCTTTTGCCCTTTAAAGGTAAATAAAAGCAAATAGGAAAACTACGCTGTAACCACAATAGATGGATGTGAATGCAGTACAACACGTTCGCAATGGCTGATGGGTTGTTCAAACACGCACAGCACAGAACTCTGCCATTAGTCTAGTTGAGGCCAAGGTCAAATGTGCATGGATGCTCAGCTGTGGAATTGCACCGTTGTTGAACAACACACCATAGTGAGATTTCTTTGGGCGGAGAAAGTGAAACCTTTTGAAATTCACAGAAGTGAAATTGTACAGATCAATAAGCTGCTTGGATACCCAACTTATGCAAACTTTACGGCACCCCAAGTCATCCTGCTTAATGGCAAGTGCAGATCCATAGCTGATATCCAAATGTGCAGCACCAGCAGATGATTTCCCCGTATTAACGATGACCACATCACTACCTCCAGTCAGGACAAATGAATTATTATGTAGGCAAAGATCACAAATTCTGGATGTCAACTTTCATACACATTAACCCTCACAACTATGACAGATGTATTACATGTCCCTAGGACACCAGTTCAATGTTTATTCACAATCATGGTGGAATCACAATTGCATGTGCCTCTAGCAATGTGGCCTGCACTTAATAGACGACATTCATTTCAATTAAACGAGAAAGAATCTGAGAAATAAAGCAGCCCACCCACATGTAAACCCCCACTTGAATTAAACGTTAACAATGGACATCTGCTCCCTTTGAACCATAGTTGGCACACACCTAATGCCAAACTTTTAACAATATTTCACACTCCTTTTTTTATCTCTTTTCATAATATATCGAAGCTCTCCACACAAAAATGAGTCACCACATAGACTAATTCTTATTTAATAGCTCTACTAACTCCTCTGTGAGACAGACGAACAGCTGCAATTCTGTCTGACATGGACACCGCAAGTCTGCGGATGTAGGTAACATCAATTTTAATTCCCTCTTCCAGCAACAAATCCCACAGCTCAGCCATATTGGTCAGATAGCTCCACTGGCATTTTACTCATTGCTCCAAATATTCCCTCAGATTTTCTGTGGGATTTGAATCTGGGGAATTTGTGGACCTGTCGAGATGTGGGAATGCTTCAGAATGTTCTTTGTGCCCACATAAGATAACACATGTCTGTCCAGAAGCCTAATGTAGCCTTCCTGGTTCAAGTGCGGCCTCATCTCAACCAAAGGCCCTTTTCCTCATAATTGAGCCACCTCCTGTTTGAGCAGCACCTTATGGAAGGCTTCATGTAGTTTACAACATACCAGTTGCCTCGCATCATTCAAGTACAGGCAGAAACACAACTCATCCGACCAGACAACACATTTCCAGGCATCAGCCACCCAGTGTTTGTGGCTCCGCACCCCCTGTAACTGTGCAGCTTTGTGAATAGCTGTCAGCAAGGGCCTCTCCAGTGGTACTCTGCTCCAGATACCCGTGGCATGCAGTTTCCTTTTGAATGTTTGTTTAGAAATGGCTTGTTGTGGGCCTGCACTGACTGTTGACAGCAACTCTTGCCTGGTGGCAAAGTGGTTTGCTGTCACAATGGGGGAAACACGGTGACGGTCCCTATCTGTGAGCAGCATCTTTCAACTGTAGTTCTGGCAGCAATTAGCAGTCGACTGTGATGTACACCACTGCTGGCCGCAATTTGACATACATGCAAACTTGGCAACGTCTTGAACACTATACCCAAATACAATAACTCATGTTGTACAACCCATTTTTCATGGAGAGAACCAAACAAATGTGGTACGCCACTACTCCTTGTCACTCTTAGAGCCCCATAGCACACGATATAGCTATTTGTAGGACAGTGTTTGTACTAGGATGCCCGCTGTTGGGGTCTGAAGCATGTATCACCTCTTACACGGATAGTGACAAATTGATTTTAGCCACAAGCTTATTTTTGAAAGTGGCACAGGAGGTTGCATTTCTGCCCCAGAGCCCTAAGGCCCAGTTCTATTTTTGGCATGAGACATCATCTGGTCGAAGTTTGCATGTTCTCTCCGTATTCATTTGGTTTCCCTTCCATAGTCCAAAAATACATTTAGGGGGACTGACACCTCTTGATTTGCCCAGTGTGGGCGAGTAAGCGAGTGTGGCCTGAAATGGACTGGCATTCTAGCCATGGTTGGCTGGTTCCTACCACGCATTCAAAAGACTGCATCTCTCTGTGACTTGGTAATAGAAAATGCAGATTCACAACATGGAGGAATATTCTCAGATTCATTCTGTGAATGTATTAGTGTTGGATGACCCCATATTGGATAATACAGGTGAAGAAAACTGAACACATTTTTAAACTAACAAATTAATTTGGACTTTTTATAACGCACCGCACTTATAAGTCACCATTAATATAATTTATGTGCGGATGTGAGAAAAGAAACAAAAAAAAACCAAGTTGTCTTTTCTGTTTTAATGGAATACCTAAAGCGCACAGGTGTTTCTCTTGTTTATCTCCCAATGTCATTTATCTGGTCGCCGCCAGTTGGGCCCACCCTTATCATTACTTCCAGGCATGTTGGACAGCCCCATTTTTAAGTTTGATTAAATTAGTGGCGTCTCTCTATTGAGCGACTTATGGGAACTGTTTATCTGCAGTGGCCAGAAATCAAATCCAGACCTTTCCACTTGTCTGTAGAAAGCTTTCTGCCTCTGGCAGCCTTTCATGTTGATGGATTTGATGATTTGGTGTTTGTTGGCTCTTCCTGCCATCCAGAAGCTTTCACCCTGGCTCAGTGATTTGGGTGTTTGTCGGAGACAGTGTCTCCGAATCACTCATTTGTAAAAGCCTGGACACCTTTAAAGCGGGTCATTCAGCTACCCAAAATAACAAAAAAGGCACATTAGGAGATACAATTCATTTATTGTGGAATCATTTCAGAACACACCCTCACCATGGCTGAGATTAACCCCTCTCCACACCTCTGGCCATCACTCTACAAAGACAAATGGGACTCTAGGTTCAACTGGCGTCCTGTGGAGTGAAGGCCGTCCACCTCACACTTTCTCAGTCCATGTTTTACACAAGAGACTTGTTTGTCATTTCTACGCTAGAAGGCAAAATGTTTAGAATGGGGCTGCATGTCTCCAGAATTTGCAGACTACAGGACAACTCTTTTACCTTCTTGAATGAATAACACAAAAAACAACACATCCTTGTGAAAAGGGTGCAAGTGCTTAGAAGTAATGCAGAACTGAATTCTACACCACAAAGGTGCACCGAGGGAAAGGCAAAGAGACACATGACCCAGAAACACTCAAAGGACTCCTAGCCATTTTCCACATCAGTCCAAGAAAGGCTGAAAAACAAAGGTACCCTCACAGTCCCAAACAAGAAATGTCCATAAGAGGAGACTGCAAAGGGAAACACAGAGAAACTGCTGGGAATAACAACAGGAAGATGCCACCTAGCAGGAACAGGGTTTAGATAGAATTGGCCTGAAAGTTGGCTTGGGAAGTTGTTGGGGTCACAAAGAGCCTTAAAAATCCACATTATTGATTTGAATTGGCAACATAGCAAAGAACTGGGTGAAGGCAGCTGAGGTGACTGATGCACTTGAAATGAGGAAATCAAATTAAATTATAATAAAAAAAAATTATTGGAGAAAAGCAGCAAAATAAGGAAAATGAGGAAATGATCACAACAAGAAGGGACCCCTCTCCCGGGTGCTGGCAGCTGCTCTAAGGCACATCGATCCAACACAGGGCACTTTACCATTGACCTGTCAGCACTCTCCATCGGGTTCTGTCAGCACCAGGGAGTTTGTAGTCACCCGACAAGGAGTGTGCTACCTGACAGTCAAGGCAAGACTGAGTGAATGTAGCACAAGGAAAAATGATTTAATAAGGTCAGAAAATCAGTCCTACGTGGCACGTCAGTCAGAAGCTCCAATGGGTCATCAAGGTAAGTCTTCATGTTGCTCACTGGAGTACCTAGTCCAACTTCAGGCCCCGCTTCTGCGTGTTGAGGAGGTACAGGCTATCGTCGATCAGGAAACTGCAAGGAAAATTGAAACCGGAGCCGGGTAAGATACAGAGCCATAAATAGAAAATGCCACAGGATCAAAGTGGGCACAGGCTCACCTGTAGAAGAGGAAGTGAATAGGAATGGTACTGATGTGCCAGACAGCATGAGCGTCGAGGACCCACAGGAGAGGTGGAAAATCGAGAAGCTCCAACAGGGCCAATCCATGGAGCAGCAGTACAACAATGGTGCACTTCCAAGTATACGGCAGTGTACGCCGATTCCGTGTACACCAGCCTAGCCACCAGAGGAGGTTGATAACACCTGGAGAGAGAGAGAGAGAGAGAGAGAGAGAAAGATTGGGGTTGATGAAGGTGTAATAAATGAGTACTCAGCCCTTACAGATTGGTCACTATAGAGTCTTTTGCATCCCACCTACCTATAGCGCTGTTAGCAAACATGTTATAGCCATAGTCGAAGCTAACAAATGTCAAGTAGGAAACATGAGATGCGAAAAGCAGGATGAGAAGAAGTCCAAAGAAGCTGGAAAGAATGGGCCGTTGAAGTCCAAGTGTCCTGCATTGAGATACAAAAATATTACCACCTTTAATGACTGGACCCGTAATTCACTACTCCGCGGCTAAAATAGATTTTTTGCAGCTCTGGCACAATGTTTATCTCTAGGGACCTGGTCTTGAAGCCTAGTCTGGTTACTGTCCATATAAAGTTTGGTCTCTACATGTTTTCTCATGGCATGCGGGTTAGCTTGACTGATGATTCTAAATTGGTACGGTTTGTATGAGTGTTGGTTTGTGTATGCCCAGTGATAAGCTGGCTTCCGTTTGGTGCAGTTTAACCCAGGAAGGTTTTCAGCTCTATGAGACCCTCTAATGGAAAAAGTTAATGTATGAATGGAGATCTGTTAGACACTATAACCCTATAATGAGATGGAGGTTATGCTTTGGAGTGAATACAGTGCATGGATAATCCAGTTGGAAGTTTTGGATTTTTTTTAAATGTCTCTATAATGTAGCTTTAGTAGCTTGCATGCTTTATTTACAGCCATGGCTGGCAAACACAACAACAACTGGTTTCCCATTTTCAATTATGGCATTCAGTGGATACACCATAGCAACACTGGAATGAATGAATGAATGAATGAAGACAGCTCATAAAACCACATTGACAAGGTTTGCTGCAGAAAGCAAATCTAGTGCATTGTCCTCTGTACTGTACATGCCTTACTTTGTACACTAGTGCCCCCACATTGCACAAGGTGTGGTGGTTCAGAGCACACTTGTGATAGAGGAGTGCTGCTAACAAACACTCTGCCGACAAGCCAGACATGTATTTCCAAATATCCACTGTTCACTATATGGCACATGAATGGCAACAGACCCTCAGAGACTTGAATACTGATAATGGAGGCCCTCCTCCAACATTTACCCTTTTTACACAAGCAGACTATCTCAGGAATTTACCCATAAATTGCTAGATGAAGGTCATGTGTGTGGAAAGCATAGACAAGAATTCCAGTAAATTCAACCTGCCAATTTCAATTGAAAATGCCTTGTGTACATCCTAGGGAAGCATATGTTTGAACAAATAAGCATAGGACTATGGAGGTTATCGAGTCAAAAATAAATAAAAATTCATGAATGAAAAATACATGCAAAAATAATAGATTTCCTTAATACCGATGTCTACTGTATATGTATATATATAAAACATAAAATTTACAGATAGTATGCTATGGTATACCTACTATAATATGAATTTCCCCCTGGGATTAATAAAGTATCTATCTATCTATCTATCTATCTATCTATCTATCTATCTATAAGATAGCTACTGGACAGACAAAAACATCAATTACATTGATCAACAAAATTAATTTGTGAAGTACAGCATAAATACCAATGCTGATGATCAATAAAATACATAGTCCACTGAACAAAGTCAAAAGACTGCAGTAGATCTTGTAAAGTGTGCCAGTAAAAGCATGAACTGTTATGCCCATTCAAAATCACTTCTTCATATGGAGACATTAAACTTCCCTACTTGTCAACAGACCCCATTAAGTTTCACTGCTTCTTTTAACTTTATATAGTGTCCTACACAATATGTTGGTCACTGCTGGAATTGGGCAAAATAAAAGCAGCAGAGATCAATAGTTAACACAGAAGGCAAAGCGTAGAACCCATAATTTTTGAAGCAGTAAGATATATTTTACTGAATTCTGAAAGATCAACCAATCTTTATTTTATAGTGCCACACACAGAATGTGCCACCTCTAGGCATTTCACACAGCAAACAAGATTATCAAGGTTAGGATTTCAAAAGAGTGTGACTCACACTTTAAAACCGTTTTTAATTATCTTTGTGCCGATTATGTCTAAGCAGATGACTGAGATAATGACTTCACAAAACCCGTGTCGGAGGGGCCTGTAATTCTTTGGTACTCAAAATAAAGAGGCATTTATGCATTTTGACTGACAGAAATACCCTCCAATTATAAGAGTTTTAGAGCTGAATCTTAAAGAGGGAGGCACAGTGCTTTCTCGGGGTCAGGAATCAGTGAATTTGCTCGGGTCCTAATAACAACATTCTGTATATGCTTAGGCTAAAGGAAAAAAGGATGGAAAACACTAAAACCTCATACAGACTACAATCTTCATAAGAAAGAAAGAAAGAAAGAAAGAAAGAAAGAAAGAAAGAAAGAAAGAAAGAAAGAAAGAAAGAATCACCCCCCCACCTTGAGACCTCTACATAAAAAAGCTTCACCCACCTCACACAGCACAGGTAGATGGAATACAAAATGACAGCTGACGCGCAGAAGTAATCCATCTTCTAGGAACAAGAAGAGGCAGAAAAGGCAGATTAGCCAAGATCCATCCAATCTCAGGAATGTCCGTCTAGTCACCCTCCCAATTCCGGCTCACCTCTGTCACGAACGTATCTCGAGTGTGAAACACGGTGGACCAAAACCAGGCATTCAGAGACACCTGAATGAAAAAGAGCTGTAGATCAGTATGAGGCTGCTGGCTCAGGATCTGCTACATAAAGGTCTTTACCACCAGGAGGGAACAGTTGAAAAACTGCAGGACACCTTAATGTTTTGTTCTGTTAGGCTGATACCTCTACTTTCATGTTGAAGTGTGTCCATGTTCATGATTTATCAGTGTGTGAGCTTTACAATTGCTTCCACAGGCCTTTATTGTCTGATGATTACACAGCTCTGCAGTAGGCTGCCTGCTGGGACTGTGCCGTCAGGCCCAGAGTTCAGGATACATTGTTCTTCTAAACCTTAACAGCATACCACCCAGCCCCTTAGCTCACCATGGAGAATGCGCAGCAGGTCTGGTACATTGGTGACTGCTTTGGCACGATGCTCCGATATCGAATCAGCATCAGCAGGCAGGCCAGCCCGTTCAGGAGGGAGGCTACAGCTGAGGCGGGCTCTTCAAAGCACAGGAACCTGGTGAAGGGCCACTGCACAAAACAAAAGACAAAGTGGCCCATCTGGTTAGCATCCGGTAATTACACCTCATGCTGAAAGAGGGAGCCCAGATACTCACCTTCCCGTGGAACTGAGGCACTGGATAACCCTCCGCAACATACAGACCCACTGTAACCCACATGCACAGATACCGGCATTCATCACTGCAGCTCCAGCCTAAAAGGCAACCAGAGTGTGAGTCAGCATGGGGTGACAAGCAGAGATGTAGCAACATGTCAAGCTCAGAGAATAACATGACTTTTAGCAGACTTGAAAGCATGCACAGAAGATATCTACTTACAGAGCTGGGAGCAGGCAAACAGGCAAATACATAACAAGCAGACCTAATAACATGTGCACAGCATGCAGACTGGGACACACGCACTTACACATTCAGATAGTCTGCTTACAAACAGATAGTTCAAGAAATAGACAAGACCACAAAAGGCATATGGACCTGAAGGAAAACACACATGCATGTACAAACCCTATATCACATGTATATACATGCGACATGTTTACACTCAAATCATGGAATGCATACAAACACATACAACAAGCAAACGTTCTAACAGGCAAACAAGAATATGCACTCTTGAAGGCACATGCTACACACCTTATTGTTTATATATACGGATAGTTGAACATGCTTATATAACAAGGAGAAAAATGCATGTTTACATGCAAATCTTACAGCACACATGCATAACACATATCAGTGACCACACACAGACCCACAAACCACAGAACAATGTATTGACCAGACATGGGCACGCACACAGCCATGGTCAACACACACACCTGGTGATATACACACACAGGATGTCAACATTCAGTCATGGGACCATGTAAAAACATAGAAAAAAATATGCTGAGCACAGGAAACGTACAGACACAACATGGGAGCACATACACACATACATGAACACAATAAATGAGGAGGGTGAGCCATTGAAGACTTTATAATGTATGATGAAGTGAGGAATCCTCTGCTTTGTTGGGGTATAACCAAGCAAGTGGCATATAAAAAGGAGTAAGAACTAATCAGGTAAGCAGATTTATATTTTCTAATGATTAAAATAAAGTTATGTATTTTAATCAATTCTTGTCTATCTGGGCCGTTAATGATCTGTTGGGCACAGCCATCAGCAGTGTTTCTGTCTGTGGAGAGAATGTCGAGCACGTCGAGAGGTTTACTTACCTCGGCAGCAACATTCATGTCTCTGGTGACTTTTCATATGAAGTCAGTAGACGGACTGGGAGAGCATGGGGGGTCAATGAGGTCGCTGAAAAGGAGTATGTGGCACTCCCAGTATCTCTGCAAAAGGATGAAGGTCCAAGTGTTTAAAGTCCTGTTGCTTCCTGTCTTGCTATTCGGTTGTGAGACATGGACGAAGGGTCCTGAGATGAAGAACCTTTGGTACCGTGCGTCTTTGGAGAATTCTTGGGTACCACTGGTTTGACTTTGTGTCGAAAGAGTGGTTGCTTACGGAGTCCCAAATGAGGTACATTACCTTCATTGTGAGGAAGCATCAGTTACAGCACTACGGCCATGTTGTGTGATTCCCCAAGCGTGATCCAGCTCGCAGGATTCTCATTGTTGAGGATCCGAGCAGTTGGACTTGGCCAATGGGACGCCTATGTAACCCCTGGCTGTGGCAGGTCATTTCTAAAGGTGGGACAGGAACACGTGTCTGCCTAGGTGGTTGCCAACTGGAATCCCGAGCATTTGCATCATGTGTTTGAGTACAGAAACACGCTGTACCAGTACGTGCTCCCTAACCTGACCTGACCTTGTTTATCATGGTACCTGAGAGTGGAGATGTGCTGCATGTTTGTTGAACATGCAAATAAGGATTTCACTACAGTAATCCCTCCTTGATCACGGGGGGTTCTGGAACGCAAGGTGAAAATCCGCGAAGTAGAAACCATATGTTTATATGGTTATTTTTATATTGTCATGCTTGGGTCACAGATTTGCACAGAAACACAGGCGGTTGTAGAGAGACAAGAACTTTATTCAAACACTGCAAACAAACATTTGTCTCTTTTTCAAAAGTTTAAACTGTGCTCCAAGACAAGACAGAGATGACAATTCCGTCTCATAATTAAAAGAATGCAAACATATCTTCCTCTTCAAAGGAGTGCGCGTCAGGAGCAGAGAATGTCAGAGAGAGAGAGAGAAAAAAGCAAACAAAAATCAATAGGGCTGTTTGGGCTTTTAAGTATGCGAAGCACCGCCGGACAAAGCAGCTGCAAGGATGTACAATGTAAAGGTAGTCTTTCAACATTTTTAGACGAGCGTCCGTATCATCTAGGGGTGCGAACAGCCCCCCTGCTCACACCCCCTCCGTCAGGAGCAGAGAATGTCAGAGCGAGAGAGAGAGAGAAAAGCAAACAATCAAAAATCAATACGTGCTGTTTGATCTTTTAAGTATGCGAAGCACAGTGCGGGAAGCATATCGCTTGACAAAGCAGCCACATGTAAGCTCAGCAAGGAAGAGAGCAATGTGAAGGTAATCTTTCAGCGTTTTTTGAGGAGCGGCCGTATCCTCTAGGGGTGCGAACAGTCCCCGTGCTCAAAATATAGTTGAGGAGTTTTATTTAATACGTAATACGCGCTCTGGTTGGGAAGCTTCTCAGCCATCTGCCAATAGCGTCCCTTGTATGAAATCAACTGGGCAAACCAACTGAGGAAGCATGTACCAGAAATTAAAAGACCCATTGTCCGCAGAAATCCGCGAACCAGCAAAAAATCTGTGATGTATATTTAAATATGCTTACATATAAAATCCGCGATAGAGTGAAGCCGCGAAAGTCGAAGCGCGATATAGCGAGGGATTACTGTATACCCTTTGTATAATTCTAGTAACACACAACACAGATCAAGGAGCGTGGACAAGCACACTACTTAATATAGAAACCTAGTGACACACACAAACTTTCTACAAGCAGACCTAATACTTTTTCTATTTTTATTTAATTCCACCAGGGGGGGTAAACGTTAATATTTAACATTATACATAGTTATTGTCTGTTTTTTTTCACCTGTATTATTAATTTAATATTATTTATTGTATCAGTATGCTGCTGCTGAAGAATGTGAATTTCCCATTGGGATTAATAAAGTATCTATCTATCTATCTATCTATCTAATAACCATACACAAAATACACAGAACATCACACTTGGTGGTGCACACACATAAAACATGTCAACACGCACAGCTTAGAGGCACTTACCAATAAATATGCAGACACCACATGTAATAGTATTGTGTAAGGTTTCCCTACCATCTCTTATATATATTTCTCTTCTGGTTCGTCCTGCTTCCACTTCAAAACCGGTTCCGCCCACACGCAGCCGACACGGCATTTCTCGATTCCTATTTGTCGTCTTCTATGTCATGCACTATACTGGCCTGCTGAGCGTAATACATCCAACAAGTACTCGAGGTGCTGCCACAACGGTAAAGTAGCTTTACCACCTTTGCGGGAGCCACCTGTGTCTTTACAACAGCTTCTTACACAGCAAACATCAGAAGCTAAACATTATCGTGAACACATTCGAGAATACAACTCCTCTCTTGCGTTTGCTTCCATGGGTGCACAGATAACTCAACCTCCTGCCCACAGACCATACTGTTTAAAATACACAAGCAAATTTATCACCAAATCTCTCCACTATACGCTAACACTTCTACCTCTCCAGGATATGGACTGTTGTATGTTTTTGACACAGCGCAAGCTACTGAAGTACGCTTACAAAATAAAGCAAACTCTGCATGCAGCGAAAATGTACTTCTCCAGCTAGATTCCATGCTCAGAACCATCAACCCCTTCGCTAAATCATACAAACACATGCATGAAATCGCTCAGTCCAATCCAACAGCAGTGTTTACGATGATACAATGCCCCGACATTGCAGCAATTTTCGTCGGAGAAGAAGGCGAAACGCCTGCCGAAAGGGACATTTGCACCTATCCCATACGCAACTCCTCTAAACAGATTTCCACGCTCAATATGAATTGCAATCCTATGGTTTACCCACTTTTATTCCCTTATGGAGACATTGGCTGGCACAAAGATTTACAACATGTTCCTGATAAAAGAACCGTCAAGCGAATAAGGCTTATTCAATGCCAGTTTTACGTGTACAGATTAGCAATGAGGAATACATTTAGTATTTTGCACTTCAGCGGCAAACTATTCCAATAGTACGTCGTAGATGCGTATGTTAAAACAGAGGGCGCACGTCTCAACTTTCTCAGATTACATCAAAAAGATCTGCACGTGGAACAACACAATGCTTGAATACAGACAAGCAAATGCTGAAAATAACAACGTAAGTGTAGGCAAAATGATCATATTACCGTCCACAGTTCCAGGAAGTCCAAGATAAATGCAACAAAACTACCAGGATGCCATGGCCATAGTACGTAAATTCGGAAAGTCTGATTTATTTATCATTTTCACATGTAATCCTACTTGGCCGGAATATTCTACGTGCACACTGCGTCTTTCAAGAAGTATTTATTTCTTCTTGATTTCTGAATTCCTTTCTCACTGTTTTCCGTTCCTATTCTTACACTATCGTATGCTACGGCGGGCGTCGGCTAGTGTGTTTATATTTCTCCTCTTTCTACTACACTATAATTGTAATTAGTGCATAGTGCGGAATGATCATAAATGTAAGTGTGTTTAACATTACAGGTTCAAAATCTTAAGAAGGAATTGAAACTAAAGCAAAAGAAGGTTATTCAAATAGAAGCATTAACAACAGACTGCTTGATCCCAACCAGTCAGGCTTCAAGAAAAGCCATTCCACCAAGACAGCTATGCTTACAGTGGTAGCCACATTATGGCAGGCTAGAGCTACCAACATGTCATCTTGTCTTCATCATGCTAGATAGATCTCTCCTCTCTACCTCTCACATTCAACCAACATATCCTCCTTGACACACTCTCTGACCTTGGCGTTACCAAGACTGCATTCAGCTGGTTTGAGTTCTACTTTTAAGGCAGATCTTAGTCAAGTATACACCAAGCAAGTACCAAAGACTGGTGCTGGGCCCCCTCCTCTTCTTTCTATGTACACCTCTTATCTTCACCTGGCCCTATCATCCTGTGACATGGTTTCTCTTATTACTGCTATGCTGAAGATATAGATAGATAGATACTTTATTAATCCCAAGGGGAAATTCACAAACTCCAGCAACAGCATACTGATACAAAAAACAATATTAAATTAAAGACTGATAATAATGCAGGTAAAAACAGACAGGGTGGAATTGAAGAGTCGCATAGTTTGGTGGAGGAATGATCTTCTCAGTCTGTCAGTGGAACAGGACAGTGACAGCAGTCTGTCGCTGAAGCTGCTCTTCTGTCTGGAGATGACACTGTTTAGTGGATGCAGTGGATTCTCCGTAATTGATAGGAGCCTGCTTAGCGCCCGTCGCTCTGCCACATATGTCAAACTGTCCAGCTCCATGCCAACAACAGAGCCTATATGATATGCAGCTGTACTTGGCATTCCCTCCAGAGGACCACATGGTAACAGCTAGAATCTCTGCATGCCTGACTGATTTTTTAACCTGTAGCACCATCTCCAGCTCAACCTGGCAAAGACAGACCTTCTTGTTATGCAAGCTCACCTGACAATTCAGCATCTCAACTCTTTTCAGCTCAGCTCATTATCACTAACATCCACCGAGTGTGTATGTATGTTTGGGTGGTGATCAATGACCGGATGTCCTTCACTGACCAAGTTCCAACTGTGTCTGGGTCTTGCAGATTCAAATGTGGGTCAAGCACCCACAGAATCGAATATAAAATCCTACTAATAACCTACAAAGCCTTAAACGACCTTGCGCCAAACTACATCAGTGACCTTCTCCATCACTATGTGCCTGTCCGCCCACTAAGGTCCTCCAATTCTGGCAATCTTGTTGTGCCCCACACTAATCTACACTCCATGGGTGACAGGGCCTTCAGCATTATAGCGCCCAGACTTTGGAATGACCTACCAAAATCAATCAGGTCTGATGACTCCATGAATTCTTTTAAAAAACAACTCAAAACTCATCTATTCAGGAAGGCTTTTAGCTCTACTTGACTTTATTACCCTTCTCTCAGTTTACCTTCATGTCAAGATTCTCATGTAACCTGTGTGTGTGTGCTAGACCATCAATTATGTTGTCTGTTAGGCTTTTTTTCTCTGAATTTATTGTCTTAATCTTCTTTATTTATTTATCTGGTTTGTACAATGCTATATACTGTATACCCTGCCGTTCTATATTAAACTCTGTGAAGTGCCTTGAGTATGGGAAAGGCACTATATAAATAAAATGTATTATTATTATTATTATTATCACCATCTTAAATTTAAAAAAAAATTAAATCGGCCATAGCTTTAATGTTTTAGGGGGCTACTGATTGAAGAGTTCAGTTTTGCACTCAGTCAAAATGACATTTTGCTCCTGCATAGTCAGGAACTCAAACGACTGACATAAATTCAGTAACAAGCAGTTGACAAACTGTTACACACTGCACATGTGCTTCATTGGGAAGCCAACAAACATGGACAAGTTCCTCAAATGTCCAGAAGCATCACCTACTCCAGACTGTTCCAAATCCACATCAACCTCACAACATTCACCCGAAAAACCTGAATCAGACAGGACATTTGAACACAAAGCATGCTACTTAGAGAAGTAAATTGTTCAAATTTTTTAAATGAAAAAATAAAAAACTTGAGGCATTCAAAGAAAAAGAAACATTCAAGCCTGTTTGTTTGAGGTATCGTCTCATTACACATCAAACTGCTAAATCTGAGAAAAGTCACACAATGGCAGCACAGCTCGTCCTGCCTAGTGCACCGAAATTCAAAACTGGTCAGCCGCCTGTAAACTAAAATATCTTTCTCTCTGAACTCTTTTTGGTTACCCCTGATTTTGACAAATTTGTGAAAAATCAGACAAGCCCAGGTTCCCAATTAAAAAGACAAAAGGGCACTAAATTTGATTCAGTATTAGACATTTGTGTTTCAAGTTAATTTTGGGTGAGTACTATGCATATTTCATCTCTTATGTACACTGTATTTAAATGCTGAATATGAATTCACTGCGATTTGTTAATTTGTGCTATTCAAAATGTGGGCTAATTCTTATTAAAATTACTGCTAATAAAGGGTCATCACTGAACAAAAAATATATAAAACTGGGTCCCAATGGCAAAAAGGTTGAGAACCACTGCTTTATCTAACATTCGCAAGATCAGATCGTATCTGACAGAGTATGCAGCACACCTCCTGGTCCTTGCTTTGGTCTCGTCATGTCTAGACTACTCTCTGTTGGCAGGAGTACCTGTTATGTGTCACCAAGCTGCTGCAGATGATTCAAAATATATAGGTACATCTAGTGTTCAAGCAGCCAAGTCCAGCACATGTCTCTCCTCTTTTCAGATCACTACATTGGCTCCCTATTGTGACACATAGTAACTTCAAATCATTGATGCTTGCTTGCAGAGTAAGCAATGGGTCAGCATCTGTATATATGGAGGAACATGTGAGGTCCTTCGTCTCTCGGTCACTCAGGTCTTCTAGTGAATGGCTTTTGGTGATGCCACCTCTGCATGACATCAAACCTCAATCCAGACTCTTTTCATATATAGTGCCTAGCTGGCAAAATGAGCTGCCCAACTCTCATTTGAAATTCTGACTTCTTTAATGTGTTTAAGCAGGTTTTGACATCTCTCTTGTTTAGTGAATTTCTGTATGACTGATATTAGCTGTTAGGTTTGTTCACAGCTCTCCACGTGTGGTGATCAATTTTGTACCCTTGTCTAATAACACTTGTTCCCAAACAGTCCCCCACACTGATGTTTACACAATGACTTGTTCTGTATGTCACTTTGGCAAAAAGTGTCTGCCAAGCAAGTAAATGTAAATGTAACTAGCTACTAATTAATAAATAAAATGGAATGAAAACCTTCAGCCACAGTGGCCCACCCAAGCTTTAGTTTGACATTCCTGACCTGTATAATACAGATCAATACAGTATTCTGAGAGAACATTGATTGGCACAATCTACATGCCATTCTGACGACACCATCATACAGAACATGCTAAAATGCCAACCCGGAAACTCTCTGTATCACAACATTCATACATACAAAGGTGGAAGCCTACAGAATTTAGCCTGGTGGGGACAACACACGCACAACATGTCTCTTATCGAACAAAACCCCAGATCGGTGCTTACCTGCCCATGTCATGCCAACACACCTCACCTTTTATTAACCCATAAACCACTTGTGGCGTTTACCTGCCCACGACATTCAAAAGGCCAAACACAGCTCACCTGTCAATGACATGTACAGAGGCTGCGCGCTCTGAAAGCCCACCAAACGTGTCCCGGAACAGTTGGTCCGCATGCAGTGTTTAAAACAGTCCCGATAGAAAGGCTCCTTGTCGCCCTGGGACGCTGAGACCGGGACTAACAGAAAGCTGGCCAGGAGAGTGGACAGCAGGGCGGGGGCCGCCCTCCCGCGAAGAAGCACTAGCTCCATCCTACGGGGGCACGGGGAAAAAAAGGCACGTTATGGGCGATCAGCCCATGAGGCGCGCCGTCCAGGGCACTACATTGAAGTCCAGCCGCCTGCCTGGTCGCAGAATCCGAAGAGCTGGTGAGGAGGCGGCAGTAGCAGCGACTACACTTCCTATGTGTCAATGAAAGCTTTCCCCTGGATGGCAGCGCCGAGACTCAGTTCCTAGTTGGCGCGCGATCTGTCGTAGTGTATTTCGCCCATTAGGGGGCGCTGCAATCTCGCGGAGCTGCCTACGCGCGCAGTTCAGGCGCCCTTTCAAACTCGCGTGTATTGGCGGCCTCTGTGTGGGTTGACTCTACGCTGTGCGGTTGGGAAATGTGCTCCTGTAAGAGAAAAACTGCATACGTGGGAAGTTCTAACAAAACATATGGAATAAGAAGGACTAAGAGTGTTTCAGGAACGTTTGAGGCGAAGAAAAATAATGTTCTGCTGCTGACTCTTATAAACCTCAATGGAGGGTGCCGATGTCATATGCGCGGATGACGAGAAAGTAGGGTACTTTCACTGCCCTGATGCTTCAGAGCCTCCGTATTCTGCTGCGGGGCAAATTGTCCTTATTGTCCACAATCCACATATTCAGAGATATTATAATTCATTCAAAATATTTGTCAATTGAACTGCCCAAGTTAAATAATGAAAGACCAGAAGGGGGATTCGCGTGATGCATCCGGGAAGGACTTGAAGGTTCATCATTTCACTAACCTTGCCAGGTAAATAATGCTTGATGTATCGAAGATAGATAAACACTTTAACTTTACATCCCAAGAAACCCAGCAGATATAAAATGTAGAACTTTAACACACATTTATGAGCTGAACTATGTATTTGCACCACTTTAATCCTCTTAATACAAACATAAGATACATGAAAACAACTCATAAATGAGAAAAGATTAGAAATAAGGAAATGGAGGAGCTCTGCTTTATATTCCACTGATGTTCTCGTTTATCTACCAAGTAATCATGAAAACCTGCTAATATTTGTCTATTACACTGTTCCTCTTTAATTGGAAGAGCAGAAAATAGCATATGAGGCCTTGCATGTCGTTTTAAAAATCAATTTGATGTGAACAGACTGAAATGGGGCCTGACGTTTGACAATGGAAGGTGTTGGTAGAGCACATTGTTACACAATGTAGGGCCAAGCACTTGGCACTGAGAATTATAAAGATGAAAAGTAGTTTTCGGGAGCCTCTGAGATCAGCCATCATAATAAATGGTGGTGGTGCTAACTTATAAATATGTAGGTGTCCATCTCAATAATAGACTGAATTGAGTGGACAACACAAACATAATTTTAAAAAAAGCTGAGAGCAGATTATTCTTACTGAGGACGCTCAGCTAATATATAAGAGTGAGAACGGGGTGAGGATGTTCTAATAGTCTATAGCAGGAAATGTGTGCTGTTCTAGTCCATGGTCTGCTGGAGGGGTAACACCAGCTCAGGAGATGTTAAATGCCAAGACAGCCAGTTGCATTATAGAAGTGACTCTGTCTTAAGTTCAGACTATTACAGAAAAGAGAAATGCACTAAAATTAGAGCTGGAGGGCCCCTTAAATAAATACTAAAGGGTGGTGTGAAAAGATCCCCTCAACAGTATTGTTGGTTATTGACTATAAAAACAAACAGGAGACAAGTTTAAGAGGCTCCATGACAGTGTTTGGAGATTGTGGTCAACAACAGAGGAAACCCTATAGCAAACAGTCCTGTCTCTTTTTGTTTTCCACTCTCTACACCACCAATTTTAAGTACAAATCTAACTTATATCATCTACAGGAGTTCAATGGAGGCAAATCCTCCATTGTATACTGCATTGACAATAGAAGGTGATGGTAGAGGACGTTGTCATGTGATGCAGTGGCAAGTACATGGAAGTGAGCGTTATAAAGACAAAAGGGAGTTCTTGGAAGCCTCTGAAATCAGCCATCCTAATACGGTACTTAGATGTGGGGCTGAATTATAATACCTAATAGACCATCTCATTAGTATACTGATCTGAGTGGACAACACAAACATGCTCTTCAAAAACGCCAAGAGCAGGTTCTTCTTTCTAAGGACACTCAGGTGATTTATGAGAATGACAAGCTAATGGGGATGATCTAACATTCTATTGTGACCAGTATGCCATTCTACTCTGTGGTCTGCTGTGTGGGTAACTCCAGCTCATGGAGATGTTAAATGCTTGAATAACCCGAATGGGATGACCAGTTGCATTGACTGGGGCCTCAGTTCGTGCTATGGCAGAAATAAAGATGGAAGTAAAATAGAGACTGTCTTGACTAACTCATCAACCCTTTACATGACATGTTTTCCATGAGAGCATTTAATCACCATCTTAACTGGGAAGTTTTATTTCAGACTTTATAACCCTCCTTCCATTTTGCCTATATTTCCATCCATCCATCCATTGTCTCCCGCTTATCCGAGGTCGGGTCGCGGGGGCAGCAGCTTGAGCAGAGATGCCCAGACTTCCCTCTCCCCGGCCACTTCTTCTAGCTCTTCCGGGAGAATCCCAAGGCGTTCCCAGGCCAGTCGAGAGGCATAGTCCCTCCAGCGTGTCCTGGGTCTTCCCCGGGGCCTCCTCCCGGTTGGACGTGCCCGGAACACCTCACCAGGGAGGCGTCCAGGAGGCATCCTGATCAGATGCCCGAGCCACCTCATCTGACTCCTCTCGATGCGGAGGAGCAGCGGCTCTACTCTGAGCCCCTCCCGGATGACTGAGCTTCTCACCCTATCTTTAAGGGAAAGCCCAGACACCCTGCGGAGGAAACTCATTTCAGCCGCTTGTATTCGCGATCTCGTTCTTTCGGTCACTACCCATAGCTCATGACCATAGGTGAGGGTAGGAACATAGATCGACTGGTAAATTGAGAGCTTCGCCTTGCGGCTCAGCTCCTTTTTCACCACGACAGACCGATGCAATGCCCGCATTACTGCGGATGCCGCACCGATCCGCCTGTCGATCTCACGCTCCATTCTTCCCTCACTCGTGAACAAGACCCCGAGATACTTGAACTCCTCCACTTGGGGCAGGATCTCGCTACCAACCCTGAGAGGGCACTCCACCCTTTTCCGGCTGAGGACCATGGTCTCGGATTTGGAGGTGCTGATTCTCATCCCAGCCGCTTCACACTCGGCTGCGAACCGATCCAGAGAGAGCTGAAGATCACGGCCTGATGAAGCAAACAGGACAACATCATCTGCAAAAAGCAGTGACCCAATTTTGCCTATATTTACCCAAGCCAATTATTATAACAGAAATTTTTATTTTAGATTATTATATTGTGTGTATAGTTCTGAGTCTTGCACTTTTGTAATAATTTATTTATTCATTTTTTTGTATGTTTTAATGTTTAGCCAGAGCATGTGAATTTCCTTTTGGGGTCCATAAGTACTATCTATAGTACAATGCCTTTAAATACGTCTATCTATCTATCTATCTATCTATCTATCTATCTATCTATCTATCTATCTATCTATCTATCTATCTATCTATCTATTACAACTATACAATTTGTTTAACAGATCAGAATAAGTATTATTATAAGATATTATCAGTTGTTTAGTCTCCATGATGAGCCTCAGTCAACACAGACATCAGTGTCCATGGGTACATAAAATTCATGGTAGTTTTCAAGGTACTGGGAAATTCCAGTTCATAGTTAGTTGCATGTTTATACTACAGACATGATAAATGATTGTCTTTTCTCCTGTCAATTTTTTGTTTCCTGCCTATCTGCTTCTAGACATGAAATGTGGCCTTGTGTCTAAGAGACTGACTTATAAAATACATGGTTGTTGATTTAGTCTTCATCACTGATATCCTGTATGGCCTTGAGTAAATCGATTAACCTGATATGACTCCATATGTACAAATATGAAAACAGCTGCAAACAGTTCTTTATTTATGAAATATTACAGGATAGTGTCATTATAAAAAGAAATCATTTAAAGTAAAGTTTATTTGGTGTAATATGGATGTTCAAGATAGAATCCCATCTTGACTGACATGCCAGGCCATTACAAAAAATTGATCTTTAACCAGTATTATTAGAATGGCAAATACAGAAAATACTTGTCTTGATTTATAACACAATATAACATTCTGATATCCCCCCTAAATTGACCCATGGAGCAAAGGGCCTAAACCTATCCTGATGGTATTGGGTGCAAGGCAAGAACCAGACCTGGATAGAGTGCCAGACTATTTCACAAGGCCAATGTAATATTTCATTCAGCACCCATAACTGGCTTCTAATTTATAAATTGGGTTGAACAAAAAGTTGTGGCCACTGCAGCCTTCCAGATCTGAACCTAACAGCCCCTGCCAGAAAACAACCAATTTAATGGTTGTCGCTGATCACTGTGTGATACTGAGTGAGGATTAACTCGGAAAAAGTAAACCGTTGTTACATCTGTGAAAGATTTTGTGTGGTTTAGCATAGAAAGACACTTTATGAAATGTAATCTTTTTTCGGATAGTGTGTCCAAGTAAATCACATGGCTGCTGATAATAATTTGATTTGCACTTTAGCTGTAAAGGGCAGTGAGGGGATCTTTTCTATAAAAATGCACTGCAGCAAATGAAGTCATCACCAAAACAAGAAATGAATATAAATCAGTTATACTGTTATTTACTTCTGGGTTTACACAACAGTTAATTCTGCCGGCCCCCTCCTTTAACCACCACCTTATCGTGGTGGAAGGGTTTGCGTGTCCCAATGATCCTAGGAGCTCTGTTGTCCGGGGCTTTATGCCCCTGGTAGGGTCACCCAAGGAAAACTGGTCCTAGGTGAGGGATGAGACGAAGAGCGGTTCAAACCTCCTATGATGAATGAAAACTTTGGACGGCGTTTTCCCTTGCCCGGACGCGGGTCACCGGGGCCCCCCTCTGGAGCCAGGCCTGGAGGTGGGGCTCAATGGCGAGCGCCTGGTGGCCAGGCCTGCACCCATGGTGCTCGGCCGGGCACAGCCCGAAGAGGCAACGTGGGTCCCCCTTCCCATGGGCTCACCACCTATGAGAGGGGCCAAGGAGGTCGGGTGCAGTGTGAGTTGGGTGGTGGCCGAAGGCGGGGACCTTGGCGGTCGGGAGAAGGAAGTGCTGCCCCCGCGACCCGACCTCGGGTAAGCGGAAGAGGATGGATGGATGGATAATTCTGCCAGCTCATGTTCCAGTGCCCTGGGATCCAATTCTTTACTTATCAATTCCCTGCACAGAGTTTGCATGTTCTTCTCATGCCTGTATGCCTATATGTGATTTCCTTCTGGACTGCCAGTATTTTTTTACACATATGTCAAACGATACATATTAAGTTAACTGGACATTATACACTGTCCGCATATAAGTGAGAGTGCATTGCAGTAGACTGGCATCCCATTCAGAATGGGTTCTTAACTTCCATCATAACCACCAGTGACTCTGAACTGGATTACTGCACGTGGCTTCAGTGGTGGACAGATGGACAATTAGTGAATTATTTGCATTAATTAATTTATTCGTAAATTAAATTTCCTGTTTTTTTTCTTTCCTTGAATAGAAGCCTCTCCCCCCCCACCAGATGCAGGTGGTAAGGGCAAAATGGCATTTCAGGTAACAGTTTAATGTGCCACAATGGTGCTCACTGGCATACAGACGTGATGTGGATTTCAAGTCCAAGTGGTGCCTGTGCTTCTCGTTGTAATTGGATGGTGGCATTTATGAATGCTCTTGGCCTGTGTCAAATGCTATTCAAGTGCGTAGAAAGAGGCAGACTGTGGGCAAGGTACAGAGTTTACTAGGAAGGCGTGGCTCCAATCTACAGAGGCAGATGCTTTGATTTCTGTGCCAAGGCCCCACAAGGAGTACGTGTTGTTTTGATAGCAAGAAAGAAAGAATGCTGCTCCATTTTTGTTTTCTTTCTGATGTGTTCTCATTGCGGGATTCCCGCTGACATATCTTGGAGCTGTGTGCAAAGACAAAACTTTTGGCACTCGATTCAGTGGCCTTGTGCTGGAATGCAATTGGCGTCAGAGCTGTGTCCCACTCAGAGACTTGTGGGGGTAGCAGGTCGTCTGCTTGATGTTTTCTAAAATGTGAGCTGGACACATGTCAGTTGGTTTGCATTGGGTGAATGAAATTACTAGAGAGGAGTATCCTCATAGAAATTCTGCTGTGAACCATAGTTAAAGAAAATGGTCATCATGCTTGTTTCTGCCAGCCGGGCCTACCGGCCCACTGCTCCCAGTGTTGCTAGGATACAATGTACAGTCATCCCGAAAACGTGGCACTGAGTGCAGTTAAGTTTATCACTCATTGTGTGCTGCACGGTCAGCTGGGGATTAGAGAGAAGAACAGTGAGTGAGTGTGTTTGTGTGTGTGTGTGTGTGTGTGTGTGTGTGTGTGTGTGTGTGTGTGTGTGTGTGTGTGTTTAAGGAGAGAGCAAGACTTCAACTGTGGCACTCACTTCGTAAGGAACTCACAGTGTGCCACAGGGTCTTTATTGAAACAGTTGAGTGCAGTCAGTGAGACTTCAAAATACGCAACAGCTATAGCAAAATATTAAATGGTGCTTGCCTGCCTCTGCTAATCCATGAAAGGAAACATTTTAGGAAAGTTATCTTACCCAAAATGAACAGCCAAAATTCATTGATATGTCCTTACAAAAAAAAAAAAAATCAATGATATTTAATAGAAAGCAAAAAAAAAAAAATAGAATTAAACAAAGTGTTCTATTATACCCCTAAAGTCAGCTGATTTGGGGACACCCATGAGGTATTCTCCATTGTAAAGAGGGTGTGGAGGGTTCATACCAAACCAAAGGTCCATTCAAAGTACTATTACAGCAGGGCAGTAAGAGGATTGTAACATAATATAAAATAACATTTTCAGGCCTAATTCATTCAATTTGGGGTCACAGGAGACTGGATCCCATTCCGGCAGGAAGCAGACCTGAGCAGGGTGCCAGCCCACCGCAAGACCCACTTATGAGCACACTCATGCTGGGTCAATTTAGAAATGCTGCTTACGTCAACACAATGTTTAAATGTAGATAGTATAAGACTGGGTGGTGATCCTGTTTACACTGATGTCGTACAAGTGTAGCCCATTTATAAGAATATGAACCCATTGTCATGATGGGACTCATCACACCTTTGGAACACTATCATAGATTGTTTTGACTGTACTGTAGACAGTGTCCCAGATGGCATTTGAGTGTGGTCATTGTGATCAAAGACACTACAGACTCCTCATACCACTGCTTATTATAACCTTCATGTGTGAGTTTGAGTGTGAATGTGATGGTGTTGGGAGGGTTTTTTGATGGCCTGGCACCATCTCTGTGGCTGTTTCCTGCCTTGTACCCAATGCTGTTGAGGACTGTTCTAGTTCCAACACTCTGCTCAACCTCCCAGTTGAAATGGATTCCATAAGTTTGAGAATATCCTGTTTTATTTTTAGGACTATGTAGTTTATAGCACAGCAGGCTGATCTCATTTACATTAATACATTGTTGGAGAGCAGACTGTAAAGGACAGAATGCGGCCCAACCCGATGTATACTGGTATCTTATAACAATGTTGCAGGACAGTGGGCTCATATGACTATTAACAAACCTCTTTGAGCACTGAAAACCTCAATGCCATATCTGTTTGTGAGAATGCCTTTGAGTAAATGGAGATGGCTTTGTAATGCAGACAAAAACAAATTAAATGAATACGCAATGACAGACTTTTCCTTGCTGAGGGTCCTGGCCTGTCTGAGTCTCAGTATTCCCAGCTGCTCACATGCTCCGCACTTTTTAATTTCTTGTTGGCTTAAACCACATGTTGTAACAGAGAACCTTGTCAAACACAGCAGAATCACAGGCTCTATTCCTAGTGGGCCTGAAGCATGGACCTCAAGGTCATGATTTCAGGCTCATGGCACTGGCATCTGGTGTTGAACATTTTCAGTGTTGTAGAAGCTTAGGGAAGCCCTCCTGGAATGTTGACTTCAGAGCTGAGAGGTGGCTAAAATAACAATAAAAAGTACAGTCTTTATTTTTAAATATGTATTGAAGTTCAGAGCTACATCTGAGAAAACAAAAATGCTAAAAAGCAAAATGAGTGGATGAGAGGCAGAAACAGCATCTCCATACTAATTAATATGAGGTGATGGACTTAAAAAAAATCATTACGAAAAAGCGGTCCCAACAATCTGCATGGCTCATCATTGTGGCTGTTGCACTAGAAGGATAACGTGGAGCATTTTACATTTTCTAAGCTGCCATTTATATTTTAAAATGCATTTATTTAGCTGGAAGCTTATTCCAAAACATACAGATGTGAAAGTGGGTATTCTGAGAATGTATGCTGTGAAAGCTGCTCAGTTTCTCAAACTAAAGGAAATGTGTTAACAACAAAATATACAGGAATATCAAAAATGTCCTAAGGACCCTCAAATGCTGCACAACAAGGAATGACAAATTGATAGCGTTTCTTTATTTAAATTAAAACCTCCCCCTCCCCCTGTTAGGCCTTCAACCTGTTGTAACTGGGCTGACATTAGGTAAAATGTGGGATCGGGGCTGCTGAGTTGTCTTGAACTCTGTAGCAGTAATACAGTACTCTGTTCACATACTATGGGATAGACAGCAAATAATAGTTTCTTGGAGTAGCTTTTACATGAATGACCTTTGAACTGATAGCTCCCAGTGGGAAAATTTGTAGTAAAACATACCTGATTAGTCGAGTTGTCATATAATCTTGACCTTTCACCTCACAATAACCCTGTCAGCCAGAAGTGGTATTTGCGGGGTCAAATTGTATTTAATAAATGCAATACTTGCTTACTATGTTTAGTTTGCCTTTTATTTTCATGAAAAAACAAGAACATATTTAAAATTGCTTTTTGCACTGACCAAGTATCAAATCAACAGTGACCATGCATTTCTTCTATGGTGAGAGGTCACAAGTGAAGTGAATGTAGAATAGAAAAGTAGTGGAAAGCTGGGCTGACTTTTCTTAGTAGAACTCAATTTACTTTATAGAACAAATGTTCCACCTAGATTCTCTAAAATAACTTCAAGTTGAGACTTGAAAGTCTTACTCTCTAACCCACTACTTGTTAATTTATTCCATGTGTCTGTAGCTCTTTGTGTGAAGAAAAATTTTACAACATTTATGCAAAATTTTCCCTTAGCAAATTTCCGTTTGTGTCTCTGTGTTCTTGTTGAAAAGTTTATTTTAAAGTAACAGTTGGAATCCACTGTATTAATTGATTTAATAATTTTTAACATCTCAGTAATGTTATATTTTAACCTTTATTTGCTTAAACTGTAAAAGTTCAGCCTAGTCTGTACTATACGGCTTCAAACAGCTCTAAAACCATCATTAAGTTTTCTGACAAAGCAGTAGTAGCAGGTCACATTAGCAATGTTACAGAACAGAGACACAACGATTGGCAGAAAGGTGTAACTGTAACAACCTGTCTGTTAAAGTGGACATGACAAATAGATGATTGTGAAATTCAGGAAGGTCCATGTTGCCCACACCCCACTGTATATCCACAGTATACTCTGCGGTGGAATTGATCAAGAGCACCAAATTCCTTGGTGTGCACCTGGCAACTGACCTCACTTGATCAATTAATGCCAACTCGAGAGCCAAGAAGGCACAGCAACGTCTCCACTTCCTTTTAGTGGCTGAGGAAGGCAAGACTACCTACCCCCATTCTCACCATATTCTACTGGGGTACAATCAAGAGTGAACAGCTTAATCACCAACTGGTTTGTGAACTGCAGTGTCTCTGTCTTCAAGGTCCTACAACAGATAATGCACAGCAGAAAATATAATTGGGATTTCTTTGCCCTTCATTAAAGACATCTTTATTAAGTGTTGTATCCACAAAGCCTACAACATTGTGCAGGGCTGCTCCCACCCTTCCCACTGTTTCTTTGTCCCACCTCCCTCGGGCAAAAGGTTCTGTAGCATCCAAACCAGTTCTGTCAGGTTTGGCAATAGCTTCTACCCCTTGTCTGTCCAGACTCTGACCTCTGTGCTGCCCCATTACATTCAGATGTGCTCCTAGTAGTTATTAATATGCAGTACAATTGTAACATTGTTACTACTGTTTTCTTTCTTTCTTTCTTTCTTTCTTTCTTTCTTTCTTTCTTTCTTTCTTTCTTTCTTTCTTTACTGTAATCTACACATTTATTTATAGCATAGTCCTTTACTTGACTTGGACTTTTCCAGTGTTTGTGTATACTCTCTACTCTTGTGGACTCTCTAATGACAGTGGCAGAGAGGAGGACGCTATGGAAGCTGTTATCTATTATGGACAATAAATATAACACACTAAACATCACCATAATTAAGCAGAGGAGTTTGTTTAGTGGTAGGCTGCTATCACAGAACTGCAATATGGACAGATACAAAAGATCTTTTGTCCCCAAAGCTTTTAGACTCTTTAACTCTTCCCAATCGGGGCAGGGGGTGGTTGAGTTCTGAGCCTGATGATGTTCCTTCTCTGCTTATAAGCTATCTCTCTATTATAAAAAAAAAATCTTGGTGAGGGAGACTAGGGAAATGAGACTTGATCTTCTCGGAAGACAATTTGAAGTTGAGAGACACTTTAACTTGCTCCCAGCTCTTAAAACAACGACAAGCAACAAGCAAAACACGCAGCTCACCAGCAGTAGAAAGCCAGCAGATGATCCGACCGCTTCTCCTTAGCGTGTGTTCAGCCACCCTAACCCTCCCATTCCTGTCCCCTCCCTTCACAATGCGAGTGGCAGAGACGCGAAGTGGCAAAAGGACAGCTGCTATACAGGCTTTGAAATGATCAGGCAGCAAGACAAGCAGCAGAAAGACAGCAGATGATCTGAAGGCATCTCCTTAGCGTGCGTTAAGCCGCACCCCCTTCGCAACGTGAGCAGCGTTATACGTCCGGTGAGAAAGAGATGTAACCACGCCCGGGGCCGGAAATAAAGGACAAGTATTGTTTTTACAAAAGTTTTAAAGTAAAAAATAATGCATATGTAACAATTCCCATGAAAATAACAATCTCATTTAATTGTATCTGGTAAACGAAACCCGGGGGTGGGCGAGCGAAGCTATTATTAGCTATACACTACATCCCATATCTCACTGCTCACTGTATAACCTTTTTTCATAATGTGTCACTTTAAACATGTTATCCAATTTATTTTATTTTTACTTTAATATTATGTCACTATAGACTATCTATCCATGTATCTATTATTTCATGCCACTGTATGCTACAGGGCTGTGTATGGATGGTATAACTGTTAAGCTGCTTGACTTGACTAGTCACACTTCTCTGAAATTTCTTGCGCTGCTACATGTTTTTTCTAATATGGAGATCAAAAACTGTACACAGTACTCCAGGTAAGGTATCACCATTACTTATTTTCAGGATAACCTCCTTTGACTTGTACTCCACACATCATGCTCTATAACTTAACATTCTAATTTACCCAATTTGATCACTTGTGTCCATTGTCTGGATGTAGATAGTGATGAATCCACTATGACTCCCACGTTCTTCTTATAAGTGGTACTTTCAAATTTCATGCCTCTGATTGTGTATTCAAATTTAACTTTATACTTCCTATGTGTAATACTTTACATTTACTTACGTTAAATTTCATCTGCATTAAATTTGCTTAAGCTTGAATGCTCTGCAGATTCCTCAGTAACAATTAAGCTGATTCTACATTTTCTGACCTTTCACTTTGTTAAGTTTCAGCTACAGATATAACCAGCTTCTTATTTATATTCCTATCCAGATGATTTACATATAATTCAAAGACCTGTGGCCTCAGCACTGATCCATCACCTAATTCTAGAAATGTTTCTCTCATCATAACCCTTTGCTTCCTGTATTTGAGCCAATTTTGCACCCACTGCCCTGGATTCCGAGTTGGTTTAATGTGATCACCAAACTCTCATGTGGGACTTCATCAAAATCCTTCTGAAAATCAAGATAAATGATATCATATGCACCTCTTTCATAATACAGTATTGCCCCCAGAATCTGAATGCCCCAGAACTCGAAAAACTTGGGATCTGAATGAAAAATTCTAGCAAATTTTGCCCCGGAATCCGAACGCTGCTTTGGAATATGAATGCCCAGCACATTGCTCGTGTGTGTTTGTGCTTATGCTTCCCCAGCGCTCGCGCCACCCATACACCTTGTCGTTCAGTTCGTTGTCGGAAGCTGTAGTGAAAGCATCTTGTGTGATTTTCGTTGCTATATTCACTGCTAATTGTATACTTTTGTGCCTGTTTTGTGTTATTTTTTTATATAATAACTTAGTGTATTCGCCATGGGTCCTAAAAAGTGTAGTGAGGAAAATAAGAGTAAGAGGAAAGCCTTCCAAGCAATAATCTCTCTCCTCCTCCTCCTCCTGCTTCTACATGCGCCATCATCATTCTTTTTAAGGTAAATACAGGTTTTTATTTTTTTAATTGTATTAATTTACATTTTATTCAATTATTATTATTTGTTAATATTTTACCTTAAAATCCAGTGTATTTACTGTTAAAATCATTTTGAAAATTTGAGTTTGTGGGACCCAGAAACGGATTAATCCAGTTTCTATTATTTTAAAGGGAAAAAATTGTCTTGGAACTTAAACAATTTGGAACTCGAACAGGGTTCTGGAATGGATTAAGTCGGATTCCAAGGTATCCCTGTATATTTTCTTTTCCTCCTTCTCATCTCCCAGTGTGTTCTGGTACTAATATGAAGCTAACCACGCCTTCCAACCAGCACACATCATCTTGAAGGTGTTTTACATGGGCTGTGAGATGTTCCAATGCAATCCAAGGCATTCTGTAGATCACATATCTTCATGAATACTGGAATTTGAGCTTCTTGCAGACACAGCATGATTTTTTTTATCGGATGAACTCCCATTATTTGTGAATTTACTGTATATGGTAATGGAATGGAGGACTGCTGGCCTTTTCTAACGAGTGCACCTGTAAAAGATAGTATCACAATGTTTGTGTTGAACCTGGGTCTAAACAACTGTGTTCTAGTCTGTCTGTCTGTCTTGAGAAATTCCTTAGAAATTCTACTGAAAACTGAGAAAATCTCTGAGAATGCTCACCTCCGCTACCTAGATACAATCACAGGGAATGTCACACTGGATAAAAGCAGTAAGTTTTTGTCCAATATTCAGGTGCAGTGTGAGAAATTGAGGGCTTACAGAGAAATAGTATGAATTTCTCATGGGCTAAAGCCAAGCAGTATTGCCATATCATTAAGTCTGCTGATCGAACTACTGTATTGTATCGGGGTCTGTCCTTCTGTATTTGAGTCTATGTTTTCCTGTCTGTGCTCCGGTGTATATTTGTCATTATTTATTCTCTTCATGTTATGTAATGTGACAAGACTAAAAGAAGTTAAAAATAAAAATAACTTCAGGGTTCTTATTGACAAATTGCTTGGGCAGAGGTGGCCTGCAAATCTGTGTACTTGTCCCTTTGTACATCAGATTACTCCAAGATCTATATGTAGACATATAGTCTGGATATGATTCAAGTTGCTCTTGTAGGTAAGTGCAACAGTGCAACCCTTTACTTTTCTTTTGTTCTCACTCCTTTTCCTGGTGGTGATCTCAGCCTAGCTCTCTCCCAGTCTGATATGGAAGATGTGCTCTTGATCCCTCTTTTCCGTCATTCACCTGCACTGTGCTGTAGGCTGCCTGCACTGCACGGGTTCCCAGTCCAATGACTGCTGCTTCAAACAGTGTGCCATTAGATGTACCAGCACCAAGGACACCAACTCTCTGGTGAGTGCGGGTCTTCAGGTTTACGACGCATCACTGATTATTTAGCAAGGTGTAAAAATGAAAAATAGAGCACGTCAGAAGGGAAGCGTGGTCAAGAAGAAGCACCAATTAAGTTTGTTATCGTGGAAAATGGGAGAGTAGGGAGGTAGACATGAATTGAGCCTGATGATCCACACATTGTTTTGGCAACTGAATGCTACTTTCACAGATTTGTTGGCACTTCAAAAGCAGTGTCATGTGCAAAGACAAATGTTCTGCACTAACAGTGTACAAGTCCATCACTTTTCAGTCCTAACCCAACCTAAACGAGAAATACAGCTTTGAAGCAGCATGTGTTAAAGAGTGACCATGCGAGCAAAAATTCTCACCTCTCTTCTTTTAATTCAATTCCTATCATGTGGTAACTCTTTCTTCTCTGTTTAAGTCTTCTCTTTCATCTGGTATTTACCCCTTATTTAGACCTACCTGTCACATTCTCATTCTGCTAATCCCACTTCACTGTGACATGTTATTCTAAACCACTACCCTGCTTCTTATTATGGTATTTTCCTTGCAGGTGACATCTCATCACAAGCCCCTGTTGTCACAGGTTCTCTCCTAGTTTGTTGATTTCGGACCAAGTGGGATTCTGTGCATGGTGGGAGCAATCTTAAGTTGTCCCCAAATCAGTAGTCTTCATTTAGGTTGCCCTTTGAAGGACCCTAAATGCAAGGATTCTCTAAGCAGGAATAACTATAGAAGTGATTTAGTCTTAAAACCCAACATGCACCACATCAGTATCTACAGGCATTTCCCTTCAAAGAGCATGTATGGAACACAGGGCCAGGTTCAGGATGTCTAAGCCCCTTGACCTACACTGTCATCTATACTGTTAATTGATGGATTTTTGGGACTTTATGACACCATACCTCCTCAAGCATTTCACATGCTTCCCTTGCCATTTTGCCATTTTTTAACTATCATCGGAGCCATGGGCTCCTGCACTTTGCATGCCCTAAGTGGGTCTGATAAACTTTCCCGTCAAATTTTTGGTGTCATGGTGCTTTGTATGCTGGGAAATGGTAGAGTTGCCCTATTTTAGGTTCTCTTGCTTAATGCAGAAATATAGCTGCAAACATATCTACCCTGGATCCCCAGAAACTGATAGTTTTTAGAACATTGACTGAAGGTTCACACCAGAAGGACACCAAACCCAATATAAGTCATCCATCTGGGAAGTACAGTATAACTGTAACCTTATTTCTCTTATATTTGTATTAGGATTGGAGAGTGAAAGTTTATTGTACATTGTGCTGATGGAGCTCAAGGAAGAAGCTCGGGTGTCTTTCATGTTTCCCATATATCGAGTGTGGCCAGCCAAGTAGACAGACCTTGATGTGATTTGGACCTGGATGATTTATAGGTCTGCGGTGGCCTTGCGCCCTGTGCTGGCTGGGATTGGCTCCAGCAGACCCCCCGTGACCCTGTGCTAGGATATAGCAGGTTGGACAATGACTGACTGATTTATAGGTGCCAGTCCACCGAATTCTTCCTTTATTAAACCTGTCTTTTCATATTTTCATTAGTTGTGCTATTTATTCCATATCTTTTTCTGTAAAATGTGGTGTGTTCGTGGGAAAAGCACTTGGTGCTGGCTCCTGAACTGAAATGACTGTGCTGCCACTCTCACTCATTCCTTATGAAAGTGCAAAATTCCTCCAGGAGGTTGTTTTTGGCTCATCCGTTCAAATCAAATGACAGATGGACTGCCTTATTCTTCAGCAGGTGGGAGGGATATTTACAGCTGAAGCTGAAGCCCCTATGCACTTACTGGTTTATAGTTTAATTATTATTTTAATGTCACATTGATTTTTTTCCCCTGAATTTTAATTTTTTCAATGTTTATTATTATTATAGTTAACGGGTAACACTAGAGGAGGAGGACTTGGATGGTTGTGAATGTTGAGTTTGTAAACTGATTTAGTGAATAAAGAGGAAACCTCTCCATTGGAGCCCCTTATTAAAAAGCAGTCTTGGAGAACAAGATGAGGAGCACCCACATTTTAGTCTGTTTGGTGTCATGTTCCACTCCTGCTGTTCCCACAGAGAAGTTTGTGCACTTTGAACTGACTTTCTGCAAACTGAGAAGTTGTGACTGCGTTCGTTGAAGGAGCTCAAAAACCCTAATCTTTACTATACACCTACAATTATTTTGAATTAATTTGAGAGCATCTTCAAGAACCAGCAACCTCTGTCATAGATATGGGCAAAACATTCCAGGCTATGTGGTATGTCTGCATGAACAAAAATGGCCACAAGTTTTCAGTTTACCATGATGGTAATTGCCATTATCAGTTAATTCTGAATAGAAGCATGCAGAGAGTTTCAGCCTTCTATTGTTTTTTCCCAAGCTATGCTGTGTTTAAAAGACTGGCCAACGTTGACGAAAAGCTGAGAAGGTCATCCTCATTGAATCTTGAATACACTGTGCCTGTAAGAAATGCAGTAGATTTACTGTGGTCTTCTGATGTTTCTACAAAAAGGCCAAACCAGTGTCTGTTTTGAGAGGAATTCCTTCCTGAACTGAAATGTGTCATGTCTTGTGATGTTGAACCAGGAGTAAAGCAGAGAATTTGGAAACTCAGTCTCTGTTTGTAGCTAGAGTGAGATGAACAATGACAGTTGTCCTTTTTTTTCTTTTCCAGAGATGTTTGGGAATTCATCAACAGGACCAGAATGTCTTCCTTAAAATGGCAGTGCCACTTGCACAGGACAGGTAAGAATGGTATTTGTTAAATAGGAATAAGAATACATCTTGTAAAATATTTGTATTGCTCAGTATGGAATCTTTAGATTTTAACCAAATATACCTATGGCCTTTTGCCAAGTTCTCTTCCAAACCAGTAATCACAGTAAATAGTCATCTTAGTAACACTTTAACAAGAAAGCATTCACTGGATGAAAAAATAGAGGGAAAAATGAACAGCAGATGAAACAAAGTTTTTAAGAGCAGCCCGAGGCAAAGTCATTGGTTATTCAAAGGACAGAATACCGGGGAGTCCAAATCAAAATAAAATTTCCAAAAAATAAGTTATCAAAATAACAAACAAACCAAGCCAGCAGTTCAAAGCTGTAATCAATAATCACCGAGAATGCTATTGCAAAGGTTTTAGTATTCATCCAAAGCTTGGATACCAATCCTACCAGTTGCATGATGAAGTCACATGAATAGTAATGGGCACCATTGTGGTAAACAATGCACATTAAGTGCAAAATTCTAGTGCTTATGAAAAAAAATATATATAAAATGGCAAAGAGTGATGGCACCATCATAATGATATAAATAAAAACTCCAAGAATTAAATTAACTCATGGAATAAAATGTGCAAGAATGAATAGCAGCAGGATATAACCAAGAATCTTAACAGCTATCAGTAAGCATGTCCCTGGCTGAGGTTGAGAGGTTTCCTCATAACCATGATGAATGATGCAAGCACAAAAGCCTACAGTAGGTCCTATGTCCAAACTGGTCTGTACATGTAAGTCCAGTATTTGTAAAAAGTCCCCCACAATCCTGAATTAGACCAAGTAGGTTTTAGAATGATATTTTAACAATTGTTATACCTATTCTTTTACAAATGTCTTCTCATTTTTTGTGAATTATGATTTATATACAGTGTAAAACAACTTTTAAATACAATTTTAAAAGTTAAAAAGTGGGTTTGAGAATGTTTTGTTACCTCATAAGTTCTAGCAAAGGTACAGGTGGGTAATCACAAAACTCTGTGTTTGAGGCATTTAAATGTCAGACATCCAATTCAAGTCTGTATAATTAGTCATTGCCTGTGCAGATTACTACATGAATGCTGAGCACTTTGTGGTTGTAGGAATAATTTGATGAAAACTTCAGAAATGCTGCTGATGAACATAACATGAAAAAAATCCGGAGTCTTGCATGAAGAGTAGTACTGTACAGTAGGTGGACATTCAAAAATCTGTCACACCCATTGGATTTTATCTCTGCCACTGCATAGCTCACAGGTATCAAACTCCAGTCCTGGAGGGCTGCAGTGGCTGCAGGTTTTCATTCTAACAATCTTCTTCATTAGTGACCAGTTTTTGCAGCTGATTAACTTTTGCCTTAATTTTAGTTAACTTGACTCCGGCTCCTTAGTTTTTTTCTTTTTCCTTAATTAGCAGCCAAACAATAATGAGACACAAAACAAGCCAGCACCTCACCAGCTCACGTGTGCCCATCACACAATATCTGAAAATATAGAAAGGTGACGGTCTCCGTAAAGTTGATCTCTCAGGTCACTGAAACATTTTGACGCTGTTCATTGAAAAAACAGAAAGTCAACAGTTTTGGAAATGTCTGCTGTGGCAGAATGAGAGCAGCAACAGGCCATGGAATTAAATAACAGGTTTAATTAACAGCAAGAAGAGGTTTCTCATTAAGAAACTGGTTGCAGTGAAATTGGTTGCAGTTTGAAGACCCAATTTAGCTTGTAATCTGTTGGCTTGTTTCATGTCTCATTCCTATTTGGCTGTCATTTAATGAAGAAAAGAATCAATTCAGAGCACTGAATCCTTAAAGACAGGGCTATTAAAATGAAGGGAAAAGAAGTTAATTAGCAGTGAAAACTGCTCACCCGTGAAAACATGCAGCCGCTGTGGCCCACCAGGACCGGAGTTCTACACCCCTGGCCATAGCTTCTTCCTTCTTACTTATTCATTTTCTGTGTGTTTTAGACAAATGCTTTAAAATGATTGGACATTTCCAAATGGAATTTATTTACATGTGTTAGGAATTCCTTAAATCGTTTTTCATTTTGTTTAAATACTTTGAACAATATTCATCAGTATTTTGTGTATTTTTAATGAACATCATCATTTTGTGCTTCTACGTTTCATGAGCCCTGGTTGCAGATGTGGTCACTATGATGCTATGTGGTTGCTAGGAGATGATGCAGGTGTCGGTTGGTCATGACATACAAGACGGTCAAATATCTGAACTTGAGCAACTTTGGATCTTTTGGTTTTGAATTCCAACTTGGCTTTGACTTAAGCATTTTGGGTTTGGAAGCTTGTTTAATAGTCTTGATTCAACATAGACTACTCTTTTGTTTTCTTCCTTTAAAAATATTTTCACATCTCTGCTGTACATAAAATAATATTCAATCCCTTTGGAGCCAAATAATGTAACAATAGTGTAAGTATAGTTGCATTGAAGGTGTTCCCATTGTCATAGGCTAAACACATTGAACAACACAGTTCCAGGATATTTTCCAAAAAAAATCTTTGCCTAATTCCACACTTTAGAGGAAATGTGACCGACAGTACATCTTGCATATGTGAAACAAACAGGTGTACTGTATACAGTATAGGATATCTTTGGGTTAAAATGCCATGATTTTGTGTCTGAAAATACCAAAATTAAAGTATAAGGTGGAGCCATTTTTAGAACTTCTGCCTGAAAATTTCAGGAACTTGAGATTTGATTCCCAGCCCGGTTACTGTTTGTGTGATGTCTTCATGGGTTTTCTCATGCATGGTTCCTGACTATATGCCAAAAAAATGTTTAAATTATGGTAACTATCATCTCTAATTCTGCATGGAAAGGAAGATAATCATTGCATGTGTGAGAGTCTCCAGCAGTGAAATGGCATCTTGTCCATGTTCAAGTCCTGCCTTGCTTTTGATTTTGCTGGGATAGGCTCTGGCTCTTCATGATACTGTCATGGATAACTGGACTCAAAATGGCTGAATGGATGACTAAGGAAAGACAGAAGATTTGCTTAAGCAACAGGGGTTTACCCAAGTACGCAAAACAAAACATCCCATGTAAAGGAGTGCTCTCAGGAATTAGCCAACTCCTGCAATAAAAGATTTCCTTTGGTTACTAAATTTTTTTCATATCATCTTAGATTTTTTTCATCACATCTGATAAATATGAAGATTGTATACAGTACATATAAGTGCTTAATTTTAAGAATCAAGTTCAAGTATACCAAAAACAAATTTTATTTTGTAGATGGAAAGCTCTAAAAATTGATTTACTAAAATACAGTAATTTAACTTTAGAATTAGACCAACAATTATGACATGTAAAAAAATTACACTTGTAAAATCTCTTTATACCATAAAAAACCCAAAATGTACAAGTATCAAATATACAGTCTCATAATCTGTTACAATACAAAACAATCAAAGTTTAAACTTCTGTACAGAAGCTGCCTTTTGGTATAGCTATGAACCTACCAATATATTATGGCCTAATCTTCAAGGCAGACATTGCCATTCCTACATGACGGTGAGTTTCTTTGCCACTCCATTGGCAAAATTCTACACTGTATGCATGGTGTATTTGTTTTGTTCCTAATTTAAACATGAACTTTATTAATTCCAGAAGTAAACATATTGCTACAAAGGGCTGGGATGAAAACCTAAAATTGCAACGGCACTGCGGTGGTCGAAGAATGAAACAGGATATTCAGTTCAGTTTTGTGAAACACTCTTCACTTAGTATAGGCGCAGAATCCTGTTCTTGTACAATAACTCCCAACATGGAAATTCATAAGGCACAGAACTGGCAAGCGCAGTTGGGTATTAAGCCATGTAAGGCTGTGCTCATGTTGTGAAAGTTCTAGTAAATGGTAACGCTATGCTACTTGCATAGTGCAGATAATGCTTGTCTGGTTAGCAGAAATTGTCAATTAGCCTGTTAGAGGTTTCCATGACTATTTACCAGTATATTAACTTTCCAAATCTTTGTTGTATGGAGTTGGAGAAGAACTGATTAGCGTGATTTGTTTTTTGTTCTAATGTTTCTTCTCTCCGATTTCAGGTAGGCACAAATGTGTCATTTAAGTTGGCACAAATGCAAGTATTTTAGTCCAGCTCTAGAAGAAAGCCACGATGGCAAAACACATTGCTTCTAAACACATTTTGTGTGGCACACCAATAACCTTAAAAATGAGGAGATTAGCAGGTCAGTAGCTGCAGAGTAGTGTCTGCCTGCATAGAACTGGTTAAAAGTACTTTCCTTCTTGTGGCAATGGTGCCAGAATGCCCCTTAAAAAGGAGTAGCTCCAGTGCATGCCCTAGGGTGCAATAACGTGATAAGGGCTTGCTCATGAATATCATGATGCCCCTAATAAGTGAACCATCATGGCACCATATAGCCAAGTCTTCCTGTGACTTTACTGCTGTCCATCTGCTTCAGTGCTCCTTTGCCCTATTCCCACTCCAGGATTCGCTCAGCCCTAAATATTCTGGGTTTTCAACAGCAGGAGTGACAAAACCATTTATCTGTGAAGGTATGGCTTTTTCCAATGCTGACCTGCTTTGGGTGTCCATATCCCAGTAGTAGAGATTGTCAAAAGCAGGTGAGGAGCCCCCAGGGTCCCTGTGTGATGATGGAGTCAGGTACTCTGGATTTTCCACAGTAGTGGTAAATCCTGGCATTCCTTCCTTTATAGAGCTATACCGAGGAACACTTCCAGTCTGGCGAGGGAGCAAAGGTTTCAGGCTCTGTTTGAACATTCCCCCGAGAAAGCCATCATTTGTTTGGTTCACGTACTCTAAAGGGAAAAAGGAAGCAAAATGTGTGATTTATGCATATCTGGACATTATGGAATCTTTATAACTTGCCACATAATCTGTCCATTACTAACCAGGACTGATGTACCCATCCACTTCAATATCATCCTCATTTTCTAGTTCTGGGTCTATGCTGGGATCATCATAGTATCGATGAGTAGTGCTGTCTTCACGACAAGAGGGGACAAGCGAAAACTGCCCTGCCATAGCATCTCCTTCCAGAAACACAGAGTCCGAGTAACCTGCTGCTGAGCGTTGAGATGTGCTGCGAGCCAAAGAAGCCATCTGGCTCCATCCCCCACTTTTCACAGATGGGTATTGCCCACGTCCTGGTAAAGGAAGTGTAGGATACTGGCCCCTGCCAATTGTAGTGACAGAAGGAAGAGCACTTCGACCTCCAGGGTTCATGTCACCATTCAAAGATTGATCCATACTCTAAAAGGACAACAAACATAATATAGTTAGAAAGGGAAACTTTTGTAATAGCTTAGTATTAGTGAGACACCATCATGCACCTATTGACACAAGGTCCTGAAAAGAGATCATCCTAAAAAAACATTCTGAGAATTAAATATAATACTAAGGTGCCTACTCTGTTGGATGAAATCCTTGCTCTTCCATTAGGAACCTGCTCTGATGTTGCATTGAAGAAGGCTGGCTGGGGAACAAGATACTCCTCAGCATCAAGCAGCTCATCCATGCCATCCTCTTCCTCTAGGAATGTCCTGAAAAACTCACTGCCATCCGGAGTCAACAAGTTCATACATTCATCATTCTGAAAAAACAGAAGGTGGTCAATTGCAAGGGAATTCATTACAATAGTGAGAACAATGTAGAGTCTGGGCAGGATGCATTGATTTTTGAATATTTTAGCCATCTTCTGCCTCTTCACAATCTAGTTGTTACCTGAATGATCACATATTTGGATGGTTCTTTGGCCATTTCTGTAAATTCTGCAACCAGCTCCTGAAATCTGGGACGGCTATCAGGGTCAATCATCCAGCCTGAAGATAATAATAATAAAAAGAAAAAACTGAGAAGTTCAGAGTTTTTAAAGGCAAAATTAATTTTCCCAGTAGAGGCATATATCCATTTATTGTATAAACCTGCACTATTGGAATTATTGGTGACAAGGGTTTTTGGATTGAGAATCTTTTTATCTTTTCAAATCCAACTTGTTCTTCCCGGATACTGCCATTTTGTACAGCAGTTGCCTCAGTGTCACTAGACCATAAATGAATGGTGTTTGATGTCACCACTACAGTGGGTCTAACGGACAGCATGGGCATTTCTTAGTAAGCTGAGATTGTGGATATTTCCTTGAAATTTTATGTGAGATTTTCTTTGGTTCAGTATCCCCTTGTAATAAACTTGTGGCTATGACTTTTGTCTTCAATGTAGGGTTTGAAGTTTTAGCACATGTGTATTTTGATTCTCCATTTTCCTAAATGTCTCACCCCTTCAAAACCAAATAGCTACTGTGTGGTGAGCACACTGGCACAGTGGTTCTGCACTGTCTATGTAAAGTGCTTTGAGTAGGTTAGAAAAGCACTATAAAAATGAATTATTTACATCTATAGTAAATAACCTGTGCATAAATAACCTGTCCATAAACAGTGCAATTGCAATTACTTTGAAATGAGGCAAGACATTTTCCAGGTGAAATTTTAAATTTCTATAATTTTCTAAACTAAAAAAAAAAAATCACATTTTACAACATTGATATTTTATGTTCATCTACAAAAGTGAAAAAACTTTAAGCCTCTTTGCTAAATCTTACCAGTATGAGAAAGAATTCACTGATAAGGGCCTGCAGCAGAAAACAAACAAAAAAGAGAAAGCCACAGAGAAACAATGTTACAGTTTATAGCTGTAACAAGCCTTTTTTTTAGTAGCAATTGGTGGGACAAAAGTGGGACATTTAAATGAATACCTACTTAGGACAAATGCCATTCATGCAGAGCTGTTGCTGCTAGTAAATGCAGATGTTTATGACAAAGAGCCGGCTTTGTTTTATGAGGCTGCCAATTATATTGCTGATAGAGATGATTTTCCAGACTTCATCAGTTATGGAAGTCTGGATAAAATTTTTCCATTTTCCAAAATTAAATTAGAAGTATTAATTGAAGCATAAATGAGCATATAGACAACTTTCATTTGATTATGTTTTTCTTATTATTTTTGTAGCATACAGTGGCACCTACTCTGTGCTGATGCCATAAGGTTCCCATCTAAGCACTTTGAAGCTACACTATAGCTTAAGTATTTTTTTTTTTTTAACTTTATGCATACTAATATTTTTGAACAATTTTTCTAAAAAGGTTAAGCTAAACAGCTTTACATTCATGAGTTACTAGGGTTTATTCATGATATTCTACCCTAAAGCACTTCCAGTTTGCACCATGTCCGCCTTTATACAGCAAGCTGCCTAAATGGAAATTCCTGCCGGTTGTCCATCCCTCAAAAAAGATAGTGCCAATAACAAATTAAAAAATATATACATATTTTTTATTGTTTTATCACAAACATACTGTACCCCTAAAATGCAGAAATCATGCTTTCTAAGACAGGAACCTGTGCTATTATGAACTAGAGGGGTTCAGTATGTTTTGAGGCTTTTGTTTCATATTTGTGTTTCCCAATTTACCGGATATACAATTAGTTGGAGGTGACCCTTTCTTTTACATTTATAATTACAGCTTCCTTTCCACGATTTCAGGGTAGATGAACATATGGCAGATTGTGAAGAAATAAGTTCAGCTTTTACAAACAATACATTTGGTATTTTGGAAGATCACCATGCATAAAAATATAGGTGGAACAAATTTAGTGTGCCATAGTGAAGTGCTAAAACATCCAAAATGCTATTTTTTTTTAATTACAACAAAATGTTATCAAACAGAAAACTATGGCATTGTTTTGCAGGACTGATTTGAGCAAGCTTGCCCAGCATCCAAGTCTACCCTTTGTCCCACATGTGTCAGTAACTTGTGAACTCCATGTGCTGTGTGAACTTGCTCATAAAAGTGATGTACAGTAGATACACCAGTATTCTGTGCTGAAATATGGAAACCCATCTTGTGTTAAGGCACACATGGAGTAATGTTGGATGCTCAAGTGCAGGGCTGGTGAGCCATGACCTTGGTGGACCAGTACCTTTATGCTTGGTAAATTGTTATATTTTTAATACATTTAAACTAAACTTTACACTCCTTTTTAGAACTAAAGTCAGAAAGCTCTGCTCACTTTCCATAATAATGTGTAAGACAGTTTCCCACAGCAAATATTATTAACTGAATCATGCATAAAATATTTTATAAGTGTTATAAACATTGGCTAAAAATTGCAATACATGCTGTTTATCAACTTGTTCATATTATTTGTTTAAAAGATTTAACTTTATATGAATAACTGATTCCCTGGGCTACATACTGGTACAGTAGGTTTTGCTGCAGCTTCACAGCTATCATCTTAGGTTCAGGTCAGGTCAGGTTGGGGAGCATGCACTGGTACAGCACATTGCCATACCAACCACACGACAAAACAGCTCGAGATCCTTGGGACCCGAGTGCTGCCGTGCAGCAGGTGACGCCTCAGCACCACACCAGTAACATTTTTTTTTTTTGGGTGGCTGGAGTGTCAATCCTACTTTGGGCCTATGACCCTGAATTGAATTAACGTGGATATAAGAATTTTACATTACCATATATACTCACGTATAAGTCAAATATTGAAACCTGAAAAAATCGATCATAAAATCAGACCCCGACTTATACACCCGTTCAAAAATGCGACACTTAATTTTTTTTTTTTTTTACATCTTCTTGCCTCCTCCAATCTCACATCAATTTCTCAGATGCTCCAAACTTTGTTGCAGCAGCGCAGTTACCAATTTCTTTCGCCACTTCAATAACGTCTAATTTAAAACCAGCTTCATATTTTCTTCTGATTGAAAGCTCATCGTAGATGAGGGATGCTCTTATCATAAAGATGTATGAGGGTGTGAGACACAAAAAACACAAATCAGTGCAAATGTTGCTTCGGAATATTTCGGCTATTACTAAGTGGTCACGTAGGCACAATAGAGAGAGAGAGAGAGAGAGAGAAGTTAGAAGCACACACTGATACAGCGTATTGCTGCACCCACATAGAAAAAAAAGGCAGTGTGCTCCGTGGTTACTCTCTCTGATTGGCGTTAGCATATCATAATCTCTTGAACCAATAGCCTGAGTTTTCCGCATTTGACTTATACAACCGACATTATAAAATACCAGAAATTATACAGTAAAATCAAGTCCTGACTTATCCGCAGTAGAACTTATCCGCAAGTATATACAGTATTTTTAATTGTTTGCCCCATACAATTTCAGACAAGCATCTTCTCATTTAATGTAAATTATAGTTTACATAAGTTGTAATACAAGAATACATTTATATAAAATAATGGATCAAAATCAAACATTTAACCAAATGGCTCAATATCAACCATCAATAAATGGACAGTATGTAAGTATATATCATAAAAATTAAAGCAGTTTTTTGGTTACCAAATAATACTTCATGCTGAAAAACAACTTACAATTGGTCATTACTCCATATATATGCTCTGTGCAGATAGGTGGCTGGGAAAGCCGTTCTCCTTTCTCTAGCAGTTCAGGAATGTCACGGGCAGGATGATCATCGTATGGTTTTGCACCAAAGGTCATAAGTTCCCAAACAGTGACACCTAAACACAAGAGAAGAGCAGCCCAATGTTACACATATTAAACTACAAAAAAGTAGATGAAAAACTTCTAAACATTTAAGAGGCCCAGCCCAAAAAGTTTCTTTTGTTGGGATCAACAATGATGACAAATGCTACAAAGAAAATTCTTTGCTTTGCTATCCCAAGGGTGTCCCTTCTAAAAACATAGAATCCCAGCAATATTACTCAAGGAAAATGACAAGCAGGACAGTATTTGTTGGTTTTCATCTTTATGCATATCTCAATATGTTTCCATATGTAAAACCACATACATGTTTCTCTACTCGAGAAAGAAGTTATAGTTATGCAACAGGGTACAAACCATAGCTCCAGACATCACTCTGGTGTGTGAACCTTCTTTCTATAATTGACTCTAAGGCCATCCACTTTATGGGGACCTATGGAGAGACCACAAGCACATGGCAGTCAGACACTTCAAGCCTCCTGCAGTTTCCACTCTGCAGAGCTTGCTGAGACCCTCCTTGACCCCAGCTGTGCTGAAGCCTGTTATTCAACATACCTTTCCCCCTTCTGCATGGTATTCAGTCTCATAAATGTCCAGTAGGCGTGCAAGACCAAAATCTGTGATTTTCACATTGTTGGCATTTTTCACCAAAACATTTCGAGCAGCCAAATCCCTGTGAACCAAGCGTACATTTTCCAAGTATCTCATGCCCTACAAAAACAAATCACCAACCAAAAGTCAGATTCTCCAGGCAGTGTCCATTTCCTTCCTGCCTGGAGCAGCCAAAGCTCACTTAAATCTGTGGTGCTGCTTCTTTTATCTAGCAATCATCTTTCACTTTTCCCTTCTTCGCCCTCATGGATTAATCATAAATTTCAATCAGAAACTGAATTTCTTCTCATCTGTTTGAATTCTGCCTTCACCTTCTCCTTCTCCTCTTTTGACCAACCATCTTATCAGTGCATTTCTCAGGCACAACACTTACCTCTGCAATCTGCCTGCACCAGGAGAGTAGGTAACGGGAGCCGATTTGGTCCTTTTTCTCTCTCACATAATCCAGAAGGCAGCCATATGGCATAAGTTGGGTAATCAGCTGCACTGTGGAAGTTAAGCAAATCCCTAGAAGTCGGCAGACGTGGGGGTGGGAGACCCCTGCCATGACATATGCCTCCTAAATCAAAACACACTGTTAATTCTTTTATAGCCACTCTTTTTTCACTCCCAAATTACAAGTACAGAACACTATAATGTTACTGTAATCTGTACATGTGACACTAATCACACTATAAACCATCCAGATTCCTGCAAAGAAAATGAATTGGTGGTCAGTGATATAAGATGAATCTACGAAAATAAGAAACAAGCCAATACAATCATAAGATCATCCACAATCCTCCTTTGAGAAGGTCAAAAAAGCTGGAAGGAAGGCTTTTGCCAATAGTAGAGAAAGCATGATTTGGCAATTAAAACTTTAGTCTTTTAGGTTTGAATCAAACCAAAACACCATTTCTCACCCCACCTTTAAAATAAAAAAAGAAAAACAACCTACATCTAAGATTTCCTTGTTTGCTTTGGGTGATGTATTTTCTCTGAGCACTTTAATGGCCACTGGGATCCTAACGTTTTCTCCTTCAGGAGCCCAGACACCCTAAAGAAGAAGACACAGAGAAGGTCCCATAATTAAACAGGAAGACTAATGTGGCCTAGAAAGTACACATGACTTGGCAGCCATCTCTTGGAAGACAGAGTTCATAGAGAAAAATATAAGAGGACCCTTGACTTGCTGGTCACTGCTCATGCAGGCCAGTTGATCAGAATTGGTTCCATTATTGAGACACCACCTCAGCAAAAAACCTTACCTTGAAAACTGTACCAAAAGCTCCTGATCCCAGAACACGGAATTTCTTTAGTTCAGTCTCTTTTAGTATGCGCATCTTGGCTTGATTGGGTGTGGCCCCACTGGGGGTCAATGGTTCAACCAGCTGAGAAAAAAAAAAATAAAGAAGTGACAAGCTATTCACAACATCTGCAATTCAAAGTAGTGTCAGGAGACACTGTCAAACTCCATAGCCATTAAAAATCAGTAATGATTTCAAGAGGGAAGAGAAGCAATGTATTTGTCTTCTCAGAAACTCAACTCAGAACTGCCCTAATAGCAATCTAGCTCATAACATCTTTGGCCTTATAAGTTCAGATGTTTGTATGTGTCATTCCATTCTTCAATAATAAGTCTAGTATGTCTGACCTTATGTTGGCATGGAACACAAAATGCTTCTCCCTTTCTACATCTTCTCCCTCTCAAGCACATGATGAAGTAACAAGAATTAGCATTTGCCCCCACCATCCAACAAAGGATTCAACAAAAACTAACCTCATTCTCTTGTTTGTTCCTCCTTTCGGCTTTTCTCTTCTTGTGACTCCAGTAGGATACCAACAGCCCCAGTAATATAAGAAAGAGTAAAACTCCGCCTACTGCTGCAGCAATGGAGGTCCCTGGGCTGGACAAAAACAGCACAGAACTATAAGCCGACTAAGTTTGAGGGTGGATTAAAGTGTGTATCTGTTCGTATAACTCATTTTAGAAACACATGATATACTTGAGGAGAGATGGACCTCCTTTAATTAGCAACTCTTCGTAACTGACAACTAAGCTGATTGGTCTCACATTTTAAAACTTACCCTGGCATTTGATCCAGTGGGCAGCCTTTATCATCAAAGTTTGTGCAGCTTTAAGAGGAGAAGAGACAGATGTATAGTAAAATTGAACTAGAGTCACAGGGAGATACAGAACAATATTGCTGATATTATCAGCATTTCGGATGTACTCACGAATGGGTGCAGTTGGTTTCACACATCTGGCATTCCTTATTTTTGTCTGCATATTTCCAAATCTTAGGACCCCGCTGACACTTCTCGACACAAAACACTCCATCTTGAAAATGAAGACACTCTACACACTGGTCTGGGCCCTGCAAAAGAAAAAAATATGCACTCTTACAAGAAGCGATGGTTGCAAAGCACAGTCCAACATCATCATTTAAGAGGGCATGGTGTGCTTACAGTTATGAGTGATTGAGTGGTTCTGAACAAAATGCTGCTTTGCATTTCTGTACTTTGTCTTTACACTGGGTAGTAAAGTAAATACAGGGCACCTGGTATTGATAGACAGCCACTTATCTCTAACAGTTAGTATCTGAGGAGTGATGCCTCCACTAGTGAGCAACACAGGAGAGGTAATGCACTATTGTTAAGTGACAGTAAAATGCAAACTAGCCTCCATTGTCTTGGAGACACCCGTTTTGTCTGCTTTAGCCTATGCTAATTAGTAGTTAGGAGAGGTTGGTTGTGCAGGTACCACTCTCAATCAGTGCTTAGGTGTGTATGTTTGTGTGTCTTAAGCTTAGGGTCATAAGTTCTAACCCATAATGAATCAAATGAGCCCATTCACCTCACGATAATATATGCCCTGAGCTTATGAACAGAAGTTGTCAAGTTCAAAGCTCAAAGTAGGAAAACTTAAATAAAAACAAGGTAAAAAAAATGCTATAGTCCTTTCCTGTCAGATGCACACATGTTGATGAGCTGTGTAACGTGTGTTGCGGTGATCTAGTAGTACAATGCCTGCTTTGGCAATTATGCTGGCATTCACTGCAATTACAACACTAAAGTGGTACATTCTTGCACTGATATGCACAGTGGTTTGCTTTCATGCATCCACGCATGGAAAATGTGCAGTATGTTATTTTTTAAAAACATATTGTGCTCCTTCACAATTCTATGAATAGGGACAATCCACAACATAATAAAACGTAACTGTTCTAATGGGGAAAATTGATTTGGACTTCGAACAATTCAGAGTTCAAATGGTAGCATGCTCTATTGTTGTATTGGTCCCTAATACTGTATATAACAAATGCCACTCTTACCGGCCCTGTGCAAGTGGCACTGCCATTTTGAGGGAGACATTCTGGATCACATGAAATGCAGCGGGTCCCATTGACGAGTTCTCGGTAAACATCACAGGACTCAACACATTCCAGTTCACGAAGAAAGCCATCACAAAACAGACATTGGCTTGGCCCAGGCCCCCAGCAGCTACCATTACACAGTGAGTGGCACATACGTCCCTCCATTTCTGTTAAAGGAAAAAAAAAAAAAAAAAAAAAAACATCACAAGACCACAATAAATCTACTGCATTCCTTACAAGCAGGGAGTATTCAGGATTCAGTGGGGATGTCCTTCATAAGCATTTATCACTATTGGCCACTCTGTTAAGCCCAGTGCAGCCTGGGAAACACAGCGGAAGTGTGAAACTCTCTGTATGCTTCTATTCAGCATGAGTTCATAATGCCAATTCCCAGCTTGAGGCAACTGAGTAAACCAAACCAATTCCCCCCCCCAATTTATTTCCCAGTGTACATGCAGACATACCACACTGCCTGGGTTGCTTATTGTCCATATCAATGACAGCAGGCTGCCGGTTCTTGAAGATGGTCTCCCAGGTAATTGTGGGTGTATAACAAAGATTGGGGTTTTGATGAATGAGAACCAAGCCACCATTGACCTCCTTCAAGGACCGCAGGCCCAGTGATTCAATTTGAAGTGACTCAATTCCAAGTGCAAAAACTCCTCTGTGGGAACAGCAAAAATGGAACATGACATGGGTTATTAGGAAGTACACAAATGTCACATATTAAGGCAAGGAGAGTCAAGAAAGTCCTCTTCGTCTTGTTCTCCCAGATTTCTTTTTAATGGGGCTCTTTGTTCAGGGAGTCACTTTTCCATATTCTGCAGTTCAAAACAATGCACCTTCTCATCTTGTATGAGCCATTAAGTTAAATAGTAAACACTGAAAAAATCGAAATCCAGGGCAAAAAAAAAAAACAACAAAAAAAAATCAACATGACATTAAAATTATGATTAAACTATAAACCAGTAAATACATGGGGGCCTGTGCTTCAGCTGTAAATATGCCTCCCACCAGCTGATGAACAAGTCAGTCCATCTGTCATTTGATTCGAACGGACAAGCCAAAAATGGCTTCCCGGAGGAATTTTGCACATTCATAAGGAATGAGTGAGAGTGGCAGCACAGTGCTTACCCCGTGAACGCACAATAGTTACGTTTTAAAGAGAAAACAGAACACCTGAAAATGTGAAAGGACAGATATTTAATAAAAGTGTAAAAATCCAGTAGACTAGCACCTGTAAAGCATCCGGCCCCAAATCACAGTAAGATTCCCAAAGACGCCAAGGTCTGTCAAGTTGGCTGGCCAAGCTTGGATATACAGGAAACCTGAAAAACAGAGTGAACAGTCACCAGAGGTCCTTCCTCAAGCACCATTAATGAAATGCACAATGAAGTTCATCTATGCCACCCCCAATCTCAATTTAAGAGGACTCATTTTACAATTATAATTCCCAGATGGCTGTGTAATATTGGGTTTCATGCCCTTCTCATGTAAACCTGTAGGTCAGCTCATCTGGCCAGCTTGTGGTACCTTCTTACCTGTGATTTCAGTCAATGTTCTAAAAACTGTCAGGTTCTGGGGATTCAGGGCCGAAATGTTTGCAGCTGCATCTCTGCATTCAAGAAGAGAACATACATTAGGGCAACTATACTATTTCTTAGCACACCAAGTAGTCTAACATTACAAATTTGAAGGAAAGGTCCATCTCACCCTGTGAACGTCTCTGGAAAGAAGGCCAAACTTCCAAAGATTTTGGTGCAGTTAACAAACTGGTGGATGTTGGCAGAATTCACTGAACGTTCACCCTTAAGAGAGCCCATCCCTAAACCATAACACACTGTGTGTTGCCAGCAAAGGTATCGGGCAAAGGAAAAAAGAATTAGTAAAACATTCAGAGGTTAAGGTTGAGTACCCTGTTCCTCAGGTTGGGAGCTACTTACCTTTGGGACATGGACCATCACACTTGTCACACTTCCGCTCTTTGTTGTCAACCACTTCTATATTATCTGGTGGGCACGACAAAGTACAGGAGCCCACGGCTGTTGCCAAATAGGTATCTGATCATAGTTAAAAGAAAACAAACAAAAATACTGAATTCCATTCCATGCATGTTCTTACCAGGGATATGCCTATCAGGACTGATGCAGTGCATGTTGGCTTGTAAAACTAAGTTAGTTTTGTAGCTGTGCCCATTTCAGGAAGCTTTCCAGAAATGAGACATTGAACATTTATGACTGGGGTACAACTAAAGCTTGTTTCCACCACACAGTGAATCCCACTTACAGCAAGATTTAGTAGAATGGAAGGAAGCCCATGACAATAGAAATGAGATGTCACTTACAAGGAACACACAACATTAGAAAGGGTGCATTGGTTGAGAGGAGATAGGACAACATGTTACAGTGTGGTGGGGTTAGTATAAAGAGAGTGTGACAAGGAGGCCTAAACAAGGGGTAAAAGCCAGATGACAAAGACAACTAACCAAGGCTTAAACAGAGAAGAAAGAATAGTAGCGAGGTTTGAATAACATTAAAAGAAGAGTTACAAAGGTTTTCACTTACACGGACACTCTTTAACACATGTTGCTCCAAAGCTGTACTTGCGGTTTGGGTTAGGGTCGGACTGAAAGGTGATGGAGTTGTACACTGTTAGCGCAGGACAGCTGTCTTTGCACGTGCCACTGTCATTGAAGTGCCGACAAGCCTGTGAAAGAAGTATGCAGTTGCCAAAACAATATGGAGAGCAGCAAACCAGGGTCATGGCCACCTCCCTACTTCTTCCATTTTCCACAATAACAAACTAAATTGCTGCTTCTTCTTGCCCACAATTACTATCTGCCCTCACAGCAGTCCTAAATTTATACCCTTCTAAACGGACAGTAATAAGTTGTAAACATGAAGACCCACACTTACCAGACAGTCGGTGTCCTTGGGGCCAGTACATCCAGCAGCACACTGTTTGTGGCAGCAGTCATTGGGCTGGGGACCTTTACAACGTTGGCACCCTGCAGCACAGTGCAGGTGAGTGACTGGAGAGAGAGAGAGAGAGCACAATATTAGTATCCAACTGCAAGAGAGGCATGCTGAGGTCACCACTTGGGAAAACAGGAGGCTACAAAACCACTGGCAAGTTTGTCACAGGTGTAATTGAAAGGGTCAGAAAGAGGAGAAAGGCAAAAAGAAAAGCTAAAGGTCAAACCCCAGAACTACAGGAAATGTCCGATGGAGGTTATTACTGTTAAGGGAGGTTTTACCAGTTATTAAATATATGGGTTCTTCCAACCTGGACTGTAAATGTTTAAACAGAGTGGCCAGTATTGATGTGAAGTCCAGTTGTTTGAATTGTATTACTGTAAGCAGATTGTGTTAGTCTATTATTGTGACTTTGTTGAAGCTTAGTCCCAAATTTGTAGTATTAGGCATTTACATACACAATTTTTTGACATGTGAAGATTCTAATATTTTACATTTGGAATTACCATAAAAACCTCTTAAATATAAATTAAGGGATGTAGTCTTAAGACTATATACTACACTAGTGAGACCACATCTGGGGTTTTGTGTGCATTTCTGGTCACCATGCCACAAGACAGACATAGTAGGCACCTGAAGCTGTGCAGAGCATCCAAATGCATCCCAGGACTTAAGGATTTAAAAGATTTAAACCTTTTTGGTCCTTGTATTAATCTGATTCACAATGTGACAAAATGAAGACTATCACACCAAATGGTTTTTCAATAACAACCCCAAATCATTACATTTTCTTTATTTTTATCCTGGTATATTACTTAACATAAAGTGTAGAAATAGTGATAACAATACACTGGAGCATAGACTAAGAGATGGATGAAGACGGACCCAAATACAGGATAACACACACAGCGACTCAGTCAGCAGACTTACTGTCCTGGCAGTACTCCTTTCCTTCTGCCCAACAGGATCCATCACAATTTGCAGAGCAGGGGGGGCCTGAAACAACATCACAAGTTATTCTTGAACCCAGACAGATTCTCCAAAAATCCAACTTTCTTCTTTGAGCTCCTCAGTTACTCACACTGCACCCTTCGTCCGGCCTGGTCCACCAGAATATTGGACAAAAACTTATTGCTTTGATCCAATGTGTCATTCCACTTGATTGTCTCCAGATAGCAGAGATGAGTATTCCCAGAGATTTTCACAGCTCCCAGTAGAATTTCTAGAAATACAGAAAAGACAGACACACTAGAACACCCAGCTTTTTAGACCCAACTCTAGATTAAATATTTTTCCATCTCTTACCTGAAAGGTTTGGCATCCGCACCTCTTCCAGGCCTTTTGTTCCCTGAGGATCTGAATTGTTCAAAACTGCCAGAGCGAATGTGCCTTCAAAGAGCTGGGTGCCTCGGATAATGCGCAGGTTTTCCAGAGGGATGAAACGCACAGATGTGTAGGCGATGAGGACGTAGCCCTGCACCTCTGAGATCCCCTGAAAAGAGGATAACAAATACTCCACCCGTCACAGATAAATAGGAAGGTCTGAACTCTTGGGACACCTTGTGACATTATCTTTTAAAGGTGCTATACAGTTAATAAACGCCAGCAGTCCTCTTTTCCTTTACTATGTACTCACAGATACAGGAGTGTACTCTTTATATATAAAAAAAAAAAAAAAAAAAAAAAAAAAAGCATGCGGTACCTGCAGGAAGCTCAAGTTCCAGTTTCCATGAAGATATGTGATCTCCAGGTTGCCCTGGACCACTTCACAGCCCGTGTAAAGCATCTTCAAGATCTCATAATGGGTCTGCTGGCTGGATGGCACGGTCAGCTTCATATCAGAACCAGTGCAAACTGGGAGACAAGAAAGAAAAAGATAAAATTAAGTGAGAAAAACAGGCAGTCTAAGCAGGGGGACTCTCAAACAAGCTGAGCAGCAGTTGATCACTTCCTGAGGGCACGCTTCAAAGCTCAGGGTCAAGTGCATGAAAGAACCATATGGCTGTGTGCCTTCCTGTCACACTTCCTACAGCCACAACATGTCATCCCAGGAGATCAGCTACTGCAAGACTGGAGCCTGGTTTACAGAATCCTCTCTCTCGAAATATTTTTAACAGGAATATAAAACAGGCCAGTGTCACAGTCACATACTGTCTATTGGTAGAAGATGGTATTGAGGAAAGGGGATGAAAGAAGAGAAATCTCAGAGGCAAAGGGGGAGTCTGGGGTGGGCAGGGTGGAGGAAAATTGTGGACAAATCTATTGGTGGACTGATTAAAACATTCCAAGGAGTTAATAAATATAATGGAGATCTGAAAGGCTGAATAGAAAATGTACAATAATTCTACAGGAGGGAACAGTCAGATTGAACTGAACTTATTAAGGGCAAATTTCAAAATGGATGAGTGCATGAGAAACATGTTATAAGGAAAGACAGACCAGGGGAAAAGCCATTAAGAGAGATTCAGGAGAGAAGAATGAGCAGATAAAAACACCTGTAATGTGGTCTGATCAAAACAAATTTCTCTGTTTGCAAGTATGATCAAATGAGAACAGTCAGAAGGAAGAAATATGCAAGGTGGAGCAACCAACTGGTATACCTAAAAGGACAATGTGACTAGATAATAGTCAGCATGTGGAAAATCCGAAGATTATACAGATTAATAATTAAAATATGTAATGGCAAAATGAGGACTGGCAATAACATTTATATTGGTCTCACTGCAGCTTGTCACAAACTGGGATAAAGTGGGCCTGCACCATTTAGAAATATACAGAGGAGGCCATCACTGTCAGTGAACACCGCATTTACACCCATGAGTCATGACCTGCCCGTCACTCTTAAGAAAAGGAATCCAAAGTGTGAATTTATTTTAGATCACTGCAGGCTCATGTAAAGGCTCCAGAGAGGGAAACCCCCTAGCTGAGTGTTCCAGTAATGCAGTAAACCAAGCCCTACTAAATATATAAAAGTCTCACTATTTTCTTGTGATACTGAAATTATTTTTTTTTTTTTTGGAGTGACCACTTGTGACCTCTCACCATTGAAGAAACACACAATCACTGCCTATTTGTTACTCAGCCCACACAAAAAGCAATTTTGGAGTAGTTCTTGTTTTATCATGAAACTAAAAATCAAACTAAACAAACTAAAGAGTATGGCATTGCTGCAAATACAATTTGATGACACAAATAACACATCTAGCTGAATGGCTGATCAGGTAGGTTTTTTTATTTAAATTTTCACACTGGGAGCCAACACTTCACAATTCATTTACTGTATGTGAAATTTCCTCCAGGAAACTATTATTTGCTGTCTGTCTTTTAGCATGTGAACACAGCGTTACCGCTGCACAGTTTAAGAAAACTCAGCAGCCCTGATCCCAAACTCTACCTGGCACCAGCACAGTTAGAGCAAGAGGAGAGATTCATTTAAACAAAGACATGCTGAGATGCTGTCAGTTTGTCATTCCCTGACATGCAGCATTTGAAGCTCCCTATGACAGTTTTGGTATTCCTGTATATTTTGTTGTCAACACATTTCCTTTAGTTTGAGAAACTGAGCAATTTTCACAGCTCCCATTCTCATATTACCCACTAATAATATGCCAGCTCAACAAATACATTTTAAAGTCTAAATGGCAGCACAGGGATCATAAAGTGCACCACATTATTCTAGTGCAGCCCTGGCAATGATGAGCCATGCAGGCCACCGGGACCGCTTGGCAGAATGATTTTTTTATGAAGCCCCCCACCTCACACAAGGTGTTTCTGCCGATCATACTCTGTCTTTAATATTTTTGTTATCTTAGATGAGGTTATTAACTTATTTGAAAATAAAGAGTGCACCTTTCATTGTGATTGCAGTATCTGCTCCACAGTACAACTCAGAACCCCTCTTAGCTCAGAAGTCAACATTCCAGGAGAGCTTCACTAAGCTCCTCCGGCATTGAGAATGTTCAACACCAGATGCCAGTGTCATGTGCCCAATGTCATAACCTTCAGGGCCGCGCTCTGGGCCCACTACAAACACAGCCTGCAATCCTGCTGTGTTTGACAAGGTTCTCTGTTACAAAGTGTGGGTTAAGCCAACAACAAGAAATTAAAACATACAGCACAGCTGGGAATACTGAGACTCAGACAAGCCAGGACCCTCAGCAAGGAAAAGTCTGTCACTGCAAGTTCATCTAATTTGTTTTTGTCTGCATTACAAAGCCAGATCCTTTCAAACAAAGCCATTAACCCAAATAGATAAGACACTCAGGTTTTCAGTGCTCAAAGGGTTTTGTTAACAACCATTGATACATCATAAGCAGTTCTCTTAAATCATACTGAAGAATTGTATCTGGGGGTCTGCGTTTCATCTTTTACAAAATGCAGTCCTAGAACATATCAGTGTAAACAAGATCAGTCTGCTGTTCTATATAATCAGCATTCCAGAAATGCATTTTTGTAAGGAGGAATGGCCTGTTACTTTATATAATTTAAATTCCTCTATCGTGACAAATAGTACAGAAAGGCTGACCCTATCTGTCTTTTATGTGCACTAGTAAGTCTTGTGTGAGTGTGCACCTGAGTAGCATCCTGCCCGGGGCTTATTTCCTGCCTTGTACCCAAGTGCAGCCAGGATAGACTCCAGCCCTCCAGTAATAAGTTAAGCAGCTTTAATAATGTTATACATCCAGCTCTTAACAATGTAGGATCAGCCTGCTGTTCAATAAAATCATCATTGCTATAGCATTTGAGAGGAAGGAGTTGTTGAGCTTTTGTAAAAAAAGATAAACTTCCCCTTTGGATAAATAAAGTACAACTTGGCAAAAATTCCCAGAATCCAATAACAGCACAGGAGTAGACTATGCTGCTATGTATCAAATGCCTACACTCTTGTTAATCAGTGTTCTGAGTGGCATTATGCAGAGTTGATAGACTTCATATTTCGACATTTATTTGTTTTTTGTTTTTTTTATTGTGTTTTATGAGCATTGATGGACTTGTTAATAAAGAGTGTCCCTGTGAACAGACTGTTAATCAGCAACATTATGCTGGACTGCTGAATAATTTGAAGGAAAGCTTTGTGAAAAAATGTCCAAAGTAGTGGCACACACAAAACTGCACATTACACCATGACAGTGAACCTGCACATGTCACTGCACCATGACAGCTTGCCGGCACACACCACATTGTCAGTCAAAGAGTTTTTGACCAAAAAAAAAAAAATTTTTGATGGTGGCTAAACTGGAATTGTTGTAAATTATATAATTATGTTTTTTTTTTTTAATTCCGGAAATTTTTGGGTCCCCCTCGTATCTATTTCTCCCAATATAACCTGAATCACCTTGCTGTACAGGTCATGTCACTGGTACAGCATGTTGCTGCACACACCACATGACAAAACAGCATGGGATCTCGGTTGGCAACCCACCCCCCCAAAGCAGACACGTGGTCCAGTCCCACCCTCTGAAAATGACCATATCTGCCGCATTCAGGTGTTACCTGGGTATCCCCTCAGCCTGGTCCAGCCACTCGGGTCCTTGACAATGAGGATCCTGTACACTGGATCACCCTTGGAGAATCACACTTGCTGTACCAAACACCTATTAGACAAGAGTCATCTATAGTAGTTGATACAGATGGCCCATGGGATAAATTTGGTCCGTGTTTTAAATTTAACTGGTCTGTTATTTAAGTTTACATTATTTTAATTAAAGAGAAAATGTATATCATTTTATTTAAATTCACAGCCAGGACGTTTAATAACCAATGGTGAAGCGGGCAGTAGGAGGCAAGGTACAAAAATATGTCTTTTATTGATTTAAATACATTTACTCTACTGCATATACAGCTAGCAAAAACAGTTCTCCCCCAATCCCGAGCATAAAACATTAGAAAGTTGACAATTAAAATTGGACAAAAGGTTACTCTCAAAAATGTGTATATTTTTGAGAAAAACCAGCCAAAAGCTTCCACAGGCGATTTGACGACTTCAGGATTTCAACAAGCATACTTCTCTTTGTCAAAGATTCACTTTCTGTTAAACTCAAGAGACTTCTGCCTGTGAATGGTGTGGCCAAACTTCAGTTAGAGATTACATAACTCCTCAGCTCATAGCACCTTAAAAATAACATTCAAAAACATTGACCTTGCAGCATTTTGGGCTCACAGTACTCATTAATGTAAGCACAACCACAGATTTGCACTTTTTTGTTGATATGTTCTATCAGACGGTTGTGGCGAGCACCTTCTTCTACGCGGTGGTGTGCTGGGGAGGCAGCATAAAGAAGAGGGACGCCTCACACCTGGACAAACTGGTGAGGAAGGCAGGCTCTATTGTAGGCACGGAGCTGGACAGTTTGACATCTGTGGCAGAGCAACGGGTGCTCAGCAGGCTCCTATCAATCATGGAGAATCCACTGAACAGTATCATCTCCAGACAGAGGAGCAGCTTCAGCGACAGACTGTTGTCACTGTCCTGCTCCACTGACAGACTGAGGAGATCGTTCCACCCCCACACTATGCGACTCTTCAGTTCCACCAGGGAGGTAAACAGTAACATTATACAATGTTATTGACTGTTATACCTGCCTCGCACTCTCCACCTTGCATTTTTTAACTTGCACTGTATTTTTTATAACTCTTTAATTAATATTGCTTTTATCAGTATGCTGCTGCTGGAGTATGTGAATTTCCCCTTGGGATTAATAAAGTATCTATCTATCTATATCATTAATAAGGTCCTAACTATAAGAATCTTGCCTTTCCACAATCATCTTAATCAAAAGGAAACAGCATAATCATCTCACGCTGTGCCTACAAGTACCTGGGTGTCCACATCAATGGCAGGTTGGACTGGTCTAAAAACAGAGGAGTTATATAAGAAAGGGCAGCACTGGCTCTTCGTCCTTAGGAGACTGTGTTCCTTTAATGTGGGAAGTGACATCCTTCACATTTTCTATAACTCTGTAATGACCAGTGCAATTTTCTATGCTACGGTGTGCTGGGCTGGTAACATCACTTCAAGAGAGGTCCACTGAATTAAAAAGCTAATTAAAAGGACATGCTCAGTAATGGGATGCACTCTGGACGCCCCTGGAGGTAGTGGTGAAGGAGAGAATTAAAACAAAAATGAGCGCCATCATGAACACTGCTGCACATCCCTTTCTCTAACACACCAACACTGAGGACTTTCAGCCAACAAATCATTCAGCAGAAGTGTGTCAAGAAACGCTACTGGGGGGCTTCCTTTATACTAACAGCAATATGCCTGTATAGTGCCTCACTGGAACTGCCAAGTCGTAAGTTTTTCTTTTCTTTCCTTTTAAACATTTTCTTCATTTTTAGTCATTCTAGTGTGTGTTTAGACCATAGTGTTTGTGTGTGTATATTATATATATTAATGCATTTATTTTTAAGAGCTTGTGTAGAAAACCAAGTTTCACCCTGGGAACAAATAAAATCTGTCTATCTAGCTATCTATCTACCCCAGCCTCCCATCAAGCTGGCTATGGATACAAAGGGCAAGTCTTTCTCAAGACTGCTACTTGGGTATGTATAATGTTTAAACATTGTTGCACCTATTCACAGTTTAAACTGAACCAATTTATTGCTTGTTAGACTATCTATAACCTCATCTGTTCTCCTTTGATTTTTCAAGCATGTCTGAGCTTTGAAGTCAGATGCAGAACAAAAACTTATGGGCCTTGTGTTGTTGTTTGGCCAAAAATGAGTACAAAATTCTACATTGATGGGAATCCTCTTTTTCTTTTAAAATTTATTTAGGGAACAAAATAAAAATAAAACACAACTCAAACAAGTGAGCTCAATATAGCAAGTACAATAGTATGTTCCAAATACAGTGCACAAAAATTCCCCTTTATACCGTACCCCCTTAACCATTTTAATTGTTCACACTGTGGTAGTCAGGGTTGTTGTACAACTGCAATTAAACTGGCAATGATCTGCTATTTAGTATGAAAAGATCATAACTAAAAAAAAAAATGATTCCCTTGCCAAAACAATACAAATATATCTTTGATTCTGACAATGCATGTGAAAACTCCATTGAATAGAACAGAAAATCTTCCAAAAGCAAACAAAAAACATAGTAGTGTATAACTACATTTAAAAAATAATTAGCAAAGCTTTCTGTTTATTTTGAGTAGCTCATTTCTTTTTCAGCTTGAGTATCCATAGTATAGAAGAATTAATGCTGCATAATGAACCATATAAGGTATTTCCTCCTCTTAGTTATGTAAACCTACTCTCTGTAAATTCTACCATATGGTACCTTCCATCTCATACACACTGTTTACTACATTGCTTAAGGATGCCTCCAGTAAGAAAGAACAAACTGCTGCAGTTTAAGGTGGGAGCAGTGATTAAAATGTGACCAGTCCCAGGTTCAACAGATTGGCGCAGTTGGCAGGACCTCTCATGAGATCCAGCTAGAATGTGTGGAATATTAGACATAGATGAAGACATGAGAAAGAAGAATACGATGACTGTTAAAGCAATATTCACACAAGGCATCTCAGCCCAACATAGCACCAAGATGAAAATAAATAAGGATTAGGACCACACTGGCACTGTCCTTAATGAGTTAGTCCAGTGAAGTCAAACTCAGATCCTCAAGTGTCGCATTGGATACAGGTTTTTGTTCTAGCTACTTTTCTAATTAGTAACCAGTTACTGTTTCTAAAAGTCCAGACTACTTTAGCATTCATTTTAAATGACTTACTTTTCAAACTTCAGAATACATTATTGCATCTTTTTACTTAACCAGCAGCCAAAGAATAATGAGATGCAAAAAGATAACAAATGACAATCTAACCTGATCCCATCATAGACTACAGTACCTGATTTGATGAAAGATTTCAAAATAAGCATTGAAGGTCTGTGAAATATTCATCTATTCTGGTCCACAAATTCTGAGACATATGAGTTACACCCATTAAAAAAATAAATAAAAAGAGACAAATAATGCTTTTTTGCCTAAACTAACCAGACTGTTGTTTACTAAGCAGCAATGGCAGATCACTTTCTGAATATAAGCATCTCTGCATTTTTAAGACAATCTGTTCCTCTTCTAATTCAAGATGTAATCTGTTTTATTAAACCGAAGCCTGCTCGCTGTCCACACTTGCATAAGTAGCATCCATTTTAATTAAAGGACAAAAAATGAAAAGGTCTGAACTTAAAAAAGCAGCTTCGGTCTTAAATTAGATGACATGTGAAAATTGGATGATTCTTTTAATCGGTTGTTGATCAATCAGAGCATTGAATGGCCTATGCGTCAGCCATGTCTGAAATTACAAAGGAAAGTGAAAGAGTTGATAATGAGGCTAAAGCCACCCCTTTAAAAATTAAGCCTTGCAAAAAGCCACAGAAATGTCCAAACCCAGTGACTTAAAGTGTATGCAGTTAGAGGCTCCCTTGAACCTAGGGACACAATGCTGCCATGCCATTTATTTACAGACTATGGAAAGTGGAGGGGAAGATGGTGGTCCTCAAATTCATGATTGCCACAGAGTGGAGGTGGGCAGATGTACAGAAAGTTTGCACTACCATTTTGGGATTAAAGCTATTAAAGCTATACCTGTGGGGCCTGTCACTCCTATCAGATGAAAAGCCACCCCTCGTGCAGCTTTTAAACAACTACAAACAGGTTACAATGAATTAGTCAAATAACTGGGAAAATTAAATGCACTAGCCATTATACTTCTTTAATTTAGAAAAAATTCTTCACTTAAGAACACAACTTCCTTTGGCAAATTAATGCATTACCATGACTGAAAAACATGTTTGAAAAATACCAAACTTATCCTTTAATTATAACTTCCTTCTATTCCTCCTATTTAGAATGTGTTACTTGAGAAGCTATTTTTGGCGTTCCATGACCTGTCTGTCTCTTATCAAAAGCCGCAGCAGTCTTTTCTTTGCTCTCTCCCTCTCTCTCTCTCAGACAACAGCATTTACTGATATTGCAGACTCTAATCATTGCATTACAATCTAGTGTACCAGACCAATGCTTCTGCACTCACTACCACAACAAAAGTGGCAAACCTTTTGGTCTTGGACAACCCAATTGACTGATGAGACCTGACTCTCCTCTTTTACCTTTTCGATATTTTAAATATGGAGACTTTGTGTCAGTGTCCCCCTACTAGCTTAAAGTCAGACCTCTACCTATTCTACCCAGATTCCTATTCTAGACACCAACATCTCACACAAAAACTCCGACCTTAAAGACACATTTCCTGTTTCTTTTTGCATGCACAGAGTTGCATATTTTGTGATAGATTTTTCACATACTGGTAAAACTTTTTATAGAACAAACAAACTTTATGAGTCTCCAGGGCAGGAATTTGGCTTTTTACAGAAGCTCTTTAAATAAATACATATACACTATGGTCTGAAAACACACACAGAATAACTAAAAAGAAAGAAAATGTAAACAAAAGAAAAACTTGTCACTTGGCAGTCACATTCACAATGAGGCATTATGCAGGCGTATTGCAGTTGGTATATAGGACCCCCAGTAGTGCTTCTTAACAGACTTCTGCTGAATAATTTGTGGTCTAAAAGTCCTCAATATTTGTGTGCCTGAGAGGGGATGTGCAGAATTATTTGTAAAGGCACTCAGTTTTGTTTTACTGTAATTGTCTGCTTCATCACCACCTCCAGGTAGTCCACAGTGTGTCCCATAACTGAGCCTTGTTGATTTAGTCTTTCTGGAAGTGATGTTACCAGCATAGCACACCACCACAGAAAAACCCACTGGCCATCATAGAGATATAGAGGATATCAAGGATGTCACTGCCCACATTGAAGAAGTGCAGTCTCCTAAGGAAAGAGAGCCTGCTCTGCCCTTTCATATATATTTCATTCTCAAACGCGGCACGATTCCGTATTTTAAAGGACGGGTGGCAACCCTACAGTGCCAGGTAACCACCCATACAATCAGATTGTGATTCACACTAGGAATGCAATGAATGTAATTACCCCGATCTACATACAAGGCGAAAGTCTTGCAACATTCAAAGATGATGGTTTGGGATAAGTACACCATACAACATAAAAGAGCTTATGAAGCCTTGAACCGAAAAAAGCAAGATCGTAAAAAAAAAATAGGAGGTAATGTCGTTTTACTCGCTGTAGATTTTAGTCAAACATTACCAGTTATTCCACGAGGGAGACCAGCAGATGAACTCAACGCGTGTTTAAAATCCATGCTTCTCCCACGCTCGGTTATATGTCGCGTGTTCTCGGGTAGGTGCACCAAAAAATGTATACATTTAAGCATGTAATGGGCAAACAAAAAATGAGGTATACCCGAAGGCACTGCAGTAGTACTTAATGTAACTTTACTTCTTAAATGTTAATGTTTTACTGTTTAATAATTTATACGCTTCTTATATGTTGTTCTAATTCTTTTATCAAAATACCACTGACAGCGCAATGCACGATAACATGGAGTGAATACACCATACGCATCCGCCCACGGCTGCCCTGCTGTGCGCAGATAGGAGTTGATTCTACAATAAAATAAAATAAACATAAAAAGAGTAAAACAATCATCACCCATAAACCGTGTGTGTGTGTATATATGTGTATATATATATGTTGATATGTGGATGTGTATATGTATATATATATATATATATATATATATGTAGATATGTATATATATGTGTATATGTATATGTATATATATGTTTATATGTGTATGTGTGTATTTTATATATATAAAACACAGCAACACTCATAACAATGACAACACAATTACATTGACAATCATGTTACGTTATTTTTAAAATGTTTCCTTTTTTTTTCATAACCTCTTTAACACACTACTTCTCCGCTGTGAAGCGCGGGTATTTTGCTAGTATATATATATATATATATATATATATATATATATATATATATATATATATATATATATATATATATATATATATGGTTGAAATAGTTTACTGTCAAATAAACGAACCACACGCCGTGGCGCAACGTTAGGGGCATCGCCTCTGGCGCTGACGTCCGAGGTTCGATTCCCGAGAGGGAGTGCAGTGGAGTGTGTACACCTGATGAGCCCAGAATGAGGGCGAAACACGTGTCGTGTACTCTTTGCATTTATTTGACAGTAAACTATTTCAACCATTCTATGATCTGCTCCTCACAAACTGAGGGCACCGTGGCGGATGTTAGCAGATTGCTGGCCAACCACAAGCGTTACCTGGTAGGTAACCACCCATACAATCAGATTGTGACACAGACTTCGAATGCCGTGATATATATAGACACACAGTGGAACCTCGGTTTGCGAGTAACTTGGTTTACGAGTGTTTTGCAAGACGAGCAAAAATTTTTAATAAATTTTCACTTGATAAACGAGCGAGGTCTTGCAGTACGAGTAGTTTGTCTGCTGAGCGTCATGTGATCACAACTAAGCTGATGGTTATTCTCTCTCTCTCTCACTGCGGGATTGTGGGCAATCGTCTCCTATTCTCCATCAGAGTCGGCGTGCCTCACTCATATAGTCAACATCCGTACGAGCGTATAGTGTTTACTACAGCATTAGCATTGTGACTGTGTGCGCACGCTCGTGTGTGTGTGTGTGTGTGTGTGCGCTCACGCGCGCGAGTCCCCGTCTTGCACCCTAAAACACAAAGCTGAGTCTCAGTACTTTAGCAACACAAGCTTTATTCAGCTTGAAACAGCAACAGTGCGGTTATTTATACACAGACACAGCAGTCAGGCAGGGCCCTGCGCATTTATAACGTTCCTTGTTCCTTGTATCACCCATTGACAGCAGGCACTTATAGCATGTCCGCAATCTTTTCGGATTCGCTTTTACAGAGAACTGCTACAGCTGGGAGACTGCGATTGCTTTGGGACGCTCTTCCGCGTGTCGTCCCGTTGGGTGCAATCCCACAAGAGTTTAGAAACTCACTTACACCAGCCATGATTCTTTTCAAAGGTAAAGTGCAAGTTAATTTGTTTTATGTATTTTTACTTTATATTTTGTATTAATCATTTTTATATGAATAGTTTTGGGTTGTGGAACAAATCATCTGAGTTTCCATTATTTCTTATGGGGAAATTCACTTTGATATACGAGTGCTTTGGACTACGAGCACATTTCTGGAACGAATTATGCTCGCAAACCGAGGTTCCACTGTATGTATATATATATATATATATATATATATATATATATATATATATATATATATATATATATATATATATACATATATATATATATATATACACATATACATATATATATATATATATATATATATATATATATATATATATATATATATATACAGTGGAACCTCTAGATACGAGTTTAATTCGTTCCAGCACTGAGCTTGTATAGCGAATTTCTCGTATCTAGAACAAACTTCCCCATTGAAAACAATGGAAATCCAGTTAATCCATTCCGCACCCCAAATATATTAACATAAAAATCAATTTTCCTAACAAATAACACTGATAAATTATATATACTGTAGTCTACCTTTAATAAATAACACTGGTAAATAATATAACTGATTATTAAAAGAATCAAAACAGGTGTCCAAAGTGCAGTAGAGCATTCAATAAATCTTTAAATAAATAATCCTTAAAACAGTTGTGTATTTTAAACCTCCACTTCACAAGAATAACAATCCTTTAACATGAGGTTAAAACGTCAAAAGGATGCAGTCTTTAAAAAACAGATGACAATCCCCGGTGCTTCTTCTCTGTTAGCGTCTCACCTGCGGGCTCTGCAACAGGCGAGACACTCTTAATGCAGCTGACCTTCTCTACACCGTCCTGCTTCAGCTGTTTGGCTCGCCTGTTCAGCTGCGCTGCACTCGCCGCGCCTCACCTCTCTTTTACTTCTTCTCCCCCTTAACCGGCTCGCGCTTCTCTATATATGCGGGGAGGACATGGCAGCTGCAGCCCATCAGCCACAGGAACAATCATGGATGTGGGCAGTTTCCCACCTGTGCACTTAAGTGAGAAACGCAGACACCGCAGATCGCGGCTCGCAACTGCTACCACGCCCCCTCGCTAAGCCGCGAGCTATACCCACAGCCTGGCTCGTGGCTCGTTACGCGAGCCAATGCTCGCATTTAGATCTGAATTTTTCACTCATACTTTCCTCGTATTTTGAATTTCTCGTATACAGAGGTGATCGTATCTCGAGGTTCCACTGTATATATATATACACACACACATATACACACACCCCCAAGTACTTATAGCAGTGCACCACCTCTACATCCACCCCCTGAATAGTGAAAGAATTTAAAGGCTCTTTGGTGCGGTGAAAGTCAATTATCAGTTCCTTGGTTTAAGAAACACTTGACTTAATATATAGCAGGTGAAGGGTGGGGTGGAGGGGGAGGTTAATGAGGTGGGGTTCGAAAGGAGGTGGTAAAGTCTATATTATTATTTGGATGTTCTTCTTTTTAAGTCTGCATATGCTAGGTTCAAGTCCAAGTGTCTGTTAATGGTGTTTTCAATAGAGAGCCACGATTCTGCCTGCTCTCGGACACTCTTAGTATTGGCCCTGAAGTTTACTATCACAGTGTTCCAGTTAAACGTGTGTCCGGTGGAATCTTATGTGTGTAAATCAGAGACCGTGGGTGTTTTCTTCTGACGGCATTGCAAGCATCACAATACCAACTTCATTTTATCTACGCTAACAGCATGAGTCGGTGTTTTATATTGGAGGACCTGTACTGCCAAGAATTAAAGACAGACCAATAAGAACAATTAATGACAGGTCAGAACAAAGAAAGGAAAAAATGTGCTAAAGTCAAAAACCACAGAAATCAGTGCTATCTTTTCTCTAAACCAGAAGGGCAGACCGAAACCATAATCAGAAATTAGCTTTGTTAAATTGTAGGCTTAATTTGAAACTTGAAAGATTTAAAAAACTGGTTAGTAAATTCAATACTCGGATGATGATTGCCGATTTATAAAATGCTAATGACACTGCCCGATGCAACTCTCAAGGACACACCCGCAGCAACTGTGCAATGCGCAGTAGCAACAGGAACACAAAATGACAGGAAAGGATTCTCAAAATAAATGTAAATAATCATAATAACAAAATAGTGATAATTCATAACAAAACAACACACATATTATGAATCTATATATTCAATAATGTGGGAATAAGCTTGAAAAGATATGTAACCATCTAACAAAAAACAGCTTAGTCACAACAGTGACTAGGCTGAACTCCAGACAGCAGGAGATGAGTTATGAGGAAAGATTAAAGCAGATGAACCTTTTAATTTTAAGCAAAAGGAGATTAAGAGGTGACATGACTGCAGTGTTCAAAGCTATGAAAGGAATTATTACAGTAGATCCAGGCTGTTACTTTAAAATAAGTTCAGCAAAAACACAGGGACACAGCTGAAAACATGTTAAGGGTATATTTTGCACGAACGTTGGGAAGTTCTTCATGCAGAAAACCACAGACACATGGAGGCTGAATTGTCTGTTCTTGTCAAAATTTTTGTAATATCCTGATGTTCTATAGAGTCCTTGATGCAATAAGATATCCATGTGAGTGGGATCATCTTGCTGTCCTAAATATACAATCAACATTCATAAATAGAGAGAAAGATGAATAGATAGAAAGAAAAAAACTATCTGTCCCCAGGGAGAAATTTGGCTTTTTACAGACTTGGAATGGATCTCTACATGTGGGATCGGCCTACTATTCTGTACACCCTGCATTCTGGTAGAAGTATAAATTGGGTGTGTCTGCTGATCCATTGTTTTGAAACTTGAGAGTCCCAAAACATTAGCAGTTCCAGAAATTACCACTAGAGAGGGGAAATGCAATAAAAAACCCTGGCTAGTAACACAGACGGCCACGTAGAATCTTTACAAATAAAAAGATAAATCACCGTATATATTCACATAAAAGTCGGGTCTTGAAACCCAAATAATCGATCATAAAATTTGACCCTGACTTATATGCCCATTCAAAAATACAACACTTAATTTTGTTTTTTTTTTTTTTTTACATCTTCTTGCTTCTTCCAATCTCGCAATAATTTTTCAGATACATCGAATTTTGTTGCAGCAGCACAGTTACCAATCCACTTCAACGGCTTTTAATTTAAAACCAGCTTCATATTTTCTTCTGACCGAACGCTCCATTGTAGATAAGGGATGCTCTTACGATAAAGGTGTATGAGGGTGTGAGATACACAAAACAGTGCAAATGTTGCTTCGAAATAGTTTGGGTATTACCGTGTGGTCTCGTAGGCACAATACATAGAAAAAAAGGCAGTGTGCTCTGTGGTTACTCTCTCAGGTGGGCGCTAGCATATCATAATCTCTTGGACCAATAGCGTGAGTTTTCCACATTCAACTTATACAACCGACTTTATAAAATACCGGAAATTATATGGTAAAATCAAGACCCGACTTATCCGTGGGAGAACTTAAACGCGAGTATATACGGTAATACAAAAAATGCTCTGTAGCACAAAAATCAGCTCCAAGGAGCACAAAAGCAACAGGAGTTGCCTAAACAATAAAGGCACTCTGATAGCACAGTAGGTGCCACTACAATAATCCAAAGGCAAAGTAAAAAAACAGAGCATAGAGGTAAAAAATCCAGTAATACATGAAGGAAAAGAAATAATCACAAATCTGAGAACTCACCACTCCCAAGCACATTCGAATGAACCACAAAAAAACGCCTTCCTTTGTGGTGATGGGCAGGTGGCCTCATCTTTTGGGGGAACCACCCAAAAAACATATGGAACAGAGCATATATGGACATAAAGAAATTAAATAATAGATACTATTACCATTAACAATGAACAAAATAGACATAAAAACAACATGTGAACCCCAGCCAGGTGAAGAACCCTTGCTGAAGCCCAATATTCATACTGTTACATAAATGTTATCCGTATCACCTGTTCTTTACATGCTGGTTACAATTCTTCACTTAAGATACAATTGGGTTAAGCCTGTGGTCCTTTACAATCTGCTATCCCAATACACCCTGGTGTGACCATTATCAGCCATCACCCCCATAGCACTGGAGACCAGTTCATCCTTTTGTCCTTACCTACAAGGTTTCTATGCAAGCAGGACTGGCCTTCTATCCTGCACAGCTTGCAGTCCTATCCGAGTGTAAATTGGATAAGCCTGTGGTCCCATATCTTCATTTCATCTGCAGTATCCATATCAGCCTGTTCATTCTTTACTAACAATATAAATGGAATCAGACTATGAAACTATGCAATCTGTCATCCTATTACACCCTGGTATAAACAAAATCTCCTCTCTAAACCAAGGTGTCCGGTCTGGACCCAGAAACCCATACCAGCCAGTTCCCAAAACATCAGCTTCTGGTCTCTTAACCCTTAACTACTCACACCATTTCTCATCTCATAAGTATTCGCATGGTTTACTTTATGCACCAGTGTTAAAATGGCAATTTATATGTATTTATATATATATATACTAGTGGGACAAGCCCCCCTGGCACCTTTGGCACCTAACCCCAAGTTGTGGCCAGTCTGCTGCTCATATTGTGAAGAGGGGGGGCTAAACACACCCCAAGGAAACGTGGTCACTCCTCCGAAACCCCCTCTTAAACAGTGAAACAATTGGAAACAAATACTTTTTTCTTTACCTCCTCTTTGCTTGATCAGCTGATGGCTTGCTGCTGCTGCTGCCACCGTACGTGTTTTTAATGTAATTTAATACCATATTACTGAATAGTATGACAGTCTAGTGGACTATCTGAAAATAAACTTGAATCCATTTCTCCAGTGCTCATTCGTCACTGGTCACACTTTCACCCACTGCTGGATTTGCATGTGTCACATTTCACTTCAGTTGTTGAATGTTCTTTGCAAACAAAGTCATTGCAAGAAGAACATCTCATCATTGTCATATGCACGTAAGTACCAGTGCGGTGTACCAAATGCACCCTATGGAACTTGCAACTGTGCAGCCACTCATAAAACCATCTGAGGGAACACTGGAGGGAAACTATTGCCACACTGTATTTGTAGTAAATCAAGTTGAGGATAGATGGTAGATGCTGCCAGTAGGTTCAAGTAAAAGGACATTGGACAAAAATAACTAAGATTGGTGTACAAAATACACCAGCATGAGTAGTTGTGGGTTAATTTTGTGAATATACTTTTGACTCTGCATTTTGAGTCCAATCAATTATATACTAGAAAGCATCCCATCTGGGATCAACAGAGGCCAGTGAGCACAAATTAACACTTTGTCATTTATATCAAAGTCTGCTCATCCACAACATTCAACTTTATATGTTTAACAGCTTTTAAAAATAAGCAGTGGTGTTGAAAGTGATAAGATTGTATGCATAGTTTTCAGAGTTCAGAAACATGACAAATCAACACTGAAATTCACACTATAACAGGAATAGGTCAGCTAAAGAGTGGTATCAAGCCTAGCGTTCCTTTAGAGGTGGCATACTCCATGTCTTGATGTTTTTGAAACCTAACTTACTGCACTCCACTATTTCATTGAAGACACTAAGGCCTCTCTGGGTAGCTCATTGCAAAATCTCTATGAGGAGAGTGTCATGGCTGACTATCCAAAAACACACACACACACACACACACACTGTCCTTCTGTCTAATCCCCAGCTGACTGTGCAGCACACAATGCGTGATAAAGTTAACTGCGCTCAGCGCCAAATGACTGTACATCGTATCCTAGCAACATAGTGAGCAGTGGGCCGGCAGCCCGGCTGGCAGAAGGAAGCATGGCGAGCATTTTCTTTAACTATGGTTCAAAACAGAATTTCTGTGTAGACACTCCTTTCCAGTAAATTTACCTAGCCATTGCAAAAGAACAGACATGTGCCAGCTCAAATTTTTAGAAAACAGCAAGTGGGCGACCTGCTTCATGTCCCTGAGTGAGACGCAACTCTGACGCCAATCACATTCCAGCACAAGGCCACTGAATGGAGTGCCAAAAGTTTTGTCTTTGCACTCGGCCCCAAGATACATCATCCACGAGAATCTTGCAATGAGAAAACAAGAAAAAAAAAATGGAGCAGCACTCTTTCGTTTCTGCTGTCAACAGAGCACGTAGGCCTTTTGGAGTTTCGGCTCATAAATCAGAGCACCTGCTGCTGTGGAGTGCGGCCACGCCTTCCTGGCAGACTGTGTACCTTGCCCTCAGTCTGCCCCTTTCTTCACATTTGAATAACATTCGGCACAGACTGTGAGAGTTTCCTTACACCAGCATCAAATCACGTGCCGAGCAGTAAAGTCCCCCATCCAAATCACTTTCTTCCACTGCTGTGAGTGCAAGAATTCCAACGTTACCATGCTGGAGCACCTGAACTAAATCTGGCTTTTTATACTACTACAGTTCTTTTTTATATTTTATTTTTTTCTTTTTTGTGTTCTTTTTTATCTTCACTCCCACCATGAAGACATTCACAAGTAGTTATGGGGTTCATATGGTAAAGTTTTCAAATTGATAGTTAGCATGTCTAGACTGCTTTGCCCACACTGGCAGACTTTTGTGGGTGAATACAGCTGCACCTGGTAGGTGGCATTTACTTTACCTGCTCTCACTACTTCTATCCAGAGGTGCCTCATTCATTTGTGAATCTCACTCCTCTTACTACACAGAGAGGCTAGACTGGGAGTTTATAGTTCAACATATTGCAAGTGTTTGGCTACATGCCAAAATTTACCCCACCCCCTACATGAAAGAATTTGTAAGAAACTGTCCCTAAATCTTCATGAATCAGTACTGTACCTGGGCAGTGCTTTTCATACTGGTGCCAGAATGGCACCGACAGGAGTCTCATCGTATGGCTGGTTTTTTTTCATGTGTCTCACACTCTCTGGAGTGTTTTTGTTTTTCTGTTGGTGTTTTTTTTTTTTGTCTGGCACATTCAGACTGCTCTATGGAAAGGCACTTTTGTGTCACTGTTGTTGACGCTCATCTCTGCCTTTTCAATTTCTGCGTACTCCCCCACCGAACTGGAGAGGCAGGGCGAACCTGTTGGACACAACTCTTGACAAATACCAGAGCCGCCCACTTGTTGCACTTCTAGTGTCGTAGTTTTTTTTTTTTTTTCCAAGGCTGTTTTGCAACTTCACGTGTGCCCTGATTACAGCATCGGTTTTCCTTTCTCAATACAACAATCTGTGTTTACTTGTGTCATTACAAATCATTTAAAGAAAAAGAAAAAAAAAATCTGAAACTTGTAAAGCACTGGTGGCAAGTAGGTTGTCGGCCACCACCACTAATGATTCAATCTAATCAGAAAACATGCACAAAATATATAAAAAATTACCAATTTTCAAAGTTCCCTTGTGGAGAATTAAGACATAAAAAACGTCACTTGGAGTGACACAAAGGGACACCGACACTGCTCAGTGGCAGATGAGGACACCTGACTGAGCAATCCTTGGCATTACACGAGGACTTCAAGTGTGACCATGCCAGTATTGACTCTGCAGACTGGACATACAGTCATACGAAAAAGTTTGGGACCCCCCTCTCAGCCTGCATAATAATTTACTTTCAACAAAAAAAGATAACAGTGGTATGTCTTTCATTTCCTAGGAACATCTGAGTACTGCGGTGTTTTCCAAACAAAGATTTTTAGTGAAGCATTATTTAGTTGTAGGAAATTAAATCAAATGTGAAAAACTGGCTGTGCAAAAACGTTGGTCCCCTTTTAATTTTGCTGATTTGAATGCATGTAACTGCTCAATACTGACTACTTGCAACACCAAATTGGTTGGATTAGCTTGTTAAACCTTGAACGTTAGAGACAGGTGTGTCCAATCATGAGATATAAAGGTATTTAAGGTGGTCAATTGCAAGTTGTGCTTCCCTTTGACTCTCCTCTGAAGAGTGACAGCATGGGATCCTCAAAGCAACTCTCAAAAGATCTGAAAACAAAGATTGTTCAGTCTCATGGTTTAGGGGAAGGCTACAAAAAGCTATCTCAGAGGTTTAAACTGTCAGTTTTAACTGTAAGGAATGTAATCGTGAAATGGAAGGCCACAGACACAGTTGCTGTTAAACCCAGCAGGTCTGGCAGGCCAAGAAAAATACAGGAGCGGCATATGAGCAGGATTGTGAGAATGGTTACAGACAACCCACAGATCACCTCCAAAGACCTGCAAGAACATCTTGCTGCAGATGGTGTATCTGTATATCATTCTACAATTCAGCGCAATTTGCACAAAGAACATCTGTATGGCAGGGTGATGAGAAAAAAGCCCTTTCTGCACTCACGCTACAAACAGAGTCGCTTGTTGTATGCAAATACTCATTTAGATAAGCCAGATTCATTTTGGAACAAAGTGCTTTGGACTGATGAGACAAAAATTGAGTCATTTGGTCATAACAAAAAGTGCTTTGCATGGCGAAAGAAGAACACTGCATTCCAAGAAAAACACCTGCTACCTACTGTCAAATTTGATGGAGGTTCCATCATGCTGTGGGGCTCTGTGGCTAGTACAGGGACTGGGGCCCTTGTTAAAGTCGAGGGTCTGATGAATTCAACCCAATATCAACAAATTCTTCAGGACTATGCTCAAGCATCAGTCACAAAGTTGAAGTTACGCAGAGGTTGGATATTCCAACAAGACAATGACCCAAAACACAGTTCGAAATCTACAAAGGCATTCATGCAGAGGGAGAAGTACAATGTTCTAGAATGGCCGTCGCAGTCCCCTGACTTGAATATCATCGAAAATCTATGGGATGATTTGAAGCAGACTGTCCATGCTCGGCAGCCATCAAACTTAACCGAACTGGAGAGATTTGGTATGGAAGAATGGTCAAACAACAACAAACAAAAATCCAAATAATTAAGAGGGGTTCTAAAAACTTTTTCATATGAATGTACTGGAAGTGTTTCTGTGTGTTCCAAGTGGGACAGTTAGCACTCAGAGGGTCACTGATGGCTCCAAGTTTAACAGTGCAGGAAAGTCTCAACCTATCAGATGGAGCCTACATCCACACTATTACATTTTCTTTAAAAACAAAGACATTAGTCTCCACAAATTTGTTTTCACCTTTCGTTCACACTTCCCTGGTGTTTTTAACCCCCAAAAATGGAGACTTTTCAAAACGTTCCCCAGCACTGCATAGTTCTAAAAACATTGGCTTGGCATTGCAGTGTGGACAGGTGAAAACATCGACTTTTGAAAATACTGACACTGAATTACACTTTGATTAGTTTGGGCTTACTGCTTAGCCTTTCCGTGATTGCATCCTGCTCATTACAACATTTCATTTCCTGATTTGTTACCCGTCACAGAAAAAAGAAAAAAACATATCCCAAGATAGTAAACATAACAGAGTTGCTTTCCATGCTGCTTTTTGTGTTGCTCACCTGTATGCATCTAAATTGCGTTTTGTACAATTTGAATGCTTCATAAACACACAAAAGGAAAATAATTTACTGGTCACTACAGTTTTGTGATAAAGCCACTGGGCAGCGGTGTTACCATCTCTTCAAGGATTTTTCTGCCAATGCACGCATGCCCAATGTAGGCAGGCATCCACATCATATGTGTTTTCAGTTGTTTAAGTGTGGATGGAGATACTTTTGTAAATGATATGAATATGCTAGTGTTGAAGGAGATCATTTTCATTTTAAAACGCTGTTTTTAAATGAAAACATTGTAGTGTGCTTGTAGTCTTAGTTCTGCAGGGCCATAATGGCTGAAGGCTTTTGCTCCAACCAGGTTTTTAATGTCAACTTGGCTGTTAATGGAACTCTTTACTTAAGATGACTTGCTCTAATGGTCTCAAAAATTAATAATAACGCAACTCTTGCTTTGAAATGAATAAAGAAACATTTATCATGACTTTATGTGCACAGGAGTCTCTTTTTTTCCTAATTCTAAGTCCTTGATTGTTTCTTTTTATTATCTAGGAGTCAGTTAACTATGAGTAGCAAATATCAAGGAAGACAACACCTAACCACACTCATTTTTACCAGCATGGCAGTGTTTATTATCAAGTGGCTTTTTTTAATAAAAGAAAAACTTAAAAACAGTTAAGGGATGGAAGGCTCCTAATAGTTTCCAGTCTATTGGTTTACTTTCTTAATAATATAAATTATAGTTTGAAAGGTACTGACACAATAAGCAGAGGATCCCATCAATTAAGAAAGCAAATTAAGAAAGGATTTGTTACAAAGGGTGGCACGGTGGCGCAGTGGGTAGCGCTGCTGCCTCACAGTTGGGAGACCTGGGGACCTGGGTTCGCTTCCCAGGTCCTCCCTGCGTGGAGTTTGCATGTTTTCCCCATGTCTGTGTGGGTTTCCTCCCACAGTCCAAAGACATGCAGGTTAGGTGGACTGGCGATTCTAAATTGGCCCTAGTGTGTGCTTAGTTTGTGTGTGTCCTGCGGTGGGTTGGCACCCTGCCTGGGATTGGTTCCTGCCTTGTGCCCTGTGTTGGCTGGGATTGGCTCCAGCAGACCCCCGTGACCCTGTGTTTGGATTCAGCGGGTTGGAAAATGGATGGATGGATGGATTTGTTACAAAAGCCTACAGCCAGTTTGTTTCCCCCTCCCTGCCTAGGAATACATACTCCTGTCCTAGAAGCTTTCCAGTGCAAAGCCCCCAACTCTGGAGGTGTAGGGACACTCTTCACCAGGGATTTTGCTCCCCGACAGATTTTTCAATGCCAGGATTTACTTCTCCCACAGATCTCTAGGTTTAATTCACATCTCATTTAGTAGTTTCTGCTTGTCCTCAGTTGATTCAAAACATCCCTGCAGTTTGTGATTTGTCTTAGCACAATAATATGCACCAAGTGAGTCAAGTTCAGAACATTTTGTTTACAAACCTTTAAGGAGTGTCCATCCATTCAGTTCATTCCTAAATAGTGGATTCATTTTAACACAACTGACACTTCAGTCATGATGATGATTTAAATTACTGGTCAAACCTGTGCTCGTTAAATGCAAATCACATGCTTTTTTAAAAGCCAGTTTAGTAGAAACTAAACATTAGTGGTAAACAAGCAGAGTAGTAGACTAATCAACTTCTAACAAGACAATAAAAACACATCCTGTACAATTAAATTAACTCTAAGTGCAAATACAAGACAACTAGGAGTCCAGATCAGCAAAGTTCAAGACTGCAATGAAAATATGCAGCCACTATGGACCTCCAGCAGTACCCAGAAAGTGCAGAAACCAGAAACATTCAATACAAGATAGACTCAGCCTCTGATTATGAGCTTGCTGGTTGCTAAATCTTGCATTTTATGAAATTAAGGAGACTCTTAGTTTGACATTACAGGATGTCCTTGATGTGTTCCCAATTTGGCAAATTAAATTTGCACTCTGCCATCTCTCAGTCTGGCATATTATATTCTGCAGGGTCCCAGTTTGTCCCTCAGGACAGCATTCTGTGGCCCTCTGGCTTGGAACTACAAACGGTAACACAGCACCAGACTCCTGCTTTGGCACTACAGATGGCTCATATTGAGCTTCCAGTTTGGCACTGCGGATTCCTTTCCAATGGCACTTAGTCCGATACTACAAGACTGTACCCCACAGGCTCTCAGTTTGGGTCTATTGAATGATTTTGCCAAGCTCACACTTCGGGAGCAATCAGTGAACTCACAGTTTTTGCCACCTGACTTCACCCCACAGACTCCCAGGCTGGCACTACTAACTGCAACCCACACCCTCCCAGGCTGGCACCCTTGAAAGCACTGTGCTGACTCCAATTTCAGCATCCTTGACTAAGTCACAGACTCCTGGCTTGACTTCCCAGCTTGACCCCATAGACTGGATTCCTGACTGCAGCTGTGGGCTCCCAGTTTCATTCTTCTGGACTCTGTTGGCACTTTGACTGTATGTACAGCACTCTAGTGCTCCCAGTTTTCCACTCCTGACAGCACCTTGAGAATTATCAGTTTGGCACTCCTGATCGCAGCCCACACACTCCTAGTTTGACACCAGCAGATTCCCAGTCTGGCACCACTATCTGCAACGCACAGACTCTCAGTGTAGTGCTCCTAACTGAACCCCATGTACTCTCATTTTGGCCCCTTTGACTGTAGATTGCAGAGTCCCTGTTTTTCATACACAGATTGCACCCTACTAATCCCAGTTTGGCACTCCTGACTACACTCTCCTGAACACAGTTGGAATTTTGACTCTATATATCTTTGACTTATCTGTGCCATTTTGCCACTCCTGACTGCAGCCCATAGACGTTCAATTTAACACTACTGACTGTACCCCATAGATCCCTAGTTTGGCTCTTCTTGACCTGTTGTCATTTGGCCCATATGCACAATATTCAAGTGGTCCTGACTGTACCCTGCAGATTCACAGCTTGGCATGTCTGACTTCAATCCACACACTCCTCACCGCACCCCACAGACTCCTCGGTTCACTCTCCTTGACCTTGTTGCTACTTTGGATGTATGCATAGAACTTCTGTAATCCCAGTTGGCCACACCTGACTGCAGCCCACAGACTTGTAGTTTGGCACTTCTGGACCATGTTGATATGTTGCCCATATGCACAGCATTCAAGTGTTCAAAATCTGTCTGCCACACTCCTGACTGCACCCCACAGGCTCCCAGTTTAACTCTCCTGGACCCTGTTGGTATTTTGATTGTATGCATAGCACTCCAGTTGTCCCAGTTTGGCCTAATCGCATCCCATAGACTTCCAATTTGGCATTCACGACTGCACACCACAGACTCCCACTCTGGTACTTCTGACAGCACCCTATAGACTCCCCGTATGGCACTATTGACCTGTGTACCCCCGAAAAATAACCCTGGCTGGCTCTTTTACACACTTTGCCTGTATGCATAGTATTCCCGTCATCCCAGCTTACCACTCTTAACTGTTAAAATTTATGGTTCAGCATTTCTGACTGTACTCCACAGACTCCCCAGATGATATCTGCAGACTCCCAGCGTGGCACCCCCGACTACACTCTGTGAACTGTGCGTTTCACTTTTCTTAACCCTGCTGGTATTCTGAACATATGCACAGGACTGCAGAGGTCCCGCTTTGACACTTTGGATTGTAGCTCACACACCCCAAGTTTGGCTCTTTCAGATCCTGTTGGCACTTTGGCCACATGCATAGCATTCCAGTGGTCCAAGTTGGGCACTATAGATTGCACCCTGTAGGCTCCTAGTTTTGCCCTATAAGCCGACCTCAGTGGACTCCACACTTTGGCACTAATGGCTTCCTTCTGCAAGTTCCCACTCTGGCTCTACCTTCTGCACTCCCCGAGCTCGGAACCAGTTCCACAAGTTGGATGACTTAGCACGGTTCTTGCCTGTCCCGAGTCCCTTTTCGGTACGCCGCAGACGGTGGCAGGCCCCCACGTCCTCGCCCTCCCTCCGTCCCTTCTTCCCCTCCGCGCTCTCCCAGTCACCCACCTTCTCTGTCCCGGGCTCCGACCGTCCCGAGCAGCATAGCCGCCATCAACGTCAGTATCCCGCCCTGCTCCATGGGCCCTTTTACTCCATGCCCGGATGGGATAGGGGGAACACCCAGTGATTTTTCCCCACTGATATCCGCGTTCTGATTTTGTTTTTTCTTCTTTTTAAATCCTTCACACTTCCTGAGGGGCCGAATGTCTCCGCGGTTACTGGAGGCGACCAGCGGGAGCGAGCAGCGCGGCCCCGAGGACTGGCAGCGCGCAAACTTCAACTGACTTTGCGGTGGGGGAGAAAGTAAAGGAAAGAAAGAAAACTCGGACGTTTTTCGCTAGGATCCCAAAGTTCTCCAGTACAGTAAAAAAAAGTCTTCAAAGAAAGCGAAAGTGTACGTGAGGAAGGCAGCCGAGCGAGGCCTGGAGGAAACGGAGTACAGGACGGCCCCTTCGCTGAATCTCCGCCCGGGACGGCAGCCGTCCCTCCCAGCCGCACGCTCTCTCACTCCCTGGCATTTCCTTGGTGGCGGCGCCCCAGGCTCTTCTAGTTGAGTTCCAGCTGGTGCGCACCGGGCAGAGAGAATCTGCTCCGTTTAAAATGTTTTTAAACTTGCGCCCTGAGGTGAGAAAGGGAAAGCGAATGTCCGCTTGGTGACGGACCCATCGAACATTACCAGTAAAAAAAAACTCAATGGTTTGAATGGTAAAGGGAGTATGCCCCACTGCCACAGAAAGAAAAGGCATGAAAGCGCTATACTAGTTTATTTTTCGTTTTAAAACGTGAATTTATCAGTTGTCCGATTTCTAAAACGTTTTCTGGTGGAGCTTTCTGGAAGAAGTAATATATAAAATAATAAAAAAATAAAAATTAAATAAAATTAACAATAAAAAGAAGTCAAGTTTGTTGTCATGTGTACATAATATAATAAAATCCTTACTTGCGTGGTTCCTGACATACAGTGGTGTGAAAAACTATTTGCCCCCTTCCTGATTTCTTATTCGTTTGCATGTTTGTCACACAAAATGTTGCTGATCATCAAACACATTTAACCATTAGTCAAATATAACACAAGTAAACACAAAATGCAGTTTGTAAATGGTGGTTTTTATTATTTAGGGAGAAAAAAAAATCCAAACCTACATGGCCCTGTGTGAAAAAGTAATTGCCCCCTGAACCTAATAACTGGTTGGGCCACCCTTAGCAGCAATAACTGCAATCAAGCGTTTGCGATAACTTGCAATGAGCGCTCTGGAGGAATTTTGGCCCACTCATCTTTGAAAAATTGTTGTAATTCAGCTTTATTTGAGGGTTTTCTAGCATGAACCGCCTTTTTAAGGTCATGCCATAGCATCTCAATTGGATTCAGGTCAGGACTTTGACTAGGCCACTCCAAAGTCTTCATTTTGTTTTTCTTCAGCCATTCAGAGGTGGATTTGCTGGTGTGTTTTGGGTCATTGTCCTGTTGCAGCACCCAAGATTGCTTCAGCTTGAGTTGACGAACAGATGGCCGGACATTCTCCTTTAGGATTTTTTGGTAGACAGTAGAATTCATGGTTCCATCTATCACAGCAAGCCTTCCAGGTCCTGAAGCAGCAAAACAACCCCAGACCATCACACTACCACCACCATATTTTACTGTTGGTATGATGTTCTTTTTCTGAAATGCTGTGTTCCTTTTACGCCAGATGTAACGGGACATTTGCCTTCCAAAAAGTTCAACTTTTGACTCATCAGTCCACAAGGTATTTTCCCAAAAGTCTTGGCAATCATTGAGATGTTTCTTAGCAAAATTGAGACGAGTCCTAATGTTCTTTTTGCTTAACAGTGGTTTGCGTCTTGGAAATCTGCCATGCAGGCCGTTTTTGCCAAGTCTCTTTCTTATGGTGGAGTCGTGAACACTGACCTTAATTGAGGCAAGTGAGGCCTGCAGTTCTTTAGACGTTGTCCTGGGGTCTTTTGTGACCTCTCGGATGAGTCGTCTCTGCGCTCTTGGGGTAATTTTGGTCGGCCGGCCACTCCTGGGAAGGTTCACCACTGTTCCATGTTTTTGCCATTTGTGGATAATGGCTCTCACTGTGGTTTGCTGGAGTCCCAAAGCTTTAGAAATGGCTTTATAACCTTTACCAGACTGATAGATCTCAATTACTTCTGTTCTCATTTGTTCTTGAATTTCTTTGGATCTTGGCATGATGTCTAGCTTTTGAGGTGCTTTTGGTCTACTTCTCTGTGTCAGGCAGCTCCTATTTAAGTGATTTCTTGATTGAAACAGGTGTGGCAGTAATCAGGCCTGGGGGTGGCTACGGAAATTGAACTCAGGTGTGATACACCACAGTTAGGTTATTTTTTAACAAGGGGGCAATTACTTTTTCACACAGGGCCATGTAGGTTTGGATTTTTTTTCTCCCTAAATAATATAAACCATCATTTAAAAACTGCATTTTGTGTTTACTTGTGTTATATTTGACTAATGGTTAAATGTGTTTGATGATCAGAAACATTTTGTGTAACAAACATGCAAAAGAATAAGAAATCAGGAAGGGGGCAAATAGTTTTTCACACCACTGTATACAATACAAAAACAAATAAATAAATAAAATGGATACACAACATGTATTAATTATTTCAGTCAGTCATTTTCTAACCAACTTAGTCCTGAACTGGGTCACTGGGTGCTGGAGCCTATCCCAGCCAGCATAAGGCGCAAGGCAGGAACAAACCCTGGACAGGATGCCAGTCTATTGCAGGGTGAACACACACACATAGTAGTTTAACATCGCCAATCCTCCTAACCTGCCTGTCTTTGGACAATGGGAGGAAATAGGATCACCTGGATGAAACCCACATAGACAAAGGGAGAACTCGGGATGCAAACCCTGGTCTCATTGTTGCGAGGCTGCTGCACCACCACTGTGCCACCTTAATTAATTAATAACAAAATTTGTAAGAAATAAACTTTGGACATTATGTTGACATGACTCTTGTGACAGGAGCGATCATAGTCAGGAGCACAGTTGGGATAAACACCGATACTTCACCAACTCCAGAGACCTCGGTTCAATTCCCAGGCCTGGGTGCTACCTGTGTGGAGCCCACACATTCTCCCTCATGCAGATGTGTGTTTTTATTTTTGATTGTAATTGACCTGTTGAGCAGACTGGAAAAAAAGAATGTGTCTCGCATTTTCATCTTTTAAGCTATTTGCAGAAGGCTAATGAATGTTCAATATAAATTAAACTATGTTAGCCTTAAATTTGCCTTTAACCCTGAAACTTTGGGTGAAAGTCAATACCCAGCACTGGACCGGCTAACTCACTAGTCCATTACAAGGCCCACTTGTGCACAAGTCCGCATGCTGGGTCGGTTTAAAATTGTCAATTAGCCTAAACATGTTGTGGTTGTGATGTGGGAGGTAAAAATGCACAGACACAGGGAGAATGTGCAGATTCAGTACAAATGAGTGCTGAATGTTCTCCTCAGCCGCTTGTATTTGCGATCTCGTTCTTTCGGTCACTACCCATAGCTCATGACCATAGGTGAGGGTAGGAACGTAGATCGACTGGTAAATTGAGAGCTTTGTCTTGCGGCTCAGCTCCTTTATCACCACGACAGACCGATGCAGAGTCCGCATCACTGAGGATGCCGCACCAAAGCGGCTGAAATGAGTTTCCTCCGTAGGGTGTCTGGGCTTTCCCTTAAAGATAGGGTGAGAAGCTCAGTCATCTGGGAGGGGCTCAGAATAGAGCCGCTGCTCCTCCGCATTGAGAGGAGTCAGATGAGGTGGCTCGGGCATCTAATCAGGATGCTTCCAGGACTCCACCCTGGTGAGGTGTTCTGGGCACGTCTAACCGGGAGGAGGCCCCGGGGAAGACCCAGGACACGCTGGAGGGACTATGTCTCTCGGCTGGCCTGGGAACGCCTTGGGATTCTCCCGGAAGAGCTAGAAGAAGTGGCCGGGGAGAGGGAAGTCTGGGCATCTCTGCTCAAGCTGCTGCCCCCACGACCTGATCTCAGATAAGCGGAAGAGGATGGATGGATGGATGTTCTCCTCTCTTCTATAATATTTATGTCAGATGGATTGGTTTCTCTTCATGGAACTTAGTGTGAGTGTGTAGTGTGACACATGGGAGCTTTTAGCCAATCACAACTTCTACTTTCTAGCTATTGCTGCATGAACAGACTCTGCCCCATACAGCCACCCCCTAACCCCCCTATACCCTTTTATTGAAGGCTTATTCAACTAGAACACTATAATGGTGGTTTGACCCAAATGATTGGCATACTGCCCTGCTTTACCTACAACTCAAAGTCATGCCATTTGTTGCTATGAGCACAATCACCTATAAACCCATGCCAATTTTAATTTGAAGTGGAAAAGGGCTGATTTTATCTACTCTGATGCTATACTTAAAACTCCCACTCTGTGTCACTGCTTTATCAAACATAGTTTTAAAAAATAAAAATAGACATACATATTGTCCCCTTAAAATACAACAACCCATCCCCATTCTCACAGCTCCATACAATTTAAAAAGAAGACGAGTATGGGCTTCAAACTTTAAACTTTACATCACTGAGAAACAACACTGAACTGGATAAAGCGGGTTCAGAAAAATGGATGACTGATAAACAAACAATGGGCCCAGGCACTCAGGGACTCAATTCTCAAGTTAAAATTTAACCTAAACCGCCATTAATTGACTCTTTCAACTGGTATTTCTACATTTCAATCTCAAAGTCGAGGGACACCAAGGCCTCCGGATTTTGCCTGAAGTGGTGGCAGATTTGCTTGTTCCAGTTTAACCAACAACTCACCAGAGCTGAGAACCAGTTTTAAAGAGGGCTAGCAGTCAGGTACACAAAGTCTGAACAGAAATGGCCAAATCTTTGTGACAATCGCCATGAGAGATCAGCAGGGCCTGCAGTGCATATGATATCATTTATGTGGCTTGAATTGAACTTTACAGCCAGGCAACACTGTTGCTAGGAATTTGCTTGAGTATTACAGCCATAGGTATAACGATTGTAAGATGCAATTGACAGTACAATATACAATATCTGACATCATCACAACATTATATACAACAGCAGTAAAAGATAATATAGTGTACGCAATAAATGCATTAAACAATATGACAACGTACAAAGTTGCACAAATGCTCTACAATACACAGTACTGTGCAAAAGGCTTAGGCAACCCAAAAAAAATGATATTGAAAGCTAATTATGTGGCATGTAAGTGTTTGTGTGCTTGTGCAGTGTTTATAAAAAGCACTCACCTCCTTAGAAGGTCTCACATTTTCTTGTTATAGAACAATGAATCTCAGTGGAATTCATCTGGATTCTTTTTTGACACTAATCAGCAGAAAAAAACTCTTCACTGCCATAGTTAAAACAGATCTCTGCACAATGGTCTAAATTAATTACAAATATAAAACATAGAATTATTGATGGTATAAGTATTTGTCCCCTTCAAGTCAGGACTCAGTAAATGCTTCTTTTTCAGCCATGACAGCTTTGAGTCTGTGTGCTCAAGTCTCTCTCCCTCTATCAGCTCTGCCATTTCTCTCCATTCTTCTGTCAGGTGTCATGGTGATTGTGAATGAATAGCCTTTGTCAAGTCCAGCCACTAATTCTCAATTGGATTGAGATGTGGACTCTGACTCAGCCACTCCACTACATTGACATTGTTGTTTTGAAGCCATTCCTGCATAGCTTTGGCTTTATGCTTGTCTTCCTGGAAAACAAATCTTCTCCCAAGGTGCAGGCCTCTTGCAGACTGTATCAGGTTTTCCTGTAGGATTTTCTGCATATTTTGCTGCATTCATTTTCCCTTTACATGCTTTCCAGGGCCTGCTGCAGAGAATCAATCCAAGAGCATGACATCACATGATTAGCCAGCAGCCACACCACCTACACTTCAGAACTGGTCATCCATCTGAAGTTAAGCACATTCAGGCCTGGCCAGTACTTGGATGGGAGACCATCTAGGAAAAGCTTGAGTTGCTACTGGAAGAGGTGTTGGTGAGGCCAGCAGGCGGAGCTTACCCTGTGGTCTGTGTATGGATTCCAATATTCTAGTGCAGTGACGGTGACAATGTGCTGTAAAAATGGGCCTATCCTTTGCATGAGACGTAAAACCGAGCTTACCTTCATAAAGAGTAGGGTGTATTCCAATTTTTTCCATGGTGGCACAGTGGGTAGCGCTGCTGCCTCGCAGTTGGGAGACCTGGGGACCTGGGTTCGCTTCCTGGGTCCTCCCTGCGTGGAGTTTGCATGTTCTCCCCGTGTCTGCATGGGTTTCCTCCCACAGTCCAAAGACATGCAGGTTAGGTGGATTGGCAATTCTAAATTGGCCCTAGTGTGTGCTTGGTGTTTGTGTGTGTCCTGCAGTGGGTTGGCAGCAGACCCCTGTGACCCTGTGTTCGGATTCAGCGTGTTGGATAATGGATGGATGGACAATCCTTTACAAAATTACAAGCCATATTAAGTGTTCTGTCATTAACATCTGGTTATTTTCGATTATATCCAATACAGCATTCCACATTCTGTTACTATTTACAAGTTATTGCAGTCTTGACTTGGTCCCCCTCTTTGAAGTCTTGTCCTCAAAGAGGAGGCTTTGCTGAGGACTGCAATAAAACAAAGGCTACATTAAAAAAGTCTCTTGGAGGGAGAGATGACTTTGCATATCCTCAGTTCTTCAAGGAGTCCAGGCTAGAATAGTCCCGGCTAAATTGCCCACCTTGGCCTAGTCATTCTGGCCCCCTAATCATCCCCCGTCTCTAATTGGCTGTCTCTCACCACCTAACAGCTAATGTGTGGTGAGTGTACTGTTGCACAATGGCTGCCGTCGCATCATGCAGGTGGATGCTGCACATTAGTGGTGGTTGAAGTGGCTCTTTTACTCACTGTGTAAAGCACTTTGAGTAGTGAGAAAAGCGCTATATAAATGTAAAGAATGATTATTATTACTGCCATGCTTCATGTTGTTGATGGTGTGATTCTGATAAAGTGCAGTATAACACTCAAGTTCCCCCATGTCTTTATGGTTGTTGGAAGAAACTGCAGGTCCACAAAGAGAGAATATTGAGGATGCCAACCCAGCTGTCCCCATTTAATAAAGTGAGAGCCCAACAAAAACACACGCTTGACGGCACTAAACAAACAAAAAGCAGGTTCCTTGTGAGGAACCTTTTCTCTTGGCTGGTAAGCCTAGGAAAGTCACAGCAGGAAGGAGCGTTCTCATACTGAGTGATGCCTCCTTTCAGGAAATGCATGATATGTAGTGGGGGAACTGGAAGGGGTGGGGCCAATTGCAGTCACTGGGCATCTCCTCTTCACTGTAGTGGGAGAAACAGAGGACAAGGTTAGCGCCAGCGCCCTCTCTAGACCAGATGTGGAAGTACATACCTCTGAAGAGCCCAGAGGATGATCCACCGACACGCATGTGTGACAAAGGGCACTGTCATACAGGAAAAAAGTTGGAATTGTCTGAAATGCGTTTGTGTGCTGTAGCTTTAACAGAACCCTTCACTGGAACCAAGAGGTCTACCCCAAACCCTGAAAAACAACCCCAGACCATTATCCTACACCAACCAAACTTTATAGTAGGTAATCTTCAGTCCAGAAGGCATCATCCTCCTGGCAGCTGTCAAGCCCAGAGAGTTAAGTAAAATACATCACTCTAGATGTATTTCTGCTCCAGAATCCAATGATGACATGCTTTACGCCACTCCAGCTGACACTTAGCATTGTGCATAGTCATCTTAAACTTATGTGCATCTGCTCGGCCATGGAAACCCATTTCGTGAAGCTCTTGATGTGCAGTTCATGTCCAAATCTTGCAGAGCAATGATTTAATGTACTGACTTATGGCAAAAGTGGCATCCTCTGACAGTGCCACATTTAAAGTCACTGAGTTCTTCAGTGTGATCCACTGTAGTGCCAATGTAGATTACATGACTATCTGCTGATTTTATGCACTGGTTAACAATGCAACACCTGAGCTCAGTAGTCTGGAAGGGTCTCCACATGCTTTTGACCATATAATATTTAAGGGGATAAAATCTGTGTGCAGCCAATTCTTTTGTGTTTTATATTTGTTATTAATTTAGACTACTTTGCATAGATCTGTTTCCCTTTTGACATGAAAGAGTCTTTTTATGTCAAAAAAGCCCAATTAAATTGATTGAGATTCAATGTCATATAACAATACATTGTGAACATTTTTTAAAGACACTGTAAAAAAAAACACTAAATAGCATTAGAATAAATTCAAATAGTCACTAATGCAATAAAAATGAACCACAATTTGTGTTTCCCTGAGATACATATCTTGTGAAATGATAGAGCAGCACTGGCATGGTTCCCAAAACTCTCATTGAGACACCACAGCCATTCCAGAAATTTGTTAAATTCCACTTACATGACATCCCAAATTCAAATGGATAAGTTATTAATTAGGTGAGTCAGGTCAGCTAGTGGTGCAGTTTAAGAAATCAATGTGTTTATGATGGTAAACACAATTCCTGGTGTGCCTGAAGGGGAGGTTTGTAAATGGCTAAGCTAACATACTGTGACAGATGTAAATTTATAGTTTTGATTTGGCAAGGCTGTAGTAAGTCAGCAACAGCACACCAGATTGGATTTTTAAGATGTGGAGTTCACTTTGGCAGCATGAAGTCGCAACATGTAGTAGAAGACCCAAAAAGCTGTCTGCATCTCATGAGCAGTAATTTAAGGTCACTCGCTTAAAGGACAGGAGGACATCTTGATGAAGTGCTTTGCTCTAATAGAGTCACCCTACACATAGGAGAAGTCTTAACAGAAGGGATTTTATAGGTTGTATTACAGCAAAGAAACAAGTCTTGATGACAGGCAACATGACAACTGCAGTACTTGTAAATTATATAACAGGACCCGATGCAGATTGCCAACCGATCAATTTTGAAGTGCCCTGTGGTTGATCGGTGTGCCTTAAAGCAGCTGGCAGCACTGGACAGACAGGACCCTTCTTGTTGTGATCGCTTTGTCACTTTCCTTATTTTGCTGCTTTCATCCAATGATTTTTTTTATTACTATTTAATTTGATTTACTGATTTTAAGTGCATTACTCACCTCAGCTGCCTTCACCCAATTAAAATGGGTGATGTGGATTTTCAAAGCTCTCTGTGACAATAAGAAGTTCCAAAACTGACTTCAGGCAAATTCTATCTACTGCAGTTCCTGCTAGGTGGCGCTCCTCCTCTTGTTATTCAGTTTCTCTGTGTTTCCCTTTGCAGTCTCAGCTTATGGACATTTCTTATTTGGAAATGTGAGGGCGTCTTTGCTTTTGAGCCATTCTGAGACTGAAGTGGAAGTGGCTGAGAGTCCTTTAAGAGCTTTTCGGCTATGTGTCTTTATGCCTTCTTGACGGGATGTCTATGACTTTCCCTTGATGGTTCTGCATCTCTTTCCAAGCACCTGCATCCTTGTTACAAAAGTCGATTCTTATGTAACTCATCAAAGCTGGTAAAAGAGTCTCCCTCTAGTGGGCAAATTCTGGAGACAAGCAGCCCATTCGGAGCATGAGCAGAAATGACAGTGTTAACGAATACTAAACTTTGTACGTTTTTCCTGACTTTAGAAAAAATTCTAGTATGTAGTCAGGTTCATTCATGTTTTTTGAATTTCAGGATTCTCAAAATGTGACTATTGTCTCTATAAAGTGCTGTTGTAAAATTATAAAATTAAGTAATATTTGTTAATTGGAATTTCTGCGTTAACATTGTGTGGTTCCATTTATGTGCTGGGGGTATGGCTTTTGGGGGTCGCATTGGGCGAGGACATTAATGTTTTGTAGAATGGGGTCTGGGCAGTTTTTTGGTCTTTGAAACCCCTGCTGCTTTATTTACTCCAGCATTTCGCTGGTCGTAGTTTTTATTTTTTTTTTGTCCTCTCTGGCGATCTGATCAGAGCATCGGACTTATTATAATCATGAGAGACAATTTATTCCATATTTAAGAGGTCTAATTTATATGTTACTTGTTACTGTATTCTTATTTATTATTTTTGTGTTTTAATAATTTATTTATTTATTCATATAGTTCTAATTTATTCTAATTTCTAATTCTAATTTCTAATTTACTATTTTTCAAATCTGTCCGTCCGTCAGTCCGCATGAACCAAACCATGGACTGATTTTATTACAATGTTTCATATTCATTCTTCGAAGAAATGGGTCGAGACAGTTAAGCTTTCGTTCATATATCTCGATCGCGCCCGGCGAAGTTTTGAAATTTCTAAATCTCCCATTGAAAAGCATTGGCGAATTTGTAGACTTGTCCATCTTAAAACGCAGACACGTTCTGTGCGATTTCAACTACAAATTACGTTGCTGTTTTAATATTACCTTGAGAGTGGTTGCTTAGTCTTGTATATTTCGTTTATTTTCCTCCTTTACTCGTCTGACAGCCGCTCGGATGCCCAGTGCCAGTCAGAAAGAAAAGCAGCTCACAGTGCAGCGCCTTCTGCTGTTACTTCAGGTGAATTAACCGAAAAATTCAAAACAGTCACTTCTCTGTAAATAAATTGAATTAGGAAGCAAATATCTAAGCATATATCTGATTGATTTGACTAAACTCATATTATCTGCGGGTTATTATTTGTAAATAACCGACGTTATCATCTTGCAGCTTTACGGTGTTTGAACTAATTAATTACACGGGAAACGCGCAGCTGCACTAACTGATATAAACACCGGACGGGTTTAAAAATAGACCTACAGTTGAGCTCCAGGCAGAAGATAGGAGTTGCAAAAAGTACCATGCTGGACGCTAATAGCCAGGCCAGGAGAGGATAGATTTATAGTTTTGCCACGCTAAAAAAGTTATTTAGTGGCATTAAGCACAGCAAACTGAAAGCGAAGTGCCATTTACCACACACCCAAAGAGCTGCCTTTGTTTCTGTGTATCTTCAGACTGGAACTAAAATCTTTCAAAGAATTCACACCTTTCGTATTCCAATTATACAATAAATAATCGTAAATGATTTTAAAGCATTACTATGTTTTAGGTAATATTAATAGCTACACTCTTAAAAATCCTGGTTCTTTAATGTCACTCAATGGCTCTTTACTGGGTTGCACGGTTCCTCATAGAAATATTGCTTAACAAAGCATCATTTCATTCTGGGAAGAATTCTCTATGAAGTTGGTTCTTGGTGCTTTGATAAACTTTGCAATAAGTAGGGGAAAAAATGAAATCTTTAATGTATGTATAATAGGCTACTTTGCAGTACACTAACAGATTAAGAAAGTCTGGATTTAGCTTGTATGATTGTATGCAATGAGAGTCTTTTTAAAATCAGGAGCCATTGGTATCTCACAAATCTGAAATGGATCTGAAATGGAGTTTGTTACAGATCTAAATATATAAATGGTTCTTTCTGGAACCTTCATATGGATGGGTCTTTTGGGATCCAAAAATGGTTCCACTATGGCATGGCTCTGAAGAACCACACTGGCACCTTTACTTTTCAGAGTGTAGATAGGAAACGTATTTCAGCTGCTTTTCCCCTTACATATTGTGATATGTAATCATTTTGTGATTACTTTTTATTAATTATTGGGCACTACTCTATTCGGTATACTTTCAAAAATATTGTGTTTCAATGCCATTTTTACATCACTTGAATTGCATTCTGCTGTGTTTTAAAGCTATGGAGCCTCCACAAGCCTCTTTGTGCTCCATATTTAACACTATTGTAAAGTGCAGTTAAAAAACACAGTTTTAATGCAGTCTACTAACACGTGTAATTTTCTGTTTTCACCGAATTTTTGAATAGGACTTATTGTTACAAAAATACTAAATAAACAAAGATGCAATAGCTGACTCTTGGATGATGTAAATAAAAATGTGTAAATATCAGTTAACTTAGTCCCTGAACACACCTAGATGTTACATCAAGCATACCTTTTCTATAGTTCCTAGTTTCACCTCTGATAGCCACTACTGATAGCAAACAGATCCCCAGTACAAATAATTCATCACCAGCAGAATGCATGCATGGGTAGGAAGTCACAATCAAGAGCTACATCGGCAAGTTCTTTCTGCTTTATGAAGTCTTGCCAGCTGCTTGAGCGTAAATGGATTAGAAGCAATCCATCAGCCCCTCACACCTCTTGATGCTTTGAATCATAACTCAATGGCGGAGTGGTGGTTCTGAGGCTAGGGATCTGCACTGGCAATCGGAAAGTTGCCGGTTCGAATCCTGTAAATGCCAAAAGGGACTCTGCTCTGTTGGGCCCTTAAGCAAGGCCCTTAACCTGCAATTGCTGAGCACTTTGAGTAGTGAGAAAAGCGCTAAATAAATGCAAATAATTATTAAATTTCAAACATAAGCATATGGGGTATCAATTTAAACTATTTCAAGGTCAGTGATTACAAATATGGTTTTTATTTTTTGACCCTTTACTAGGGATCCAGCCCCCTATGGACCACTATCAGAGGGGGAAAAATGACACATTTTTATTACAATTGAGAATATTTAGACATCAAAAATTTAAATTAAAGCACACATTTTAAAATTCAATTATTTGACCCAACTATTCTTGTTTATTATGTATCTCATGACGTAAATCATTACATTTCTTATGATCACCCCAGATTAGGGCAGCTTACACTAATTCAAAGTTTATTGATTTACATTCTGAATGTGATAAAGGATACGATTGATTTACTAGTTTTGAGTTTGATTTGTTTTTTTCAGGTTTCATTATCTGAACCATCTTTAACTCCCCTTCCACCTCTTGGCAGTACAGTACACAAGTCACTTGTGTACACTGAGAAAGTGCAAGGTGGTCCGCCTTCACTCCTCAGGACACCAGTTGAAGTGTGGTCCCTGTTTGTCTCTGTAAGATCGATGGCCGGTGATGAGGAGAGGGGTGTATCTCAGTCATGGTGGTGTGTTCTGAAATGATTCCACACTAAACGACTGAACATTATCTCCTAATGTAGCTCACCGGCCATTTTGAGTCCAAGTCAGAAACACTGTGTAAAAGAAGCACCCAGATCATTGAACGAGGGTAAAGACTTCTGGATGGCAGGAAGAGCCAACAAACACCACCTCTTTAAATCCATCAACACAAAAGGCTGCCCGAGGCAGAAAGCTTTCTACAGACAAGTGGAAAGGTCTGGATTTGATTTCTGGCCACTGCAGATAAACAGTTCCCATAAGTCGCTCAATAGAGAGACGCCACTAATTTAATCAAACTTAAAAATGGGGCTGTCTAACATGCCTGGAAGGAGTGATAAGGGTGGGCCCAACTGGCAGCAACCAGATAAATGACATTGGGAGATAAACAAGAGAAACACCTGTGCGCTTTTGGTATTCCATTAAAACAGAAAATAAAACTTTTTTTTTGTTCTTCTTCTTTTGTCACACTAGCACATAAATGATATTAATGGTGAATTACAAGGGTGAGGCATCAATGCCCCGTGTTCTTACAACTTGAAAGCAAATTATTTTTATAGCTCTTTTAATAGACCCTTCCCTTCTTTTGCACAAAAACTCTGGAGATTTTAAAAAGGGGGAGCGAGGCACAGCACAGTCAGTTTTGATTTGGGCCACAGGGACTGAAGCCTACTGCACAGCATCAGGTGCAAGTCAACGACCAACCCTGGATGGGGTGCCAGTCCATCTTAATCCAGTCACACACACCCCGACGTATTGTTGTCATGTCGGCTTGTAGTTCCCTGTTAACTAAACACACGTTTGGGATGTTGGAGGAAAACTGGAGTACCTGGTGCAGCAGAGTGCTGGATTTGTGATGTTGTGGGGCTGGTTTTCTTGCAAAGGCCCTGGAAATCTTGTTAGGATTGAAGGCATCATGGACCACATTCAGTACCACAAGGGAGCCTGCTCCAGGTCTAGACAACTTTTTTCTCCCCATAAATTCTTTAAAATTTTATTTTTATAAAAGTTTTTAATGGATAAACTAACCAACATGTCAGGGACAGACAGCACACATGGGATGCTTGCTAAAAAAGTTAATCTAAAATGGTTCAATATATGCTAATCATTTTCCGCATTAAAAGAAATATTTACATTTAATTAAAAGGCGTTGTCTTATTTATTTATTTTTTTTCTGTAAGGTATCTAGGCGCAGGTTTATGCATCATGTGTTCCACTTCAGCCAAGCCCTGTTTGTCTCACAGAACTTGATCACCCAAATATTTTAAGATATTGTAAACTAATTACAAGTAAAAGCCCCCGGAGGAAACAAAAAGCTGAATTTCCATCCATCCATTTTCCAACCCGCTGAATCCGAACACAGGGTCACAGGAGCCAATCCCAGCCAACACAGGACACAAGGCATGAAACAAATCCCGGGCAGGGTGCCAACCCACCGCAGGACACACACAAACCAAGCACACACTAGGGCCAATTTAGAACCGCCAATCCACCTAATCTGCATGTCTTTGGACTGTGGGAGGAAACCAGAGTGCCCAGAGGAAACCCACGCAGACACGGGGAGAACATGCAAACTCCACGCAGGGAGGACCTGGGAAGTGAACCCAGGTCCCCAGGTCTCCCAACTGCGAGGCAGCAGTGCTACCCACTGCACCACCGTGCCGCCCGCTGAATTTCCAGCACTGGATTACTAAGGCTTTTTTATGATCTGCAGGCCATGAAAACTGAAGATCTCATCCACTAGCCAGCCTTCTTCAGCACTGCACCAGTTTTAGCCCAGAGCTCAGCAGAGGGTTACTCAGACTTTGTCTTTCTGGAAGGAGATGCCATGGCAGGGCAGTTGTCACTCGTCCTTCTTGTGAGAGCAGCATTGTGCACTGATACTGTGATGATCTCAACATAGACCCTGACCTGGAAATCGAAGATGATGTTGAAGTGTATGCGCACATCAGTCCTGATTAGTACTCAGTAGATAGTGTGACATTTACAAAGTGGAAGATTTCATAATGTCCGGTTAGACATAAATCACATATGAGGGTAAATCAAAAAGGCAATTAGAAAATTACGCAGTAACTGCAACAGATTAAAGCTGACACACTCCAACACGTTGGTGATGGCTAATGGGTAGTTCAAACATGTATAGCACTGAGCTCTGCTGTCAGTCTAGTTGACCTCAAGGTCAAATGGACGTGGAGGCTCTGCACCATTGTTGAACAACGTGCCGCAGTGAGATTTTCTTGGACAGTGTGAGTGAAAGCTGTCGAAATTCACCAAAGGATGTTGGCTTGTGCAGATCAGTAAGCTGTTTGGGTACCCATTATGCGCAAGCTTTACAGAACCCCAGCTCATCATGCACTATGGCGTGTGTAAATCCATAGCTGATATTCAAATGTGCAGTAACAACAGACAATGTAATCAGTTTCGGTCTTCTCTGATGAAGGTATTCACCATATGGATGTGGCTTGAGTGCGCGTTGTTTTCACTTCCATAATGAGCTAACATACTTTGGTAAATTTCAGAAGCTTTCACTCCCTCTGCCCAAAGAAATCTCACTACGGCACGTTGTTCAAAAATGGTGCAATCCCACAGTGGAGTTTCCATGTTCATTTGACATTGGCTTCAACTAGTTTATCAGTAGAGCACTGCGATGTGTGTATTCGAATTACAGTACCCATAAGTCACCATGAATGTGTTGTATTGCATCAGCTTGTGGTTACAGTGTAATTTTCAAATTGCATTTACTTTTTGATTTATCATATTTTCATGAACCAGGCAAATTTTCAAGCCTGAAAACACTGCTGACACACTGGACTGGAACTGTTACTTGGAACAGTAAAATAAAAAAAACAAGTGCCAGGTAAAAATGCAGAGTACCCGACTCCATCATCACATGAGGACCCTGAGGGGGCTTATCACCTGCAGTCAACAATCTCCACTACTGGGATATGGACACCCAAAGCAGGTGAGCGTTACAGGAAAAAACTGCCCCTCCACAGATAAACGGTTTTGTCACAAAATCCACTACTGGAGCAGATGGAGAGCAGCAAAGTCACAGGAGAACATGGTTCTGCAGTGCCACGATGATCTCACTAGTCAGTTAGATGTCACTCTTGCTGACATCTCCAGCTTTAACCTGAAGCAAGGGAAGAGGCCTCAGGGGAGGTTCATTAAAATTCATTGGGAGGATATTCAGGTATTGCCTTTTACTTTGGATTTGCTGGTTACTGAATATTTTCTGCTGTACAGTATTTGGTTTTTCTGTGATAGTTGGTTAGGTTACCTTAGATCGTCTTGTTGCCAGTTGCTTTTTGTTTGTCTTTAAATAATTTTGGTATTTCCTATGGGCGGCATGGTGGCGCAGTGGGTAGCGCTGCTGCCTCGCAGTTGGGAGACCCGGGGACCTGGGTTCGATTCCCGGGTCCTCCCTGCGTGGAGTTTGCATGTTCTCCCCGTGTCTGCATGGGTTTCCTCCGGGCGCTCCAGTTTCATTCCAAAGACATGCAGGTTAGGTGGATTGGCGATTCTAAATTGGCCCTAGTGTGTGCTTGGTGTGTTTGTGTGTGTCCTGCGGTGGGTTGGCACCCTGCCTGGGATTGGTTCCTGTGTTGGCTGGGATTGGCTCCAGGTGACCCTGTGTTTGGATTCAGTGGGTTGGATGGATGGATGGTATTTCCTATTTTTTTTTTTAAAGGAATACTTCACCCAAAAATGATATTGTTATGTTACCTCATTTAGTTTTATAGTGGTGGCCGAGAAAATTTTTTAATCTCATGTTTTCATGCAGAAAGGAAATAAAGTTTGTAATGTAACACAAGCCAATAGTGACTACTGCTCTACAATGGTAAACAATGTAAAAAATGTCCATGGAAAAGAGAGAAAAAGAAAAAACCTGCCGTTAATCACGCCACATAATCTACATGTCAGTTATCCAGACGTTCTCTTGATTCTTCATGAAAGCATGAGATAAAAAAATGTTTCTTGGCCACCACTACATGAGGTAAGTAACATAAAAAAGATGAACATTTTGGGTGGAGTATTCAATGTCTTAATTCAGTGTTTCTCAACCTTTAAGTATTTGCGACCCGAGTTGTCATAACAGTTTTAATCACGCCCCCCTAACGTTTTTTTGAAACCCTAATAAAATTTATTCCTATATTTTTTGTTGCCGATACACTGCTACAAGTTTAAAATTTTCCTGCGAATAGCGAAATTATGCCACATATGGCAACATTAGCCCCCCTTTTTTGTTGCTGCACAGTTTGAGAACTGCTGTCTTAATTCTTCAATACAAACCAAAGTTTTCACAGTTCTCCCCCTCATAATGCATTTTTAAGATTTTCAAACTTTTACGGGCATTTTTTCTTTTTAATTTTAAACCAGATACCCAAATGTGGGGCCTAGTCAGGCCAAAGCCTTCAGTTTGCAGTTGGGGACTGGCGGGATTACGGCAAAGCGGTTTTAGATAAGCAAGTAGGCATTCTGGCCTGCTTTGGTGGCTCATTTGAAAGACTCACACCATTCCGTATCTCATTTGGGACTCAGCTGCAACAGTTAGGACATCATGATAGTCATGAGCTGCCCTTTTTTAAGGGCACACTTTTCTTATTATATGCAGACACTACTCTGCGGCTACTGACCTGCTAAACAAATCATTTTTAGGGTTCTGCCATGCCATACTGTAATGCCATGGTAAAGATTCTCTTCTAGAGCTGCACTAATAACTGGTTGCACTTGTGCCACCTTACATGGATCTTTTGTGCTTACCTGAAAACATGGAACCAATCACTGTTGAGCCTCCAAGTCCAAACAACCCAAGAGGTGGAAAGAAATCCTAGCTCTGTGCATACCACATACAGAAAAATGAAGTAAACACAAGCTTCACAGCCTTCACAGGTTGAGCATCTATTTGATCAGTATATGAAATAGAGGCTAGCAATACTGAAATTAATTCTACATTAACATACGCTGCTAATAGCATACATGATTTTATTGTTTTAATTAGTCCAGATTTGTCTGTACCCTGTGAATCTTAACACAGGAGTCCACTCATTTATCCAGCTTTAATGTACCATTCTGGTAACTAGTGCCTTGGACATATGGCAGGAGCCAACTGTGAAATGGGCACCCAGTTATTGCAGAACACACTCAAGCCCATATCTGCTTTCATTCAAATATGGCTATTTAACTTACCACATACACAGCTTTTAGATCTAACAGAAGAAATGGAGTGCTCAGTGGAAAACCAATGCAGAGAACTACACTGCTGGTGCTGACATTGCAAATAATCATTCCTCATAGAAGTCGATAGGCTTAATTGGGGGATTAGCTTAAAACGTTTAATTCAAATGAAGAATTTAAATAACACATGCTATCACAGGGGACCAGGTTGATGCAGAAAGTTTTTTGGACAATACGAGGCCCTAACAGTACAGATGTCACCTAAGTCGCCATACCAGTGTAGAAAGATGAACACCATTAGGGTAGAGTGAGGTACCCTGAAGTGATACGGGCAGGGATACCAATAGACAAATGAAAAAAGTGCAGCCTGGTGAGAAATGTGTTACGCTGCCTCAACTAGTACAGTACTGTACTACTAAACGCAAGGTCTGGCCATTTGAGTGCCTAAGAAAATGCTGCAGTACATAAGGGTCCACTAGGGGGGGCTCTAGTTCCATAACCATTAGATGTGTTCAGTTTAATGTGACTATACCTAACGTGACACTGTGCCACAGCGTTTAGAGCTGGTCTACAGTTCTCTGGATGACTTCCATGCCTGGTCACTGTGTGGAACCTGCATTTCTTGCCGTGTTTGTATGGGTTTTCCTCCATTATCCTAAAGTTGTGTGTTAGGTTAACTTCTTAACTGGACTCTTGAGAGTGAAAGCCAAAATTTAATTATGCAAGATTAAGAATTAAGAACGTATACCTTATAGTGTGAGGAAATATACTGTGTTGACAATCATACTTGATTTAAGTGATTCCAGGGCACGGCCTGAGGTGATCTCTTTCACAGATTCCTCTGCAGTGATGAGGTTGACATCTATAATGAAGAGTTTCTTCACTGATGGAGGATACCCTCTCATATGGTTGACAGGGCCCATAACATCCACTCTGAGAGGAACCCCATAATGAAAACGAAATCCTGCTGGTCTCCCCATTCCACCCCATCTTTCCAACATGTCCTGAAAGAGAATCTCCTTATTTTACAGACTGATCCTTCCAATGGATCATTTTTTCCCCCCCAACCCTCTTGATCTCCTTCCATCAATAACCTATCCTACATGAACTTCTCATTCACAGAGAACAGACACATTCTCCAACAAGAGCTGCTGTGTCATTTACAAATATGTTACCAACAATACCCTTGTGTCTGGTTCCTATAGTAAATTCAACATTAAATAACGGGCCTCTTGCCTGTCTGCAAATCTTATCTGTTGGCTTTTCTTGCAGAAGTGTCCAGTCATCTGCAGAGATGCACCAAACAGATGGCTAGCAGATCGTTTCAGGAAGTATGTTCGAGTCGCTAAAATTAAAGACCTCACAAAGGCTTATTGTAGAATGAACGCGACACATCCCTTGATCCTAGCCACAGTGATCTCACCGTTTATGGTGCCTCTTCGGAGAATCCCTGGGTACTGCTGGTTTGACTTTGTGTCGAGCGAGCGTTGCACACGGAGTCCCAAATTACCTGCAATGTGAGGGAGTGTCAGTTACCGCACTGCGGCCATGTGGCGCGATCTCCCAGAGGGTGATCCGGCTCACAGGATCTTCATTGCTGGGGATCCGAGCGGCTGGACCAGGCCAAAGGGACTCCCATGTAACACCTGGCTGTGGCAGACTTGTAGTTCATTTCATAGGGGGGGTGGGACAGGACCGTGTATCTGCCTAGGGGGTTGCCAACTGGGACCCATAGCTGTTTCGCCGTGTGGTGAGTGCGGCAACCATGCTGTACCAGTGTGTGTCCCCAACCTAACGTGACCTGTTGGACACCTGATGAAGACTGCCAAGCAGAAACATTGCCTTTTACCTTCTTTCCTTTTCAATGGGGAAATAACCTTTAAAACAGATGCAGCCCCTCACTAACTCCACAGCAGTTTAGTCATTTTTATTTAGTACTTCTGTGAATCGGGGTGTGTGTGTGTTTTTTAATTTTTCATAATAGACCCCCTTTTGTTAATTGTTTGCCATCCTCTGCACTTTTCTCATGTTCACATAGCTACAACACCACTTTTACATTCACAGGGTAGAGTGAAAACATTACACATGTACATTCATATTTAAAGCACTGCAATGATAGCCACCTTGCCTCCAAGACAGATTCAGTACAGAAGCTTCTAATTTGCTGAATGCTGTGCCTTGTAAAAATATAAATGTATACTTGGATGTCTGCATTTCTATATGCCATGAAGAGATGATAAAAATAATACATTGTACACAACCTGAATGTATTTCAGCAAACTGATCTATTGCAGCATTGCTCATCCATTCTTCACATTCAGCAGATAACTTGTTCAGTTTCAGATTGCAATAGGTGGCGTCTAACTGAACTAAAGGGTTAAGGTTCATCACAAGTAATAAAATCAAATCCCAAAACGCTTTAAAATTTTAACCACAGGAAATCCTTTATTTCAAGAATCTTACTATTCTCATGATCACTACAATGTTTAATAGGTTGTGTCATTTTTGCATACTCTGGGTGTACTCCAATAGTCTAAGCCAAGACTACTGCATCATATTCTAACCGTGTAATTTTCAGTTAAAATAGTCATGAAAGACTTGGCAGACTAAATGAAGTAACCCTACATACAGCACTCATCCAGCATTTGCAAGTTGTACAATGTGCCTCGCTCTAATATTATGTTAACATGAGACAGAAAAGAAAGAAAGAACTTATAGTTTTGATAAATAATTTACGCCGGTACTCTAATCATTACACACAAAGTGCATTTCTTTTATGTTTCACCTACAACAACGATAGTCTGCATTAGACATGCACATTCCCTATATAAAAATAAAATGCTACAGAGGCACACTGCTGCAGGTCTGCCGGGTACCAATTAGAGGATGACACAGGGAGGCCGGCTCTTGGTGATCTTCTCTACTGCCTCTCCAGCATCCGCCTTCTGAAGGGCTTCCATGATCTATTTTTAATAGCATAAAGATAAAACAAAAAGAATTAAGGCGATGAAAGATGAGCCGAGAAAAATATATACGAAAATGAAACTAAACGATTTTGCTTTTATTTGAAAATGCCACAGCACTTCTATGATGAAAGATGATACAGGAAAGACAGTATTTATGTCCTTACCCGACAGCTATATAGTTAGAGGCGGAAAAGAAGATAAAAAGGCGCTGGCAAATAGCCCCTTGAGAGTCAGCGACTACCTTCACTATTCCCTACTGTGCATGAACGAAGTTAGCATTATGAGATGGAAGGTACTTACATCATCCTCATAAGGAAAGCCACTAGTTTCAAGCTTGGAGAAGACAAGCTGCCCATTTATGACTATTTCAAAGCTGCCTGGAGATGAAGAAGAAAAAAAAAATTAAATTTAATCTTTTCTTTCTTTAACATTCTAGACCGGGGTGGGCAAGGTCGGTCCTGGAGAGCCGCAGTGGCTGCAGGTGTTTGTTCCATCCAAGTTTCTTAATGAGAAAACAATTATTGCTGATGAAACACTTATTGCATAAGTGACATTTGATGCTTCATTTTAGCAGTTTGAGGTTACCCACCCTTGATTGCTTATTTCAGACTTAAACAGCTGCATTCATTGTTTTAATGACTCCTTATTAGCAATAAAATGTAAATGACAAAGCAGCCAGCAATTCTCCATCCAGTTTGTTTACATTTACATCTGTGTGTGTTCATCACACACTGTTTGATTTAATAAAATATGTAATAGGAACTGTGACAGACTGAAAATTATCTGTTTTAGGCTTCAAATCATATAACTGATGATATCATTGGAGAGTAAAAAAAAAATCTACAATATAAGAACATTACATTGCAGACTAACAAGCCATAAAATTAAATAAGGTGCGAGACTGGCAAGGATTGGTTTCTAATTAAGCAGTTGGGTTGGAATGAAAACCTGCAGCCACTGCGGCTCTCCAGGACCGACTTTGCCCACCCCTGCTCTAGACAGACTGAACACAACATGAAGGTTCTGTTTGACAAGTGACATGTATTTGCTTTTTTTTTTTTGGTATACTGTATTAATCCCCATGGGGAACTGTCTTTTCGCATGACCTTTGGAGATCAGAGTGCAGGGTGAGCCATTGTGCAGCGTCCCTGGAGCAATTTTCAGGTTTGGGGTCTTCCTCAAGCAGCCAAAACCACCTCCTTCCAGATAAAACGTTCGCTTTGAACTCCTGGGAGAGCAAGGAGCACACATCTGAAGCACAGAGAGCTTCTTACTCTCAAAGGCCTTTAGTCTCATGTCCTACCTAACTCTCTCAAGAGGAACAAACCGCCCCAAAATACTCAAATAAATTAATGAATTCTCAAAATTGGATCTGCTATTAAAAAAAAAAAAAATTAAATACCTGATCTGCCAGTAGCACCGCGCACTTCCGCATCAGGGAACTCAGCCAAGATGACACCAGCCAGCTCCTGATAGCGGGGCTCATACCCTCAGGAGCCACTGCAAGAGACAAACGTCAGAGTACTTCAAGTGCTTTCTCACACTAAGAGGAGACATTTGTTTGAGGAGAAATTCACAAGTTGAAACAGCCCAGCAGCATAACACGAGAATGTAGAATAGAATCCAAGACTGCTACTGTAGGCAGTTGGTAACAGAACTGCTGTCCACCTTTTTTACACTTCTTTAAAGCAATTTAACAGGAGTATGTGACTCCCCGGGGCGGCACGGTGGTGCAGTAGGTAGTGCTGCTGCCTTGCAGTTAGGAGACCCGGGTTTGCTTCCCGGGTCCTCCCTGTGTGGAGTTTGCCTGTTCTCCCCATGTCTGTGTAGGTTTCCTCCCACAGTCCAAAGACATGCAGGTTAGGTGCATTGGCGATCCTAAATTGTCCCTAGTGTGTGCTTGGTGTGTGCCCTGCAGTGGGCTGGCACCCTGCCCGGGGTTTGTTTCCTGCCTTGCACCCTGTGTTGGCTGGAATTGGCTCCAGCAGACCCCTGTGACCCTGTAGTTAGAATATGGTGGGTTGGATAATGGATGGATGGATGTCGCTTCCCTCTTGAAGCTCTAAATTTAGTTATTTTTAGGGGCTCACAAGAGGCCACATAGATTAAACTACCTCCTGGTTTTCTTCTTTCTGACCATCACCAAAATATTGTACAGTAATTTGAGGTGCATGGTGGAAGATATACCGGTGCTAGCTATGCTACCCATCTAAGTAGTTAACGCAGACCTCAGTATTAACATTTGTAGTGCCTAGGTCTCCATTACATGCCATTTAATATAGGATTTGTAAAAGCAGTGTTAATGTTTGTGATGCGCCATCTGTTGGAATGACAGTGGCATCACAATCAGCGGACACACTGACACTTATACTTTTACAAGGGGGCTCCACCCCCTGCTCGCTTCGCTCGCCTACCCCCGGCGTTGGGCATCCCGAAATACTTTAGTCGAGCTCGTTCGTTTTGGAGCCGTGACCGCTTTGCCCGCGGCATTTCAGACGCGCGTTGTAGGTGCCTGCGTTCATTGATTTTATCCAGGCGGGCTCGTGTTTGTATATCCGTCAGTCGAGCTTGTTCGTTTTGAACCCGTGCCCGCTTTGCTTCCGCGTTCGTTTTGAACCCGTGCCTGCTTTGCTTCCGCAGTCTCAGACGCGCATTGTAGGCGCCTGCGTACATTGATCTTATCCAGGTGGGCTCGTGTTTGTATCGTTGAGCTGTATCGTGTTTGAATTTGGTGTAAAGTGTTCAGCGGTTTGTACAATCCCAAGCAGCACATTATTCCTAACTTCACTCCGCAGTAGTGCCACTCACAATATGGCGGTGACGCTTGCGCCTTCCGTACTATGTCGGGTTTCACTATGCTGTGTAGGCGCCTTTGCCTTTCATACTTTCCCGCGCCTTCCATACTCTCTTTGTGGACCTGTGGGGCCTCCGTAGCTTCTTCCGTTTGAATCTGGGCTGCAGCGAAGAATCCTCTTTTTTGTGTGGCCGTGTCGGTAGTCGTTAGCTATGGGTGCGCTGTTGCTTCATTTCTCATTCACGTCAGTTGAGCTCTTTCGTTTTTGGGCCGTGACTCCTTCGTGCGCAGTGGATACGACTTCGCTTGCGGTGTATGAGACGTGCGCTGTATGCGCCTGCGCAGTACGTCTCATGGTCCCATCGCCGTGTACCTGCGTCCATGCCATCCGGTTTACCATTCTCAGTTAGTAAATGGATTATGGCAGACTAGCTGTGCTACCCGTCTAAGCAACTATTGTGGGCCTCAGTATTAACGTCTGCAGTGCACCATCTATTGGAATGTATTTTGTAATGCATGTAATAATAAAATGGCAAAAATCTAACCAAAGTGACTGAGCCTTCATGTGTCACGAGGACATCTGTATGTCCGTTAGAGCTAGAGACAGAGAGTCCTTACGTGGAGTATTAAAGGTGACAGGCATTTGGTATCACTCTCATATGGACTTATGTGAAGGGGGTCCTATGTGGAATAATGCAGGGTGACTGGCAATGGGCATCACTTGAGACATTGTCTGGACAGGATCTTTATATGTGTGTATGTAAATCTTAAAGTGTGGGATTAGACCAACCTAGTAACATACCTGTAAGTTTCACAAATTAAATGATAATACAAAGAGTAAGATGAGAGCCTCACGGACTTCAAACTGTGCACATAAAAAAATGAAAAGGCTATGGGGTCAGCGTTCAGATCTGGTGCCTCTGCCCCCATTTTGGGATCTGAATTCTGGCCCAGTCAACTGCCTGGAGAAGCAAAAAACAAGTTGTGCCTCAGTAGGGCTACAGTACCTTTTGTACGCTCTAGGACGTTTATAAGGCTTTGTTTCCAGATGTGCATGAGAGTTTAAAGGGAAGCATACATGAAGTATATTGCGATCTCACAAAACTGGAATGATCTTTTATAAAATGATAGAGGCAAGAAAGCAAGTCACTAAAAATTACCCAATTTAAAAAGTTACTTACGACAGTCAATTCTATTAAAAAAAATGCAATCTGACATTTTCATTTCTCTTTGACCTTGTGCAAGGCCCTTAACCTGCCATTGCTTTGTCCTGGGTATGACGTTAATCTGCATCCAGCCATGCCAGTAGGTCTCCAAAGTTGCAGGGGAAATGTTGGGGTTGGTGGCAGGATTGGCACTCCAGCCACTGTAAAAAATTCACACTGTCCCAATGTGGTGCTGAGGTGTCACCCGCTGCACTTGGGTCCCAATCCAGGTGGTTCGTCATGTGGTGGGTGTGGCAAAGCGCTATCAGCCAGGTAGGCTCACAACCTTTGCTCATACCCAGGAAAATTCAGGGAAACATGCTACTACATTAATATGCACTCAATGAGAATATTATTAGGAATCCCTGCACTACCATGCAATCATCTTATCAGCCAATCATGTGCTAGCAGCACAATGCATTAAATGCATGCATGCAGATACAGGTCAGGAGCTTCAGTTAATGTTCATATCAAATACCAGAATGGGGACAAAATGTGATCTCTGTGATTTTGACTGTTGCATGATTGCTGGTGCCAGATGGGCTGGTTTAAGTTTTTCTGTAACTGCTCATCTCTTGGGATTTTCACATACGCACACACACACACACACACACACACACACACACACACACAGTTCTGCAGAAGGGAATGCCTTGTTGATGAGAGAGGTCAGAAAGCCTGGTCTGATGTATCTCAATTTCTGCTGAGGCACACATATGGTAGGCTGAGAATTGGGCTCCAATAGCATGAATCCTATACAACAGTCCAGGATGGTGGTGGTGTAAAAGTGTGAGGAACGTTTTCTTGGCACACTTTGGGCCTGTTAACCCCAATCCGTCATCGTTCAAATGCCACAGTATATCCGAGCATTGTTGCTGACCATGTGCATCCCTTCATGGAAACAATATAGCCATCTTTTAATGGCGACTTCCAGTATGATCATGCGCCACGTCACAAATCAAAAATCTCCAACTGGTTTCATTAATGTGACAAGGCGTGGAGTATGCTTCCATCCCAGTCACCGTATCCGAGTTCAATCGAACACCTTTGTATTCTGGTAGATGACAGTCGCAGCACGAGTACAGCTGACAAATCTGAAGAAACTGCGCAATGCACTCATGTCTCAAAGGAATGTTTCCACCATCTTGACAACAAAGAATGAGGCTGTTTTTAGATCAAATGAAGGCCCTACTCAGTTTGAAGACAGTGTTGCTAACAATGTGTTCAGGGAGTGTATATATGCATTTTTTCGTATATGTTGTAAAAGGCCATTCTGTTTCAATCACCATGGCATACCGGGTCGTGATTTAGTAGGATGCTTTACACTGTCATTGGAGACAAGACAAAACGCGAACACATTACCCAGATCCAGATCCAGATGTAGAATTCCTGACGCGCCTAATCAAGGTGTGAACGGGACAGACCAGGTTGCGTATTCTACGATGCGACAGTAGTGCCATTAATGTTAAATAACCGAAAAAAAGACAGCGAGGAATGTGCTTAACAGTGTGTTAACCAAGTCACTATAACACCCGTAATACATCACAAACATCCATCTTTCCATGTGTTTATTTGCCGAATCTGCTTTTATTTTTAGCTTAGCAGTTTTAGGCTATCAAGGGCGTAGCCTGCCTCAATGGCACTGGGCGAAGAAAGAAGCCCTGCTGAAAAGTCTTCTCTAAGTTCGACGAGATTTCCCATTTCCATGTATTCCTGACGACTAATTTTTGGAGTTGTGCCGTTTAACCCACAACGAGTATGAGTAACAAAATCCTGCAGGTTAATAAGAAGAACCGTACAATATTCGAAACCAGGCAAGAGGCGGCGCACAGAGCTGAGAGGAGTCCTCTCCGATGCAAAAGCTTACAAGAACGGAAATGATAAAACTGTTGCAGTCTGAATTCTTTACTGCCCACGTTTCGAATAAATTAAGTATCCCTGATTTGCTTAATACAGAGCGTGAAGGTAAAAGTAATACCGTATCTACGCACAGCAGATCCCACTGAGCACTCAAACATTTAAAGATTTGGACGTGTCCAACAGTAATGTACTGGCATCGTCTGTAATAATCACGTTGGTAGTCTTTCATGTTAAGGCGAAAAGTAAATAAAATTTCACTCACCAGTATTCCACATTTACCTTCAGCACCATCCTGCTCGACAAATTGTGCAACGCTCCAGTTCCTGTAGAAGTAGGATCACGTGACTTGTTTTACATACGATTGTAAGGTGGTCGCGAAGGGACATTCAGCGTGTTAATCTATTTGGCGGCCGTTTAAATGTTTGGTCTGTGCAGCTAATTTTGTTTAGTTGCCTTTTTTTTCGAAATCTGGGGGGTATTTTTCGTACGTGGATTACTCGCTTAGCCGGATGTAATTGTTGACGATTTGGCCTGATCCTGGATCTGTCGGTTTTTTGAAACTCTTGCTGGAAGTGTTGTCATAGCAACACATCCAAATCCGCAGCAGGTTTGTTCTGCGCAAACAAGGATTAGTTTACACACGTGATCAGTGACGGTGTGGAAGTCATCCAGTCAGGGCTTCGCCGTTCATGAATGAGCGACCAATTGATATTGGTGCGCAAATTATACGAAGAGAATTTCATATAAAGAGGGTTTTGCGCGATCGGCAAGATCCTTTATTGCCCCCGGAGGAAATTCTGTACAAAAGATACCGCTTTAGCCGAGGGGGAATATTGTACCTCAAAGATTTATTAGCTCCGTATATTCGAAGTCAAACTCGGCGAAGTCGGGCTCTCACAACCACACACACAGTAGGCATTACTTTGAGGTTTCTTGCAAGCGGCACTTTGTTATATACTGTAGGCGATGCGGAACATCTATCGAAAAGTGCAGTTTGCCAGGCAATTCGTAAAGTCTGTTTGGCTCTGAAACATTTCCTTTGGGTTTTCATTGTGTTTCCTGGACACCTGCGTGTGCAGACAATAAAAGAGGTGTTTCATGCCATTGCAGGTAGGTAATACACAGGCTAAAACACCCACAGTTCCATAAAGAATCCCACAATCAGCCTAACATTCTCATTACCAGGATTTCCAAATGTGATTGGGGCACATGGAACTGATCAGAGTGGAGTTTGATCAAACATTATTTGGAAAATGTACCTCTCCGCCTGATGAATAATCAGACACAGTGTCTTCATCAAATATTTGACCTTCGTTAATATCTCGTTGGTCAGACACAGGTTCAAGGGATATGATATTCCCTGCAACTGACCCAACAAAAAAGAGGGCTATATGGAACATACCTATAGCACACATGGAGGACAAATATGCAATGACCATCCTTTACCTGAAATGAAGTGACCACTACTTCCTGCCACTGGTTCTGAGGAGGAGCTTCCCCCTGGAATGCCCTCAGAAACAGGGCGATGGGCATTTTGCTGGAGAGCCAACTCTTCTGCAGGGGTTAGGTCTGGACCGCGTGGACCTCCACCTGTTTTTTGCTTGTCTGCCTCCTTATTAGCTTTAAAATTAATGTTTTTTATATTATATATGATTCTTTATGTCAACAATTCTTTAAATAGTTATATACCAATATTTACCAGTTTGAAGTATATTCTTGTACTTCACTTTAACCTGTTCCCATGTTCTCCTTGTGCTCACGTTTGATCTGGAATTATGACATATTAAATAATAATTAATCTGACACATAGGAAATGAAACGCTGCATTCACTAAGTACAATGTACACTACTTAGCGTTTAATTTTTTCGGCCACTTTTTGCCAGCCGTCTTTTCTGGTCTGGGCTGCTTTTGCAGTGTTACCGCTTGTGTATATTAAATCTGGAAATTCTTCGTGTCCTTCGAATAAAAGGTCTTGCGCCGCTTGTGTGAAAAAAAAATGCGCCCGTTCTTTCGTCATTTTGTTACAGCCTATCAAAGACTTGCTGATCATGTTTTCTAGACTCAATATATATGGGCTTTTCACTCAGCGCGGGCGCGCGCATTCATTTCGGATGATTAGATCCAGCTAGACTAATCTAATACACAGCTGCGTTTGAAAAACCGACTTATCTGGATGAGTTTCACTGGCATTAACTCATTCAAGATGAGGCACCTGATCTCGGATGGTTTAAGCGACGTACTTTTTCGTACGTGGATTACTCGCTTAGCCGGATGTAATTGTTGACGATTTGGCCTGATCCTGGATCTGTCGGTTTTTCGAAACGCTTGCTCGGAGCAGGTTTGTTCTATGTAAACAAGGATTAGCTCACACACTTAATCAGTGTCCGTGCATGGAATTCATTAAGACATGGCATCACCGTTCATGAATGAGCGACCAATTGATATCGGTGCGCAAATTACAAGAAGAGAATTTCATATAGAGAGGGTTTTGCGCGATCGGCAAGATCCTTTATTGCTCCGGGAGGAAATTCTTTTCGAAAGATACCGCTTTAGCCGAGGGGGAATATTGTACCTCAAAGATTTATTAGCACCTTATATTCGAAGTCAAACTCGGCGAAGTCGGGCTCTCACAACCACACAGACAGTAGGCATTGCTTTGAGTTTTTTTGCAAGCGGCACTTTTTTATATACTGTAGGCGATGCGGAAAATCTATCTAAAAGTGCAGTTTGCCAGGCAATTTTTTTAAAGTCTGTTTGGCCCTGAAATATTTCCTTCGGGTTTTCATAGTGTTTCCTGGACACCTGTGCGTGCAGACAATAAAAGAGGCGTTTCATGCCATTGCAGGTAGGTAATACACAGGCTAAAACACCCACAGTTCCATAAAGAATCTCACAATCAGCCTAACATTCTCATTACCCAGGATTTCCAAATGTGATTGGGGCACATGGGACTGATCAGAGTGGAGTTTGATCAAACATTATTTGGAAAATGTACCTCTCCTCCTGATGAATAATCAGACACAGTGTCTTCATCAAATATTTGACCTACGTCAATATCTCATAGGTCAGACACAAGTTCTAGGGATATGACATTCCCTGCAACTGACCCAACAAAAAAAGAGGGCTATATGGAACATACCTATGGCACACATGGAGGACAAATATATGCAATGACCATCCTTTACCTGAAATGAAGTGACCACTGCATCTTGCCACTGGTTCTGGGTAAGAGCTTCCCTCAGAAACAGGGCAATGGGCATTTTGCTGGTTAGCCAACTCTTCTGCAGGGGTTAGGTCTGGACCTCGTGGACCTCCACCTGTTTTTTGCTTGTCTGCCTTCTTATTAGCTTTAAAAATTAGCGTTTTTTATATTATATATGATAATTTATGTCAACAATTCTTTAAATAGTTATATATACCAATATTTACCAGTTTGAAGTATATTCTTGTACTTCACTTTAACCTGTTCCTATGTTCTCCTTGTGCTCACGTTTGATCTGGAATTATGACATATTAAATAATAATCTGATACATAGGAAATGAAACGCTGCATCCAGTAAGTTCAATGCACGCGCGTTTAATTTGTCGGCACTTTTTGCCAGCGGTCTTTTCTGGTTTGGGCTGCTATTGCAGTGTTACCCCTTGTGCATATTAAATCTTGAAATTCTTCATGTCCTTCGAATAAAAGGTCCTGCTCCGCATGTGTGAAGAAAAAAAAATGCGCCCGTTCTTTCGTCATTTTGTTAAAGCCTATCAAAGACTTGCTGATCATGTTTTCTAGACTCAATATATATGGGCTTTTCAATCAGCGCAGGCGCGCGCATTCATCTCGGATGATTAGATCCAGCTAAACTAATCTACTGCTGCGTTTGGAAAACCGACTTATCCCGGATGAGTTTCACTGGCATTAACTCATCCAAGATGAAGCATCTGATCTCGGATGATTTAAGCGACGTACGGAAAATACCCCCCTGATCATTTAGGTTGATGTTAACACGCGAATAGCTCTCGAATGTGGACCAAAACAATCGTAGCGTGACTCTTTGGAAAAAAGTGGTCTCGTTGGAGTACATTGCGAATCCTCGAGCAGGACTGCTAAATGTGCCGTTTTCACACGAAATTGGCTTAATTTTGTAAACGCTATGAGGGGAAAATTTTTCATTTGGCCATATGTTTTTTGTACTATTTTCAAAAAGTATATATGACTGCCCAGACGGCAAAACTCCAAAGAGGGACTCGACCGGACATCGCCAGCTTTCACTCACTGGGCTGGATCCAAGGCGCCGTTATACGAGTTTTCAGCATTCAATGGGCTGGAAATAGTTCCAGAACCTGGTAACCCTGTCCCGGAGCGGTTTGAATGAGGTGTGAATGTAATCCAACACGTGGCCATCTAGCTACAGAAAGTACTGCAGTAAAGCCCATAACTCAACCCCACCATTCCCCCATACCACCTGAACTCTGTCAGAGTGACGATTGCATACTTGGTAACCTCCCTGACCAAGGCCAATGTCCTTAGTTTGGCTCCAAACTTCTTCCATTTCACAATTATTGAGACCACGATGGTTCTGGGAACACTCAAAGCTTTACAAATGGTTTTGTCCCCCTTTGCCCTGATCTGTGCCTCACCACAATTTAATTTTAGAGGTTTGCAGAGAGTTCCATGGATTTCATGGCTTGTTTTTTCTCCTGTCTTGCACTGTGAATTGTGGGACCTTATATACAAATGGTACATTTTTGCCTTTTTGAAAGATGTCCAGTCAATTCAGTTTGCCAAAGATGGACCCCAGTCATGTTCTACACACATCTTAAGAAGGAGAATTACGGCAAACAGGATGCACCTGACTACAGTTGGAAGTGCCACAGCAAGCTTGTGTACACACAATTCTATAGAATTTACCTTTCTAAATCACACTCTGTAAATGTGCATACATGAATGCACCTTGAATTCCATCCAGAAACAACCATACATGGACTATGCTAAATATCCACATACATATGCAGTTACAATGCTGTAGACCTTGGTAAAGCAGCATCCCACATGACATTTTGAGACATGTTGCACTCAACACGGTATTGAAGTGCAGGGTCGGGGAAGGGCATAAGGCAGCAGCAGCAGCTTGGCAGGTCACCACATCCCCTGGAACACATAATGACATGATTGCTGTTACACTGAATTGTCAGGCCATATGAAGCACAAAAGGTTCTTCCAGTTCCCTTACCAACAAGCCAGCCATCACATATAGCAGCACCAGGAGCAAGTCCTCTGTTACCACAACTTTGCTTCAAAGTAAATTGTAAATGAATCATTGGTTGACACTGACCGCTAAGTCATAATGTTTTCAGTCTCATCTTGGCATCTCAGATGACTTGATGATTACTGGAATGTTACTGCTTACAGTTAAGAAAAGCAGCGGCATTCTTGCTAGGCGACCTTATTAAGCTGTGAGTACTGTCATAGTCCAGTCATTTTTCTGCCAGACCCTAAAAGCTTGTTCCCTTCATATATGACCATCTGTATAGTTTTAAGCAGTTCCAAACAAGCCATGTTGTGCCAAACCATTATATATCCTGTTGGGCATGAGATTTATAGCTTTCTGCACACAAGGTGTAAATCATATATGTTTTTGTTGTGTTTTGGTTTTTAAGAAGTCCTGAGAAGTGACAACAGGTAACCGATATAAGACAGGGGAGCATGTACTGGTACAACACGTTGCCATACCCACCACATGACAAAGCAACTTGATATCCTGGTTGTGAACCCCCCAGGCAGACACATGGACCAGTCCCACATTCTGGAAATGATCGTCTATCTGCCACAACCAGGTATTACTTGGGAGTCCCCTTGGCCTGGACCAGCCACTTGGGTCTTTAGCAATGAGGATCCTGTGAGCTGGATCACCCTTGGGGAATCGTGCCACATGGCTGTAGTGCTGTAATTGACGCTCCCTCAAAATGCGGGTACAGGTATATTTCACATCTCTTTTTGTGTGTACACAAGTTTTACCTGACCCCAAGTCAGTGGCTTGTTATGGCCAAAAATAAAGTCTTAAAAATAAGTCTTAAATTTTCCAAAAATATCAAAAAATGAAACTGTGAAAAACCTTTGGTTGAAGAGAGAATTTCAAAGAAATCTTATTATTCGGCAGATGTAATTCATAGTTCATTACTTTGAATTTGAACAGTTATGAATATAATAATCATATGATGCCTTTCTATCACCATACACTGTGTCACTAAAGCTTTATAGGCTCTGAGCATAACATCCCTTGATTTATATTCAGCTGTTTTTACAATGCAGTGTATTTACTTTTGTAATTGCTTCTGAACTTTGAGTAGAGTGTGGTGTCAATGTAAAACTCTAATCATTTTCAGAGGTTGTTTTCTATAGGTCAGCCCTGCCTATTTTGCATTTACAGTATAATTAATGTTCCCTTTGCTTATGTATGACACTCTGTACTTCTCTACATCTAAATTTGTTTTCTAAGTGTTAGCCCATCACATGTCACTAAACTTACTTCACTTCTTTGTTGTTATACTGACATCTTTGTTGCTATGCTGTATTGTATGAATGCCTCATTAGGTTTTATGCTCTACATCCAGGAGCTCACTGTAATCTGTACCCCTGCTTGTAAATTATCTTGTCCATGTGTATGCTATCCTCCTTATCAGCTCAATTATCAAAGTTTCAGGTTGATTAGTTTTTTTTCCAACCAGTTCTGCAGTTCAACATGTGAGATTTAGGAGAACCATAGTTAACAGTGATCACATACAACTGGCAGATAATAAATTTTAATGTGAAAATGTTCTTGAATATTTTAGATTCAGACCTTTAACATTTTGTAAACGCATATCTAGTTCAGGTTCATGTCAAGCCAGTTCCAATCCCAGCAACACTAGGTGCAAGGAAATACAGTGCATAAAATGAATATATACAGTATTATTCATATGAAAACTTGTTCTAGTTAAATTGTATGCTTGAACGCTTTCACATAATATACAAAACTGATTCACTCTCACTCACTATCAGCATATAAATATAGCAATTCCTCCATAAATTTTATATCTCATACACTTTTATAAAAAAAAAAAAAAAAGTTTTTCATCTAATTGACAGGTGAAGAGTCCAACGCTGCCTTCTCTTAAAAAAATACAAAACATTCATGGTTTTGATTGGTGCTGGCATAAAATGTTTTATTGAACAATTATTAAACACTTCATTGAAAATATAAAACTATTTATACTAAAATATAACTTACAGATCATGAATGTACCTTTTAGTGAGTGTCCTCATGTAAAATATTTGTAGTAGATATTTTATAATTCCATGCCTCTGATACAATTTACAGGGATATGCAGAATCATCATTCCTTGAGGGTATTAGGAGTCTCAACCACCAATATCTGTAGGCTTCATTGGTCTCCTAGTTTTCATTAAACCAGTTTTCTAAACTAATATTTGGCAATTAATTGTTTAATTAATTTGTTACATACTTGTTCTTTTTGTGGGATATATTTAATACTTTATCACTGATATTTACAAATATTTAAAAAATGTGTCTGGTTACAATTTACACAAATATGAAATGTTTCTGCTCTTGCAGTAGTCACAAATGTCCAGTAAAATGCAAAACTAATGCTTTAGTTTACTAATCAAGTAAAAAGAGCAAATCATTTTAATGACAGAAAATATGAATGTACCATTATTTGAATTTCCAAGCTAAAGGCACTAACTCATAGGCCATTCAGAAGTAAGTTGTTTTTGAAAACATTTAATGTTTAGTTTTATAATAGTTAGTACTATGTTCTAATAAATGGCTAGAGAGATCTTTTATGAAGGTCTGTGAGCATGAATGTAACAGAAAAGATTACAAGAATGTTCTTTTTTCACTCACAGATAAGCAACTTTGAGTATAACTAAGTGAAATGGTTAACACAGGTCTGTTATACTTCAACTTTCCAAGGGAGCAGACGGTGCCAGCAAAAGTCTAATTTGTGTCAGTGACAGCCGCAAGCCTTTACCACCATGTTACGATGCTTTTTTAAAATTACATTGTTATTGTCATCATAGAACAGCACAGAGATAGGGCTGAGTTTTGTTGGGGCACAACATGCCTTTGGTACTTCTGGCTTCATCATGTGAACCTGTTAAAAAAGGAAAGAAGATCAAAGACAGAGTAGCACTCCTTTGAAACTGCAGTTAAATATGCATAATTCCTCTGAATTTGCAGAAACCAGAAGCATTTTATTTAAACAGAACATAAAAATCTCACAAAGATATTAAGAAACAAACAGTCAAGAGGCCTAACCTCAGGTTAAAAAATAAAAAGCCAAAATTAGTTTAAGCCAATCTAATTCAGGGTGTTCGTAACAAATGTAACGATTTACTTCATGAGTGCATACATTACATAATAAAAGTACATCATAAACAAGAATACTTGCATCATATATTTGAAATATTAAAATGTGTCCTTCAGTTTAAACATTTAAAGTCTAAATATTCTCAATTGGAAGAGAAATATGTCAGTTTACACACTCTGATTGAGGCCCATAGAGAGCTAGACCCCTAGCAAAAGATGAAAAATTGAAAAAAAAAGAAACCATCATATTCATAATCACCAACCTTGAAATAGTCCACCCCGCATACTCATGTTTGAAATTTGTCATTTTCAACCTTCTGGGAATGGCTTTTAGGGGGCTTGGACCACCAGTAAAGAATCAAATATAAAAAATGTGTTCATATTTATGATCAGCAACCTCAAAATAGTGTAAATTGACACCCTCATAATTTTTGCTGAAGACACCTATTGGATTACTCTTTATCATAAAGGTGTATTTTCCTTCACAAAATATGGTCATAAAAGTCCTAAAAATGAGAATGCTTCAGGTTTAGAGGGCCAGACATAATACGAAAGCCTATAAAGCGCAGCATCTTATGTAAGTTGACATCAAGATGAGTCGAACCGTATATATCTATCTATCTATCATTAGTAGGGGTTTCTCATACCAGTGAGTAAGAAGGAAAAAAAAAATTAATTTCAAAACTTAACTTAGCTATTGGGGTTCATATATTTGAAGACTACTAAAAATTTCTGGTGCATGTCATATTTCAATGGTTTATTCTTTTGACAAAATTTGAATTTTGGAACTCTGGAGTTCCCCAGCAGAAAAATGCAGATTGTGAATAATGTAGTAATGCAGCTCAGAACCATAATAAACACCACACCATAGCTTAAGTATAAATTAACTGATTTAGTTCATGTTTAATAATGTATGAAATTGCTATTGGGAATAAAATATAGACTGCCTGTGTAGTTTACTGAAGATACACTTACCACTAGCTGCATAATAGCATGATTTGTTGCATTCATACAGGAGCCCAAAGGATATGTACATTCTCCATCACAGTAATATGCAGAGTACCCTTGGGGCGCAATAACCCAATCCTGCATTTAAGAATTTGAATTATTTAAAGTATAAAGTATTACACAAATCAAAGAAGATCATTTGTTACTTTGTGCACATGCAATTAGATTTTCTAAATGTAAAAATCATATACTTCAAGCTATAATGGGAGTAACTGTTTTTTGCAAATAGATGCAATAGCATAAACATGTTCAGAAAGTGGATGGATAGATGGAGTTAAACAGCATGTGATAATCTTCTTCCTTAATAGGTATTTAAAAAAAAACAACATTTTCAATTATGTTTTGTGTTTATTCTTAAATTTTACTTAAATCATTCTGTATTTGATTTCTAAAGTGCCAGCTCAAATATCATTAATTAAATTTCAGTATTTTGTGATTTCTCTGATATTAGTTTTAAGTATACTTTTTTCATTATTACAATAAATTTTTACACTATTTAATAAAATGGTTCTTACATATAATAAATAGAATGTATTCAAAAAGAGCTACTTACCTTCCATCCTAAATCATTAAAGCTAACATAAAGTTCGTGTCTCTTACAAGCTTGACGTTCTTCAGTAATGTGATTGTGATCTATGGTTAAAAAAGATGTAAAAAATCAGTACTGAAGCAATTTTATTTATAAACCTATTCAAATATTTAAGGTATTAAAATCAAAAAAATACTCAAAGTATTTAGCTTCCATCCTTTTTCCAAAGATCCTAGTCATTCCACAGACACACACACACACACACACACACACACACACACACACACACACATACCAAACAACCCAGGCAGTCTATTGGGATGTGGCAGGTCATAGATCTTCAGTTTTTTCTTGTTGTTTCGTGTTGCACGAGGTGCACGAACTGGAGTCTGATTGGCCCGGAAAAATGTCACCATGAAAGGCTGTTTAGAGCGAGGCCCCTTGCGGCCAACTAGTCCTGCAAAGCTAGGTTCCAAGCTGCGATCTGTGGGATAGAAAAGTCTTACATTAGTAACAATGGGCCACAATTTTTTTTTGCAATATTTTTCAACTTCTGATTTTACAACTTATGCATCAAGGCAATATCATTATTTTTGTTTTTCTTTAGGTCTGGGAAAGGAAAAGATATTCAGATGAGATGATTTATGTCATACTTGTTTTAATCTTTCTGTTCTATATATTTAGGGTTCATTATTATAATACAGTTTATGGAAGTATAGAATACAATATTTATAATAAAGGACAACATTTTCAGCATAAGAATTACGTGACTCACTGTTTGTCCGCCTGAAAGCATTATCTGGTGAAGTATCCTCTTCAGTTTCCACATACAACCTCAAACCCAAGTTGCTGCTTGGCTTTAGAAGCCAGCGGTTACTGGCAGTGGTAACATCAAAAACCAACCAGCCTTCTTCCTTTGCTTGTGCAGACTGAAGGTCCAGAAGTACTAGGTCAGATTCCCTATTATATAGAAAAAGCATTATCAAGTTATAGTTGATTTTTTCCCACTGTTAAGTGTATTGCCTTTCTGCCTTACATCTCACCTTTTCTCATGTTCTTTAATAATCTCATATACACTGATGTGCAGGGTCCTATTACTGTTGGGGCCAAAACTACGAGCCTTGTATATGCGGAACTCCGCTGCAGTGACAGCTTCACCCTGTGGTATTGGTGTTAAATCAAATCGAAACTCCTTCCAGTATGGTCTTGGGTGTAGGAAGTCCTGTTCCTGTTCCACTGAGGAAGACAATATTTGAATTGGTTTGTGACACGGTACAGTGCACAGATCATATTATGCCAGGCATATACTTCTTCAGTTTGATAAAGAAACCCATAAATAGCACAGAACACCCAAGAGGTTTGCTGTCACCACATCATCCAATTTAAATCTCCTGAGTTTATTTCATTTTTGAAGTTTGTTGTAGCTTTTGGCACGTAACTTTGTGTCCAAGGAGGTCTGCGTATCCCAACATGAGTCTAATTAACTTTAACAGAAAAGTCTGTCAATAATTATAGAACCCTTCATCTTTCCTAATAAAGCTGAATTTAAGTGCCTTCTTGAAATCTTTCTGCTAATTGCAAGGTATGTGGCTTATTTTTAGAAGCCCAGTAAGCTTTATTTTTCCAAACTATGGTAGTTTCAGTGTAGTCTTTAATTTGCTCCACATGTGTGCTGCACCTCACTCTCTGTCATTTAGCTGTTTGTGGTTTGGCAGGAAACCTCACTTCATAGTGTCACTATAAAACATGCTGTTGACTACTACATTTTTGGGAGTTAGTGGGTATAAATACACACAGGTAATGCTGAATTTTTAACTATGTATTCATTTATGCATATGTGAAAACAAATTTTGTATTTCTGACAACATGATATATATATTAAAAATACATTATAAACAATTTAATGGTGCAGTTGGCAGCTATCGTTTCCCGTGTTACCTATTTTACATTACACTATGCTACCTTTCCTTTCATTTATAGCTTGCATATTTTGTTTACACTTTAATATAAAGATGGTTTTAGTGGTGTTCACAGATTTGAGCCATTAGAAAACTGGTTAGTTTTTGATTTGTAAGTTTAACTTCATCCTTTATTTACTTTGTGACCATGAGCATACAGAATAAACTGCCTGCATTTCAAAGCTGAGAAATTGCATTTCTATATCTTTGCCAAAATGATTTACATAAAATGCTTTTGACCTGCCATCATCCATGAAATATTCTGTATAAAATGAAGACTGACTGAATGAAAATACAAATGAGAAACAATGATTATTGTCTGTCTTTACCAATATTCATATACTGCACTTTGCAACACGCACGCAAATCAAAAACTGATTGTGTTGTCTGTGATGTGTCTAGGAGTGCACTAACACTGCCTGCTAGACTAAATAGTAATAATCATAGTGTGTCATTAAAATGAATTCGGGAAGAATGATTTGTTATGAAATCCTTTCATCAGCACAGTGCTTTGTAGTTTATTTAAAATTGAATAAAACATTTTATTGTTAAATAAGTAAATGATAATCAGTATTTATGCATATTTATGCATTGAGTAGTGAGAAAAGTGCTACATAAATGTAAAGAATTATTATTATTATTATTATGCATCCATCAATGAAAAGGTAAACCCCAATTAATTTGCTGTTTCTTTAAGAACTGGTTTATTTGAGCTGAAATTTAAAAAAAACAATTAAATAACTTAAAAAATTTAAATGAAGTCACCATGGTTTTTCAAAGTCATATGAATGTCTTGTATTTATTTCATGTAGCTTTGCATAGGATTGGCTTTGTTGCACATTCTCTTATTAATTTGCCATCCATCCATCCATCCATTTTCCAACCTGCTGAATCCAAACACAGGGTCACGGGGGTCTGCAGGAGCCAATCCCAACCAACACAGGGCACAAGGCAGGAACCAATCCCGGGCAGGGTGCCAACCCACCACAGTAATTTCCCATTCCTTATTTTAAAATACAGGGATCAAATTCATTTTTTCCAAAATGTCAATAGCAAGAATACATTACAAAACATATTTTATTTGATATTCATCAAAAATGTTTATGTCATTATGTGAATTTTTTAGGAAACTATAAGTCTAGTTGCACATTTATAAACGACTTATTCTACCTGCTGCAGACATGGATATAGCAGGTAATGCTATTGGAATACAATGTAAAAACAGTAAAAGCTTGGATAAAATGAGCATGCACAAGACATTTTGTACACCCTTTTTAGAAGCCGTTTCAATGGTCAGTAAGTAGTAGAGTACTCCCTGACCTCTGGAAAACATCAGTGATTGGCTCTATTCCCAAGAAAAAACAGACCAACAGCAATGAATGATCTTAACCTCAGAACCAATGAAGTGTTTTGAACAGAGAGGGTTTGAGATTGTTATATTAAAACATCTGTTTCCAGGCATTTTTGATTGAAACTAGTTTGCTTATAGAGCAGAAAAGTGTTATGCACTAAAGTGGTTATGAAGGGAAGCAATTGCCAGAGTGCTATGTTGTGAGTGGCGAGTAATGAGTTTAGAAGGCACAGAATTGAGCAGAAGGATAGGCCAGGGTAAGTAGCAAGTGACAGCAGTAGGCAAACAAAACACAAGAGCAAGTAATTTCATAGAAAAAAAGAGGCCAATTCAATCCAGAAACCTTTATAGGTAAATATAATGATTGCAATGGAAATTAACTTTCTTTTGCAGGGAGTCATTCCATTGTTTTAATATAAAGTTTGGAAAAAAACATATTTGCTAATTTGGCTTCATAGATGATGGCTGCTGTGATGTAATTTGCACAAAGTCATGCCCCAATGCACATACAGCCATACCCTCATGCATGCTTAGCCATGGACCCCAGCAATGCATTGCATTATAACAACATAAGAAATGGTGCTAGTGATGAAATCACACATAAGTGTACAGTAGAACTAAGTATAAAAAATGAACAAGAAAAAAGCAAAAATACACATACAGTGCAAAAATTATAGAGATCCAGACAAAGGTTTGACAACCTGTTATTCATACTTAATAACATCTTTGCACATCTGAAGCAAGCTCCGAAGAATGCAATCTAGTCACAATCAGCCAATATTTTGTTTACACTCCACAGATCTTGCATCTTGGGTTTAAATCCTGTGCAGAGACATTGGCTATGTGGAGTCTGCAGATTCTTCTAATTGTCTCCCTGAGTTTTACTCTGGCTTCTCCTGTTTTCCTTCTACATAATAAAATCATGTAGGTTAGGTTAATTTGTGATTCCAATTAGTTCTATGTGGATGTTAATGCAGGTGAGTGCATGAGTTGTCCCTGTAGCGGGCTGGCACCCTATTTCAGTTTGTTTTTCCATCCATCCATCCATTTTCCAACCCACTGAATCCGAACACAGGGTCACGGGGGTCTGCTGGAGCCAATCCCAGCCAACACAGGGCACAAGGCAGGAACCAATCCTGGGCAGGGTGCCAACCCACCGCAGAACACACACAAACACACCCACACACTAAGCACACACTAGGGCCAATTTAGAATTGCCAATCCACCTAACCTGCATGTCTGTGGGAGGAAACCCACGCAGACACGGGGAGAACATGCAAACTCCACGCAGGGAGGACCTGGGAAGCAAACCCAGGTCCCCAGGTCTCCCAACTGCGAGGCAGCAGCGCTACCCACTGCGCCACCGTGCCGCCTTCAGTTTGTTTTTGCTACACTGAATTGGACTAAGCAGGTTGAAAAATGTTATGTACGTTCAGGAGTGTATTTAAATCTTTTTAACTACATCCACTAAATAAGAAGCTCTAAGAGCGTAGTTAATTCAAAACTTGAATTACAATTGTGTAATTTCTTGACAATCACTGCCAACATGTAATATTAACTACACCATATTGTACTTTGCAAACTTCTACTCCAGAACTCCTACAAGGCTTGTATTCTCTTCCAAGCACTGTACTTTTTTTTGTAGTTGTGTATGGGGCTTCATATCTAATTCAAGCAAGCTGATGATACTAAAGAAGCAGAGTTTTTAAAATCCAACAGTTCATCTAAAACTGTTTTAAGTAGTGATGGCACATATTTTATTAAATGATGCTTTGAAATGTGAAAACAAAGACAAAAATAAATGAAGAGTTATTTTGGTAAATCACATTGTGCAAATACTTTATCGGGAATGAAATCTAGCAATCACTTGAGATTTTCTTATGTATTCTGACTGTGGATAAGAGGTTTCAATAAAACATATTTTTCTTATGTACATTTTATGATTCCAATATTAACAACTGCATTTTCAAATTTTATACAGTATATGTTTTTTTAGAGTGTTCTCTACTTTTGTATGATCTTTGTTTTCAGAAAATGTATGCTTACCATACAATTAAACTACATCCCATAATTAAAGCAGTACTCAGAGTCCAATGTCTCTGGAACAGATATATGATGACATTTTCCTAAAAAGCTTGATTACAACCTTGGTGACCTAGCTCGTTCTAACAATAACAAATTCAATTTTACTAGTTAACAAACTGATGGAATCCTGCTATGTAGTAGATAGATAGATAGATAGATAGATAGATAGATAGATAGATAGATAGATAGATAGATAGATAGATAGATAGATAGATAGATAGATAGATAGATAGATACTTTATTAATCCCAATGGGAAATTCATAATCCCAATGGGAAATTCACAACAGTCATTAGTATGACAAATGGGACATAAAAGATTATTTGTATCTTCAGCAGCTAGGTAATTGTAAAGACTAAGTTAAAGAACAACTGTAATGGATTGAAAAGTTGAAATAAATTAATGAAATATCCACATGTTGTATACTCAAGTATTTTTTTTCTTGTGGCATACAGTATATAATTGCTTTCTTCTTGTTTGATATTTTTGTAAATTTCAAATGACATTCCCATCGCTGCTTTAAACTTTACCTTAAGCATTAAACTGCTTAAGTAAAAACAATAATCTCATTATTATTAATAAAAACAATGCACTACCATTTAACACAAAACAGCATTATATAAGTAAATTTTGACTACAGTACAGCTGGCCCATTAAAACTGACATAAACAAAATGATGCTGCTGGGAACAAAATGTAAACCTATGCGATCAAGATGTGTAATACCAACAGGACTTGTTGGGTAAAGAACACCCAAAGGGTATGATTGCTAGCTTTAGGAAAGCCCATGATAAACTCAGACCTACTGCTTTTAAATATCTACAAAAAACATGCAAGATAATTTACAGGAAACCCACAGCTGAGACAGACTAAAATATGCCAGTAATTGAGCCTGGTATGGTAGTCAATATTGTAAACTCTACCACTGCCATGCCAAGACAAATACAAATTCTATAATATTTATTATTTAGCAATTAAATAGCATTTCAGGAATAAGTACATACATTTTCATTAAATGGAATTAGAGAACAATCAAAACAATTTTTCTTTCATATTGTAGAAAAGCAATGTTTTGAAGTGTAAGCATGACACACTTCTCCTAATAAAATAAATTTCATACATGCTATAAAATTGGTTCATTTTTCTTGTGTGTTGTGAATTATAGGTAGGCATTCGATTTTAAAGTCAGAACTACTTCAAAAGACCACAAAACCTTGTGTAAACTTTTTGAAAAATTGTCTGTCTTTAGGGGTTTTAGTTGGACCAAAAAAATTCATTTTTTTTAAATTTGATAATTTTTTTCATTTTGCATAAGCCTGTCAGTTATATTTCAAAAAAATCATTGTCTCATTTACATACACCACAGGAACAAAACCATGCTTGTTCTAACTCTTTGATGCACATACACAAATAATGAATAAATGCACTTTTTTCAGGCAAGAGCCCAGCACACCCACAAAATGAAAAGAAAAACCAAAGTAAATATTTTCTCTCAACAAGGAAACAGGATTCTATTGAGTAATGGGCCAACAAGAAAAAATAAATATTTTTATAGGATGAACATTTTCCAAGGAACATTTTTGTTAGACATCTGCTGATTGCTTTTTTTAATACTTCCACAAAAAAAACATTTATGATAGACAGATAAATAGATAGATTGTACTTTATTTGTTCCAAGGGGAAATTTAGCATTTACTCTACTGAAGCTCTAGAAAACCAGATATATTATAACAAACAACAACAACCCCCTTCTCCAATAGGTACAGAAATGAAGGGAAAAAAACCCTTCTGATTTAGCTAATGACAAAAGAACCATCACAATATTGTGCTATATGTTGTACTGTATGGTAAAGGTATGTTGTCGTAGGTATGACGGAAACCCAGTAGCATTTTTTGACACACTTGTTGAATAATTTGCTGGCTAAATGTACTTAGTGACTTACAATATGCTTATATTCCAATAGCATAATTAAATGAGTTTACAATCTGTCCATTTCTGTTTGTGCTTACATTTCCCACAAAAAAAATCAGAAAAGAACAACCATAATGATAGTAAAATGGGCATTTAGTAGATAATTAGCAAATTAAACAGATAAAATCACAGTGAGAAAATCAAGTACTGGACACTGAGGTACAGTAGTATTTCCTGAACGCTAAGGCTGTACTTGTATTACAACCAACCACAATCACTATAAAAGTAGTTATACTTGTCTTATTTTATTTTAAATAACATGGAAGTTTAACCATACAGATCTTTTAACCTAATTTTACTTAATCTTCACTCAGTCCAAAAATGTAAAACATCAACTGAAGCTTAGTTCACTGGTTAATGTAAGTAAAGGTAATGAATGGGGAAAAATCTCTTAGAGGAGGGTTATTACTACTGTCTCTGCCTGAACTGATTAAGGAGCTAATGTATCACATTCACATTTTTATTGTAATCATATTTTTACTGTAGTTAATATTTTTTAGCTTAACTTTAATATTTGCTATTAACATGCACTCAAATCATTATGAAAACCAAAGAAAATATATTAAATAGTATACTGTATCACTAAAGATTTTCACTGCAGTATTTTAATAATATATTTTCTGCAATGGCTATTAATAACAATAGATTTCAATGAATCAGTTAATACAAGTGTGAAGTTCAACATGTTTGCTATTTCTTTATAACATATGTTCAATTTTACAATACAATCCCATTTACAATTGTGACTAGTACAACTTATTCAAAACAGCAGGAAATTAACATGAAAAAGAATAAGCTGGGTAAGGCTATGTAGATAGTTCCAAACTAAATTCAATCTTAGGGACAGTTTTTTTAAATGGTGAATGAGAGCCTCAGGAATGCTTAAATTCATTTATATAAGGATGCCATGTGAGTACTTCAAAGACATATTTTGACTTGAGTGGTGAGTCAGAAATGGCATTTAAGTAAATTTCTTTACACTTTAGTTCAAGGTAATGAATAAACACTGATGTGCACATAAAAACAGTTTAGGAAATAACCAAAGAAAAATATTGCATTAAATTGCTAAATGTCAGTATATTCTATGACTACAGTTTATATACACCAACTATTATTGGTCATGCTTTGAATTATTCTTATAAAATTATGAAAATCTTATAAAACTCTCAATTAAATAATTTAAAGTTTCTATGAATAGTGTATCTGCCTTACTGTTTATCTAGTATTTAATTATCTTTGGAACATTTCTAATTATTAAGTGAAACTAAAAGAATATAAGGAAATTGTTCAGTGTTTTAGGTGGCATGGTAGCACAGTGAGCACTGTTCCTGCATCGCAACACTTTGAAACTGGTCTGATTTACAAGTGGAAATCTTTTTGTTTGGAGTTTGCCTGTTTTCCACTTATTAATGTTCAAAGACACTTGCTCAGGGTAAATAATGAAGCTAAATTGACCCAATATGGGTAAGCACAGGTGTGATTTGGCTTATTGTGACTCTATACTAGATCAGTAGTTTGTATAGTTGGATATTCAGTGTGCCTAATAAGACATGCCCAACCTTAACAGAGCTGAAAATACTCCACAGTGGATAAGGACATTTCCAAACATAACAACATGAAAAATTATTCATTTTATTAACATACTTTGATATATGTGAGCTATATATTAATAGTTAAAGAGAAGTAAATGAGAGACAATTGAACTTTCATTCATCTTTATGAAAGCAAATCTTTAAAGTTCACTTTCTATATATTCCAAACCAATGACCAGGCTCTTATATATTACTTTCTAAAAATTATATTTTTATAACAATCTAGAGCTTTCTATTCAGGCTCTGTTATGCGTGTCTAGAATTAATGTATTGTATTCGAGGCACTGTATTGTTCATGTACTGCAAATTATACATGACTCTAAGTTATTGTGTAATACTGTAACTCTGAACATGAAATAGTGCATATAAAATAAATCTTATTGTTCCTACAGCACACAGGTGTGGTCTGATTAAAGGTAATATGTAGTCAATATTTTCCATCTTCTTTGTTTATGGAGTCTTGTGGTATTGTTTGGTATCATTGCGACTGTGATGAAGACTGAATTTCTGACCTTAGAACAGATCCACAGAGTGGATAGGAGACAGTAATATTTCCAATGATTGTCACCACATCAAACCACCATTGCATTCCATTAACTTCTTGAACATGCCATTTACTTACTTCACATAGAGCTGGAGCCTACCCTGGCAGCACTGAGTATAAGGTAAAAAAAATCTTGGCTGATAACCAATTAACCTAACACACATACATCTTTGGAATGTGAATGGAAAATAGGAGTGCCCAGAGAAAAACTTGTGCAGATAGGGAGAGAATGTGCAGATTTTAAACAGGACTTTAAACAGGAAGTGAATGAGCCAAGATTTCAGTCAAGCCTTCAGGTTCATTTAGGCAGCAGTGCTAATCTCTGCCACATCCAATATATTTCTAAGTACTTTGTAAACAGGTTTCATCAGATAGTGTCCTTTATTTATGTGGAATGTAAGAAATTGTATTTCTAAATGTGTATAAAGTTGTCACATAAAATGTACAACATAAAAAAGAACTGAATGTTATCAGAACTCCAAGTGACATATTCTAATGTATAGGATAAATAAATTCATTAAAATGAAAAAAATTCAAGAGTGTAAATTAATTTTCAGTTTCAATATTCACTAACAGTAGCTTTTCATTTTATATGAAATGTAATGGAAAACAGCCTGCCTGGACAATTTTCATAAAAACATTACCTTAAGCATACTGCACATGATTCATTCAGTACACATCTCAATCTAGAAATAATTTACTAATCACAAAAGAATACATTTAATTTGTCTTTTTCTTTCAAAGATATGTATATGTATATGTATGTGTATATATATATATATATATATATATATATATATATATACTGTATATATATTTAAACTGCAAGTATACAGTAAATGTCTGTTCGGATATGTCCTTAGATATTACAATGAGTTGGTTTGCTTTATATTGTACTGTAGATTGGTTCTAATGAGCTACTGGGAAGGGTGAGACAGTGCAAGACTAAGAGTCATTCTGACTGGTAATCTCAAATTATAGTTCATCACTGTCAAGTTTCACATTTAAAAATAACAAACACTTTGTATGAATACAACTGTTTTTTCATTTAAAAGAAAATAACTAACCACAAGTTTGTTATATGTTTTTAAGTGGGAGTCATGGCAGACTCATCTAAGCAACCATACAAATGTTGCTGTGAGAAGGGAATAAAATTTCATAGGACATTTTCCCCAATACAAGAAGCCAAGATGGAGGGGTATTAATTACAAGCCTGAACAAAACCACATCTGAGCAAGTCTACCATTCTGTTTAGGGTAAACTGCATACAGTCAGCACCCTAAAAATTAGAGAGTGCCATAGACCTATTCATTCTAATGTTATATTTTACTGAGGACATCTTCCATTAGTTAATCTATTTCTTGTTATGATATAAGAATATAATGTTACGTTTTCAGCATTGAGAATGAATTGGCCAATTGTGAAAAAGTGTTGGTATGTGTGTTTCAGTGTCATAAGACAGTCCTGTTTGCTTCCTGGGTCCTCCCTGCGTGGAGTTTCCATGTTCTCTCCATGTCTGCGTGGGTTTCCTCCGGGTACTCCAGTTTCCTCCCACAGTCCAAAGACATGCTGGTTAGGTGCATTGGCGATTCTAAATTGTCTCTAGTATGTGCTTTCTGTGTGGGTGTGTGTGTGTGTGCGCACCCTGCGGTGGGCTGGCGCCCTGCCCGGGGTTTGTTTCCTGCCTTGCGCCCTGTGTTGGCTGGGATTGGCTCCAGCAGACCCCTGTGACCCTGTAGTTAGGATATAGCGGGTTGGATAATGGATGGATGGATGGAAGACAGTCCTACGCTCATCTGATGCTAATGGTATAGGTCCAGACAAAGCAAAAAAGTGCAAATTCAGCAAATGGACAAATAATTATGTAAATAACTTAAAAGAATGTATTCAAACATTTAACATCATCTCATTTATATCATTCTATAATAACAACTTTTCTCTTAACAGATGCAAACCTGAAGAAGTATTCAAAATACCTTGCCAGTTTATACACAGACAAGTGGTCTGAGTAAAACAGACACTGATATCAATGGGAAATAACATTCTTCAGCACACCTAACTATGGTAATTTTTAGAATAAGCAGACATTTATATTCAAAGTCCAAGTAAACACAGGTACTACAACAGTCTAGATGAAATACTAATATACATTATTTCATATCCACACTACATATCAGAAATAAAAAGGATGATGTAATCTAGCTGGCTTACATTCTCCAACTATTGTTCAGAATATAGAAAGCATTTCTAACATGCTCTAAAGCTTGCTGCTATGGCCTTCTCTACCTATGTTTCCGGAAAGAATTTTTCCAGTCATACTCCCTGTATTACACCTTATACTGCTCTTTTCTTTTTGCTTAAAACAAAAGGCAAAAATAATCAAATGATATAGAAACATATAATTTAATGTATTTATTTCAAATGCCCGTCCATCTATCCTTTTTTGGAATCTGCATATTCCAAAACAGAATTATGGGAACCAGAATCCTTCCCTGCAGCATTGAATGCAAGACAGGAACCAATCCTGGACTGCCTATCAATTCATCACGGGGCATAGTTACTCAGAATTGGCCAATTTAGAGCTACCAATCAACCTGAACTGCTTATGTTTGGGAATATAAGAAACCTGGAGTCTTTGACGAAAACCCACTTATTTCTTATTTCAAATAAAATAACTATTTTATGTCATTGTAACAACAAAATAATAATTTGTTTTAACTTTACTTTTGCTGAAAGGTTACTGACGTTCTTGCCCCTTGTACAGAACCCCCTGCTGTATTTGCATCAACTCCTAATAGCCCATTTCCCAACTCTCATTATTCAATGATTAGACTAATCATTTGCATTTAGGTGGCGCAGTTGTTAGCGATGTTGCCACACACTACCATGGGATTGGGATTAAATTACGGCCCGGTAAATATATATTCATCCCTCTATCCATCTTCTAAACCTGTTTATTTGGAGAAGTGTCGCTAAAAGGCTGGATCCTCTAGGCTTTTTATTTTTTAACCATGTACTTAGAGCCACTTTCCTTCCACATCTGAAAGATATGAATTCTAGGTGAATTCTCGACTCCGAACTGATCTAGAGTGGCGAGGTACGTGAGTACACCCTGCTACAGATTAATGTTACGTCTAGACTTGGTTCTTTCCGTCTGCTTTATTCGGCCAGACTGGACTCGGGTCGTCTGTGGTCGTATGAAAAATATATTAAAAGAATTTGAAGTAGCATTTCCGTAACCAAGTGAACAACAGAAAATCGTTAACTATTAAACGTCCATGTTTACACTTTAACCGGTATCCACTCACCTACATTGACGAAACTCATGACAGTGTCTGCCTCACTAATGACTGATCCGAGAGGTGGGCTCTGCGTGCTGAGGGTGGTCTGCACTGACCGGGAGACCCCCGCGGTCATTTCATAGTCCGTATCCCCGGAAACAGCGTGATACAGGTCCAGCATGAAGAGTGGGGCAGATGATGGCGGGCGGACAGGCAGGTGCGGTCGGGGGCGTCCAGGTAATCCGAAAATGGTAAGAATTTCCCGCTGCATCTCTCGTTTTTCCCGATTGCTCAAACGCCGGTGGATGAAACTCGAATGTAGATTGCTCCGAATGAAGCTGCCACCGACTGCATCCCAAAAAACGCCGAGTACGAACAGAATAAATCGCGCGCGAACTAACGCGCTGCTCTCACAGGTTGCCCTGCGCGCCTTCAGTAGCATCGCGCGCCACTTCACACAAGCGCTCCCGGGCGGCACGCGCGACTGTCGTGTCGTGCCGTGTGTGGCGTTGCTGGGTTTAGAAGGAAAACATACTACAAAAAGGAAAAATAAAAATCTTACAAGCACTTCACGTAGACCTGCTGCCAAACGTAGGCTGCTATTTGGTTAAATTGTAAGTGAAAACTTTTTTTTCTACTTTAGCACAACTTGGCAAAATGAAGAGTGGCGTCCTCGTGTTCGCCCTTAGAGACTACAATGCCAGCGCAACGTCAAGTCCAAAACTCCTTGCATGAATGCCCTCTTCGCCTGAAGCCGTTTTGGCGACATAAAATAGTTAAATCAGAATTGGCATCAAACTCTAGAACTTCAAAGCGCCTTTCAAATGGTTGATGCTTATCATGTAGAAACCGAGGTAATGTTTGTCTTTGTTTCTTTGTATAAGTTTAGCTGCTTATATCTGCAAAACAATCGTTGTTGAAGCTTACCAGTCAATCTAAAAGGAAGATCCGTCGCAGTAGTTTAAAGAAATAGTTACTCCTTGCTGAGTACAGAAGTAGCAGCAGCGGTTGTGTTCTTTTAATATTCCTCCGCTTTAACAGTGATCGTCACTCCTTTATTGTACGTGTGATTACTTCAAGTTTAAACCATCTAAGTCGTTCTCTGCGTGTGGCGATTTCTCCGCCTCTTCTCTTCTTCAGCGTACCCGTCTCCACCTCTTCATCAGCCATTAACCATCGTTACCTCCTTTTCCTTTCCAGTCCTATCTTTAGATTAAGCAATCTCGTTTTGTGTGTCGGAATTTCTAGTCCACTCTGTAGCTCTGTTATCCAGCCCCTTCCCCGTCTCCTTCCTCTTTCTGATGATTCGTTGCTTGCCAGCTCAAAGAAAATGTTATCTTGTTAAATTGTCTTCTGCCACTTTTACAGTCCTGCATAATGTGAATCATTATTAACAATTTCCAAGATTTGCATTATAATAGTAAACTACTACATATGTAGGGTGACAAGCAAGTGAGCTGTAATAAGTAAATGTAGGGCATTATATTAAGTGGAAAGCATTGGTGAATATGGGTGGCACTGTGGTACAGTGGTAGTGCTCACAGTAAGGTGACCAAGGTTCGGGTTCCAGGTTCTTCCTGTGTGGAGTTTTCCTGTTCTCCACATGTCTGCATATGGGTTTCCTCTGGGAGCTCCATTTCCCTTTTACAGTCCAAAGCCATGCAGGTTAGGTGAACTGGTGATGCTAAATTGGCCCTACCGAGTGTGTGATTGTGAGTGTTCACCCTGCAATGTACAGGCACCATGTCCAGGGGGTTGTTCCTGCCTTGCACCCTATGGGATAAACTTCAACCCCAAACAACCACCCACACAATCCTGCTCAGGATTAAATGGGATTAATAAAGTATCTATCTATCTATCTATCTATCTATCTATCTATCTATCTAAATGGGCTTAGAAAACGGCATGGCATTGGTGAATGCAGGCTAAAGTAATTTAGTTGTAACCTTGTTTTTCTTCAAGAAATGGAAAAGCTACTACTTTGCCTGACTTCTTGATTATATCCACTTTCATTTAAAAAATACAAAAACATTATTTCTTCTTAATACAGAATTTTCATCCACCCTTCTGTACATTTTATGATCCACCTATCTATCCATTTTCTAAAGCCGTTGTCTCAATTTTAGGGTCATGGAAAGCACTGTATGCGGTCTGTATTTTCCTATTCCTATTCTGCATGGGTTTTATCCATTTGCTATAGTTTATTTATTTTTAGTTAATAGTCAATCCATAATTAGGTCAGTGTGTCTATGTAACTTATGTCCTGTGATGGACTGATGTCTTATGCAAGTATTGGTTCCACTTTCATATCCAGTGCTGCCAGGCTGCATTCAATTTTCTTGTAATTGACAAATGTAGGCCAAAATTGAAGAGTCAATTAATAAAAACACGCTGATCTCATAATTACGTTTTTGCTCAATGTATTTTGGAAATCTTCATTAATTAAAGACAGTGTTTATATGGTGACTTTTGCTATCCTGTGTATGAAGCAATTTAAAAAAACAGTTGGTTGTTAAGTTATTTATTTTACAGAATAACTTATAAATTGCACCAGAAAAGGGTGATTTACAATATACACAACAATCCAATTCCTTAAGATAGTAACATTTAATAAAATTAATCAATAAAATTAAACAAATCAAATACAGTACTGAAAAAGTCCCATCTAAGCATAAAAGAGAGAAAAATAAATCAACTGAACCTAAATAGGATCAAACGTTGTTGCATAAGTTATTTGGCTGCCTCACAACTCAAGGGGACTGAGTTGGAATGCTGTTCTGGTTGTTTTCTATGTGGATTTTGCTTGTTGATCGGGATATGTATTAGGTGTGAGGACTCTGATTAAAAGGAGATATTTGCAAGTTCTCCCTATGTGTACATGGGATTTTCTCCTTTTATACTAGGTTTTCTTCTGCATCCTAAAGTTGTGTAGGCAAAGTTAACTGGTAACACTTAAGATGTGTGTGAGTGTATGTCTTGTATTGGACTATTTTCACATTCTTCTAACTTTCATCCAGGAGAAATAATGTATAATTTTTCTCTTTTGTAAAAAATATAGCAAATTTTTACTGTATTATATATTTATACTTCTGATCTGTTTAACAGATGCTTTTATCACAATTGTTTTACAAACTGATTTTACAGGTCTTTAAAAGTTAATATTAATTATGCAAACAGGGCCTATAAATTGCATTATGCTGTAACAGCCACATTTCTGTAAATGGTTAGGGAAAACAATGGTTAGGGAAAATAATGTATCAGCAAAATGTAACATTTTGTATGGGACAAAAATAAGACAAATTACTTACCATAATTTTGTGTGAAAAGTCAACGTGAAAAATTCAGTGGCATCTGACATTAAAAAGATCACGTGATATGCAACACCTTTAAAGCTTTTTCGTATTTTACTGTTTTTCAGCATTCATTCATTCATTTACTGAACTTACTTATTCCTCAACAGGGTAACAAAAAGGCAGAAGCTATCCTGAGAGCAATGAGCAAGGTAGACACCTACCCCATAAGACTTGACACATTTGAGTAAATGCATCAGGACTACTTTCATTAACTTGCACATTTTTGATGGTATCAGAGGAAAATTCAAGTCGTCAGTACTTGGAAGGACCATGCAAATGGAAATTGCACACACACATTTAGTGATCAAGCTAGGAATTAAATTCAGGACTCTGAAGCTGTGAGGCAGCAGTACTGACAATTTACCCATTGTTCCATAGTATTCTCCAACATGGACTATGTAATTGTGTGTGTGTGTGTGTTTTTTTTTTTTAAATTAATCACAGAGAAAACTCAGTAATGCCAAAAAGAAAGCAAAATTCTTCTGATATTTTAAAATTAAGAGATAAAAATAAAAGATAAATTCATTCTATAACTAGTATTCCCACCAAATAGTTGCTGTGAATTTCCCATCGGGATTAATAAAGTATCTATCTATCTATCTATCTAGAGGCTTATCTATGAGCCTGACAGAGATGCATGTTAAACACTGAAGATCTGTCAAGACAGTTGGGAAATGATGTTCAAATCTCATCAGTCTAATTCATATTTTCGTGATTAGATTAAGGCCTGACTAATCCAACCTAAAACATTTAAGAATTTTTGTTAGTAGGCCATTCTAATAAGGCCTTGACCATGATTTGGGTCAGTGTCACAAGTATCAAGTCTCTTGTAGTCTCCATTAGATTTCAGGCAGCATTTATCTGTGCCTTCCTGTGCCTATTATGCCATCTTTCTTCATAAACATTTTAAGCCCTGACTCAGAGAACCATCCCCATAGTATGATACTTACACCACAATGCATCATGGTAGGATTGCTGTTCTCACGATTATTTGTTGTTACAATTGCTTCAGACAGAGTACGGAATGGTTCAACCCAAAGAAGGGCATTGTTTGTCTTCAAACCGTAATATTCTCCTTTTACTCATTCAAAATTCTGATTTGCCTTCTGGTAATCTGTACTTGAAGTCCAGTTTGAACCTTTTTCAGTTATGAATTTTTAAACAGAGTTACAATATGTTCTTCTTTTATCCTTTCCGTGACTCACATATTTAAAAAAGTTTCTTCTCCTGATGTGCTTCAAGTGATCTTTTTTCTAAATTATGGAACCTCTGAGAGATAGATGTAGAAGTGATCTTTTTTCTAAATTATGGAACCTCTGAGAGATAGATGTAGTTTATATGCACTGATTTGGAAAAACCTTACCTTGAAACTTCTGCCCTCCTTACCTGAAAAAATTTCAGAGAACACATTTGTCATAACCTAGGAGTAAAAAGTTAGCATATATACTAAATGTGGTAATGAATTCTGTTACTTCTTCTTCCCCTTCAGTAATTACATGAAAAGGAAACTTAGCCAACTTAAAGTCTACAAAAATAATTGGAATATGAAACTTCCAAAAGGCAAGATTGCCCCAATAAAGCCTATAAATGACTTAATTCTATATAGATCTATTCTGTTCTAATAAAAATGTGATATCTAAAAATCACCAGGAGTGTTAGAACAATGGAAGCAAATACTTTTGATATTTGTTATTTTTATATGATCAGTTAAGAATTCTAGACAAAAGTGTAGAATTTTGTTTTAATTTGACATTTACATATCATATCATATAAATCGTAATTAAATATGTTTGGTTTTTATATTTTCTTGCAATGAAATATGAAAAATATGGGGATTAGTTATTATGGAAGAATGTAAACAAGTTTGGCATAAAAAGGGGCAAAGTGGAAAGAATATACCGCCTACAAGCTCTGTGTGTACTACAGTGCTAAAGAAAAGTACTCATCTATCTATCTATCTATCTATCTATCTATCTATCTATCTATCTATCTATCTATCTATCTATCTATCTATAATGTGCTTTGATTGTTTGGTTATCAATTTTAGGTGTAACTCAGTTAGTAAAGTACAATACATATTTCTACAGGGATGGGTCATATGTAATAATTAATTTAACTGAACAAAGAGTGATATGGTGGTTTCTGTGCCACACAGCTTCTGAGTCCTAGGTTCACTCTTTTCCATCTCCAGCAAGACAGTGCATTGGTGAGCACTACTACTTCACACTTCCATAAAATTCAATTAGAATCTTGGCTTGTTCCATGTTTGAATATTTATTTATTTATTTATTGCCTTTTTTACTTAATCCAATGATGTGTTTATCAATTAAGATAATTAACTCCTTAAAATAATGGCTATGTGGGTGATTGTGCCCGGTTATGAACTATCATCCCATCCATGTTTAGTTCATGCCTAGCATAAAGTACTCCCTGTAGGACTAAAATAAATACATGAATGACTGCACTCTTTTCTACTTATTATATTGACACATGCTCAGCAGTGCTTTCTATCAGTTTACATATATAATCTGCTGCTTTAGGTTTATTTTTTCTGTTATAAGTCCTTCTCAGTTCTTATTAAGTGTTACTTACTAGATATTATATAGTACGGCAGTTAGTCATCTCATCACTTTGAATTGTATTCTTGAATTTTATCTTTTGACCTACACTTCACAAAGATGACTGTGATAGTCTGGTGTATTTATTATTATTTCTTATTTGTCTGACACCTTTATCCAATGTGACATACAATATTTGAGATACAATTGGTTATTATTTTTGTTTGCTTTTTGAACTGGAGCACAGGCAGGCGAAGTTACTTGCTTATGGTCACACTGTGTCAATGGTGGGATTTGACCCCAAAACCTAAGGGTTTGGAGTCTAAAGTCTAAACTATTACACTACACTATATCTCATAGACTTTACAAAATATAAAGAATGTAATTGAGAGATTCCTTTAAATTGCCAGGAATTGATAATCTGTCATTAATTGTTGTAATTAGTACTCCTTCTTGAGGCTTTCGATATTGTTTCAGTAATATTTTTACCCTCCTTTCTAAAGTGCATATGCATATCTCTTCTCACTTTTGATTTATATTAGGACTTATAATTGCTAGTCTTAACATAAATTGTTTTAAAATATAGTTAATGTACTTTTTAAAGATCAACAGTTTAATAGGACATAGTGATTTAATCATCTCTTTAGGCAGCAGGGTAGTGTCCTTCCTTAACTGCTGCAAGATATAGGATATTTTGAAGTCAGAAAGAAACCTCTTTACCTAAACCTGTGTACAGTATATAAGCATGGATTCTGTCCGATATGCCATTTCCGTTCAGAAGGCTTTGGAAATGTGGACTTTTTTCTTTTCTACACTGTGCAGATCATCACTGTGGGTATTTTTAACAGAAATAAAAATACAGAATTTGTCAACTAAAAACATTTTTGTGGGTACTGCCCTTTCCTGACAACCTCCCTCTCCCCCTGACTGAGCCACTCTGGTTTGGGCAAAAAGCCAGGGTCTGGGAGGCTAATACAGGCTTTACAGAGCAATGACTAAGAATATTCTCCTGTGGTAACTGACTTAGTTGTGATTGCTAGTGTTTCAGTGACATTCCTTTATTTTATAGAGGTATGTAGAATATTTACCAGATCAATGCAGGTTATTTTACAAATTTACATGAAAGCAATATAAATATATATATATATATATATATATATATATATATATATATATATATATTGTGGTGGATTGCCGGCTTCTAACTCCGGCCCTCACCCCCAGGCCGCCAGGAGGAGCTCTCCGGACAGCGTGGACGTGCCCCGAGTTCCAGCAGGGCCTCATGGACTATGTAGTTTTTATACGCAGCCCTGCTGGATACCTTGGGGGCCACCAGGCGTCGCTGTAGGGGGGCTCGTGGGCTCTTATGTGCCCTATAACCCGGGAGTACGTCATGGTCATGTGACAGGAAGAAACGACGTGCTCCCGGGTTGAAGAAAAGGACTGTTTACCCTGACCCGGAAGGAATAAGGAACTGTGGACTGTTGGACAGGAACACCTCCGGGTCAGGGTGTATAAAAGGACTGTGGGAACGCCCAGACATTGAGCTGAGCTGGGAGGTAGGAGGGCGAAGTGTCTGGGCGAGAAGGAAAGAGAGTATTGTGTTATTGAGAGTTTGTTTATGAATAGTGTGGAGTGGAGGGTGCTTTGTGCACTGTACAAGAGTACAATAAAAGAGTCTTGTGCTTTTACCCTGTGTTTGGAGTGGTACCTGAGGGTCCGAGAGGTGGACAAAGGGCATATCTGCTACTATATATATATATAATATATATTAACATGCTAACAAGCTGAGCGAGCTTGTGCCTGAGGAGCAGAATTGGCATTGAATGTTTATTGTCACCAGGTGCCTTGCTGTTTTAGTCTGAGAAAGTCACTTAATTTTCATGCTCCCATGATGTATTCAGGTCATCCTTGAAATGACAACTAACTCTTCAACAGTTTATGAGTTTAAGTAAACATTAACAATGGAAACAAATGAGAACTGTTACCATAACACAACACTGCTGCTGTATGCATAACAGTTTAGAAGTCTGAGAAACTATAAATGCAAGAAGAGTAATACATCTGCTATTTTTTTATTTGTTTATTCTTTACTTCCTTCAGGCAGAATGTTGAATAATCTCTAATCCTATCCATGGTCCAGTTTTGTTAACTTTGAAAATAATGAAGTTACAAGGTTTGCTAATTATTGACTATTTTCCTTTCCGTATACTTTCAGCTATCCTGCCAATTACATTTAAGAATGTTAGATTGTTTTAGGACTTTTCAATATGCATCAAGCCAAGATACAAAACCAGCTTAATTACCTGTAATAATCTAACCTAGGTACCTGTACTGGACTCAACCCTTTATTCAGCAAGTTACTTCTTTTTCCTCATTTTTATGTATTCATTGCCAGCCTGACCAGTATTCAAAAGGTTAATGTTAAGGAGCATTGTGGAAATTATTTCTGCCATTTCCTCCCCTCCAATTTGGTTTGGTCACACAGGCAGTTAGGGACCAGCAAAGCAGCCAATTCCACCTCAGAATAAAACTGGAAAGAACCACACCACATGTGAAACACAGCTGGTTGGGAAACGATGCATTTCTGTGGTGGATTTGTAGATTTATGTATAATTATAGACTTTCATTTGAGGCATGTAACAGAACCTGACAGTTTGGTCATTTGTTTGCACATGCAGGAGCATTAACAACCATTCTGATATTTAACATGACTCTTATCAGCCTCTCATCTATTTTTTATGCATGTTCTCATTTAACACTAAGCATGTTTACTTTTTTCATTTGCTTCTTTTTTAATTGATTCCTGTCTTACATATAATTTTTAAGTTACATTTGACATCTTAAGGACATTTTACTTTGTGTTTTAGGACAGTCATACTTTTTACTGCAAAGTGTATTGGGCACACAAGCTGCTTATAGAAAAAGAACTTGAATCCATGACCCACCAATAGGTAATTTAAGGAAACGACAGAGAAACTCTAGTATTCAGAGATTCTAATATACTGATGTTTTAATTCTACTAAATGTTTAATTGATATTAATAGGTTGTGCTAGGAACTTCAGTGTAAAAAAAAGAGAACACACAACTTATTTTAAAAATAAATTCAGCTTGGTTCATTATCATCAACACCTGTGATTTTGGTACACAGCCTTGGGGTGGTGACCAACTGTCCTTCAAGGGCTATATTGTTGTGGTTTCTTGGTCTTGCATATTCATTCTGTACAATATCCAGAAGATCAGATCATATCTGATAAAATAGGCAGCACAACTCCTGGTCCAGGCTCTGGTCTTGACAGGGCTGGACTACTGCAACTCCATGCTGGAAGGAGCATCAACATGTGTCACAATGCCACTAAAGATGATTGAAAATGCAGCAGCACTTCTGGTGTTCAACCAGCCAAAGCAGGCATATCTCTTCAGATCACTATACTGGCTTCCTATAGCATAACATATTAAGTTCAAATCCTTGATGCACACATACAAAGTAGTTAGTGGGTGTGAACTTATATATATGGAGACACTTGTAAGGTTCTATGCTTCTTGTTGACCACTCAGGTTTGCCTGATGGTGTCTAATGATGCCACCTTTGCATGCTATAAAATCTCAGTCACGACTCCTTACATGTGTAGTTTCTGGCTGGTCGAATGAGCTTCCCACCTACAATCGAAACTCTGACTCACTGAATTTGCTTAAGAAGAGTTTGAAGACTCTCTTAATTGGTGAATTTCTGTCTAAATGATTGTAAATCTGGGTCTTGTAACTAGCTAATATTTTGTTTTGAGCTCTTCACTTGTAGTAATCAATTTTGTACACTTGTCCTGTAACACTTGTTCTCAAACAGTCTCCAGACTGATTGTACTTGAATATGTTGACCTTTTATGTAAGTCACTTTGAATAAAAGTATCTGATAAAGCAAATAAAAGTATATGTAAAATAACTGTGACATAATATTTTTAGGATAACATGTTAAAATATCACAATAGGTCTTAAAACCTACAGGGTAATCTATAATAATAAAAGGCAAAGCCCTCACTGACTGACTCACTCACTGACTGACTGACTCATCACTAATTCTCCAACTTCCCGTGTAGGTGGAAGGCTGAAATTTGGCAGGCTCATTCCTTACAGCTTACTTACAAAAGTTAGGCAGGTTTCATTTCGAAATTCAAAGCGTAATGGTCATAACTGGAACATATTTTTTGTCCATACACTGTAATGGAGGAGGCGGAGTCACGTATCGCGTCATCACGCCTCCTACGTAATCACGTGAACTTAAAACAAGGAAGAGATTTACAGCACGAGTCACACGCGGGAACGAAGGTAAATGACGTTAATTTTTGACTGTCTTTTAATACTGTGTAAGCATACATATTAACACATGTGCAATTAAACGTGTGCATTTACGGGGTGATTTCTCAGGCTTAAAAGCTCACCTTTTATCAAACGTGGGAACAAAGGTAACTGACGTTGTTCACTGTCTTTTAATACTGTGTAACCATACATATTAACACATGTGCAATTAAACGTGTGCATTTACGGGGTGATTTCTCAGGCTTAAAAGCTCGCCTTTTACTAAAAAGGTAAATGCAAAACTATTTTCAATCAGTTTATTGAAACGCTCCCGTTAAGGATTGCAATAACATATTCGCGAGATAAAAGAACGAAGTAGGGGGAAATGGAGGAAGAGCCAGAAACAGCGAAGAGCAAAAAATTAATAAAACAATTGAGAACGGATTGGTTTCGTCCGTTTATAGGAGATGGACGTCTGAAGCAGAGCTCCGCTAGCAGCGGCTTTATTTTCCCACGTATTTCATATTATTTAGAGGTATCCTGTATTTAACCCGACCAAGGAACTTCCACTACAATATACAAGCATGAGTAACAAGAAGAAAAGTCAGAAAGAACCGGAAAAGAAACTTAAAGCTGCATCGAAGTCCGGACAGACTTCCGGCCTGAGTGCAAGTGTAAGGTATGGCATCATGGAGACTGACCTAGAACAGGCAGAAGAGTGCGCAGAATTCCTGGGACCCCGCTCCATTGTATCGTCTCCAGTCGAGAGTGAGAATGGGAGCGAAGGCGCAAGTGATACAGGTCGCGAGGGATCGCCGATTTCTGAGGATCATTCGAGACTAGAAAGGGCTCTGCAGGACGTGCTCTCATCTACTCATCGCGAGCCTGTAACAGGAGCTGCATTTTCACTTGCGGAGCACGAAAGCAGAAGCGAACTGTCCGAACTGAAAGAGATGATCGCTACACAGAAAGAGATGATCGCTACACAGTCCACTGCCATAGTTACGGCCATGAAGGAGCTTAAGAAAGATAACACAAATGATCTTAAGAAGGTGGCCACTGAGCTCAAGAAGGATAACAAAGATAAGGAAACGCGTCTATTTGAACGTTTCGACGTGAACTTTAAAGGCATGTTGGAGAAATTAGTGGAACACATTGAAGAAACTAACTCCAAACTGAAAAGGCTTGATGATCATATTAATGACGTTTCAGATCAGCTGGAAGACGTTAAGCAGGGACTCACGGCTCGAGTGGAAACAGCGGAACAAATGGCATCTAACGCCGATGAAAAAGCCACAGCTGCGAACTCGGAATACAAAAAACTTGGAGACAGACTTGCAGCCCTGGAGGATGGGTGCAGAAGAAATAATATAAGAATTGAGGGTATACCTGAGAAACGAGAAAGCTCAAGACCAGTGAAATTTGCAGTAGAATTACTGTCTAAAATAATTGGAGATGACTTTAAACTCGACAATGAGATAGCCACGGCTTATCGCACAAAGATACCAAGCGCCTTTAAATCTAGGTCTTTTATTGTCCGCTTCGAACGACTAAGATGTAAGCTTGATGTGATGGCACTTCTCAGACACAAGCAAGAGATTATATTCGAAAATAATCTTATTCGTATTTTTCCCGACTTCTCACCATCAACAGCTGCAAAACGCAGATCCTACAACGACATTAAAAGGATGCTACGGGAAGCCGATATCAAATACAGCCTCTTGTATCCTGCCAAACTGAAAGTGGAAGTTCAAGATGGACATTATATCTTCTTCAGCAAAGAAGAAGCTGAAAAAGAATTAAAGAAGCTGTTTCCGACACTTTTTTTGAAAGTTAATTAAAATTAAAGAGCCGTATTCTATCAAGGCACGGGAAAGACCTATGATCTGATCGCTGGATCCATGTTTAAAGAGACTGGTATTATAATTATACATCTTATTTTTTTTTTTTTTTTTTGTTTTTAGCTGGACTTTATATGTTATATGTTTATGTTTTAATCAGAGTTATAGAGTTATAGACGTGAGTGTGAAAATGTGGAAGTGATTAAAGTAGGATTCGTTTTATTTATTTATTTTTTTATTCCTTTTTTTTTTTATTTTTTTTTTTTTATTTATTTTTTTTATTTTACTATACCTTAAAGTAGACTGTTTAACTTCATACCCTTGGTTTAATGCTTGTTCTACTATTTATACAATTACCATTATACTATTACAGTATGAATTACCAGGTTTATCCTAGACTAGTTTTTAAAATCACTCCCAGGGTTTTTTTTTTTTTTTTTTTTAATCTTAATATCTTAACTTAAAAGCGCTGAAGATTATTTCAAGCTTAAATATTGTTAATGAGAACATTTTCGGCAGATAGTATTAAGGATTTAACTGTAAAAGATATCTCTGTTTTAATTCTGTAACGCCGCTGCAGGGTGGGGTTTGTTTTGTTTTGGACGTGCTCTGTCTCTTCGTATGTCAGAGGACTGGAACATCGCGAAGTGGGGTCTAGCCTCATGTGGGGAGGCAAAATGGGGGGGGTGGGGGGATAAAGGGGGGAGAGAAGGAGAGCAGGTTATATTTAATCTATTCTTATAATCCTTATAATTATAAATATCAATGCAGCAACAGGCTAACATGCAACAACTCCTGGGGAATCTTGAAACTAAGATTAAAACTGCCATATTACCAATTAAAACTATAAAATGACATTAAAAAACAATTGAGAACGGAGCGAGTGAAGCATACAAGCATGTTCATAAGGGAAACAAAGCACGGTGTAAAACGTAAGTTTAAATTAAGTTTATAGAAACGCTCCCGCTGCGGATTGCAATAACATATTCGCGAGATAAAAGTTTCATGAGAAGACACGAGGTATAAACGAACCACACGCCGTGGCGCAACGTTAGGGGCAACAGTTTCAACCATTCTATGATCTGCTTCTCGCAACTGAAAGACGGCACATGGCGGATGTTAGCCGACTTGCTCACCGCAACGTTAGGGGCTTCAACTATGGCGCTGACGCCACATCTCAGTGCCAACACTTTGCAGACTCTACTTAAAAGACACGCCCTCCTCACTGGACAGTTAAAAAGACCAATCCAACTAACGATGACATCAAGTATTATCCAATCAAAAGTAGGAAAGGAGGCATCTTCATAAAATGCGTGTGGGATGATTTGCATGACACGCTGCTTTAAAAAAAAAATGATAAAAAAAATACGGGATAAATCCCGTCCAGTATTGATTCAAAACGGGACGTGCAATTTCATTCTCAAACGCGGCACGATTCCGTATTTTAAAGGACGGGTGGCAACCCTACAGTGCCAGGTAACCACCCATACAATCAGATTGTGATTCAGGCTAGGAATGCAATGAATGTAATTACCCCGATCTACATACAAGGCGAAAGTCTTGCAACATTCAAAGATGATGGTTTGGGATAATTAGTACTTATTAAGTACACCATGGCACATAAAAGAGCTTATGAAGCCTTGAACCGAAAAAAGCAAGATCTCAGAGATCGTAAAAAAAAAAAAGAAAGTAATGTCGTTTTACTCGCTGTACATTTTAGTCAAACATTACCAGTTATTCCACGAGGGAGACCAGCACATGAACTCAACGCGTGTTTAAAATCCATGCTTCTCCCACGCTCGGTTATATGTCGCGTGTTCTCGGGTAGGTACACCAAAAAATGTATACATTTAAGCATGTAATGGGCAAACAAAAAATGAGGTATACCCGAAGGCACTGCAGTAGTACTCAATGTAACTTTACTTCTTAAATGTTAATGTTTTACTGTTTAATAATTTATACGCTTCTTATATATTGTTCAAATTCTTTTATCAAAATACCAGTGACAGCGCAATGCACGATAACATGGAGTGAATACACCATACGCATCTGCCCACGGCCGCCCTGGTGTGCGCAGATAGGAGTTGATTCTAAAATAAAATAAACATAAAAAGAGTAATACAATCATCACCCATAAAGCGGATAGCAGACGTGACGTATTATATGTGTACCAGATTTAAAGTCAATAGGTGAAACGGTTTGCAAGCTACAGGTGATTTAAAATCCTGGACAGACCAACGAAAAGCCACGGTAGCAAATTATAGAAGAAGATTTTACTGTTTAATAATTTATATTTATATGAAATGTGCTTCTTATATATTACTTCATATTCTCATATGATAATGATGTTAATGTTGTTTATATTGATTTCTATGTTATTGTAAGTGCATCTATGTGTGTATATGTATGTATGTATGTGTATATATATATATATATAATATAAAAAATATATGTGTATATGTATATATAATATATCTGTATATGTGTGTGTATATGTATATATATATGACAGCAACACTCATAACAATGACAACACAATTACATTGACAATCATGTTACGTTATTTTTAAAATGTTTCCTTTACTTTTTCATAACCTCTTTAACACACTACTTCTCCGCTGCGAAGCGCGGGTATTTTGCTAGTCTATACTAATAAAAGGCAAAGCCCTCACTGACTGACTCACTCACTCACTCACTCACTCATCACTAATTCTCCAACTTCCCGTGTAGGTGGAAGGCTGAAATTTGGCAGGCTCATTCCTTACAGCTTACTTACAAAAGTTAGGCAGGTTTCATTTCGAAATTCAAAGCGTAACGGTCATAACTGGAACCTCTTTTTTGTCCATATACAGTAATGGACTGCAGCTCACTGGCCGTGGGAGGCGGGGTTGCGTATTGCGTCATCACACCTCCCACGTAATCACGTGAACTGACTGTGAAGGAGAAAGGACGGCCTTATATGGCGTTCGTTTATAAAACAGCGGACAGGCTGTGTAAAGGGAGCTTCACAAAAAAACAGATCCTTAACAAATTGTTATTGGTATATTTTCCCTCAATTTAAAAAGGTTTTCTTTTCTTCTTAATTAAAATTTAAAAGCAATACTTCACCGCTGCGAAGCCCGTCTAGCGCTGACGTCCGAGGTTCGATTCCCGTAAGGGAGTGCAGTGAGTGTGTACGCCTGATGAGCCAAGAATTAGGGCGAAACACGTGTCGCGTACTCTTTGCATTATTTGACAGTAAACTATTTTCAACCATTCTATGATGTGCTTCTCACAACTGAAGGCACCGTGGCTGATGTTAGCTGACTTGCTGGCCAACCATAAGCGTTACCTGGTAGGTAACCACCCATACAATCAGATTGTGATTCAGACTACGAATGCTGTGAATGTAATTACCTCGATCTACATGCTGTCAAATAAATGAACCACACGCCGTGCCGCAATGTTAGGGGCTTCACCTCTAGCGCTGACGTCCGAGGTTCGATTCCCGTAAGCGAGTGCAGTGAGTGTGTACGCCTGATGAGCCAAGAATTAGGGCGAAACACGTGTCGCGTACTCTTTGCATTATTTGACAGTAAACTATTTTCAACCATTCTATGATCTGCTTCTCACAACTGAAGGCACCGTGGCTGATGTTAGCTGACTTGCTGGCCAACCATAAGCGTTACCTGGTAGGTAACCACCCATACAATCAGATTGTGATTCAGACTACGAATGCCATGAATGTAATTACCCCGATCTACATGCTAGAGAAAACCTCAATGAAGTGTAAGCATACATATTAACACATGTGCAATTAAACATGTGCATTTACGGGGTGATTTCTCAGGCTTAAAAGCTCGCCTTTTATTAAAAAGGTAAATGCAAACTGTTTTCATTCTGAAGGGCACAAACCACGTTGGATTTCAGCCGTTAAACGCGCAAAAATGTTGGTACACCACATAAATAAGCGCAACATATTATCAGTTGTATTGTATGCTTACAATACATATAGAAATGTGTTAATCGTTAACTAATAGTATGGGTTGGTGTTTTTCGACTCAGCTACAGATGCCAATGGAGACCAGAACTGCTTTGGAAAAATATGAACGCCTTGGGGCTGATCTGGAAGAAGGTAGCGCAGCGCCTTGATTTAAACGATTCCATGTCTTGGTGGGTTTGCGTAGCTTATTGTCAATATCTTTACACCTGTTTTTAAGACTTATTGACTGAAACGGGCTTTCACGAAAAAAGTTAGGGCTTTGCTACAGGATACACCCTCCACAAGTTAAGGAAGTAAAAATAAAGGTATATATTTCTGTTTTATTTAAACCTTTTAAGTTCGTATGCATAGCCCCATTTGGCTGTTTTAGTTTTTTTTTTTCTTTCTTCAGTAATATTTAATCTCCTTAAAGAAAAACAACATATGCATTTTACTTTTTTTGTATCTCTTTAGTAATATTTTAGTGTAAAAGGATAACCAGTATTTAAACCTTTTATGTTACTTTATAAAGTTATTTTACACAATGTTGAAAAATTAATAAGAAAGCTACATATTTTGGCAGCTGCTGCTTTAATTTTCAATGAAATGAAAAAAGCTCTCCAAGAGAAAACATCAATGAAGAGGTTACTTCCTTAACTTGTGGAGGGTGTATCCTGTAGCAAAGCCCTAACTTTTTTCATGAAAGCCCCTTTCAGTCAATAAGCCTTAAAAACAGGTGTAAAGCTAAACTTGCAGCACCGCTATTCAATTACACTTGCCTAACGCCTCTCCTAAGAGGAGATACTGTGGGATCTGGGCATCAGTCAAAGCACCAATCACAGGCCCGATTAGAATGCGGGAAGCTGTGATTTGTCATCTCCCTCCCATGTAACAATCACAGCCCGTGTTACAACGCACTATGTATGTATGTGTATATGTATATATGTATATGTGTGTGTGTATGTATGTGTGTATATGTATGTGTATATATATGTTGATATGTGTATAAATATATATATATATATATATGTATATATATGTGGATGTGTATATGTATATATATATATGTATGTATATATGTATATATATGTATATGTAGATATGTGTATATGTAGATATGTATATATATGTATATATGTATATGTGTATATATATGTTTACATAACCTCTTTAACACACTACTTCTCCGCTGCAAAGCGCGGGTATTTTGCTAGTGTACTATAAGCTCTGGTTTATTTTTATATCAAGATCTTAAATTTTAATTGAATTATGATATACTGATCTGCGGTGGGTTGGCACCCTGCCCAGGATTGGTTCCCTGCCTTGTGCCCTGTGTTGGCTGGGATTGGCTCCAGCAGACCCCCGTGACCCTGTGTTCGGATTCAGCGGGTTGGAAAATGGATGGATGGATGGATATACTGATATTAATTCCCTGCGGTGGGTTGGCACCCTGCCCAGGATTGGTTCCTGCCTTGTGCCCTGTGTTGGCTGGGATTGGCTCCAGCAGACCCCCGTGACCCTGTGTTCGGATTCAGCGGGTTGGAAAATGGATGGGATGGATGATATTAATTCCAGCCAAATCCATTACATCATCTAATTTCAATTAATAAGTTACAAAAATGTCCCTTTTAATTTGAGTGGTTTACAAATGCCCATATGTTGGTATCAGTCCGAAAGACCTTCCATCCATTTACAGTTATGTGAAACAATAATTACGACCAATGGACATTGTTGACCTTCTCAACATATTTGAACAGGCAAACATGAGGTTTTCATACAAACAGTGCCTACAGATAAAGGTGATATACTTGAACAAATGACACATAAGACTGACATGGTGTAATCATTCTCATAACCTAAGTTAACAAAAATGCAGATGTCACATGTAAAATTAAATACACCCTCACATTTAACACCACTTTAAATCCATAAAACTAGAATCATATGTTCCATATTAGGTCCCAATGATTAGAATCTCCTTAGGGAATATGCAAGTGGAACCTATTGTATTTAAATCTCTCATATCAAGGATCTGGTGTTTTCTTTGCTATTGAAATCTTAGATATAACTATACTAAGATCAAAACAGTACTCTAAGGCTCTCAGAAAGAGGTAGACAAGGGATTTAAAAAGATCACCAATATTTTTTTAAGTCAATTTTTCTGGCTAGCCCAGCAAATTCAGACTGAGAGCTAACTGTTTGCAACTAAAAGAACCCCAGAATTTCATCATGAGATCTGCAGGCAATTCTAGAAAAGGTTGGTGTCAAAATGCATACTATATATCTACAATCCAAAAAAGATTGCACAAATTTGACCTGCATGTGATATGTGCCAGGAAAAAGCCTTTGCTGTCCAAAAATAACATTAGAGGAAGACGACAGTTTGACATTGAGCATCTAGGCAAAGACCAGGCCTTCTGGAACAATGTGCTGTGGCTGGATTAATCAAAGATAGAGTTGCTTGGCCACGGTAATAGTAGAGTGTTTGTTGTAAAACAAAGACGGCATTTCAGGAGAAGAACCTCATACCAACTATGAAACATGGTGATGGAAATGTTATTGTTCTTTGCTGCCCGAGGGCCTAAGCAGCTTGCAGTCGAGGCAGCTATGAATACTGTGTCTTTTGAATCCCATTAAAATGTTGTGGTGGATTTTAAAATAGGCAGTGCATGCAGGAAAACCCACAAACATTTTGTAACTGAAGGAATTTTGCATGGAGAAGTGGTTACTAATTTCAGTGGGTCAATATCAGAAACTGGTGGGTGGTTATACAAAAGTCATACCTGCTAAAGGGGACAAAACCAGCCTCTGAGGCCAAGGGCATATTTACTTTTTCCCTGGGAGACCATTATATTTGTTATTGTTCTTGTTGAATAAATTATTGAAAAGGCAAATTTTCCTTTGTTTTTATGCAAGTAGATCACCTTTATCTGCTGCCACTGTTTTCACAAAGATCTATTGTTTGCTTTTTGAAAAATGAATAATTACCATATGGTGTACTTACTTTTTCATATGACTATACTTTACAAACTTTTCCCATTACAGGGTCACAAGAAGTTTGACTCTGTTGAGGAAGGTGTAGGGGTACACAGAAGTCCTTACAGTTAAGAGTTAATTCTAGTGCACAAGTGGGTCTTTTCAATGTGACTTTGAGTTGTAAAGAGGAAACGTTGTGTATACCATGCAACTATTCAGTGTATTTGGTGTTTTACAGGCATTGGATTCATTGCTTGATGGTAACTCTTCAATTCTACTGGGAGACTTCATTGCTAATGTGGAGATAACAGAGATACACAGTATGTTTGAGGGAACACCCTGCCTGATTTAAATCAGTGTGGTGAATTGCTTCTGATTCTTTGTACTGACTATGGATTATCCATAATAAACACCAGGTCTGAACGCAAAGTTTTTAATAAGTGTGTCTGGCATCAAATTACCTTTGGTGTATGGTCAGCGATCGACTTTGTGTTATCTGATCTGAGCTTGTACTGTAGGTTTTGGTCAAGTAAAGAGATATGCTGAGCTGTCAGTAGATCACCACTAGTTTGTAAGATTGCCTGCTTTACAGACCCAGAAGATAATGAGGTTGTGCTGTGAACAACTAGTGGGTGCCTATAATGGGTGTTCAACCCCCACCTCTGTAAGAGGTTTTTCTGCATCTTGTGAGATGTCATGGACATAGACTGAATGAACCATGGAGCTATGGCCAAGAGGATGTTGGTGCCAGTCATGTGGTACCCTAGGTGGATACCAGCAGTAAGAGGAACTGTGAGGTTGAAGGATAAAACCATTCATGCAATGTTAGTAGAAGGATCTTCACATTTGACTGTGATGTTCTGGCAGGCCTAAATAGTGGTAGCTGTGGCAGTGACTGAATTGAAGGCCTTGCAGGGGTGGAGTTTGATGCATTCATGGAGAATGACCTCTGGTCTGATTTAAATAACTTCCAGTAAACCATTCAGTGACTTAGGAAATGTAGGTAGGCCATTGCCCAAGCTGTTTTCAGCAAGGATGGGGAAATGTTCTGTTTTTCAAAGATATTCCCAGTTAAGGTCAAAGTACACTTTCAGAAGTATTGTTTGGGGTTTTGTATACCTCTGTGGGTGTGATTGCTACTCTGTAGTAATAAGGCCACAAGCATGGATATCTGGATAAGAGACCAGTGGAAATGCTGAAAGCACTGGGGTTTGTGGTCTTTGTTTTTTTTAAAAACGAAGATAAGAGGAAACACACTCTACAGCTACCCTGAGAAAGCCTATGAGGGGCTACTGGAACAGAGACTCCATCAGCTGTACCTCAGATTCAGGAAGAGCAATGTAGATACCTTCCAAGCTGAGGGATGATGGGTCCACTCTTTGTCTTTGCATGTATATTTGAAAGGTCATTCAAGTCTACAGTTTTTATTATGAGTGTATCCTGTGATACCTTTCGAGTTACTAAGAATATGGGTTTATGGGGACATTGTTACATGGTGTTCAGTTCCTGTATTTACAGAGTAAGAGTTGTTCATACTTGGTATTAACTTGTGCTTGGTAAAGTCCAATGCTAAGTCTCATTATCTTTATTTTGTTCATTTGCTTGTACAGGATACTAAGGCTCTCAGTTTTGACAGTCTCAAGTTTTAGAACTAAAAGTTTGCATCTGTGCTGTTTCAGATAAAGGTGTCCTGTTCATCTCATCAGATTGTGATCTCCAGCATCTATTGAAATGGTTCACAGACAAATGTGATGCCATTCAGATTAGAACTAGCACCTTCAAAATTTGAGATCATGGTCTCCTTCTGGAATAATTGTTCCTGCACATGCAGAGAAGCTTCCCCAAAGTGGAGGAGTTCACGTACTTCAAAGTCTTATTCATGAGTTAGGATAGAGGTAATTACGAAGACTGACAAATGTATTGGTGCAGTGGCAGCAGTCTTGTACTGAATTGTAGTGTTGAAGGAAAAATCAAGTCTGCAGATGAATCAGTCTGTTTTTTTTGCTCAGTCTGCAACCCATTCCTTACCTGTGGGCATGAGCTGTAGGTAGTGACTGAAAAAGTAAGATAACCAGTACAAGCAGCCAAAATGAGAATCTAGAGTTGAATTTCTGTGACAAGGCGAGGAGCTCAGCAATACTGAAGAGCTTTGGAGTACAACCGCTGCGAATCCAAATGAAAAGAGACAGTTGAGTTGTTTTGGGCATGTAGCTAGGTTGTTTCCTGGACAACTCAGTTGGAATGTGTTCAAGACACTGCTGCTCAGTCTTCTTGCAGTGACCCAAGGACATCCTCGTTGGATAATGTCTCTTGACTACCCCGAGACTAGTCCAGCTATTACCTAAGAAGGGCTGGAGGAGAATGCCAGGGAAAGAAAGTCTTGGTCAGCTCTGCTCAGCATGCTACTACTGTAACCCTGACCAGGAAAAGGAGAATGAAAATGATGCTAATGATAATCTGATCTGATGATGGATTTCCCACTATTTTTTCTTATACCTTCACTATCAATGTAAATACTTCTTCATTTCCCTAGCACGGTACGTAATAATGTAGACATTATTTTATTCAAGCTGTACATAGACCCACCACTAAATAAATGATAATTCTAAAAACCCACAGAAATTTAATGAGAATAAAACCACAATAACACTATTTCTCCAGAACATAAAGCCCACAAAGATGACAGCTTCTAGCCTTGCTGCTGAATGAAGATGATGTGCGTGCATCTTTTTCCCCATTTTTGTACTTATCTAATGCTTCATACTGTGGGAGATGTGAGGATACACCATAGGAGTGCATAGTAACAATTAAGCAAATTAAGTGAATATGGAATGATTACTACTTTGATATAAGCAAAGCAAATAAATAAATTAATCTGGTTCTTAGTATGAAATTAAAGTATGGCCTATGATTAATGGTAGACAACCACTGGCTCCTTATAGACATTGATAAGTATTCATTTTTAGATTATTATTCAGTGGTTAAGGGCTCCATTTACAAGGAAAAAGCTGTTTTGACTTCCTGGTAGAAAAATAGGTTATTGTTTATGTCAAACAAGATCATATATGAGGTGTAAGCAACATAAAGTGTGTGATAAGAACAAATATCTTCATTAAGGATTTAGAACTGCTGACTTTAGGTTCTTTAAAATAGCTAAACCCAAAAAAACATATACAACCAGTAACACACAGATTAAAGCAAAGCTTTTTATTGCAAGTATTAGTGAAAGTTACACTTCAAACTGAAGCAAAGCAACACTAAAAGCAATAGAACTAAAAGAAAAATAATTGATAAAATAAGAGTCAAGTCCTTGTAGTCTACAGTGAATGAGGATTGTAATCTTGGGCTGTAATCAGAAGCCTTTTGGTACAGGTTTGGTTTGTAAACCATAAATAATACTCTAAAAACAAGAGAGACTGGGACACAGAACTTTCTCAAGTGTATATCGTACCAAAAAAGAATATGTTGCCATTACAAATCAGTGCTAAGAGATACATGTATCCCAATTTGCTGGCTTAAATAATGATGAAACAAATATACACAACATAAAAATATCACAGGTTTCTGGAAACAGCCCAGATTCATGTTTCTTTAGAAACACATGGCTTTCTTTACAAGTAAGCTAGATCTCAACAGTTTATCCAAGATGAAGCAAAAAAAAAAAAAAAAAAAAAGTCAGATTTCAGCTTTGGTTTTGGTAAAATAAGAGTAAAACAAACAATATATACTTTGCTGTTTCATTTTTTGAGGAAAGTCAATAAAATTGGGATTAATATTGAATAAAACATACTCCGGTCCCAACTACAGTGTTAAGCAACAATAAATATGCACTCTAAGTACCCATGCTAGTTTTGTCATTCTCAGGCTGCACCGGTAGTAAGCACATTTATATTAAAAAAAAAAAAAAAAAATATGACATCAGCATACAAGTTACTTTTTTCCAGTTTAATACCTGTCACGAATCTGTTAACTTTAATAAGAGGCCTGTGTAGCACATCTGAAATCCACCTTGTTACACTTTGAAAGCAATGCATTTTAGATGATTGACTACAATGGCTTTTTAAAAATATATAAAATTAACATAAATCACATAATTTGGACTTACACAAGAGCTATTTATAAATATTCAACCTATAAATAAAAAGGTACTTTAATATGCTATGTGTTGTAGACTATTCAATTGTTATATCTGTAATGGCATGTTAAAAGTGCAATATTAGTGCCTATTATACTTTAAAAAATAATAAAATGGATACTTGGTTGAAGAACCCATATAGAAAAGGCACAAAAGTTGAACCTTGTAATTATTCAAAGCTAATTGTACTTTCCTTGCAAGAGATGGGTATTTAGATGAAATATGGATGAGTGGGCACACTGCACCATAACATGCAGGGGTTTTCTTGTGTTAACAGAATGACAATCTTATCTGTCCTACGTACTGTATGAACTTTACTATGATAATACAAACCACTCTATAAAACTGACAGAGAGGTTTTAAAATGCTATGGGATTCAGATGTTCAACAGGCTGTTTCACAAGTGTACGAAAACAGGTTTTCAAAACTGTGGCTTCAGTCAGTTTCTGCCAGTATGGGCTGGCAATGCATCTTTCAGGTATTAGTCAACTATTTTAATTTCAAATTTTACAGATAGTAATGGTTTTTGTTAAGCCCATAAGATTTGGACTGACTACCAGAGTAACAAGTGGGCACTAAAAAAGACAATCAAAATGAGTACCAGAGTGACACCATTCATAAGTATAAACTGGAGTGAATTTGACCTTTAAAGATTTAAGCTTGGATACTACCTAGTTTGATTAGTGGTTAAAAACAAGAATAAAAAGGTGTATTAGCATAAAAAACTACCAATAAACATTAATGTAAAAGTAAAAAAAAAAAGTCAAAGGTAATGTGGCTCATATTGTACAGAACTATTCTTAAAAATTAGTTTTGGATTTCTAAATAGTCCAGCAAGTAAATAAAAGTGCAGCAAAACTGAGAGGGGCATGTACAGGTCTCACGTGAGTCACACCGATTACAGCCAATGAGCACACAGCAGCATTGAAATAGCAGCTGGGCACAGCCGGAATTTAAATTAAAAAAAGTAAAAACTGCTTAAAGGGCAGGAGATAAATGCTGCTATGAATGGATGCAAACGGTTGTCTCATTCCAAGTCCCATCTTCACTGTAGCATAAGAAGTTTTAAAGGAACAACTGTGTTCACATACATTTGCAATAAATATACAGAAATAAAAAGTCCTGATAATAAAACAAAAACTTTGTCAAAATATTAAGACAACAAATCTGCTCCTTCTTACATAGTTTAAAGAATATTTATCTGGCCTATCCAGCGTAAAGCCAAAACATATGTCTCCTTTCTTTAGTAGTAATTGCAGCATTCCAAGGTTACGAGGTGCAGTGTTTTGAACTCTGACTCGGGGCGCATCTCAAACGCAATTTTTGCTGGCCTGGGCTTCCATTAAACCTGCCATGGCTGTCTATCATTATGATCGGCAGTGATCAATAACATGCCAGGCCATAGTCTGCTGCTCGATGGTCAAGGCAGATGGATAGCACTGGGCCAAGCAGACAAAATTGCATTTGTTGAGCTTTCTAAAAAGCTCACCCCACTTCATTCCAAAGACTCAGTGCTTGGTCCTGGCTGAGTATAGCAGCTCATAGATACTTTCAGGTTCTTGGCAATAGGGCTGATATATTCAGCCTCTTATGAATCTGAAAAGAAGTTTTCTATTTAATTTTTTCTACAGCACCATCTTCAGGAAAGGCACTTTCTGTGGACTATTCTGCTGAAGTTGACCATCAAAAAAAGGAAAAATAAAAAACACACTTTTTTTTTTTTTTTTTTTATATATAACACAGTCCAAAACATAACTTTCCCCCATAATCAGCTTCTCAAGTAATACACATCCCAAAAGCAATCTTGCCCTCAACAAAGCTTATGTTGCCCCATGCCCCACTTGGATTTGCAGTATGCCAAAATCCAAATGTTTTTTGGCATGTTTAAATTTAACCTTCTTTTTATCCTTCTGATTTAAAACCAGGCATGGAGAGCTTAATTTACTGATTTATTTTCCCCATCACCACATTCTAACACAGTTACCAGCTAGATACAGCTGACTCACAAAATTCAGTCCAGCGATGGTTTTAACATCAAGACAGATATCCCACTGGGGATACAAAGCAATCATGATTTACTTAGAACGATAAAATGAATGATGACCTATTGTGTTATGCAATTTGAAGAAATGTGTAGCATCTGGAAATAAAAGCAGCAAAAAAAAAAAAAAAAACATGTTGTAAGATAGCTCAAGGCACTTCCCCATCATGCTCTGCTAGGAGATGGAACCATCATCTTAGCCCTGTAGCTCAGTTACATTATATGAAGGGCCTGAAAACATGTAAGTAACTGAGGGAGCAAAGGCTTTCCCAGAACTGCATGGAATTCAAATCATTCTCACTAGCAAATTAGATACACTCTTCCAAGTCTCCTTTTGTATTATGTAATCAGACTTGCTTACCAATAGAAAAGTACTGATCCAGACTGAATGTTTAATTTAAAATGAGCTTGATTGTAATAAACTATGCAGTGTTCATATGAACACATTATCCAGTTTCTTACTGTGGAAACTCTGCTCAGTACAATTACTAATTTAATAAAATAATAATTCTCCAGTGCAATAACAACCCTGACAGCATCCAACTTCCATACCAGAGCAAGCTGTTTCTGTGGCACCATATTGATCAGTAAATGAAAAAAATAGCAGCAGCAGCTGCTTAAAAAAAATAAAAATAAAAAAGCCACCGTACTGTTAGTAAAAACTCAGATTATATGGCTATCACAGTTTAATGTAGTAAGAGCAGTAGCTCCCTAGCTTGGTGGGTTTGGGGTCTAAGAAACATCAAAAGGTGGGTAGTAAACAAAACAGACATGCATGGAGTGGTATACTAAATTGCACAAAAAGACTGAATGACTGCAAGATGTTAAACTGAATTTCAGAGTTGGGCTGAGGGTGAAGAAATCAGTTTAATAAAAAAACAAAATCATGTGTATTTAAACAATTTCTAAAAGTGCTCCAGACCTAGGTCATTTCATGACTACTGGTAGAAGAGTCTGGATACTTTTTTTTAGGGAACAGAGTGCTTGGCTTTTGACAAATGTGTTAAGAAAAAGTAACAAAATTTTTCTTGCATCATCTAATCAACCTACAACACCTTTCCACTCTCCATGCCATGACTAGCGCGTATAACTACCTTACTTCAGAAAGTGTGTCTTCCTAAAATGAAAATTTCACTTTTGTTGAAATGCGATGCAAAAGGTGGACATGGAAAACGCTGTCCTTTTTCATTTTACAACAATGTTTTATTTTATGTTAATGACTAATATGTTGTGAGATTCAGGTAAGGAAGATGCAGGTTTTTATGTGTATGTATACATATTGTGTACATACATACATACACACACACACACACATATATATATGGGATATAAATAGACATTTTTGACAAACTACTTGCGTTTATTGGAGTGCTTGGAAATATCTAGTAAATTTCTCTCTTAGGTTTAAGTTGTTGTGGAATATCTTCAGCATACTGTCTTGTTTGATTAGAGTAAGCAAGATAGGTTCTAATACGCTCATATTAATAAACTGCAGAAACATGATCAGGCAAAAAGCCTGGTTGAGCAGAATAATTTGAAATAAGTCCTAGGACACTGTATTCTTTATGAAGAGTGTTCTGTAATAAAGAAGAAAAAGCCCAGTACTCTCCATAAGTCCTGACATACTGCCTTGTTTGAATACAGTGCTCTAAAAGTCTATCATTCGGCTCAGTTTGAAAGGTTTTGAAACAGGATGAATTACAATGAGTGAAATAATTTCAAGCAAGCTTTTCAGTCAAGAGCAAGTGCTTGGGATGGAGATTTAGCACATTGCTCAGTTCAGATAAAGTGCTCTGTAACAGGATCAAGTGTACTGCTAGGTTTAGACAGCATGGAGAAAATATTTCAGTTTTAAACATGGAGACAGGGAGGAGCATAATCTCAGAATATGAAAAAATACCGACACTCAAACTAAACAAGAGGCAAAGAAATGCACCTGGACACACTCAGTCAAGTAGCTGATCAATGGACCAGCAAGCATTAAGATCTGGAATGGTCAAACCAGCGCTCCTTTATTTGTTCTTCTAGACATTAAAACTAAATCTTTCAAATGTTAGAAAAATACGTTTAACATTAAAATTATGTCCCAGTCATTCTAGTCACTTTCATAATTCTATAGAGAATCAAAAAAAGATCTGTCTTTCTATCATAATGACTATTGAGCTTATCAAGAGACCCCCCCCACCACCCTGACATTACACACAGAAGGGAACAATTTCTTTGTCTTAAAGTATCAATCCACTTCCCATCCCTGTAAAACTTTGCCCACCCCACATGCTCAAAACTGCTGAAGTTCTCAACAAAAAATGCTTTATTCAGCAGAATAAAGTGCCAAAAGTAGAGAAGCAAATCTTTCCACGTCTATGGTTCACTAAATTGTGTATTGCCTCAGAAAAATGGTCAGTGTTCCCTTTAAATATGTGTTTCTGCCTTTGCACAGAAAACTTAAGTTTCTGCCAGTACTGGTGTGGAGCAGGGGCCCCATCCATCACCATATCATGATCAATACATAAAGAAAACAAACAAACAATTACACACCACAGCACCATCCAGAAGGAGTTCAGTGTAGAGACTCCACTGGGCCATGCATGGACAGACCTTTACTTCCTTTTCAATTATTATTGCACTAAAAGTTAGCAACAATGTGGGACTGTCAGTTACATTGAAAATGGATAATGTCCATTAAATTAAAAGTAAACATAAAATGAATGCTGCCACTATTATCCTAGCTAATATTAAATTAATAGTCTTAATTACTCTAATAAATATATTTAAAAGAAAAAAAAGACATTTGAAAGAATCACATTTACTTGAAACTGGCCTATAGGTCCTACATGTGAGCTGCCTCAGCCACACAGAGGACCCCCTCCCCTTCCCCCCCCCAGCAAACCCTAACCCCCACCATCCACCTCCTTCCTCTGGGCAGCAGTGCCACCATCTTCACAAAAGGCAGTCAGTTCGGCGCACACTTGGCACGAAGGCGTCAGTGGTTATTGACAAGAGCACTTTGCACACAGCTATATGATGGTGGCACTTTGCTCAAAACTAAGCAATTGTAAAATACATCGTATATCAGCTCACTTTCGAGTTGTGCTCATAATGGCGCTCTCAAATGCAAAGGAGAAGTCAACATTGGCTTTTTTTTTTTAGGCTGGGGCTGAGCACAGCAAGTCTGGAGGTACAAACACCAAGGCAGCGATCGGCTAAACACCACTCCAGCGGTAAGGAGTGCAAATATACTTTGGGTTTGGCGACAATTATTATTACTATTACCATTATTATTATTATTATTATTAATATTATTATTATTATTCACATTGTCCCCTTGCTTCAGCAGCCACAGGGCCAGGGACCACGAGTGCAGTTAAACTAGACCAATGTTTAAACAACCCATTCTTGATTTGAACTTAAAGCACAGCAGCCACAGCCTTGACTTCTGTGACATAAAGGAGGTTTCTCTGTGTGCAGGGGTCAGACTGACCCACAGTTTTTCTTTTTCTCTTTTTGTAGCCTCTCTTATTCTATCGGCTTTCACTTTTTTTTTTTTTGCAGAGAAAGTTGCACTGCCAACAACTTGAGGTAAAGGCAGAATAAAGAAAAGGGACTATCAGGAAAAAAAGCACAATACCCCATATACCCAACCACCCTCAGAAAATTGTAAAGTCACCAGCTCACCCTGACAACTATAGGATGAGAAAGAGTCCTGTCAGCAGCTGGCTTTTATCATATTGCATAATTGTGCTGGGTTCTGTCTGGACACAGCGAGTGCACTCCCAACCCTTCCCAATATCCCACCCCACCCTGTCTGGCCAGTTTTAGAGTCCTCCACAAGTCTGCACAGTGACAGAAACAGTAGCACTGGAAGGTGCAACTTATCAAACTGACCCTCTTGGAAATATAGGCTGCTTGTGGCTTGGTTCTTTGATCCTGTGAGGATTCAGGCTCCATCTTAACTTTTCCCTCATTCTTGGTTTTCTCTCTCTTTCAGGCAAAGTACATGGTGCGTAAGGTGTCGTGGTGAATCTGCACGGCTTTGGCCAGCGCCTGGGGGTCCCGACCATTACTCTGTCCAGACACATGGCTGCCCTCCGCACTGCAAAAGCAATTAAAAATAAAAAACAAAAAAAACACCTTATGTTAGAATTCACTGTCATAAGTTAATGAAACAGCAGATTGACATTTAGCCTTTCATTTTAAATAGGTGGTTGCTAAAGTATAGGCAAAATATCACATTCAGTTGAATTTCTGATTGAGATATAGCTTATTAGAAAGATAAGGCCTGAGACTCCAACACAAGCCCAGCACATCAGTTAACCAACAAGTGAAAACTAGTTTGATTCTAATGGTCACAACACAACAGTAATCCATAACTGTTCGTTCATTAAATGCACTTCAAAATGAATAAATCTTGTACTAATAAATAAGCTGCATTGACCTGAACAGAGTACAAAATCAGGAAAAAAAAGATGGACAGGAAATAAAGTCACACAAAAATACACAGCCAAGAGGCTCTATTCTCCTAATCATGAGAAACAGATTATCTCATCAAAGCCATTAATTAGAACATGATGGAACCTTATGGAGTATAACTGGGCCAGTGGAAAACACCACTAGTTTTCAACCAATCCAAACAACAGTTTGGTTTTGTTTGGAACCCCATAGATATGTATATTACTACTCCAGTGTATGCTATGGCAGAATAGACAGTTAAAAAAGTGGTGTCTACTTTTTGCCTTGTTCAATCTGTATTTTCCTTTGGACAAAGGAATTAGAAGAAAGCAACCCAAGTCAAGCCAGTAATGTTATTTACTTTATTTCAATTTATATTCTATTCTATTGTATTTTCTTGACCACACCATATGCTACTTCTGTCCAGCAGACCTTGATTTATCCATGAAATAGTGGGTCAGGACAAACTTCACAAAAGGTTTTGTGGCAGCACAGAAAACCTTGACCTGTATCTCATCGGTAGTTTGTAGTGTTGGAAATCCAGACACTCAGCAGGAAAATCCACAGAAAAAACCACATACCTAATGTTCCCTTATAAATTGGCAAAAAAGACAAATATCCATGGTACAACAACCTTGCAAAGTACAGGAAATTATGAGGGAATCCCCAAGGAAACCGACCTGTCATGTTCCTTGTCTACTAAGTGATAGCGTGCCCGAAAAGCTACCAGATGTGCGTAATAGGCAGGTGCTGGGATGGACACAGAGCGAGTGCAGCGCACATACGTGTGACACAGCTGGTAGGTCAGGAGCTGAAATTCATCAGCAGTGAAGCAATTGTCATCCCAGAGAACATGATAGTGCGATGGGCGGCTGGTGCCCTGTCAACAGGTAAAGATAAAGCAGAATATTTCAAGACTTCAACATAAAATGACAACTTGCAGCTAACTACATACAATAAGCATTACTAAACAGTATCTTTTACAGTTACTAAATACAGTAGTATTGTACAGTTCTTTAAATGTATAGGACTAAATCAGCAACCTTTTGCGCTACTGTCCAACCCATACTGTAAGTTTAGTATGAGGCCATACTAAGGGCTGTACTTTTCCCCTAATATTATAGTAAACAGATTCCTTATTTACTTATTAAATTATGTATTTCAAGTTGAAATGCTGACAATTCTTTATAGTACATGTCAAAAGTCAGTGGCTCACAGAATAATATTGCAGTAATTAAATTATCAGCATAGAGCAAGGGTGAAAGGACAGATAACAGGCAAGGAGAAGAAAAAAGGATATCCAAGCACAAACTTTGAGAAGGAAATTCCTTTTGAAGCTCAGGGATCCAAGGCATTCACATTATGTGAAACTCTGTTTCTATGTGCAGTATCTGGCAAAGTACATTTAAGAAACACTTTGTACAAGCACACACGCTAAAGGGGAAAAAACTTTATTTTTATTTGTAACTATGATACAGTGCTTTGAATAGAAGTGATTTTTTTACTTTATTAGTTTGCATGCAGAAAAATTAGAGTTTTTGAGGAGTGGGGGCACAATGGATACACCAAGTCAACTTCTTTTAATTTCCAGCATTTGTTGAACTTCAATCAGTTTAATTTCCAACTTTCTTACATCAGTTTTTAGAGAGTAGGTAGACTTAAAGACAATTTAAGAGATACTGGTGCCACCTAGTGATTCAAGTGCAACTCCATGGGAAAACATAAATGATATCAGTAGAGATGACTAATATTACCTGTATGCCAGCGTGGCTGCAGAGGTAAAAGTCAAACTCGTATGGGTGAGTAATGTCTGTGTCCACTGTTGTTCCAGCAGGGATGTTTCCACTTCTTCCAACCTGTATATACACATAAACAAATATTGTGGCTTAAAGTTCATGTGACACAAACAAAGAATTCAAAAAGTGACAAGTTTATGTATACTGAATTCAACTACAAAAGAAAGCCTTTCCAAAACTGGATTGTTTGTGACATTAAGGTACAGAAGGGACTAATCAGGTCAACCCTAAAATTTCTTTTAGATTTCTAAATCTCATTTGGCACTATATACTATGAAGGCATTTACCTATAATGATTTTTACATTAAAAAAAGATATGTTATTGTAGTAGTAGTAGTAATTTCAATATTGTCACATGTACAGATTACAGTGACAGTTATGCAACATGTCAAATTAATATTCCTTAAATATTTAAATATCAATCACATGAATTAATCATTTGAAAAAATGTTTATATAGCAAGATGTTACAGGAAGATATATTTATTTATTTTTATACAATAAATATTAAAGTTTTTTTTACAGGTTTAAACTTTCATACATTGGGTATCAAAGGTCTATACAACCTTACTGATATTTTATCTTGTTTCAGAATAAGCTGAAATATATACACTGAAAGACAGATATATGCAAATAGTCTTTCTGCCCTAAACAAAACATGCTCTTATCTCATGTTAGTTAAAGGGACTGTGCAATCAGTAAAAGTGTGTAGATTTTTGATACCCACTAAACCATGGGATATTTTTAACTACTTGTGAGGGTTTTAGAGCAAGTGTGAATGATCTTCTGTCTTAAGTGAACTTTCTTCTGTTGGGCCAAATTGTAATATCATGCTTTATTTTTTTTTGGATTGTGATAAGGAATTAAACTATTCCAGCACCAGAAAAAAATTATTTCAGTTGGATGCATTAAATACAGTGAACACAGTGCTCTTTATATTATAGCATAAACAGGAATAATAAAGAAAAATGTGAAAAATGTATACTGTAATTGTAGTGGCTAGAACAGCTACCTTTCAAGCAGCTGGACCAAGTTCATTTCAAGGCTAGTATTAAAAATCCATCATAAACAGCAGATAACCAGTGTGACTAGGACACTGAACAATAAACCACCCATTTGCCCGTTCAGATAACACCTTTGAATAATTATGCGACTATAACTGATGCACTATAAAAACAATATTAAAATAGGATGAAATTATTTATCTTTGATGTTTTAAAATGTTGCTGTGCACTCTTTTTCAGAAGCACATTAATTACAGGATAGTCTATATAGATAAAGTCATTAGCATTAATGTATTGCTTTTCACACTTTTTAAAAGTTTGTTTTTTTAAAAGCTACTTTTAAAAAAAGTCTTTTTTTAAAAAGTACCTAACCAGCATTTCAAGGTATGCAGCTCTATGACCTAAAATGTTTGAAAACCAGTCAGGAATACTAAATATTTTTTTTAAAGCACAATGCATGAAAGTTGTATGAAATCTGACTTTAAATAAAAACATAAAATTAAAATAACACAAGTCAAAAACAGACTTCCTGAAGTTTTTTAATTAAAGAGACTGGCTGCTATGAAAAACTGTCAGTCGACCATCATTATATAAAGCACCATCAGCTGCGTACTGGATTAAAGAACACTTTACAGGTAAAAATCTTACATTACCATGAAAAACTTGAAAAAGTAGTATTACAATAAAAATGACAGACATAGGAAGGAACAAGGAAGTATACCTGGTACATTGTAAATGTCAACTCTGAAAAATGAGCTCAAATAGGTGCTACTGATGCCCATGTTTGGTCTGAGACTAAGTACCCTTGTATGTTATGGTGTAAGCCTGAAGTGAAATAAATGGTAACAAAAGTATAACTGTTTAATAGCCAAAATATGGTTTACTAGATATTCCTAAATTCTCTTCCTCCACTTGGTACTTCAGTTTATTTTAATAATCATTAATAACATGCAGAAGTATCAGTGATCTTATTCAAATCCCTAGAAAACACAAAATAGGGTGGTGTGGAAAAATCTGGAAGGAGAGAGAAAGAGAGCAAGCGATTTCTAATCTATCCTTTTAACCCTTACAATTGTCACGCATCCAAAGGGTGAACCTACAATGTCCTAAAGTAGAAGGTGGCATGGCTCTACCTAACTTTCAATTTTATTACTAGGCTGCAAATATGCAAACGACAAAAACCTGGACATTGGCACAAACAGATGAACACACACAAGCTTGGACTGCAATTGAAATAAAATCCTGCAGTACTTCTTTATATTCCTTGCTTTGTGTAACAGTAAATACAAGTTATCATCAATATACTAACAACCCAACTCTGTTTCCATATTCTGAGTGAAAGAAAGAATGTAGGAAGTACTTCAAGATAGAGAAGCTTTTATCTGTGGCACCTCTACACAATAACCACATTTTTTCACCCTCTCAAACTTAAAAACTGTCTAATGTTTGAAAAACGTACAGGATTAAATCGCTTAGAGACTTGTACATAGATAATGTTGTTCCACTATTTCCAATTTAGAAACTTCACGTAACAAAATCTGCCCAGTTTTCCTCACCTCCCACCTACTTCTGTTCCGGAAGAAATATTGATCAGTCTTGAGGACTCGAACAGCATTTCTATAATATATAAAAACATTTTAAAGTCCCTTCCTTTCAAAAATCAGAGTACAGAGGGAAAAGGATGTCTTACTCAACATTTCAGAAAAGGAGTAGAAGGCAGCCATGCACATAATTCACTCTAGCTTTATATGTGCAAAGCATACAATTATTCAGCTTAAAAGATTTTATTGAGCACATTTGTCTCATTTAAAATTGTCAAAAAAGTTTACATGGCAAGATCCAACCTGCAAATGTTGCAATCGAGCTCCAGCCTCATTGACCCATATATTTTGGGCGTGCACTAAATTTACATCATTCTGGACCAAAATCTTTAAATGCCTATCAGACAGCCTTGGTGTCACAATCACTCCTAATCCATTAACAGCTGTGTTTGGTGGGCTCCCAGGTGGGCTAGTGGAGGAGGACAAAAACTGTAATTGCTTTTACTTCACTATTAGCACGTAAACGTATCTTGCTCAACTGGAAGAATCCTACGCCAACTCTTTATGCTATATACTATGTGAAATTGGAAAAAAATCAAATTCTCACTTAGAGGATCTGTTCAAAACGTTTAAAACCTGGAAGGCTCTCATCAATAACATTTTAGAATAAGCATTTATATCGGGGAAAAGGATTCTCTTCCCTTTCTTCTACTCTTAACATTTTACTCTGACTGTTGGCCTTCCTCTCTTTCTCCTGAACTGAATTTGTTAACTGTTTACTTGTTTGTATGGAATGTTACTTGCTTTTAATAAATTTAATAAAAAACAGATAATAAAGTGCAACTCAGACTCACTCTCTCATTCCTGTCGGCGCAGAATAACCGTGTGTGGTGCCTTTTCTGCACAACTATGTAGGTGATACCTGGTTGGTATTCCTTCTCCAGGCTGATGCAAGCCTCCCTGATGGCAAGCAGCTCATAATATAAAACCTGTGAGGACAGTAGGTTAGCATTAGGGGGGAGAAAAAATACTGCGCTCTATACATTAAACTTCAATAAATCAGAATTATCTTGAAATAGATTCATCATCATCTATTTTGATTATTAGTTTCTTTAATGTTGCTCTGAAAAATCTTAGTTTTCATAAAGATATAAGAAAATATGACAACTAAAGGACATCCAGCCCAAGATAGCCCATTTCTAGAATAATGCCAAGTCTTCAAAGCTCTCTGTTTAAGTAAACAACAATCCAAACATTATTTGTTATGTATATCATCAGCAAGTGCTCTGCAAAGAAATACCTTCTAAACATTTTTTGAAGTTTACCCACATGTTGTTGTTGGAACCAATTATTAAACAGTAGGTTAGGTTACATTAGGTTGATTTTATAATCCCAGAGAGAAATTTCTTTGCAGCAGGAGAGTACAAAAACATAAGGCACTGTTAGATTAATACAAGAAAATAAGCCAAGACACAACATTTGGCTAACAGTGATATCAACAATACAAATACACAAGATTTCTACAAATAAGAATAGTTACCTTTAATGGTATGCAACAATACTGTAACTGCTGGGATCTACTTAACATACCCATCCACCCACCCACTGATTTATTTTCTGACGCCACTTAGTTCATATCAGGATTGTGCTCACCAAACATATTTCCTTCATACTTTTAGCAGTTGCAACCTAGTCCCATAAATCGTGGCTTGCTTAAACTGGAAGGAAACAACCCCCGTTACTCTTCATAAAAAGTCTTGCAGCTGTTCTTTGAATTTAATACAGTAGACCCCCTCGAAGTCGCGGTTCAGAGTTTGCGGCCTCAGTCCTTTTTTTTCCTTAGAAACTAACTAATAATTGTTAGTGGAAACCGCAAATATCCTCCGCAATTTTTATGGCTCTTTTCGTGGCAATACTGTACTGTAGAGAGAACCGCGGCATGGGATGGTGAAAGTAGCCAATAGAATTTGAAACTGCAACTCCCAGCAGTCCCTGCAGTGGATCCAATTGGTCTTCTGCTGAGGGTGCTGGGGCTGTTGAGGTCAAAGGGTGTCAGTGCAGGTTTTGAAAAGGGGGCCGATGACCAAAAGCAAAAAAAATGTTTTTGTAATTTGTGTTTCAAGTTCCTGTCTGTCTGCCTTCTGTTGGGTTACCTGTACTTATTCATTTTGTCCTGGATCGTTTTGTGCATCTGGATTGTCTGCCGTCTACCTGTGTACATGAGGACTGTAAGTGGATTCATGGCCATCCTGCAAAGAAAGGAGCGCTCTTGAACCCATCTTCACCATTTCAGGAACTACCGGTAGGACTATCTTTACATTCCCATTCAACGTGCAGATCTCTGGACTATCTATTTTCATCATTACATTTCATTCGTTGCCGTTTTTCATTAACTTTTTCATGATTTACTGTGTGCGTTTTGTTTGTGCTTTGTTGTATTTAATGTGTAATCGCCATAAGGGGAACAGAGGTGGTATCGTTTTCATTACATTCTTTATTTGCTGTTTCATAACCGGTTTAATCGATAACTAACTGCATACTGTGCTTGTGAAAGAGACATGTTTGTTTGAAGTGTTTAAATAAAGTTCCTGTCCCTACAATCTCCTGTGTTTCTGTGACCCAAGCTTGACACCCTGCAGCCGCACTAAGACTAGCTGCCAGCATCAGCACTTACCTCTGTGTGCTTGTGTGCAAGCCAGTTAAAGCAAAGTTGGCTCAGTGATTTACATACATGGCATCAGTTGCAGTTTGTACATATTGTTCCAGTAGTTTTTTTAAATACTTTTTACAGTTCATTAGCAGTGTGTAAAATGATCAGTGTTGCAGTAATTGTGATGCTCTTTGCATGAAAAAAAAGAGTGTTCCATCAAAATTTCACTTTTTTCTTTGTTAATTGTGACATTTACTTTAAGTGCAGCAAAAAAGTATTTGGCGTCCAGGGATGCATTAACCCCCAAGTATGTGGCAGTTTAAGGGTTAAAGCCCCAAGATGCAGCCAAAACGAGCTGACCGTCTAAGGCAATGAAAACGTGCTTGCATGAATTACAGTACATATAGCGGTAACATCTGTATTTTACATTCTAGCACTGCGGGAGACATAGCAGTACAGTATATAGGTTTACCTTTACATTCTTTATTTTTAGGTAATGTATTAAGCTGAGTTTGAAATTAAATTTAAGTGTTTTGGGGGCATATTTAGGGATTAAACTATGAAAATAGGCATTTTTTTTTTTAACCACGTCCAAAATTCGCGGTTTTTCACAATTCGCGGGTGCTCTAGGAACGTGACCCCCGCGAATTTTGGGGGTGTACTGTATAGTGCCTAAAGTCCTCATTGTAATCCAGAGACCAAAACTGCATGAAGTATTCTGAATGTAACCTGCTTTATCCAGTATAACCTCTCATGACTTGTACCGTACATAACATATATAACATATAGCATTAATAGTACTTTAGTCACTTATAAAAATTGTAAATTACTAGTTTACGTGGCTGTCCAGTGGCCTTATGTATAAACGGTGCGTATGCACAAAAATGTTGCATACTCCCGTTTCCACGCTCAAATCGCAATGTATAAAACCTAAACTTGGCGTAAAGCCACGCATATTTTCACAGTAGCTCAAACCCTGGTATACACAAGATCTCCGCTCAGTTTTGGAAACTGGTGGCACCCAGCGTCAAAGCAGTGCTTGTGCTCCAGTGTGATTTCCCTTTCTTTTTAGATCTACATCCCTGACGCGGCTTTATCACATACACTGAAGTTAACCGCATATTTTTCATTAGTTTAAGGCATCTGATTTTAATTAACCTGTAACAATATAATGGTCCACGGAATGGCCAAACTATTCCAAATACCATAACTGCTTTAGCGTTGTTACTCTCACTGCACCTTCTTCTTCTACTTTCAGCTGCTTCCATTAGGGGTTGCCACAGCGGATCATCTTTTTCCATATTACTCTCACTGCACCACTCGGAGCAGCCAATTGGAAAGAGAATTATCGGTATACAGAATCAAGCACACGCTGCCTCAGCCATTTGCTATTTGAACTGCTCTCATCTGACAAACGCTTCAGAGCTTTTCCTGTATGGACCTCGCGGTTCAGAAACAGTTTCATCCCAAGAACTATAAACGCACTCAATCAATCCATCAAGTGCTCCTTATAGAACTTTTTGTACTTACAAGTACAATTACCTCACTGTAAACTTGCGATAGTTATATTGCACAACCTGCGCCACTTTATAAAGCACATATTTACATATGTTGATGATATCAATTTTAATATGAAATGCAGTAAAATATGCTTATTACATTATACAGATAAAATGTTAACGTCATTTAAATAATCTATATTGTTAATAATTAAACATGTGAGGACACGGTGTTGCAGTGCTAGCGGCGAGCTGGCTCCCCGATTATTCCCGTCTCGCACTGTATTCTTGCTGGGGCTGGCGCGACACTGGAAAGATAGATGGATAGAATAATTAAACATGTGCTACAGAGATATTTCGGTGTTCCTTAAAAATTTTGAAGAATCTGCGTTCTAAGCCTACAGATGGCTTAACATTTTTTATAGAGCCAATTGTGTGGCGATTGGTTACATGGAGAGAGAAAAGGAAGGACAGGTATTGGAGGTTAGTACGTTTGAAAGAGACAGTACTGCTGTAATAAATTATTTTAATCGAAGGTCGCGCATGGCGCGGCACAGCGGCTCATCTTGCGTGAGGCAGTCTCTGGACAGGGCACCAGCTCGTCACTATCACTGCGCCACCATGTTCCCATGTTTAATAACATGCTTTAATTCCTATCATCATGAAAATGATATCAAGTATATATGTCAGTATTTTAATTATTCAGAGAGCTGTAATATCACAAATGCAATGGATTCTGTGTCCTGTCAGAGGAAGAGAAAGCCCGTTTAAGAAGCACGTAGTGATTCACACACATAGAGCACATAGAAGAACACATACAAAACAAAGCATTTAACGTACTACTTTAGTTACGATGGTATTTAAGAAACTAGTAAATGAAACGATTTAAAAATGAAGTTTACTAGTAGAATAAAGTTCTACTTTAATGACAAAATAAACTACGTGATTGAAGTGGAAATTTCGAGATTAAAGTTGGCATTTCAAGCTTTTTTCTCACTGTGTCCCTGTTTTTTTTTTTTCTTTTCCCTGTACCCTAATAAGCTTTCATATGACACTCAAGATGGTGGGCTACAACTCACCTTTTCACGGCGACTTTGATATCTGACCGCTTCTTTTTAAATTTCAGGCACTGTGCGACTTTGTGAAGTTTCTCCAACACTCTGTCACTCGATCAATTTCCTTTTGTTGATTATATCACTGTTTAAACCAAAAAATAGTACGTTTTTCCTTGCCTCCACTTGGTATTCTTCTATTTACCCCCGTGCTTTTGCCATTGTCTTCACAGAAGGCTGAGCTTAAGGGCTATTTATATTGATTTGCATATTCAAAGAGGCGTAATTCTGGGAGGAGTTGGGGTGGGACAGCAGGCACATGCGTTACTTTTCACGTTGACCGGGATTTATGCAGTGAAAGAACGTGGAAGTTGGCGTTCACACAGATTTATGCATCTGGATTTTTTTGTGCGTACGAAAGTTTCCGCTTTTGCCCGTACGCTATGTTATAGTGTGAATTCTATGCACAGCGTTATGCATGAGGCCCCAGGTCTTTTTCATAAGAATTACTTTCTAAATTCAGTAAACTAGGTAATATTTTAAGTATGGCATGATGACATTGTAATTAATGCTGAGGCCTAACTGAGCAAGTGGTCCTGGGTGTGAATACTATGCCACACCCAAATTTGAATAAGTGCATGAGTGGGCCCTAGAATGGCTTGATTCCTGCCTTACATCTGAAGCTGGTTGGATAATATTTGTGCCTCCGTGACCATGAATTGTATTGCACGGATGTAAAGATATTAAAAATTGTCAAATGTTAACAACAGAAAGATACAGCAGATCAATTTGAAATTCATCTAGATTTCTATGTTAGTATTTTTCTTACTATAGGGATATCAACTGATAAAAGTAATTTAGTGTGATCTACAAATTTTTCTAACTAGTAAGTCATTTACAGTATAAAAATTAAGTTGTGCAGTAGCCGTAGCACAGTTCCCCATTTGACATCTCCAAATGTGGAAAAAAATCCTTGCATCATAACACATTATTTTTGTAGTTTAGGCCAATTCTGTAAAATATGAGCACACCACACCATGACTCACACATTATGTAGTCTGATGATTAAAAGTAAAAAAAAAAAACATCTAATGCCGTGTTACTTGATTTTTGATTTTGCTTCCACCTAAAACTTCATCATCATATTTGTAAAACAGGAACTCTTCCTTTATTAACCTAAGCTAACACCTATGCTGCACATTTATTCAGTCTTTTCATTTATCTATGATACTATTTAAGGTCACTGAAGCTACTGGAGTGGTGCAGTAGTTAGCGCTGATACTCCAAAGTACCAGAAAACTGAATATGAATACCAGCCAGCCTATGTGGAGTATGAACAGTAATCAAAGCTTTGCATAGCTTTTGTTTGGGGTACCCCAGTGTTCCTTAAACATCCCAAAGACATGCAGACTGGCAGTAAATATGCTTCTGTAGGCTTTCTACCAACATTCAAAAACCTACATTAACTCTTTGAGGGCTGAATATTTTTTCCAAAAAAATGATGGTTTCACACAGAAATGAACATAAAACGTCTGTTGCTGAATGCTGTGGCTGCCAGTTTGCTAAGAATGAGTGGCAGGCTTGCTGCCAGGCTGTCTTTACGAGTCTGGGGCAGCAGCGGCAGTCACGGTCGCAGTGCATTACATTCTGATTGTTAAGTGGCAGTCCTCCCTGGCGAACATTGTCAGCACCACAACTAGTTGGGGACCAATCAGCTGAAGCTGGAACCTCACATTCGTTTTCAATCACTCCTATCAAAATCTGAGTCCGACAAGTCATAGTCCAGTTCAGAGATAATAGGCAATACGTCGTCCATGGAGTATTTTGCTTTTTGCATTTGCTTTGATTTCTCGGCAGATGTCACTGCCATTTTTGCCGTTGTGTGCGCCTTGCTACTCGCGTGAGCTCAGGGAGTCTTGGTCAAACCAATGAATCTAACTTTCCTTCTAGCAATGAGAGTCCAATGTAATGGTTGGTTTTGTCACAGTTTACATTTGATTACCATCGTCAACTCCTCCTTTTGACAAAAGTCGACATTAGCCCTGAAAGTTAAAGATTCAGCACTTACCTGTCTAAACTGTCCCTCAGATACTCCATCCCTGTAGAATATTATTCTGGTTGGCTTGTAGCGTGTAGACTTGTAGAACTGGATCAGCAGCTCACGCACCATAGAGGCCAGATCCTGAATGATCTCCTGCCGGGGGCGCTGTACTCGTACCGTGGCACAGTAGCGACTAGGATGAGCATCCATACTCCCCACTACCTTTAAGACAATAAGCAGAATTAAGTGATCTTACTGATTCCAAGAGATTGTTTGCAATGCTTATGGGGAAAAAAAAATTAATGTATCTAAAAGTGGCATGCTTACTGCAGCAATTGATGGCTTCTTTCCGTCTCCTGCAGGGGGATGAGTTACGTCTGCCCCTAAGAAGATAACTGGTTGCTGAAACACAGAGGGGCTGTGGAAAGGTGACCAGGATAGATTAAACGTTAAGAGAGGTCAGCAAATTTGCTCACTATAACCATTAAACCATGTGCAAACTTTTAAATTGTTGGTTTTCAATAGACCATTTAAGCTTGCCAACAATATAAAAGTAAACTTAATTTAAAATTTTAGAATCATCAAATTATTCAAGGTTCATAAAACACCTAAATCATGCAGTATAAGTAACAGACAAAAAAATTACTATTAAGCACTCTCACCGTTGGTGTGGTACCAGGATGTTATTAATCCCACCCAGTTTGACATTGATTTTCAGGCAGAGGTTAGACAGTGTCTGTGGGGAGGTCTTCACAACATTCTTCACCTGAACACACTGAGTGGCCATTCCTAGCAATGTGTCCCCCACCCGCTTAACCTCCGCTGGTTAGTGAAATAAATAAATAAAAAAAAAAGATGGTAGCAGTTGGTACAGAGTAAGATGAAGAACAGAAGCAGGAGAGTTTTAGCTGGCCAACACATACCATACACAGGTGTCTTGCCAGGCAGGATGACAATGATGAGCTGCAGCCCTGAGTAGGTGTTTTTCAGATGGCGGAACATGGGCTCCACACTGTCAGCACCTTGTGCATATTTGCAGAAGCAAGGCTGTCCCTGGATAGGCATGCCTGCATCCTTTGAGATCTTACGCAGCTGGTCTGTGAAGCCCCTGAAAAGATAAAGGTGGAAAGAGAAGGAACCATATTTAGTGGCGTGTATATCTCATCATTAACAGATAAAATTGGCATATGGTGTTCTCATCCTAGCTGTCTTTCTTGTAGTGCTTATCACACAGATTGATTAAGGAAAATAATCTCATAGCAGATGAGAGAGGGGTCATTGTGAATTTCAGATGGTAATTTTCATGTATCACATTTACATTGGCCATTTTACTGGACGATTTCTCAATAAATATCACTCAGGGCATTTCAGCTTAGATGACAAGGGTCTGGCTATGTTGTAATGTCTAGATGAAGCCTGCAACACAGATTCATGTTGCACCTGCCAGTTCCAAAACTCTACCCCATCCATCATCAAACATGCTTAATGCAATTCAGGGTTGCAGGAAGCATGTCATATACATGTGCAAATGTAATATTTCTGTGAGTTATTATTTCAAATGTCAATTGACCATTTTTGTCCCTTCTTTCCTAAAGCTAACCTGTTGTGAACAGTATCAAACATTATACAAATAAAGTTTCACCATCCTCATCACTGAAAAACATTAATGGGTCTTGTGATTTGTAATTATTAAAAAGGACAGTTGAAGAATTCTCAGCTAAAAGTAAGTGGTGGCAAATACTATACTAAAGGACCATGCAAAGCCTTTATTACAGGGAAATGAAACTGTAAAACATTATAAATGACACAGTAGTAGCATTTAACTTACCACCACAAAAAATAACATTTGGCAAAGAAACGAACAAAATTCACAAGTTATTTACCGGACAGATTTTTTAAAGAAAATTGAAACTTGCATTCTAAGCCTAAAGTGTTGAGTAAAAGAACAAGATGGTTCAGACTTACTTCAGAATCTCCTCCCGACACTGTCTCTGTGTGGCAAAACAGGCAATAGCCCACATTTTAATCTCAACTCCTGTGTGAAACTGCTTCCCTCTCATGTCCCACACACCATGACTGGGTGTGGCCACTGTTCGATTCTGAAAGTTGAAATTAAGGTTGGTGCACTGCTGTAAGGTCAAACTGAAGCACATCAAAACAAACAAGTTTGTTTGCATGCAGCATACTAGATACAAATGTTCACTGTCCTGTTTTCCAAAACAGATATTAAAGTTAAGGAATTTAAAAACTGATCAATCTCCTATATGGTAACAATTATAGCAATTTTGTAAAGTAAGGAAACTGCCTTATACATAAATCCACAGATTTAATAAAAGGTGCACAAAAAATGTGTTCGCCTGTTCAGTCATGTCCCTCCCACTGCACTATAACCTCTTTCTTCAACTTCCTACATTAGCTACCATGGATTCACTTTGTATGCCCATGAAGTAAGATTATTTATGCCAGCAAAAATAAAGACAGAAACTCTTGTCTGTGGATTTAGACACACAGTTTCAGATCTGTGGTGTAGTGTTCATGGAGTGCCATTTTACATAATGCAGTTCTCGTTCTTAAAGCACTGGCTTTTTCCCTTCTCACTCACTGATTACTTAACTCTTAAAAGCAGTCCTTCAGAATTGTGGCACATTTAATGTTAAAACACCGCTCTAAATTAAAGCACTTGATAATACAACTTCATTCTACATTACTCTAGAACTTCTCTCTAAATCATGAAATGAACAACTTTTATTAACATTCCTAAGAATCTGGGAGTAATGTTTCTTCACACAGTGTAGTACATCTGTTAGACTGTTTGTGTACTCTCCCTGTCTATTGCTCCAGCACTCCTCTTTAAATCACAAAGCACTCCATATTTACTTGTGGTTTTCCAGCACTGTGGGTCATCTCATTTTAGAGAGCATACTTTATATACGGCAGCTGTCTTGCTTATAAATAAAATGCTTGGTCTATCCCCACTTCCCTGTCACTCCAGTGCTCTTGAACTTGTGAAGTACTCTACATTTAACTCAATATTTTCTGAAAGGGATCGTGTGTGGCTCTCCTAAATATACTAAACATAAAAATATATGGGAACCTTACCAACATGTTATATAGGCTAAAATACCCCTAGATCTAGTTGTACGAGAGGCCAAGAACACCTTGCATCTTGTCACAGTGCTATAAAGATTGCAAACACTTCACTTTAGTTTTTCCTAACCTGCTTCACACTTTAAGATATACAGACTTTCGTTATATGGTTAAGTGTAACCATTGCTTTTCTTTTCTAGACATATTGTCTTATCAAAATATTAGATATCTTTTGTTTTTCATTTTGCTTTTTTTCTTTTTGCCTTCAACCATGAAGAATGGCAACATAAGACAAGAGAAATAAAATAGGGTTATGTGAAAAAGTTATTGAAGCACAGGGAGCAAGTCTAGGGGGATCATGTGAGAACAGTGCATTCAATAGCTTAGAAAAGAAAGCATAAAGTGTTAAAAAATGTAAAAGAAGTGCTGCTTAAACACTTTGGAATGCACAATGTGCAGTGTAGAGGGAACAGATATTTCTATTACACAAAATTGACAAACTGAGAAAGTTGGTTTATCCATGAGTGAAGCAGGTAAAGGCAATTAAATAGTAATAAGAACTTGTAGCCAAGAGCAAAACATGTGGAACAAGTGACTATAAGCATGCAAGCACTAAATAATTATTCTATTCCATGTTAAAAGGAAGTGCCACTGTATGTACATACCAAGCTAGCTCTTAGCATATAAGGCTGCTAGAAAAGTACTGAGAACTAGAGTCCCCTACTTCAGCCCTAAGTGGAAAAACTAAAAAGGATCTACAGCTATACACACACACTTGTGACGTTTAGTAGCTTAAGTGTTTTTCACACGCACACACACATGCCAAAAAAAAAAAAAATCACACTCAGAATCATCATGATTTAAAAGAAGGGTACCATAAAGTATTCTGTGCTCACCCTGCCCCCGTACTGTAGCATGGGCGCAGGTAACACGCGCCCAGTAACATGGGCCATTTCATCCCGAACTTTGAACTGGAATTCCTGAACAAAAGGATCATCATCGTAATTGGCACTCCTGACCTGAAGAAAAGGAGAATAATTATTTAAAAAAAAAAAAAAAACCCAATGATGAAAATAAATTAGCAGTCCTACCCAGACAGACAGACGCACAAGGCAAAATACATGCTAATGAAACCACGCTCTAAATATCATTCTCCTATCTCACCAGTCTACTGATTTCTTCCTGCCGGTCAGGAGCTGATCGAGCAGTTGCCTTTATCATGGTAGAGGTCTGATTATCTGTAAGTTTCTTGATACACCGCTGTCCAGCTACAATATTACACACCTGCAGGATAAAAATTCTATTAGATTGATTTCTTCTTTAGGACTACAGCAGATTCTTTATGGAAAGTGTCTTACCTCCAAGGGAAGGTATGTGTGTTTCTGTTCCTGCCCCACCTGTAGGCAAGGCAGGTGTGGGTATTTCAGCTGTAGACTGTATTTCTCCCGGAAATACTGGGCCACAGTGCGTTCTACTGTCTGTCCACTCTCTAGCTGCAGAGGAAACCTGGAAAGGAATTTCAGCTAATGAGTTTAAACTTTGTCTACTGCATTAAATGGCAAGAATAGAATGAGAAAAAATATTTTAAATATAAACATCCAGAATAAATACTACTCACGTTTGGTGACTGGCAGGCCTTCGGGTAACATTGCACACTCGATATTTCCTCCTCATGGTTCCACAATGCGTCACCTCAACCTTCAGACCTGACGAGAAATAGATTATAAACATAAATTGAAGGCTAAATATTAGAATATTTAAATATTAACAATTATTAAATAATAATTATTCACAGCATGGTGCAACCTACTTTCTTCTCTGTTGCACAGCACATTTAAGCAAAACCCTGCTGCTGCAACCATACAGACACATACCTTTTATCTCTTTGGTGAATTTGACGCGGTGAGAATCAGTGAGAGGCCTTGGCTGCTCATCGATGTTATGAATATCCAGCACTTCACACATGAACTGGATCACAGGCTGTGCTTTGTAGAATGCAGTTGCAGATACTAGAAAGAGCAAAACAGTCCAAAATACAGAATAAATTATTCAAATAAGAATCATAAAACATGATCATGGAACTCCTGGCCTTGGGTATCTTATATAGGATACAGTTAACTTAAGTGTAAAACTTCAAATAATTATTTTTAACCTATTAAACCCATGAAAGATTTAGCACCATCATGTATGCTCATGCAGTTGTTAATGTAATTGGCTGATGAGTAGCCTTGTGGCCCGAGGATAAAAACTGCTGTTGAATCTGATGGTACAACTACTAATGACGTTGTACCTTTGTACGTTGTTTAAGGCACTGTCTATAAATGCAAAATATGAAAAGAATGGCATAAACAGCAAAAAGGACATTTAGAGCAAATTCCTTTACTGAATACACTGGAACAAAGTATTTACATTTATATTGACTTATATGGCTAATGCCATTACCAAAAGCAACATATAAAATATGACATACAATTGGTTACATTTATTTTGTTTTGTACAGTTAGAGCACTTGCAGGTGAAATGACTTGCTCATAGTCGTCGAGTGTCAGTAGTGGGGTTTGAATCCACAACCTCAGGCTTTGAATCTCAGGATAATAACCACTACGCCACACTGCCTGCCTACTGTCTATAAAAACTATAATCAGTGTCAATATCTATTTAAACAATAGTAGTAGGAGTGTATTTTATTAATTTAGTTTTGGAAGGAGGTTATTTTAAATCTAGAAGCACCTCTCAGCTTACTGGAAATCCACAAATGACATCACCCTACATGGAACATTTGTAAGATCTGTGGTGGGCTAACCTTTTGTCTCAGTGTGGGTGATAGTTCAGCATCTAGGATTACAGTCCTGCTGTTAAGTATGGCCATAATAAACCAGGGCTTGCCCCTTTTTAAAGGAAGTGGTATCAGCATGCCATAAGGAAGAAAGGGATATTGTATTAACTTGCGTGTTTTATTTTTAATGTAAAAGGATAAATGTAACTTTAATTTGCTAAACAACTACACCCTGATGCTGCTCTACCATTTGCAACAACCTCATTATTTTGTTTTAAATGTGTTTTTCTTGACACCGGATTTCTGAGTTAGTTCATAAAACACTAACAAGGTATATAAAGAGAAAGACAGACATCAATGCCTACAAACATTTCTAAAGATAGGAGAATGATTGTGAAATGAGTGGGTGTATTGTACATTTGACTTGCTGAATTTATTAACACACAAATGTCAGAAAGCACTCTGCAGTGTCAGAAGATAAGTGCGCTTATAATTACAGAGACAAACTAAATAACTAGGAAATAATTTATCTGTAGGACCTACAGTGGGGCAAAAAAGTATTTAGTCAGCCACCAATTGTGCAAGTTCTCCCACTTAAAAAGATGAGAGAGGCCTATAATTTTCATCATAGGTATACCTCAACTATGAGAGACAAAATGAGAAAAAAAATCCAGAAAATCACATTGTCTGATTTTTGAAGAATTTATTTGCAAATTATGGTGGAAAAAAAGTATTTGGTCAACAAAAAAAGTTCATCTCAATACTTTGTTATATACCCTTTGTTGGCAATGACAGAGGTCAAACGTTTTCTGTAAGTCTTCACAAGGTTTTCACACACTGTTGCTGGTATTTTGGCCCATTCCTCCATGCAGATCTCCTCTAGAGCAGTGATGTTTTGGGGCTGTCGCTGGGCAACACGGACTTTCAACTCCCTCCAAAGATTTTCTATGGGGTTGAGATCTGGAGACTGGCTAGGCCACTCCAGGACCTTGAAATGCTTCTTACGAAGCCACTCCTTCATTACCCGGGTGGTGTGTTTGGGATCATTGTCATGCTGAAAGACCCAGCCACGTTTCATCTTCAATGCCCTTGCTGATGGAAGGAGGTTTTCACTCAAAATCTGACGATACATGGCCCCATTCATTCTTTCCTTTACACGGGTCAGTCGTCCTGGTCCTTTTGCAGAAAAACAGCCCCAAAGCATGATGTTTCCACCCCCAAGCGTTACAGTAGGTATGGTGTTCTTTGGATGCAACTCAGCATTCTTTCTCCTCCACTCACAACGAGTAGAGTTTTTACCAAAAAGTTCTATTTTGGTTTCATCTGACCATATGACATTCTCCCAGTCCTCTTCTGGATCATCCAAATGCTCTCTAGCAAACTTCAGACGGGCCTGGCTTAAGCAGGGGGACACGTCTGGCACTGCAGGATTTGAGTCCCTGGTGGCGTAGTGTGTTTTTGATGGTAGCCTTTATTGCTTTGGTTCCAGCTCTCTGCAGGTCATTCGCTAGGTCCCCCTGTGTGGTTCTGGGATTTTTGCTCACCGTTCTTGTGATCATTTTGACCCCACGGGGTGAGATCTTACATGGAGCCCCAGATCGAGGGAGATTATCAGTGGTCTTGTATGTCTTCCATTTTCTAATAATTGCTCCCACAGTTGATTTCTTCACACCAAGCTGCTTACCTATTGCAGATTCAGTTTTCCCAGCCTGGTGCAGGTCTACAATTTTGTTTCTGGTGTCCTTTGACAGCTCTTTGGTCTTGGCCATAGTGGAGTTTGGAGTGTGACTGTTTGAGGTTGTGGACAGGTGTCTTTTATATTAATAACGAGTTCAAACAGGTGCCATTCATACAGGTAACGAGTGGAGGACAGAGGAGCCTCTTACAGAAGAAGTTACAGGTCTGTGAGAGCCAGAAATCTTGCTTGTTTGTAGGTAACCAAATACTTATTTTCCACCATAATTTGCAAATAAATTCTTTAAAAATCAGACAATGTGATTTTCTGGATTTTTTTTTTTCACACTTTGTCTCTCATAGTTGAGGTATACCTATGATGAAAATTACAGGCCTCTCTCATCTTTTTAAGTGGGAGAACTTGCACAATTGGTGGCTGACTAAATACTTTTTTGCCCCACTGTATATATTTATAATCATTTACCGGATAGTATGATCCATAATCTATCAGAATCACCATTTAAATTCCACAATTCACACATGCTGTTTTATTATAGTTCCTCCCACTAGTGCCACTGATGCAGCCATCCATGCAGAATTATTTTTTACCATATGAACTAACAATTAGTAATGGCCACTTGTAGCGGGGCCACATAGTGTTAAATGTCAGTTCTGAGTGCGTCTCGTTTCATTGTCCCGTTTACTGTTTGTGCATCAGTTTATGCCGTCCCCGTAACAAGGGGGACGGATGATGGAAGGAGACCACAGCCGCCAACCTGGAAAACACCTGTTTTCAATCAATCAATCCCAGCCGTCACAGGACTATATAAGCCATCAGGAGGAGAAGAGGAGAGAAGGAGATTTTGTTTCAACATTACGACCACGAGCAACCTGTACCTGTTTTCCATATTGCGCTTATCCATCCAGTTTGTTTTCCATCTGCCGGATTTATTTCAAGGACCTCACCACGAGATACCCCGGGGTAGGACTTAATCATCCACCACATACACGAGGATTCACGGTGAGGCTGTTCCATTTTTTTTTTCCGGGGAGAATCAAACAACTCTATCACTAATTCAGTCATCCGCTTTCAGGACATTTTCTTTATTACCGGACTCACGTACTCATTCATTTTCAGTTTATCAGTCATTGTCGTTTTCGTGTTGTGTGTTTATTTGTTACAGGGACAAGGGAGGGTTTTTGTTGTATATATTTATATATGTTTGGTGGTGTTTTGTTATTGCTGGGGTGGAGGGATATTTGTAGTATTTATATGTTTCTATTTTTATATTTCATTTCATTTAATACATATAATCTGTTTAATTTTACATCCTGTTTGTGTACTTATATTTTTCACCGTCGATTGTGGGGAAAAGTTCAAATGGTAAGTAGTACGGCTTGATAGTTAGATTATTTCTCAGTTAATTATCCAGGCCACTGGTCTTGGAGGTGTAGCTGCCGGCTGGGTAAAAGGGGTCGGCCGTTACACACTAATAATGCCCACACTAGGGCCTACTATTGGCCAATATACACATTAAAGCTCTTCATATGAAACCTGCATCATTTTATACATTTTACCTTTTTATTGTAGAATGCTAGTTTGTGCATATTTGTTAAAAGAGGTTAAGCTGCAAGTGGATATTGGGTATCCATAGGTTTAGTTTCTACAAATTCAAACCAGATGCAGCTTTTACTTTTCTATGTGAACTCTGACTATAAGTATACTTAATATATGTTTCTGACTTTCTGTGCAATGTTATAGGTATCCCTTTGCTAGGAAAACTGCATAAATAAAAATTAAATTGAACTGAAAAATTTTGGATTGTAGAGATTACAGGCCATGTATCTTGTACTTGCCTTAGGATTAAATGGACTCATGGTAATGATACCATTTCCCAGTCAATGTAAACCAAGATCTTTAAATGTGCTGCTAAAATGAATGCAATGTACTGTTTTTATTTTTCTGATGAAATTTTACAATGTAGTAATGAAGCCAAAGGTTTAAATCTGCAATATCTGGTTTTAACCACTATACAGATACGACACATGAAATTACCTAACAAAAAAGATTTAGACCTTCTGTCATGACATTTAAGTTATATGTTCATATCACAATTAGCATGTAGTTATTTTTTCAGAAACTCTACTTTCACCCAGAGTAACAACTAATCTCCATGTCTATGAAAGTGCACTGTTACATAAACATTAATGTGCCTTTCAGTGTTGGGAATAGAGAATGAATGACACAGTTATATGTGAGTAAATGGTTCCTGAGGTAGCTTGAGATCATCCACACTTACCGTCAATATTCAACATCATCTTCCACATCGCAGGCCTCACTGACTGGTGAAAGCCAAACCACACTTCCCGGCCCCCGCCAAGAGGATGGTCATAGCCCTCTGGTGCTGAGAAGAAGGAGCGCCCTACTGGTGTGTACCTAGTGAAACCAACAGCCAGATGAGTGCCATGCATCACTGAAATTAGTCCACTGCTTTTCTTTCCAGAATTTCATTCAGTCACTTACTTCATTGAAGGGAGATGTCTGAGCACCACATCCACTGCATGTACTGGATTGGTGCTTATTGGTTTATCAAGTTCCAGGGGCTCTGGCATACTCCGGCCTGTCAGCACTTCATGAAGCAGATGCCAGCTAACCCGCGACACAAACTTGATGGTCACCTTAAAAGGACGGTCTTTTCCTCCCTCGCCAGGAAGTGTGACATCCAGATCCACCTGAAACAGATATCAAGCAAGTATTATAGAGTACAAACATCAATGAAATAAAAACCTAAAAAATCTTAATCTTCATTTTGCTTACTCCTGCAGCTGCCACAGGAAGAGGGTTTGCAGTGTATAGGCTCCTCTTCCCATCATACACTGGTTTTCTGTCACCAAAAATGGTTACTTTAAAGTGCTGGACCATAGAATCAACCACTTCTCTGCAGCCAAGAGAAAGATAGGATTATTTGGTAACCAAAACTAAATGAGCTTCAGCTTCAAACAATCTATTTTAACAATTAACAAACAAAAGGAACCACAAATGACAAATGTCAGGATTCATTGATGAAAATAATTAACATAAAGGAAACTTTCACAAAAGTTTGAGGGGTGTATGAAATGCCACAGCCATTAACACAATATGCTTGCAGAACTTGCTAGAGCAAACCTTGGCAATTTGGTTCTAAGAAGCAGGGCAAACATAAATTAAAAACAGGCATCTGTTCTAAGCAATAATCTACCATATTCAGCTAATGCATACATTGGAGACTCAATACTGTTTTTATATAGATCTGATTTTTTTTGTGGAGCAGATTCCAACACTGCAGGAAGAACCCATAGTAATGGCAGTGCCCAGTACAAGCCAAAAAGTAGACCAACTCCGGAAAAACAGCGATACCTGTTCACACGTCGAGGACATTTCTCAGGCTTGATGTCAACCTCATAAAGGTAGACATCAATCTTTGGGATCTCCACCTGGAAGCAGTTGGCCAACAGCTTGATGGGTTTCCCCATGGTGCCATAGCCTGGACGTCTCGGCACGGAGAAGAGGGGCTGGGCCCCGACGGCTCCTGATGGGGAAATTGGAAAAATAAATGACAAATTCTCAAGATATGTTAGACAGCAGAGTGATAAAGTGAAAGAAATTAATTTGGGCATATTTCACATTCCCAGACAGGTTAGAATGTCCAATTGAGTGTGTGACAAAAGGGTATAGACATTGAACAAACTCAGCAGCAAGAACAATTCTACTAGTGAAGGACAGAGGTCCCCTTGTCAAACAGATATGTACGCAGATTAAAAGAAACATGTCAGTCATAGTGTGCAAGACATGACCTGTCAAAGCCTGATTATGTTACAGTTAAAATTCCAAAAAACACTATTGTGATTCAGTGCACATTTCATAAACAGAATTATCTACAGCACAACCAGAGACATTAAACTCTTATTGTCTCATCACTATGTCAATACTATGTGACCAATATGGTAGCTAAATCACTTTCTTATTAATCGTTAGTACAGTTTTTGTGGTGTGTGTCACTATCAATCTGTAGTTTACATGTTCTCCCCAAAGTTGTTTGCAGGGTTGGTTCCAGTTTTGCCCCAAATGCTGCCGGGATAAGGTCTAGGTTCTTTTCACCCTAAAATTGGATTAAATGGGCTTCACAGATATATTTCTGCTCTTCAAATTTTTAGATTAGTTTTACACCACTTTTGAAGTATTTAGATGAATGCTTTTATTGCAGTAACAATCCTGAACTGAATGTTATGTAACGTTTGAACGTGATTTAAATGCATGTAGTAATACAGTAAATGACAGTATTCAACCTTAGGGGTAAGATAAGACTTCCAAGACACTTGATGCATTACTGTAGGATGAGGTTTCACACTTACTGTGAAGCTCATAGAAGTCATAGTTAAGCAACATACTGTGCTTAATGAAGGAGTGGCCAAATCAACACAATGCACCATGTCTAACTTGACCTCCATCAAATAATTATTTCCAGAGCCATCAATGTCTAATCTGCTAACTAACATCAGAAGACTGTGTCATGTGTTGGCACCATAAAGGCATGAAGTTTTAATTATAAAAAAGTTTTTAATAAATTTTGCCAGCTCACTGAATCTAACCAACATAAAAAATATCTACATATTTAAAAAGGAAGAAGGCGGCAGATATTATTTCATTATTAACAAAAATCTCACTTCTATAATTAGTCAAAAGCAGACAAAGATCAGGAGCAAGGTTGAAGTTACAAAAAATGGAAAGATCTTCCAGGGTGTATATGGAACAATCACTTTATTTTAGTCTTGCCTGAGGATGCAGCAGATACTATAGAGTATCTAGTCTGAAACTAGTCATATCAGCACATGCTACTGTCTTTGAAAAAAAGGCTGCAGTGCTAGATGAAAAAAGGATAAGCACTACTGTGCTTCCAAACAAGATCCTGATTTGCCCAGTTCTCAGTTAACCTGCAGAAAGTAATTTGTTTAAATAAATACTCCGCCCACAAATTATATTTTTATAATATTCATGTACAAACTTTGTACTTTATAGTGATGGCAAAGAAAAAAAATAATCTCATGCTTTCATGCAAAATGAAGAGTTAAAAAAAAAAAAAAAACACTTCATGATATAAAACAAGTCAATAGTGTCCAATGCTGTACAATGTCAAATGTTCATACGGGAAAACAAATCTCATATTACATAATACATGTGTCAGTATTTTCTCAAATCATGCAAAATGCATGCTTTTTTGCTAAAATATTCTTAACAACAGTCATGCACTGACTTAATACTAGAATTACCAGAGCCTACGAAAAAACTCGTAAATCCGTCCCACCTTAAATCGTGTCTTAAATCCGTTTGCACCTCTCCGCTAGAGTCCTTTGTCATCTAAATGTGCTGATAAACAAAAGCTACTAGCAGCCAGCTATTCCATCCCCCCACCGACTTAGAACGAATTTCTCCTAGCTCATGCCTTGCCTTGATTTGATTATGTGGGACTGAAGTGGAGTTTTAGAGTGGAAATAATATAGTGTTATTTGGAATACACGCATTTCATGTGTGTTCCGTTCCGTTCAGTAGTCTGTGCAAACACATTATTAAAACAGAAACGTTTTTCATATTCTAATAGTAAATGACAAAATGTAGGCATAAACTATATAACGTATGAAGCCTGAAGTCCATATATCAAAGAAACACTTTCACAAAAGGTACAAATAAGAGAACACGTGCGCTGTTATTCAAAAATATAACTGCACAAAAAAAAAGCCGCGTTACCATGCCACATTGACACTCTTACTGCAATCGCCGCGGTGGCGTAATGGTATCAGCTTCTGACTGGGAATCAGAGGGTGGCGAGTTCGATCCCGCACGGCTCCACTTCGAGAAGTGAACTGCTCTTATTCTTACAATTTTAGAATAACAACATAAGTTTGATTTCAGTCTGTAACAGCCGGTGTAACTTATGATACTGGTAAAGGTTAGCTTTTTTTTTTTTTTTTTAATTCACTTTTCATTCTCGCAGTCGCATTCAGAATCAATCCATACAAAAAAGCTAAACTTTACCAGTATCATAAGTTACACCGGATGTTACAGACTGAAATCAAACTTATGTTGTTATTCTAAAATTGTAAGAATAAGAGCAGTTCACTTCTCGAAGTGGAGCCGTGCGGGATCGAACTCGCCACCCTCTGATTTCCAGTTAGAAGCTGATACCATTACGCCACCACGGCGATTGCAGTAAGAGTGTCAATGTGGCATGGTAACGCGGCTTTTTTTTTTGTGCAGTTATATTTTTGAATAACAGCGCACGTGTTCTCTTATTTGTACCTTTTGTGAAAGTGTTTCTTTGATATATGGACTTTAGGCTTCATACGTTATATAGTTTATGCCTACATTTTGTCATTTACTATTAGAATATGAAAAACGTTTCTGTTTTAAAAATGTGTTTGCACAGACTACTGAACGGAACGGAACACACATGAAATGCGTGTATTCCAAATAACACTATATTATTTCCACTCTAAAACTCCACTTCAATCCCACATAATCAAATCAAGGCAAGGCATGAGCTAGGAGAAATTCGTTCTAAGTCGGTGGGGGGATGGAATAGCTGGCTGCTAGTAGTTTGTTTATCAGCACATTTAGATGACAAAGGACTCTAGCGGAGAGGTGCAAACGGATTTAAGGTGGGACGGATTTACGAGTTTTTTCGTAGGCTCCGGTAAATCTAGTGTTAATGCTCGTACAAGTCATTGTAGCTGAGGGTCTGTGGGTCTGGAGTATGTTTACCTTGTAACTTAATAGTGTGGTTCATCCAGAAATATGTTTCACAAACACACCTTTTGACATTACTGAAGGATACCTAGCATATCTGAGCGCACGGCTGTTGTGCAAACTATGTGCTGCTGAATAACCACAAGACTGCACTAGTGATTCCATATGTAAAACCAGTCATTTTTGTTATAGTACTGTGTATGCAGAATGTGCTTTGGTTTTGTTGTTGGTCTGTCTTCCACCATCAAGCTGCCAAACTACATATTTACAGTGGTGTGAAAAACTATTTGCCCCCTTCCTGATTTCTTATTCTTTTGCATGTTTGTCACACAAAATGTTTCTGATCATCAAACACATTTAACCATTAGTCAAATATAACACAAGTAAACACAAAATGCAGTTTGTAAATGGTGGTTTTTATTATTTACGGAGAAAAAAAAATCCAAACCTACATGGCCCTGTGTGAAAAAGTAATTGCCCCCTGAACCTAATAACTGGTTGTGCCACCCTTAGCAGCAATAACTGCAATCAAGCGTTTGCGATAACTTGCAATGAGTCTTTTACAGCGCTCTGGAGGAATTTTGGCCCACTCATCTTTGCAAAATTGTTGTAATTCAGCTTTATTTGAGGGTTTTCTAGCATGAACCGCCTTTTTAAGGTCATGCCATAGCATCTCAATTGGATTCAGGTCAGGACTTTGACTAGGCCACTCCAAAGTCTTCATTTTGTTTTTCTTCAGCCATTCAGAGGTGGATTTGCTGGTGTGTTTTGGGTCATTGTCCTGTTGCAGCACCCAAGATCGCTTCAGCTTGAGTTGACGAACAGATGGCCGGACATTCTCCTTCAGGATTTTTTGGTAGACAGTAGAATTCATGGTTCCATCTATCACAGCAAGCCTTCCAGGTCCTGAAGCAGCAAAACAACCCCAGACCATCACACTACCACCACCATATTTTACTGTTGGTATGATGTTCTTTTTCTGAAATGCTGTGTTCCTTTTACGCCAGATGTAACGGGACATTTGCCTTCCAAAAAGTTCAACTTTTGTCTCATCAGTCCACAAGGTATTTTCCCAAAAGTCTTGGCAATCATTGAGATGTTTCTTAGCAAAATTGAGACGAGCCCTAATGTTCTTTTTGCTTAACAGTGGTTTGCGTCTTGGACATCTGCCATGCAGGCCGTTTTTGCCCAGTCTCTTTCTTATGGTGGAGTCGTGAACACTGACCTTAATTGAGGCAAGTGAGGCCTGCAGTTCTTTAGACGTTGTCCTGGGGTCTTTTGTGACCTCTCGGATGAGTCGTCTCTGCGCTCTTGGGGTAATTTTGGTCGGCCGGCCACTCCTGGGAAGGTTCACCACTGTTCCATGTTTTTGCCATTTGTGGATAATGGCTCTCACTGTGGTTCGCTGGAGTCCCAAAGCTTTAGAAATGGCTTTATAACCTTTACCAGACTGATAGATCTCAATTACTTCTGTTCTCATTTGTTCCTGAATTTCTTTGGATCTTGGCATGATGTCTAGCTTTTGAGGTGCTTTTGGTCTACTTCTCTGTGTCAGGCAGCTCCTATTTAAGTGATTTCTTGATTGAAACAGGTGTGGCAGTAATCAGGCCTGGGGGTGGCTACGGAAATTGAACTCAGGTGTGATACACCACAGTTAGGTTATTTTTTAACAAGGGGGCAATTACTTTTTCACACAGGGCCATGTAGGTTTGGATTTTTTTTCTCCCTAAATAATAAAAACCATCATTTAAAAACTGCATTTTGTGTTTACTTGTGTTATATTTGACTAATGGTTAAATGTGTTTGATGATCAGAAACATTTTGTGTGACAAACATGCAAAAGAATAAGAAATCAGGAAGGGGGCAAATAGTTTTTCACACCACTGTATTATCAGACACACAACAATTTGGGATCAGTAGTATGGGATAAAACAAAGGTGGTCAAGCACAATTCTAACCTGTACCTGAGTAGAGCAATGCACAATTAAAAAATAAAACTACACCTTCGGTTTTTACATTCTAAAGGAACTATCAGGATAGGAGCCTTTGACAGAAAAATTAAATTAAAAGGTATATTCCTGGATGCTATTCCACAATATGCACAACCTGTAGCCCAAGGGAACCCACTGCTGGGATTTTTATATTGTATTCACCTCAGGCTTTTTAAAATTCTGGAAACAGTAGACTGCGGTGGGTTGGCACCCTGCCCGGGATTGTTTCCGGCCTTGTGCCCTGTGTTGGCTGGGATTGGCTCCAGCAGACCCCCGTGACCCTGTGTTCGGATTCAGCGGGTTGGAAAATGGATGGATGGATGGATGGAAACAGTAGAATTGGGCAAGAACGTAGATAGTAAGCTGAAAGCAATTGCATTTTCTACCGCGAATGCCTATAAACCTCTCAGAAGCAGTCCATATCTAGACCTGCCTGAGCACACATCTGTTTTATAATCGAGGGTGGCACACTCACCAAAATTGTGTCTACATAGGTTTCCCTTCTACATCCATCAGATATGTAAGATTAGGTTGTTTGACAACTCTAAATTGACGTGATTATGATTATAGCTGTTGGTGTGTATGGGGAGAGAGCCCTTGTCTTCGTTTCCAAGTACACTAGTGAGATGGGCTCTGGCTCCAAGACACCCTGGATTGAAACAAAGGAGTTCATAAAATGTATGACTGGGTTATATGTGTGTGTTTTTGAAAAGAAAAAGGCAAAATTGTAACAATTTTAAAATATTACTGTTTCTTTCTCCATATACATTTTCACTATTGGTGATCTACATGGAGGCAGGTTCAAGACCTTCCTGTCCTCTCTACCCATATTTTCTAACACTGCAAGCCCCTTCCTTTTACATTACTGTAAAAATATGGTTAATGGTTATACTGATGGTCTTGTTCCAACTCGCCTGACCTCCAGTATTTCTCTTTTACCAGCTTTCTTGTTTTCAATTGTGTCTGAGAGATATATTGTTTACATTGAATCGTTTTCCAATTAATAAGGATGTATCATGTAATTGTGTAAGATTGACAAGGTAGCATTGACTAGGTGACATGGTAGCATAGTGGCTAGTGCTGCTACCTCACCAGTTCAGGGTGCAGATCATGTGTCCAGTTATTGGCTGTGTGCAGTTGCCACACTCTCCCTGCATCTGTTGAATTAACTTCCCACATGAGCAAAGATATGCAGGTTAGGTTGATTTGTTACTATACATTGGTCACGTGTGTAAATGGGCCTTACAAAGGAAAAGCACAATGTCACTCTGATGCTTCTGGAATAGGATGCAGTCTTCTGTGACTCTGAGTGGGTCTGATGAAATAATCTCTGAGATGTGTCTTTTCTTAAGGTTTTGCCACTTTCTTAACTTTGTTCTATCCTATGTGAAACATTTTAACACTGCTCACTTATGTCTTCCATTCCTGTTCTGCATTTCTGTCTGCAAACCACTTTCCATGCTTACATTCTACGAACCTCCTTAGAAATAGTTGTGACATTCTTATTCATGTCAATTTTCATGCGAGATATCCATCCTGCTTTTTTCGGTTCCTGATTTTTCTAATAAATCATCTTGATAAAAACTGGAAAAAAGCATGATTACTTATTTTAGTCACTCTGTCTCTTAAGCTTTGTCTTGCATTTTTAATGGCTTTCTTGCATAAAATATTAAAAGTTTAAAATTCATCCTTGCTCACAAATGGGTTTCACTGTGACACTTACATTGACGGCCACAATAGTTTGACATCTACCCCTTGTGCAAAAATATAATTTAATACGTTTAAACTGCACACACTCCATACCAAACCACACACACAATACTATTCAATAACAAACCTGCCATAAACACCCCGCACCTTTTTTATATCAGGTGTTAGAAAAACAGATAATTAAACAATCCATGAAAAAGGCCATACTAAGTTGATATGTGACTTCCAAAATAGCAAACTACTTCTTCCTTTTGTCATTCTGGACTCCAGAGATCTACTTAATTCAGGTCTTAAAGACTAATCATAAAAAAACACTCCTGTGAGTATGGAAGAAAACAGGACAGCTAATGGTGATAGGACATACTTGTACTGGGAAGATGTGGGGGCTGGGTGGTCTTGTGGCATCTGAACCCCTGCAGATTTTGTTTTTTTGCTTCAGCCCTCGGGAATTTTTTTTTGTTAGTTTTTTTCTGTCCTCCTGGCCATCGGACCTTACTTTATTCTTTGTTACTTAGTATTGCCTAATCTTATTTTTATATTTTTTTTCTTTATCTTGTAAAGCACTTTAAGCTACATCATTTGTATGAAAATGTACTATATATAAATAAATGTTGTTGTTATTCTCCCCTCCCCTTTTTAAACTTGACAAGTAAGAGCAATTTGTTATAACTGAAATGGAAATTACATATAAAATGTTTATTACATTTTAGGTAATCTGAAAAATCGAAGTCCTTCCACCTATTAAGCTATTCTGCAGGTCACATTTAGGCATACACCTACGCATACAAGCCCCATGAAGGGACAGCAGGTAACCTAATGTAGATATCTATATAATTTGAATATTAAACCTTAACATTGATGAATATGATACAGACTGTATTTTAGTTCCCTTTAAGAGGACCAATTCTGTGTATTTACACTGAAGAATTTACTTGGATTTCATGAGTTTATATCAACTATCTGTTGTCATTTCTCAGGGAACTGGCCGACAGGTTAGAAATACCTCAGCCAAGCTTCATTCTGGCATGCCCACTGTGCTATAAGCTTTTAACCCATCAACATACAGTTAGGTCCATAAATATTTGGACAGAGACAACTTTTTTCTAATTTTAGTTCTGTACATTACCACAATGAATTTTAAATGAAACAACTGCAGTTGAAGTGCAGACTTTCGGCTTTAATTCAGTGGGGTGAACACAACGATTGCATAAATATGTGAGGCAACTAAAGCATTTTTTAACACAATCCCTTCATTTCAGGGGCTCAAAAGTAATTGGACAAATGAAATAACTGGAAATAAAATGTTCATTTCTAATACTTGGTTGAAAACCCTTTGCTGGCAATGACAGCCTGAAGTCTTGAACTCATGGACATCACCAGATGCTGGGTTTCCTCCTTTTTAATGCTCTGCCAGGCCTTTACTGCAGCGGCTTTCAGTTGCTGTTTGTCTGTGGGCCTCTCTGTCTGAAGTTTAGTCTTCAACAAGTGAAATGCATGCTCAATTGGGTTAAGATCAGGTGACTGACTTGGCCATTCAAGAATTTTCCACTTCTTTGCTTTAATAAACTCCTGGGTTGCTTTGGCTATATGTTTTGGGTCATTGTCCATCTGTATCATGAAATGCCGCCCAATCAATTTGACTGCATTTAGCTGGATTTGAGCAGACAGTATGTCTCTGAACACCTCAGAATTCATTCAGCTGCTTCTGTCCTGTGTCACATCATCAGTAAACACTAGTGTCCCAGTGCCACTGGCAGCCATGCACGCCCAAGCCATCACACTGCCTCCCTCCACCGTGTTTTATAGATGATGTGGCATGCTTTGGATGATGAGCTGTTCCACGCCTTCTCCATACTTTTTTCTTGCCGTCTTTCTGGTAGAGGTTGATCTTGCTTTCATCTTTCCAAAGAATGTTTTTCCAGAACTGTGCTAGCTTTTTTAGATGTTCTTTAGCAAAGTCCAATCTAGCCTTTCTATTCTTGAGGCTTATGAGTGGCTTGCACCTTGCAGTGCACCCTCTGTATTTACTTTCATGCAGTCTTCACTTTATGGTAGACTTGGATATCGATATGGCTACCTCCTGGAGAGTGTTGTTCACTTGGTTGGCTGTTGTGAAGGGGTTTCTCTTCACCATGGAAATGATTCTGCGATCATCCACCACTGTTGTCTTCCATGGATGTCCAGGTCTTTTTGCGTTGCTGAGTTCACCAGTGCTTGCTTTCTTTCTCAGGATGTGCCAAACTGTAGATTTTGCCACTCGTAATATTGTAGCAATTTCTCGGATGGGTTTTTTTCTGTTTTCACAGCTTAAGGATGGCTTCTTTCACCTGCATGGAGAGCTCCTTTGACTGCATGATGTCTGTTCACAGCAAAACCTTCCACATGCAAGCACCACACCTCAAATCAACTCCAGGCCTTTTATCTGCTTAATTGATAATGACATAACGATGGACTTGTCCACACCTGCCCATGAAATAGCCTTTGAGTCAATTGTCCAATTACTTTTGAGCCCCTGAAATGAAGGGATTGTGTTAAAAAAATGCTTTAGTTGCCTCACATTTTTATGCAATCGTTTTGTTCATCCCACTGAATTAAAACTGAAAGTCTGCACTTCAACTGCATCTGAGTTGTTTCATTTAAAATTCATTGTGGTAATGTACAGAACCAAAATTAGAAAAAAGTTGTCTCTGTCCAAATATTTATGGACCTAACTGTACATACAATAGGTTTCTGCCAACATAAAAAAGAAATTTACAGCAATGGCCAGTTTTCCTAACATAATCGGAGCACTTTACTGAACTCGTTTTAGAATAAGAGCACCTTGCAAGAATGAAACTGCTGTTGTTAACTGTAAGCAGTTACATTCCATTAACCCGCAAGTCATCTGTGATTCCAAGCGGAGACTGAAAAACATGTTGGCTTGGTGGCCTGGTACAACCTATGATTCATTTCTTTCTAAGGCAAAGTACTGTGCATTATGGCTGGCTAGTTGGTAAGGTAACTAGCTGAACCATCAGTTTTTCATATGGACTATACTATTTATTGTAACAGTACCCACAGACACACTGGTGCCTTATGCATTTCCCCGACCCCCAGAAAACAGAGGAGAGGCACTACAATGCATTGTATTGAATTGCACGATCAATTGTTGAGCGCAGCAGAGGACAAGATTCATCAGGAGAGAGGCTGCTCTACTAACCAGTGAAATTCTGCAGGAATATAACTGCATATTTACAAGACTGAATAGCATATTCCATATATGATTGTTTCACAATGGCAACCACTCAGGGTGTGAGGAACATTCACATATTTGTATCTACAACATGACTGCGATTTAGAAAGGATAAATTGAATAGAAAAGTGCATACACCAGATTTAATGAATTTAATTTTTTTTGGGTGTACACTTATTTTCATGCTCAAATCTACTCAAAGTTTTATAAATGAGGCCTGTGGACTTAAACTCAAAATTCTATAACTTTGTAAACCATTGCACCTCCATGCTACCTGAAAATTACCACTGTGTTTAAGGTAGGTCTGTGTTGTAGACACTTAACACCCACACCATTGTTAACGTGGCCTCTAATTTGTGTAAATTTTTAAACAGTGAAATTATTTTTTTTTTTGTTCAAAATGTGAACAATGAATTTTACTAGTAAAATGTAACCAGGCAAGTCCATGCTTTTATCACATCCCGCATCGATTATTGTAATTCCCTACTGGCAGGTGCCCCTTCTAATCTTATATCACAGCTCCAGCTTATTCAAAACTCAGCTGCAAGAGTCCTTACTCGAACCAGCAGCAGCGAGCACATCACACCCATCCTGCTCCGTCTTCACTGGCTCCCTGTGTCCTACAGAATCGAATATAAAATCCTACTAATAACCTACAAAGCTTTAAATAACCTCACACCAAACTACATCAGTGACCTTCTCCATCACTATGTGCCTGCCCGCCCACTAAGGTCCTCTGATTCTGGTAATCTTGTTGTGCCCCTCACTAATCTACACTCCATGGGTGACAGGGCCTTCAGCTGTATAGCGCCCAGACTCTGGAATGACCTACCAAAATTAATCAGGTCAGCTGACTCCATGAATTCTTTTAAAAAAACAACTCAAAACTCATCTGTTCAGGAAGGCTTTTAGCTCTACTTGACTTTATTACCTTTCTCTCAGTTTACTTCTCTGTCAAGATGCTAATGTAACCTGTATGTGTGCGCAAGACCATCAATTATGTTGTCTGTTTTTTTTTTCAGAATTTACTGTCTTAATCTTCTTTGTTTATTTATCTGGTTTGTACAATGCTATATACTGTATATTCTGCCGTTCTTTATTTATTCTGTAAGTGCCTTGAGCATGGGAAAGGCGCTATATAAATAAAATGTATTATTATTATTATTAGCGATAAAAATCTTACAAAAAAATGACTGAGGTTATAAAGGATACCTACAGATTGAACACTAAAACATTTCATTACTTTTCATAAGCTTTCCAAAACTCTAAAGACCAATTTCACTTGATGCTGCTCTTCCAAGTGTTGTTTGGACAATTTCTTCCCTCAGTCACGGTTCCAGTGTTTTTGCAACAACTGCCTTGGAAAATGAGACACTCCCCAGTTACTGCTCTTAGGTAATAACAATAAAAAAAGGAGCACCCAGTTCAAAATGGATATTATTTCAAAGCCAAACGAAATTTCTGCATTTTGGGCTCATTCCATTTTTCAAACCAAAATATAAAAGACGGATGTAAGATTTAAAAGAGGCTATTTGCCAGCATTGCTTCAAACGTTAGTCTTTAAATTCTTAAATAGGACACACATAAATAACCCTCGGAACTCGGCAGGCCGGTTTTTGATACAACCACGTGGTGGTATATACCCAAAAGGCTGGTATGGTGTCCACCTTTCTATCATCATAACCCTAATGGCCTAAGTATAGCTGTTACCCTGTTCTACACTACCCTCTAAATCTTGCAATCTACAACCCGAAAGGCCGCTACACCTATTTACCATTATAACCCGGCTGGCCATCATACCAGCCTTCGCTATATTAGACTACGTATATAATATACCGCTGTCTAGTTACACTGTTAGGCTACTTACACAGGTTATGCTGCTGTTTTATTTTACTGCATGTCAGTTTTGTTTTTACTCATTGGTTTCCAGAAATAAACAGAAAAGATTTCAGTTGTACTTTAGACAAGGGAACAAATCAAAACAATAGACATGTATTGTGCACACAGAACTGCTCCACGAGAGGTTTCTGGCCTCCAGTAGCGCTTTTTAGGACTTGTGGGAAACAAAACAAACAAAAAAAAAAAAATTGGTTATGGGGTCATAAGTATATGCTACGACCACAAGACATTTGTAGGCAGACTTACATCTATATCTTCAATATTCCATAGTGGGGATGGTCACCACTTTGATCCTTTTGGAAGGGAATTTTGACACAGAATCAGTCTGTTCTGTCACCCTGGCTTAGGTTTACTGAGCTGTGTGATCTCTTGGGTCAATGAAACTCATCATAGTTTTCCATTGGAAAGGGAAGTACTGAACTATACCATAGTTCCACATAATATATTATCCTTTCAGAGTTTCCAGATGGATATCATCCAACTATAAATATGACTTTGCTATGACCTTAGCCACAAAAATTGATCAATATGCACTTGATGAATCTGGAACTTCGACCTCAGAGGGGTTTCAGGGCCCTTTTAATTATTGTTTATCTCTCAGTCAAGGTCAGCATCTTCTCCCAACAGTCAGATATTCCAAATTTCATTCTCCATTGCCACAGGACTTTTCTTCAGTCATGTCATTACATGTCAGAAAAATGTGGAGACCTTTCTTCCCACATGACACTGACAACAGATTCCCCATCATTACAGACACCCCAACTTTAAACCAACCTTCAAAAGTGGAGGTGGCTGCAAACAACAGCAAACTACACTGGATTCAGATGCCATGTCTCCAACCATTTCTAAGAGGCCTATCCATAGGTGACAGCTGAACTCCACCTGATTTAATGTGCCCCAGAAATATCCTTTAAGACTCATCTTCATGTTTCAGGATTTTCCTCCCAAGACTTCCAACACGCAAGCCAGTTCATCACCAAGAAATGAACAGTTGACTGGAGCACCCAAATGAAATGCTGGAGTGTCGTGATTAATAACACACCTTCATGAAAACACATGACAGATGAAACACAAGCAGTGTATTCTGAGAAAATACCAAAAACCTTAGGTAAAATGTTGAGATGTGGCTTTCAGCAACATAAAAAAAAAAAATATGCTCCATTAAATGGAATATTCAAAAGGGTAAATGTGGTGTTTTGCCTTTTAAATGAGAAATGGATTTTCACAAGTAAAACATAGGTTGACACCACTTCTACATGTGCATGCATCTCTGCTAAGGAATTGCTTGGAGTGTTGTTGACCCCAGTTGTTATTGTCTTTGAGTCAGAATGGCTGGGATGCAAACTTTGGCCATTGGTAATTATAATAGGCGGGAAATACTGCTCAGCTGAGTGTAGACCCCAACAGCCACTGACATATTAGGCCGCTTGGCTGTGACAGAGCTCTTCTTTGTAACAATAAGCATCTCTCCTAGCTTCTCTGTGTGTATGCCGCAGGGTATCATAAAGGCTCACTTACAGACATATCAGGCCGGTGGCATGCAAAGGGTTAACATCAGGGAGCCAAACAAGTGTTGGTATACAGGTTTAAATTAGCAAACGGGACACACCTAAGAAAGCTGTATGTTCAGATTTTCTGATGACTGACTACATCATCACACAATTATTAAGTATACCCATTTACTGAACCTGCCTGTTCCAGTTAAAGGTTATATGGGTAGCATCAGACACATATCAAGAACCCACCTTTAAAAACATGCTGTTCACCACAACAAGACCTAAACATTTTTAAATGATCTTATCTCACTTACTGAACTCAGTCATTCAACTCCTTATTTTATTACACATTAAAGACTAGACTTCATTGATGTGTTAGAACTGCACACAGACAATCACAACACAGGCAGTGAGAGGATTGAATCTTGTAGTGCTTCTGCAGCCCTTCCAGCATTTCAACAGGAGGCCAAGTAACACCTAAGTGCTATAACCTCAAAAAATGTATATATATAAAAAAAAAAAAAACCAACAACAACAACAACAACAAAAAAGCTATAACTGAACAGAATCTGAAGTAGTACCAATCCTTTTTTTTCCACTTTTGAAATAAAACAAACATTTTGCTCACACCTGATCCTGGCATATCTCAAAGTGCATAAAAATCAAAAAAGTGCACAGGATTAGCAATAACAATTGTTTCCCTTTTGAAAAATGAGATCCTCCCCCAATTTAAAGGGGTGGTCATGACAGGCAAGGGATTTTTTTTTCCATAGAACTTAAAACTATTTAATTCACACGGTTTCAATCACTCATATGACAAAGGTTAAATTTGAATTCCACAACGCCTTTCCCGTGGAATTTTTTTTCCCCCCCAGAAAAAAAAACTACCTGAGAAAATGTTTTAAGAGCAAGGCTGCACTGTATGGTGTGAAAGTGGATTGGTACATTTACTTTAAAATGTCTTTGTATAGAGTTCTTGGGTGTCAAGTAGAGTCTATAATTATAATTACTACAACTATTTTTTCTAAATAATTTTCCATGTTTCTTTCTTGATGAGCTCCCATTGAATAATTTGTTGGTAACAGAAATATTGTGCGCACACCAAAACGACTGAAGTAACAACTAACAAAGTGGCATTTTTCGATACCATTTGAACAAAGTTTACTGTCTGCTATCAATCACGGAGCAGCCCTGTAAAGTGACAGTAATACACCAGTCACAGTGCTTATGGGCAACTTCAAAACACAGCAAGAGAGAAAAGAATGGGAAGTTAAGCTCATGCTAAAATGTAATACTTTACAACATAGATTGAATAAAGACGAGTTTTATGGCCAGATATGAGGATTGTTTACATCTCTCAGAATGACAGACAACCTGTCTACAGACCCACATTGTTTTGAAAAAACTCATTACAAACTTCAAAAGACTTTGTTGGACAGTTATCTTATCCAGAGATCTTGACAATACATTGTTCTTTTCTCTCTTGTTAAATTAACCCTAGCCTGAATGAATCTATTATTTTTTTACATTTAAAATTTCTCATTTAAATATTTACCAATGTTGTTTCTTGTCCTAGAGTGTGTATATAAACATAGGGAACTCCAGTTTCTGTATTACATCTTGCCTGAAGAAGGGGCCTGAGTTGCCTTGAAAGCTTGCATATTGTAATCTTTTTAGTTAGCCAATAAAAGGTGTCATTTTGCTTGGCTTTTCTCTACATTCACAATGGCTAACACAGTACAACACCCTAGTACTACCAGCAACCTCAAAATGCAGACTTCATCACATTGCTGTGCATGACAAAACAGCGGGTAGATGACTGCTTGTACATGTTTACTATCGGACAGGCCGGCATTTTGCATGAGGTACGCCCTAAATCAAAAAAGAAACAGGAATACATAGATGCGCGAACACAAGGTGACAATCACACCATAGTGTGCCTGCGCAAAATCAGAAGGGGCATAGATACAGTCAAAATATGTGAACCCTTTGGAATTATCTGGTTTACTGCATGAATTGGTCATAAAAAGTGATTTGATCTTCATCTAAGTCACAGGTACTGATATACACAATGAGCTTAAGCCAATGACACACAAAAAATTCTACTCTTTCATGTCTTTACTTTACAAATGCATTCAATGTTCACAGTGGCAGTGGAAAAAGTAAGTGAACCTTGGGATTTAATAACTGGTTGACCCTCCTTTGGCAGCAATGACCTCAACCAGGCACTTCCTGTAACTGCAGATCAGACCTGCACATCGTGTGGGGGGAATTTTAGCCCATTCTTCCCTGAAGAACTGCCTTAACTCTTCCATATTCTTTGGTTGTCTTCTGTGTATGGCTCCCTTCAAGTCATTCTACAGCATCTCAATAGTATTGAGATCTGGGCTCTGACTGGGCCACTGCAAAAGGCGGAGTTTGTTCTTCTGAAGACATTGTGCTGTGGATTTGCTGCGATGTTTGTGGTCATTGTCCTGTTGCATCACCCAGCCTCTTCTGAGCTCAAGTTGACGGACAGACACCCTCACATAATCTTGGAGAATTTGTTGATAAACTTGTGAATTCATTTTCCCCTCAATGGTGGCAAGCTGTCCAGGCCCTGATGCAGCAAAACAGGCCCAAATCATGATGTTCCCTCCACCATACTTTACTGTAGGGATGATGGTTTGATGCTGATATGAAGTGCCCTTTTTACGCCAAATGAAGTTCTGCTTATTCCTCCCAAATAGTTCAATTTTGGTTTCATCACTCCACAAAACATTTTCCCAGTACCGTTGTGGAGTGTCCAAGTGCTCTTTCGCAAACGTAAGCCATTCAGCAATGTTCTTTTTTGATAGCAGTGGCTTCCTTCTTGGTGTCCTGCCATGGACTCCTTTCTTGTTCAATGTTTTGCGTATAGTTGACTCATGAACAGAGATGTTAGCCAGTTCTTATGACTTCTTCAAGTCCTTGCCGTCACTCTAGGGTTCTTCTTAACCTCATTGCTGATTTTGCATTGTGCTCTTGGGGTCATCTTGGCAGGGTGCCCACTTCTAAACAGAGTAGCCACAATACCAAATTATCTCCATTTATAGACAACTTGCCTTACAGTAGACTGATGAATATCTAAAATCTTTGAGATTACTTTGTAACCCTTTCCAGCCTTATGTAGATTAACAATTCTCGATCGTAGCTCTTCAGACAGCTCTTTCATGCGAGGCATGATTCGCATCTGGATATGCTTCTTGTCAAAAGCTCAAACTTTATAGTGTTTTTTTTATCAATCAAAGTAATTCTAGGTCACACCCCTAAACTCGTTTCAATAAATGGACTCCAGGTGTGCTAAATTCTGACTGCAATTAGCTTTTTAAAAAAAGTCATTAGCTTATGGTTCACTTACTTTTTCCAACCTTCAGTTTCACAGTTTGAATGATTTATTCAATATGGTCAAAACTTCTCTGAAATCTGTGTATCTTTAGTTATAGGAGACTGTGTTTGTTCATTATTGTGACTGACATGAAGATACAACCATGTTTTATATGGGAATTAGACATAAATATAGATAATTCCTAGGGGTTCACATACTTTTTACTTTGACTATATCTTAATAACACTGGACCTATACGATGGGCAGAGGAATTTCAAATGTTTTGCATGCCTACCTTTTGTTTTGATGACCGGTTGCGTCATATTCAGCCCTTCGTTTACTATTCCAGCACAACCAGCCTCTCGTTGAAATTCACGACCGTCCCCACAGCTGCGTCTTGTAGTGAGAAATATTTTCCCATGCGTATCTCCACCTCCGACGTCATTTTCGCCACAACTCCCTCGCACCCAGTGCAGGATATAAGCCAGCCTTTATGCGGCTCTGGGATATGTAAGGAGAGCCATACCAACACATATGTTAATGGCACATATGCTCAACAATAAAAAAAAATGTCCTTTTGCATTTCTTACAATATAACTGTTTAAAGTTTCAATGATTTCATCCGCCACTGGCAAACTAAATAGAAATGATAACCGGCAAAGTATTTTTGGCCACATTTGCAATTGTTTTAGTTTAAGTCTGGAGCCCTGGCCGGACCATGGGCTAGGCCACTAGATGGTTGCTTGTGGGCCACCATTTGAGTAGGCCTGGTGTGGACCAATAACCAGACAGCAGTTCATTAGTCTTACAGATTCTTATAAAAGTTCTGTTTTTTTTAATACATTCTTATTTATTGTGTTGCTGAAGAGTGGAGGCATGTTGCATGATTGTCAGGCATTAAACGAAACAATTTCACTGTACTCTGTACATGTGAAAATATTACTACTACTGATAAAGGTTACGAAACACAGCTTGTTGAAATGCTGCCTCTGTTAAACTACTTTACATTAAAATAATGAGAGGAGACAACTCAGTCTACCCAGCTAACAGTTTGATGAACAAAATCAAAATTGTAAATGACAATGCAAAAATTAGGCGTGACTTTATGGAATTTGCCAGTTGTCTCCCCATGTTCCACCTCTATTATTCTTGCTATGACCAATTTCAAAATAGGGGCATGAATAAAAAACATACCACATTTCCTAGGACGTTTGTACTGTAGTTTCTACAGTGATTTATTTGTACAAATAGGGCAGTGAAATGCAAACTAGTTGAAAGAGAAGCATGACTTGATGTAAATAGCCATTTTCAACTATGCTTCAGCATCTGTCCACACCAGTTTAGCAGCACAGTATAAATGTTATTCACTCTAAAGGAAGTTAACCAAAAAAATCAAAGCCATTTTGATTGCCTGACACTTAAGACTAAGACCACCCTAAAAACACCATTTTTAAGTGAAAAAGTAATAAACAAAAATGTCCGTCCACACTAGTATTTTCTCGTCATTTACAAAACTATCTCCATCCACAATAAAATGACCAAAAATGCATATAAAGTAGATATTCATCTACAATAGGCATGCGTGCATCACCAAAAGAAATCCTTAAAGGAATTGTAATGCTGTAGCCACTGGATTTATCATAAAACTGCACAAAAGTGAACACTGGTAAATTACTTGCCCTTTGTGTGTTTCTGAGGCATTGCGACTGGATGCATACAGGTAAGCAACACAACATATGCCATGGAAAGCAGCTCCTCTATTTTCCATTATGCTGGAATATAGTCATCTGTAAACCTGACCAGTCAGGGAATGAGATATTTTAATGTGCAGGATCCAATCAGGGAAGGACCACGTAATAAGCACTAACAAATCTGGGTACAATTAGAGTCTGTTTTTGAAAGTCTGTGTTTTCACCCCTCCACACTACAATGCCAAACTAGCATTTTCAGAAGTATACGATACTGGATGGCATTTTTTAAAAGTCTATGTTTGAGAGTTAAAAACACTGGGGCAGCAAAAACAGTGACTAATGTCTGCATTTTCAAATGAAAACTTAGTAGTGTGGACATGGCCTCGGGAACATACTTGGTATGCGTTACATGCTGGCCTTTCTACTCCATACTAATCACATAGAGGCATACATACCAATTTATATATTAAAGACATCCTATTATAATATTAAAAATATTGTCCTCATTAGTCAGCCATAGTCTCATTCAGCCATAGGGCCTTTTGACCATCACCCAGACAAAACCAAGCACTTGCAAGAACCTCAAAGCCACCATTGAGAATGCCAGGCCAACCCATAAGCATTTCATTCTCAGTATTTTAAGATTGGTGGCAAACTTGAACTTTGTTATGCTGGCAGAGAAAAGATGATGCTGACAGATTCTTATGCTCATGAAGACAGTCCTGTGAATGCCATCTCATACCTGTCAGGCATTAAGCGGCAGGATAAGCAGCCTTGATTAATAATCCAAATCCTGGCCGCTCAGGAATGATTTTGGGAAATGGGCTCACAGCCCACAGACAGATGCGCAAGCCAGTATGTTGATCCTGCTGCTCTTTTCCGCAGATGTGTCGATGACTGCTTCGAGAGCAGACTTGTTTACATGTGAAAGCTTGTCATGCCTGTGGCCAGGCAAATTGTGCCAGGCAGTCGATGAATCAGACAGGCTACTTGGTCTCTTTTCACTACCGGTGACTCAGCAGGAGCCACTCAGAGAGGTGGTGGTGGGTGGGAATGATGGGCCTGACCACCATCTGAATAAGTGGGGGGACCACAAGAGAAGGCAGGAAACGAGAACATCAATCACTTGGGATTGTGCCACAACCTCTCCAAACACACAACAGCATGAGGGGTGGAGTGACTACAGCAAAGACACCATTAAGCATCCCTTTGTAAGTATTGGGAAGTGTGCACACACGGACAAATGGAAAAGCATTGGTCGAATAAGTGCATTGACAGCCATATAGAGACATGAGGAAAAGATGCTGCTGACCCAGAGTTATGGAGATAATGTGGCCCTATGAGGGTTTAAATATCACCTACAGTATTGCGTTATTATAAACATTCCAAGAGGTTCTGAGAAAAACTAGATGAAGATCTATATGGTGAAGACTAAGTAAATAAATAGAAGCGATGGACAAGTTGGACATCTAAAGAGACTCACTGGATGACAACAATTCGAACAAAACAGTCGGGGACAATCCAATGTGAAGACAGGATGAAGATTTCTGCTCCATATCACATTAAGGCAAAGCACAAGCGGGTTAATACAAAGTATTATTACATATTCAACAGAAATTTTTATCCAAAGCAACTTACAAGATCAAGGTAGTAGTCTGTGCATTTATTATTCCAAGTACTCCAGTATAGTTAGCACTATTTTACAGGAATTTGGGATGATACAGTACACTCTGAAAGTGTTTAGATGGCTTTATTTTCATGGATTGAAAAGGGGACTTAATTGCTTTTGTACAGACTAAGAGGCGAAATTAAAAAAAGGCAGACACAGTATGGGATGCACTCAGGACCCAGAGTTTGTAGCGGATGAGAGTGTTAAAATAAGTGAGTGCCATTATAAACAATGCTGCACATCTTCTCTCTAACACACTAACACTGAGGATTTTAAGACAACAAATTTAACAGAAGTGTGTCAAGAAACACAACTGGGGCTCCTTTATACCAATGGCAATACATCTGTATAGTGCTACTCTGGGACTGTTATTGCCAAGTCACATATTATCTTTCTAGTCATTCTGGTATATATTTGGGCTTCTTATACCTAGAACATTAGCATTTGTGTAAATGTGAAAATGAAAAAATAACATTCAAATTAATTTAGTGATATTTAATTTACAAATTCATATAGTGTATCATTTTGTTCTTCTATGGAAAGTACATGCATGTATTGTAGCAATACGGTTATTTAATTAATCTAGTGCTCTGCAATATACAATATTTTTGGTTTCCCCTATGGTACATAAATATATAAAAGTTTTGGCATACCCAATCTGGAGTAAGCAACACATAGTTGACCATGTGAAAATGAAGGACTTTCTAAATTACTGCCTGCTTCTTGAGCCTTATTTATAGTGATGGCAAATGCAAGTTGTACTGGACATTGCAGTCGCTTAAAATGGAAAGTATCATAGGAATGCATGGAATGAACACACCTTTTCCTTTAACATTGTCAGTTAAAATGGTTGATACTAACAAAAAATAAGTACAGTGTAATGTGGTAAAATTTTGGTCTGCTATACTGGATTTTAATTTTGAGAAAAAAAAAAACAAAAAAAACTTCAGAATTGTAATCTGTGACCTGGAAAACCCCCAGGTACCAGTTTTGGTTGAAATCAATTACTAAAGAACAGTGTCTACACTTACCATGTGTCAAGGGAATGAAATCAGGCAAGAAGTGGGGTGTTCAGGTTTCATTGTAACCAATCCTATTTGAATGGTCCTAGAGAGTAATTAAGCAAACTTTGATCCAGATCAGTCAAAGGGTTTAGGATTGTATAGGGAACATGCAGACATTCTATTTTTTTATAGATACAGATGTATTTATTTTGCTTAAAAAAAAAACACAAATTTACCCTGGGGACAAATAAAGTTCTATCTATCTTGTCTAGATTCTAGACAATCCTTATACCATTGCACATGCAGCTTCAGAATCTATAATTGTAACTCTTCTAAAGTGGCAGCCCCAGTATTTAAAGGAACTCGATTACTCAGGGTAACCATTTCAGTAAGACAAAAAATGGGGGCTTGGGTGTGTGTGAACATGCCATAGAATTAACCCAATTCCAGGTTGCACATCACATTCATATCTGCTCACGCTTGGCCACGGAACTGCTCAGTCTCCTTTACACTCACTTTTCTTCATTTCACAGTCAATCATATTCCACTGCAATCCACTTAATGCCATAAAGGTGGAAAAGGGAAATGGTGTGGCCACTCTGTGTATACCTCTAAACCAGGGGCAGCAGCATAACGGATATCCCGTAACAGACGAAACCAACCCATCCGAACCCTATTCAGGATCAGCAACAGCCACAATCTGTCCCATTAGACACTGGTTTCAGATCTGTGCCAAACAAATCCCCATATTGATGATTTCTTGATTACGTTGACCTCATTTATAAGTCGCTTTGTATAAAAGCGTCGGGTAATCAACTAGATGTAATGCATAAATCTGTACACCCAATAGGAGCAGTAGAAAACTGAGATAAAGGCACGCGGGCACTTGTTTTACAACAAACAGATGACACCTGTAAATTCTGATATTTTGGAGACCTCCTCTGGCACAAATCAGCAAACAGAATATGAACAGGAGAGAAGAATAAGTTGGTAGGATACTTCAAATACAGAGATTTTACATTAATATGGTCAAAGTAAATGCAGACCAACAAAGTATCCCCTTCCTAATCTGTACTCCCAATATCACTGGGTGATGAGGTCAATTTGGACCCCCGCTAATCGGACAGGAGGCCACCGGATCGTCTATAGCTCGGCCCGAAACTGTCAACCGCCACTCACTTGACAGCTCCTTAACGGTCACTCGCGTTTTCAAACGGGAGGCGATATGTTCCTACCTGTAGTGCCGATTTCCATTCATCTGGTCAGTGTCTGGCTTCTACACGTCAGAACGCAGCGCTGCTGTGCGGTCTGGATGGCGTTTTAGTTCCGCGGCCGGGCGTAGGGGCCTTATATCCTCCGGCGCGGCCCTGTCTTTATAGCCGCCGATCAGTCGCCTCCCCGATAATTCCCAGACGCAACGACTATTCTCCCGGGGTCGTCTCCCGGCGTAGCAGCTCTAACTGGTCCGGTTCCCGGATGGTCGGTCGTTACTCACTGCTCAGCCTTCTTTTTACAGTTCTACGCTCCCCCGAGGGATAATCGCGACTCGCTGCTTGCCCAGCCAACAACCCACTACGTCTTTCTTGTCGGCCCTGCTCCCGGGATTACCGCAACGCTTTACCGGGGCCGAAGACTCTTCTCTCGGGGAAACCCTAGCAGGAAATACTGTCTCTCTAACCGACTGCAGGAATATCGTCATATCCGGTGCCTTCGTATTATCCGGCACTACCCCCGGCTGCTGAATTATTAATGACGTAAGAAACGTACCTCAAGGCCACACCCACTCAACAAGTCAAATTAACTTTACAAAAGACTGAAAAAGGCGCTGCAACATCTTAACGACAGTGTATCCTAACTCTTCGGGTAGGTAAACGAATATAACTGACTTTTAGAGAAAACACATAAGCTAACTGCAAAAGGAAACTGCGGCGCCTCTACTGTTTAAGCAAACCGAATCATTTTAGAGTGAGTACTTCCATGATGTCAGTTTTACAACTGCTACTAATCCTCTAAATATGTACAGTTTTAATAAACATCCACAGACTTAGATCATAGTTAATGTAAATGGCACCTGCTCATCCTATCAGTCAAGTCTAAATGTTGGCTTAATTATTGGGTCTAATACGGTATGTCTGATCTAATGTGATCACTGTATTATGCTCACTGCAATATTTTGTTTGTACTAAATTTCTTTGATAGATACTTTATTAATCCCAGGGGAAAATTCACATACTCCAGCAGCACCTTACTGATACAAAAAATAATATTAAAGATTGATAATAATGCAGGTAAAAACAGACAATAACTTTATATAATTTTAACGTTTACCCACCGGGGGGGTGGAATTGAAAAGTCGCATAGTTTGGGGGAGGAACGATCTCCTCAGTCTGTCAGTGGAGCAGGACAGGGACAGCAGTCTGTCGCTGAAGCTGCTGTTCTGTCTGGAGATGACACTGTTTAGTGGATGCAGTGGATTTTCAATAATTGAAAGGAGCCTGCTGAGCGCCCGACGCTCTGTCACAGACGTCAAACTGTCCAGCTCCATGCCAACAATAGAGCCTGCCTTCCTCACCAGTTTGTCCAGGCGTGATGTGTTTTTTTAATGTTATGCCATGCAAAACCTGCTAACAAACTCAATTTCCCTCTTGGGACAATACAACTCAGTACATAAGGGAAATAATAATGTTCTCCTAATCCCAGGGGTTTCCAAGTTCAATCCTAGGGTGGCACTGTAGCTGCTGGTTTTCATTTCAACCAATTTCACAAATAAATGGTTCATATATACTTTCAAATTATCTTTTTGTTTGGTCTCATTTTTTACATGTCAACAATATTCACAAGTTTGCATTTTTGCCAGATCTTTAAATGTTAACTTTCTTTTACCATATTTCTTTTCGTTCACTTTTTCCAGTGTAGATTAAAAGTACAGACACAGGTGCAAAAGACACTAAATATTAAAGGGAACCAGCTACTCCAGTGTGAAATTAACATGTGAGCTAATTAACAAGAAAATGCTTAAATGATCAGAACATAAAATGGCAAAACCTTAAAATGCAAGAAAAAGAAAAATTAATGTCACACAAAGACTTGCTACATTCCTAAAAATTGAGCAAACCCAATTTGTGATTTCTGGATTGACACAAATAAAAGGCAGAAACTGGGAAAGCAACTTGTTCAATAAAGGGAAGAGTCCAATTAAAACCAGAAAGTGGTTGGGATGAACACCTGCAGGTAAGACGACATGGTAATATATTTTACCTTCAGTGCTTTTCATTGTGTGGCACAGTCTCTCTTGCCCAGTGTTCCCTCTGTCGGGTGCATTCCCATAAGCCTGCTTCTCAGATTTTGTTATTTTTGAGGCACTTTATTTGCCTTCTGTCTGATTTTATACTTCTGGTCTTTCAAGGCAACTGTCAGTGCGACTTCTACGTCTTTACTTGTCTTTGTACATCTCACACTTCCTCCTTTGATTCCACAGTTTGGCTTTGGTAATGCAATCAAGCTGCTGGACACACACACTTTTCAGTATTTTATTATGTAGATCAACTAGGAGGCTTTGCCCCCTGCTTGCTGCGCTCGCCAACCCCCGGGTGCCGGCGCTACGCACCAGCCACTTCATGTCTCTGCTGCTCGTGTATGTGGATTTCACTTTAACCAAACAAAAAAATCTTAATTCTCATGGTTACGCTTCATTGGGAAGAAACACTACTTTTCCCTGATGGCAACATGAATTAGATGATCTACAAGTCTCAGACTTTAAGTTTAAATCCGAACAATATCCATCCATCCATTATCTAACCCGCTATATCCTAACTACAGGGTCATGGGGGCCTGCTGGAGCCAATCCCAGTCAACATAGTGCACAAGGCAGGAAACAAAACCCAGGCAGGGCACCAGCCCACCACAATCTATTCAATCTCGTTTTCGCTGTTCCGTTTCACTGAGTAATCATTTCCATTTGTTTGTGCCAATACGATCTTTATCATTTTTTTGAGACTTTCGAATTTTAATACTTTCATTCTCTAACCTGCTCTGTATGTGTATCGAGCCAACATTTTTTTAATTCTTTACGCCATTCTACTTTGTCATGTACTCTTTGCCTTTTACTTCCGGTCCCGAGCATGGTTAAATCTCTTGGCACAAAGTCTCGTCTAGCGGGATATGAAAGTCTCTCTCTGGAAAAAATCACCTCTCATCCCAGGCTAAAAAGTCTCGTCTTGTCCCAGGATTTTTTTTATTATAATTGAGAGATTAGCACACAAATTAATGAAACATTAAACTAGCAGTTCTGTTGTAACATTCTTTGTCATTTGCACCTGTGTCTACGTGGGACAGTTTAAGGGAATAAACTCCACAGAAAAAGGTTAATCAAAAATAATATAATAGAAAGTTAAAATTTAAAACATATGGCAAAATTACAAACTTCTGTATTTTAGCTACATGTAAACATACTAGCACATATTTCTGAATACAAAACGAGGAGAAAAAAAAACAAACAAACCACAATTAGATCACTTAGAATTCAGACGGACCTATTTATTTGTGAAATGTGTTGAAATGAAAACCCGTAGCCACAGTGGCACCCCAGGACTGAATGTGAGCACACCTGCTCTAACCACCTTTTAGATTCAATGAAGGACAAAAGTACACACACCTTTTGTAAGAAAAACAGATTTTATTTTAAAAATAATCTGACCTTTAAAACTAGTTTTCTACGGAAAGTCCATACTTTTCAATACGTTTCCTGGTGCTAGACAGAATTCATTGGCTTTGTACAGTCAACTGTATTGCTCGTTGAATTTGGAGTGAAATGGAAGGTAAAACACTTGATGCTTCATAGGTAAAAATATAAAAAAAAAATAAATACAATTGGAAGTCCCCCTAACATAATTCTATAACTCAGAGTGACACATTTATAAAGATCCCAAGCACGATACAGAAAAAGCAGTACACGTTTACATGTTCATCATCAAGCAGTAATGTCTCCCACCAAAAACATAATAAACATGATCAAGTTGCACTTTTATATTCATGTAAAACTGCCAGCCTTCTCTGTATGGAATAAGCATCAGTATTTATGTTTTACCAATAAATCATCTCACTTAATAATAAAATATTGCCACACAGCCCTGTTACACAATACCAGGCTGCCACCCATCTTTTAGAGTGGTGCAGGGGTGCTCCAACTGTGCCTATTTACCACATTGGCAGGTGTTTAACCCGGTCATCAATCAATCATTCATAAAGCTTAACTTGCATAAAGCCCTAGTTAAATCTGATTGGAGAATTTTCTAGCTAAAGAAAAAACTTCTATTAGGCAACATTTCAGATTATCATGATTTTCTATAATTTATCACAGTCCTGAGGACTGCTGTGGAATACTTTATAAACAGAACTGGCATTACACGTGGTTATTACACATCATGCAAGGGATTTTAGTAGTTGAATGTAAAGAGAAAGGCCAGATGCTGGTGCAACGTAGTGTATGGTTGCTGCAGAGTCCGTAAATAGGAGGACCTGCATGATTCCAACACAAGCAATAACATTCAGAATATCACGTCAAGTTTCTGCAAGTACCTTATGATGCTAATGTTCATTTTCAACTTGTTATTCTCATATATGTTAAAAAAAAGGAAAATTTCATTTAATGCAGAAGTCTCAAGTTGTTCCAATACCTTCAATAGATACTCCAGCACCTGAAATGACTTTGGATATTCTGGAGGATATTTTGAGTGTGAAGTACAGAATCCAGTCACCGGTCATATCTGAATGCATCTTATGTGTTCCACAAACTGCTCTTCACATCTTGCTCTCTCCAGTGGCTTAGCATAATGTCTGTAACAAGGACCATGCCATTCAGAGCTTCTGACTAGCCTGAGCAGTAGGTGGTCGAGGACTGAGAATTGTACAAAATAAATCCATTCATCCTCAACAAAAACAGTTAATGAATACTGGGACAAAAAAAAATGGATTCCTTACAAAAATACTGACATGCTATTTCAGAAGGTCAGACAGATTTTTGCCGTGAATAAGTGCAGTACAGTGCTGTGCTCCATTAACAGACTTGTTCAAATGAACGATTATACAAAAGTAAAATTGGTACACAATCAGTCATAGTCAGGTCCACATCTTTATCCAATAAAATTACTTGGAGGGGGCTGTGCCCTCTGGATAAAGGCACAGGTAATCAAAATGCCTGGCTTCAAAAGGGAAAGGGAAGAAGTGCCATTTAATAAAGGATGTGTTCTGAGAACAGTTTAAAAACAGTGCAAAGAGGCAGCCAGCTGGACCGGTCTGCTTCAGACAAGCAAAAACTGTCTGCATTTATTTAAAAACAAAAACGACACAAAAAAGTGCAGAATGTCATCAGGGGTAGGGGGAGATGCTCAGGCAGGTACACTTTTAAATAGCTGCATTGAAAACTTATCAGGCTGCATGGTCCTTCGCTCCCTCGAGAGGGAAGTGGAAGGGGTTAGAGTTGGGTGTCGACTCAAAGACTCCCTCAAATTGTATACATACATTGGGGATGCCTTGAATAAACTATGCACAGCAAAGGACCATCCATAATCAAGGAAGCACAGGGATGTGACTTAACAGAAACTGTCAATGGCTCAGAAACAAGACACGATACATGTATACATGATAATAAAATGTACTAGATGCGAGTTGCACAAGTGGAGGCCAACACTCAGCCTTGTGACTTAATGCCCCCGTTGTCTCTGTGGCATTAAAAAATGTAAACATGACATTTCGGTCCTCTCACAACATCAGAGAAAAATATTACTTCCTCATCAAAAGGAAACTAGCTGGATAAATTAGATTTGGAGTAAACAAAAACACTGCAGACTTTAAATCCAATGACACAAAAAAAAAAAACCTCTGAGCCCACAAATTGATGCTTCTCAGTTATTACATTGTAGAAGCACGTGCACTGAAGAATAGAATCTCTGGCATCACTTTGTAAAATATCCAATAGCAACCCAAGAAGGACACCACCCAGCGCCAATCATTATGTAGATTCCAGATCCTCTTATAACAATCAAATGTGAAAAGCGCTTCAGTCGAGGATTTGTAGGTGCCAGGTGGGGTATCCTGGTGTTGCACACCATTCTGTAGCAGCATGGATTCAGGCACTCTTCCATCTATAGTATATCTAATCTATTGCTTTCACTTCCTGGAGCTCAGTGCAGACTGGGAAGGCTTACTCTTTCTAATCTAAGTGCTTGTATCTTTCACCTCTAGGTGAAGCAGAACAAAAGGGCCACACTTTGCTGCAGTAAAACAAGCCCCTCTGCCTCCTTCACAAATTGGTTGGGAATGAGCAGCTGGGTATGCAGTGAATTCAGGCTCAGACAATGTCGAGGCAGCTTATGTTGGCAGTCAGGCATCCATTTGTTCAATATTGCATAAAAATGACTCGAGAAGTAAATATAAAAATATTAAAATTGTAAAAATTGTGTCCAGGGTAGGAACACCTTGGTGCAAATCCTTCACAAATTGGCATTGTCTGGAGACCTGTGGGTTGCCAAAAGCACAAGTTGGCAGTAAGTTTGAGGGGGAGGGGCAGCAATTTTCAAACCGAGGTCAGGCAAAATACATGGTCCTTAGAGTGTCTTGGTGCACCTGTACAGCTTTCGCCAAGGCCTGGGGGTCACGGCCATTGCTCTGTCCAGAGATATGACTGCCTTCACCACTGTTAAGAGAGGGGAAAAAAAAAAAAAAAAAGTTACATCTTTATCCTAAAACACAACCTCCCTTTTCTTCTACGGAAGTACTTTACCATGAAGATAATGCCTGGATGATCAGAAACTGTACAAGAAAACAGATTCATTGACATTTGCCTGAACATGTATCATACTGTATTTGACTATTTTTTCAGCACCAAGCATAAGGTCCAAGTCCCCATGTGTTGGGGACTTTACAAGTTCTTTGCAGTTTGCATGGAATTCTCTGGGTTTCTCTTGAATCCCAAAAATTTGGATATAAAGTTGTCTGCTAAAAATTTAACCCAGTATGAGTTAGTGTGTGTATATGAAAATGAGATATGCCCTGCCATGACCTAATGTACCATGCAGTGTGGGGTCTTCACTTGAGCCTGATGCTACAAGAATCATCTCTGGTTCTCCATGATTGTAAAATGGGCAATGAGGTTACAGAAAATTGATTTAATATGTGCATTACACAGCATACAGAGATATGGAGATTCTTAAATATACACAGAGAATGAGAAAAACTAAACATTTACTATATCTACAGTATATTCTAAATAATTATCATGTTTGTATGTAAATATATCGAAGTATATCTGGTACTATAACATTAATACATTTTAAATGCCAAAGAGAAAGATAGAAAAGGGTGAGAAAGAAAAACTGTACAGAAAACCTACTTAACAAATGCCTGGGTACTCCTCAGAATCCCAGCCTGTTGATGGTTTATACACACCTGTCATGCTCCTTGTCCACCAGGTGATATCGTGCTCGAAATGCAACAAGTCTTGCATAGTAGGCAGGTGCAGGGATGGATACGGAACGGGTACAACGAACATAAGTGTGGCATAGCTGATATGTTAGAATCTGCAATTCATCGGCTGTGAAGCGGTTATCATCCCAAAGGACATAATAATGGGAAGGACGGCTTGTACCCTGCAGCAGAGAAAAAGATATAACGAATAAGAAGGCACTTGTGCCAAGGGGTATGGTAAAAGTTTGGAGCAAATTATCAGAAAGGTGCCTAACCGTATTGTTCCATACCTGTATCCCCGCGTGACTGCACAGGTAGAAGTCAAATTCAAATGGGTGAGTAATGTTTGTATCCACAGTTGTTCCTGCAGGAATATTGCCACTTTTTCCAATCTTTCAAATAAATAAAAGTAAATAAGAGATAAATAAATGCAGGTCTTTTCAGACCTAAGTAGAAATCTATGGTCATAGCACAACCATAAAAATACAGGACAAAATCTCAAAAAAATCTTCTACAAATTCTATATAGGTCCCACATTTCTTATATTTGCTTGATGATAGCAGAAAAAAAGATACTAAAATTTTGAGAAATGTACAAATACTTTAGATACCAAGTAAATTCAGCTAATTAGCCATGTTATCTGGCACTGTTTAAGTACCATCTCATTAAATAATTCTTGATTTAAGGCAAAACACTGGAAACTGGTTGCGAAGAAAAAGATGGTGCTTATACACACTAATAGCAGAGGAGAGGACAAGCCTGTTCATTAGCAAAATTGCACTTTACAAAAGATGGTTTTATAAAGACTTCCAACAATGTTTACCATTTCACATTTTCATGTTGAAAAACATTGGAGTGAGGGGAATCTGCAGTGGTTAGTCTGGACAGACTATTTTTTCATTATTTCCTGAACTTTCATTCACTTTCAAATTTCGTTATTTCTTGAAAAAAAATCAACACTAAAAATCAGCTGAGCTTTATTTTGGTCCAGTGGTATCATAAATGCCTTGTATCTTTATTAATAAGAAGATAATGGAGCAGATGCTTTCATGGCTAGATGCCTTTTCTGATGCCAACCTCTTTCAGAAGTCTCTCATGCCACACAACAAGGATGCTCCAACAAGGACCTCTCTAAACCTCCACACTCAATCTACCTCCATACTGGTGCAATTCTATACCCAAACATTCTCTGCCTTTTTTTCCCTATGCCCAAACTATTTTGGTACATTTCCTCTAGAGGTCAGAAAGGTGGTGGAAAAAGATTTGAAGGAGCAACCAAATAACCTAGTTAAACTCAGAAAATGGCTGTTAAATGCTCCAATATCTTGTGAGATAATTGTGACATAGACTGAAATGGCATTTTCAAACTTTAAATTTCTACTAATGGTATGTTATTTGTATACAGACATCGATGTTCATTCCTCCACTGGTTATTTGTGACACTTGCATCTTATGAGACATCTATGAGAAGCACAGTCTCTGAAAGCTCCAGGACTTGTGTTATAGGCATGGTATTATTACTTTCTCTATTATTCACAGCTCCAATCTTTCCTAAAATCAATGAGCTTCTCTGTTATGCGCTACTAACCATTCACTCTTTACATCATTAGTTCATACAAGTAAGCCAGTTTCTGCCTTGTACTTTGTAGTTTCTCAGTTTCTTTCGGCATAGAGCTTTTTAGCACCATTAAATATTGCTCTTCAAACACAAGCTATTGGTTTAGTTTCATCTCTTCCAGATATTTTATTTTACTTCTTGTCACAGATATACTATGAAGATTTCCTTTGACTCTGGTTTGCTCATACTTCTAATATACCTATATGCATATGTTTTGTACTCCTCTTTTTTTGTTAGTAAACCGAGTGTTAAAGAATCATTTTTCCCTATTATCGTGCACTTTTATTGTATTAGATATCTTTACCAGGGCTACCATCTTTCCTTTGGAAAGTTTTTTATATATATATATATAAGTGCTAGGAACCAGAGGAGCCAGACAGAAATCCCCCAAACTGGTTAACTCCCTGTACTGGCCAACTCCAAGTCATCCATCTGTACTTGGCAACAGCACACATTAATAAAGTCTCTTTGAACAATTTATGTACTTAGTGGCTGAGGTAATTCGAGACTTACAAGGCAATGGTCTAAAAGTTATTACTATCAAGCCTATTATTTTGAATTTACACCTTTTTTCATATACCTTGCAGGGCCTTGTGGAGCAGATGATTTAAATTTATGGAAGTCTGTCTTATATGTTCTGGATTCATTTCTTTTTGATATGGGATAAGGTTACTCTTTTTAATAATTTTATTATTAAAAATTGGCTATTGTTCTTGGATTACTTGTAATTTTCCTTAGTTTGACCCTTTTGTCAAAAGCAATCACACAAGAAAGTGCCAACAGCCAAAAACAGTGACTGATTACATGGTGTTAAACTTGAAAAACAAGAACAAGGGATCTTGTCCATTCAAAATTACTGCCTGAAATACTTTCCTTTCAAACAAGAACATTTTAATGTAATCATATTTCTGTCAAAGAAACATACTGCTGCCACTCTCAGCAAATCTAAAGTTGAAGCAGTTGCCTTCAGGTAATGGACCAACAGACCCAAGTCATTACAAAGCATACTGTCAAGCTTAAAAACACAAAACACACCACCACAAGTCTAACCAATAGCACTTAAAATTTACCCGCTCATTCTTGTCAGCACAAAACAGTCGCGTATGATGCCGCTTCTGCACCACAATATATGTGATGCCAGGCTGGTAGTCCTTTTCCAACTTGATACAAGCATCTCTGATGGCAAGAAGCTCATAATGGAGAATCTAGAACAGGAAGGGATTATTATTTTACCACTTTTACTGGCAGTAACATACCCCCAAACCAACCCCCCACCCCTTTTCAAAATTTTTTAATCCCAACCTAAAAAAGTTGTATTAAATCAGATTTGCAGTGTTAGGCAACCTAAGATTTTTTAATCTAGTTATCTGGTAGTAAGTATTTATTTGCATGTGGAAACATAATGAATTCATTGGTATAATAAAAGTAACAAGAATATTCTGTGTCTTTAAAACAAGTATTTAGTTGGGTGGCCCAAGAAAGGTAACACTGAAGCAATATGTGCTGGTACACCACTGTATACTTTTTTTCCCCAATTAGACTTGATGTAAAGTCTTCCAGGTTTCTTTTTGACTTTGACTGCTTTTTATTTACTCTATTGTTCATGTGATCCCATACAGTTCAATTGTCAAGGTCAGTCAATGAGATGACCATGCTAAATCCATCTGGGGACTTTTGTTCCATGTAGGTCTTGTGTGTTAGGAGTCATTATTGTCTTAAAAGACTATGCATTTGCCAATATGTAATCTTCCCCAAAGGTATAGTATAGTGGATCCAAATGTTTTTAACCCTCAGCATTCATCATTCTATCAATGCTGACCAGATTCCCTACAACACTGGCTAAAATCCACTCTTAGACCAAGTCAGAGCCACCACTGTGCTTCACAGATGGGTACAAACATGCAGCAATAAGCGTCATTGCAACTCTTCCTTTGCCACACTAGCTTCAAGTGTCAAATCTGAGCTCATCACTAAATAAGAGACTTTCTGCTTACTGTTGTTAGTTCATGCTTTATGGTATTTTGCTTACTGCAATCTCTTGTCATTTTTACAGAAATAAAATAAGCCTTCTCTGTTGCAACACAAGCTACAATAACATTTCTTCTTAATCCTCTTAAGAAAGAGACTTTGAAGTCCTCAAATTCAGACAGCTTTCTAGGTCTTCCACCGTGTTTTCGATTTTCCTGATTTTATCAAATGTTATTGAAGTAACTGGACAAGTTGAACACCACATCGTCAAAGTTTGGCTGTGTGCTTTTACATGCCGATTATATGATTATAATTTTGTGTCAAAGTGTTTTAGCTTCCTCATCTTGGCACTCCTTTGTTTGTAGTTACTATCCAACTTACCCACTCATTTGTTATTATTTGTTGTAATTGCACCTCTGGTACAGCTAACCACTATCTCAATCACTTGAATCAGGTATGCCATTGGTGGAGTTTAACAAATATCTGGAATGGCTGGGATGCCTCAAGGAAAATGTTTGGAAACCAATCCTGTTATTCTAGCCATCTCACAAGATAGCTATTTTTTGAAGGCACAAATTCTACTTATTTTAATTGTACAAACCTTAATTTGTGCTTGTTCTAATGTAATGTTTTTTCCAAAAGCAAATAACTTAAAATGCCCAGATAACTAGCATTACAAATACATTTTCTTGGGTGACTTAAGACTTTTGCGCAGTACTGTATGCACCTACAGTTATCCAAAACTAGAGGAAAGACTGGGAGAAGGTGCACACATGTACAAAGTGTGTAGTGACGATTGTAGCTTTATATGAAATGGCATGATTATATAAAAAATGCATTTTGCATAACAATTGGTCTTATAATACTGCAATATGTGCAACAAACCATTTTCAGATTACACTTTAAACATTTTACATAGTGTACAACAGCTCTTAAAAAAAAAAAAAAAAACCCTCTGGGAATTGAAAATGTAATCTGACCCAAGCACTATCAAGTACTAGATGTTAATTATATGTATGTTTTTCAGTTCCTTAAAGAATGTGGCTATTTTTTTTCCTTAAAATAATACAACTTAAAAAGTATAGATACGTGTAAGTATTAGGTGCCTTACCTGTGGAAGCTGTCCTTCTGGGACCCCATCACGATAGAAAATAATTCGAGTGGGCTTGAAGCGAGTGGACTTATAGAACTGGATCAGCAACTCACGTACCATATAGGAAAGATCCTCAATGATTTCCTGTCTTGGACGCTGCACACGAACTGTGGCACAGTACCGGCTTGGATGTGCATCCATGCTCCCCACCACCTGAACAAACATAGGTACAGTACATAGATCATACCCAGGATCATTCCTTCCTCTTCTCTTCTAAGATGTTTCCTAATTTCTACAGAATGTCTCAGTAGTGGAACAGATTGTTAAAACAAAAACAAATATTGCTTTTAAAAGTTATTTTTTTTCTAAAATCGACTTTGCCTTCTATTAAACAATTCCATCTAACACTATAGATGGCTAGTCACAGCTATTTAACATTTCATGCAGTGGTTCAGGAACAAGGTGGTGAAGATGAGACATGGAGCAGTGCTGGTTAAATTTAGGCCTTCAATAAGCCGAGTCACAGTAGGGGAAACAGTTCAAGTGGTTCCTTTTCATCAATTACATTTCATTGGTTTACAGATTCTACTTGTTAAATTTACCAGCATTACTCAAAGTGCAGACCACAGATGCAAATTCTTCTTTGAGGCGTGTATTTCTTCTGATTCATCTCTAGAATCAAAGTGAACATAAACACCCCCAACCATTCCCTCCCTGGCTACCCTGAGAGAAGGGGGGCAACCCAGGGGAACAATAGTGCTGCGATTTGAGACAATCCAAGCTTCTGTCTCCAGGAAGCAGCTTGTGGGTGAGTCAGACTAGGCACTGTTGCTAGGCAATGATTTATAAAAAAAAAAAAAAGTATGACAGTGAGTATTTGTTGGCAGTGTGGGGAGGTGAATCAGAGCACACCCGGCTGTAGTGTAGGATACAGATGGGTGACAAAAGCTCTTAGAGTGTGAGCGCCCTTACACATATCCTGCCAGAAGAGGATTAGAGAATGGTAGAATTCTAAAATTTGGCACAAACCGAATGTTTTTTTTTTTTTTTTTTTTTTGTATTTCCTAGTAACACTACTGTTGACTTGAAATACACTTAAACTGTAACTCCTGCTCCCTTAAAAAAATCTTCTAAACTTTACAGAGGTTTACTAAAACAAAAAAACTGAACTGTGTTCTTTGGCCACATATACTTTCATTACTTCAAGAAAGGAACTATTTTCTAAATTGTTTTATTTTTTTTAAACAAATTTCTATGTCCATATAATACTTGGAGAGGTTGTCTTAAATTTAGGCATTAAAACAACATTTACACATACTAATGGTTATTTCTTTTACTTCCACATTTTAAGCAAGTAGCTGGTAACATATTACCTGTTAAGGCGCCCTTTAATTCATTTCAGTAATTAAACTGACTCAAGTGTCTCTTTAACAACTAACACTATCGTTAATTTTAATAGCATAAGACCTGGGAATAATAACCCATCAGTCATCAATGATTCTATGTCTCCAAAACGTCTTCACCCCAGTCAACTCACCAGCGTGATTACATTTTTAAAATGTCCATCAGCTGTTCAAATTTAATTCAATGCATTTTACATACTTTACAATGCAAATATTGGTAAAACAAAGAGAATGAGGAAAAAGGCAAGTAGTATGTTGATATTTACACAACCATACCCATACACTCTGTGGCCACTTAATCAGATCCACCTACTTACAAACAGTCAATGATGCAGAGCTGTAGCTCAATATTTACAGTACACAGTCAAGAGTTGAAGTTGTTCCACCAAATATCAGAATTAGCAAAATAACTGATGTAAGAAACTCCGCCTGTGATATGACTGTAGGCAGTAGATGTGCATACAGCATCTCAGTAGTATTACTCACCTCTGAATTTTTATGTTGTACAATCAAGAGCTTACAGAGAATGTTGTGACAAACAAAACATCCAATGAGCAGCAGTTCAGGGGGTTGAAGAGGCCTTATTAATGAGAGATGTCAGAGGAGAAAGAACAAACTGAATCAAGCCAATGGAAAGGTCACAACTCTGAAAACCATAGCTTATGGTTTTATGACAGTATTGTGCAGAAGGGCATCTTTGAATGTAAAGGACCTCGAAACTGATGGGCTACAGTAGCAGGAGGCCATGCCAGGTTACACTGTGGTCAGCTAAGAAGTGGAAGATGAGGCCATAGCTGACACATCATTACCATAAGTGGTTGATTAATGATTAAAATAATGTAATCAGCCATTCCCAATTTCTGCTGCAACATACAGCAAGCAATACTAAGACTTTGGAATAATGAGCATACTCATATGGGTCCATCCAGCCTTGTGTAAAAAGCACAGGCTGGGGGTGGTAAAGTGAATCGTTTTAGAGTTTTTTTTCCTCCCCACACACAGGGACCATGAACCAAATCACAGATCATATCAAGTTGCTTCCCCAACCAAGACAATAAGTTCAGTTTACTCCAGTGGTCTGCTCAGTTTCCAAATCTTAGTCAAAATCGATAAGCATTGGGATGTTGTGAAACAGAAGGTGTTGTACAGCATGAAGATTTAATAAAAAATAACAAAGCCTGGATCAAATATTTCCAGAAGCTTGTTGAATCTATACCTCAAGTAGTGTGGGTAGGTTTGTTGGCAACTGAGGGTCACAGGACTGGATGATAATAATAATAATAATAATAATTCATTACATTTATATAGCGCTTTTCTCAGTACTCAAAGTGCTATCCACCCAGGGAGGAACCGGGAAGCGAACCCACAATCTTCCACAGTCTCCTTACTGCAAAGCAGCAGCACTACCACTGAGCCACCTGTGAGGACAGGTGTACTTAATAAAGTTGCCACTTAGTGCACCCACATACATATTTTAAGTGTGTATAAAAGTAAAATGCATATGTATACACAAATGCAAACAAAAATATCAAACTTTGGATGCACAAAAGGTACAAACATGTCTTGATGTAAAACATAAAATCAAGAGAAATATTTTAGAACCTTTTCCACTAAAAAAAGGCATTGTTTATTACAAGAGGAATAAAGATATGAAAGATTTTTACGAAGCACAAGAAGTATTTATAGTTCAAGAACATCCTCACTTGAAATTTAACAGCAAGAATGAACCTTACCCTTTGATTCATGTAGAAAACTTGCTTCAACAGTGACCTATCTGCCTAGCACACATACAATTTGAAATATTATCCCATTCTTTGCTAAAGATTTCAGTCAGTGAAACTACAAGGAGCTATCCAGTGCAGTCTTCTTGAGGGGAGCCCAGATTTAATAGACCTCTGGGATCTAGCTGAATCATTCCAGGACATTAGTTTGTATATAATAATTCCATTTCTTGGTTGGACTGGCTCTGCTCTTGCTTTTAAAAGGTCTAACTCTTGCTTAATTCAAGTTTTCAGCCTGAGGTCAGTCAGTTTGGTCATGTCATTTGGAGCTATTCATTTTCTCCATCTGTCTTGAGCAGGTCCTCTACCCTGCTTAACACAAGCACAGCTACCCACCCCATGTCTAACCAAAGACACTGGTCACTGAATGAGGGGTTGTGTTGGCTTTCTTTTTTAGAATTGGGGATAATTAACTTCAACCATTCACTTGTGACTTTGGGAGAATGAATACGTTATCTTGCAAAAAATGTTTTTTTTGACAGAAATGTTTTCTGTGTTGCCACCTTACCCCCAATGCAGAAATTTTATGAAATATGTGAAAGTGTTGATAAGCAGGCAGTGGTCACTTACTACCATATATTCCTTCAGCTCCTTTATGGCTTCTGTTGATCTCTTGGTAGCCCTCCACAATTTGTTTTGTCATTGTCTGCTCATTAGTTTTGGAGGGATGTCCTGATATTTGCAGTCTCCTGGTGGTCTCTGTTCCCTGTTCTCTGTTCACTGTGGTCTTCACAGTGTTCCATGACCTATGCAATGCTTTATACAAATTCCTTTCTTGATACAGAAAATTATATTTAGCGCTAATAAGAATCCCAATCAATTGAAGGGAAATGACAGCAAATGACACGATTTAGACTGCAACTGGTTAAATCTGAATAGAGTTACAACACCAATTAAAAAGGAGTATGCAAACATATGCAACCAAGGCATTCACTATTTTATCTATCTATTTTGGATGGAGTAGCAGAAAGATAAGTGCTAACCTGCAGGTTAATAATAATTACTCTGACCCACTATCTGATACCCGGGTCAATCTGTGAGGCACCTTCAGGCCAAGGTTAACTCTGCCATGTTGGTCCATCTGAGCACTATCCAAGGTCTTGTTTACTAGCTGCCATTAGATGCTACAACATAAACTCTGGCTAGGCTAGGTTTTATTCTGTCACTTAATATATTAAATTTTAATTTGATTATTTTACTGTTTCATCTTGAGTTTATTCTGTGTAGTTTTTTTGTATCAGCTACTAATATTGTAGTCTCCCCTTTTGAACTAATTTTTATTTGTTCAGCTTTAATTACTGTTCTGTACTTTGCACTAAACAAGTTTTTTAACCATTTGGGTTGTGCAAGGTATGATGATGGTGTTTTGAAGTTTAAAGGGAAAAAGTGTCATGACATTTAGCACGATGGTAAATTGTACAAATAATGTGTCCCAATGTACTTTGCACGTTCATGCCTTTATTAATTTCTTTATACATCTTAGATTAAGAAGTTGTGAGCTGACCTTCCAGTCTTGATGAGAACAGGCGATTCTGCCCAATATAACTCACCAATCTTTATCCACCTAATTTCTGCAAAATAACACCAAGTTGACTTTTGAAAGACTAATAACTTACTCTTTACTACATTACTTGGTAATTTATTCTATGTGTGAATGGTTCTCTGTGTGAAGAAAAACTGAAAATCAACCAGTGTTCTTATTGAAGAACTCAATATAGATCAGCAGGGATTCCCGGTATAAATTCCTTTTTTATTATGTTTATTGAATTTATTAAAGCAAGTAACATTCCATACAAATAAGTCAAACTTAACAAAACTAAATTCAATTCAACCCCCACCCAAGAGAAAGAGAGGAAGACCAACAGCCAGAGTAAAACTAAGGGTAGAAAAGAGAAAACAATCCCTTTCCCCCTAACACAAAAGCTTATTCTAAAAATGTTTATTAGATCCTGCCAAGTTTTAAAAATGTTTGGAACAGATCCTCTTAGTGAGAATTTGAACAATATCAGTTACCCATCGACTTAAATGAGGTGGACTAGGATTCTTCTAGTTGAGCAAGGTAAGTATACATGCTAATAGTGAAGTAAAGGCAATTAGTTTGTCTTTCTCCACTTTAAGCCCATCTGGGAGTACACCAAACTCAGCTGTTAATGGATTAGGAATGATTGTGACACCATGGCTGTCTGATAGGCATTTAATGATTTTGATCCAGAATGATGTTAATCTGGTACATGCCCAAAACATACAGCACAATGAAGCTGGAGCTCGTTTGCAACGTTGACAGGTTGGATCTTGCCCAGGAAACATTTTGCACAATTTTAAATGAGATAGATGTGCTCGATTAAAGATTTTAAGTTGAATAAATGTATGCTTTGTGCAAATGGAGCTAGAGTGAATTCTGCGCATGAGTGCCTTCCAATCCTTTTCTGAAATGTTGAGTAACAGGTCCTTGTCCCACTGGACTTTGGGATCGTTAAAAGAAAGGGACTTTAAAATGATTTTATATATTATAGAAATGCTGTCAGAGTCCTCAAGACTGATCAATATATCTTCTGGAATAGAAGTAGTTGGGAGGTGTAAATTCCCTATGCTTAAAAACTTGAATTGTGCCACGTAGTTCTCTCCATTTACTTAAATGGAACAGGATCAATTCCTCCAATTGTTCCTCATAGTTCAAACCTAGTTGCAATTCTTAGGACTTTTTCTAGTGCTATTATGTCTTTTTTTTTTTTCTGCTCTGGAGACTAAAACTCCACACAGAACTCCTGGTGAGAGTTTGCCAGTATGCTATATACCTTAAGCTTAATATCCTGACTTGAACACTACACATCATGCTATACATCCCATTAGCCTTCTCGATAACTTCTTCACATTAAGTGTCCACGTTGTGATAAAGGTGATAATATTCTCTTTTAAAATTGCCCATGACTGTGTTTTATATTAGTCACAATGCTGATATATACTGTAAATGGATTTACTCAAAACGAAGTCCAAAGCAACGATATGATTAAAAATGAACTTGAGTTACTATACATTAAATGATACAGCTCTGAGAGGATTATGGTTAAAATGACTGTCAAACAAAAAGTAAACATCTCTAAGCATTATAGTTCATCTGTATTTATACTGCAGTGTTAGCTAGAACACACATAGTTTTAGTGATACTCTGAATGGTGGCTGCTGATATTCCAACATCTGCCTACTTTATTTCTCACTGCGGTTTAGAGAAAATATTGACAAGTATGCAAAATACTCCTGTTTAAATGCAAATTACATATATGTGTTGTTTTAAAATCATAATTAGACTTCAAAGGCCTGAATATGCTATGGAAGGTCATTATTTCTGTATTGGTTTTCGACCAAAAAGTACATGTTTTCATTTCAGGCATAAAGCAGCTTTAAATTTTTGATCTGCATTTGTCTTCAACTGAAAACAGAAAAAAATAGTGTCCGTCTCTAATCTACTGAGGGTGTGAGAGTATTTAAGTTGGAGAGGTTGTTTTATTAACTCAAGCTAGGTAGCTGTGCTTAGCTCACTGTAACAAGCACAGTTTCACAAATACAAATTAGGAAGTTGCTTATTTAAACTGCATACTTACTCAAATCTTGCACTTATCCTTAACAACATATTAAATCACATTGAATTAATTCTTCTATACACATCACTCAAAAATGTTGATCTAGAAAATTAAAAGTTTAAAACCAAAAACATATGAAATTTACAAAATATAAATAAATGTTAACTAATTATGCAACCATTTAACAAACATTTATTTGGAATAAATGTTTTCCTGGAGCAGAGTTTGAGTCCTTTACTCCATCTTCTTATATTCATTTGATTATACTTTTAGTCTGTACTTTTTAACAGGGACTATGTGAAGAATGACTGTCTAACTTTAGATCCAAAAATGTAGGTTTATAGCAGGGAGAGTTTCAGTCATAATTTTGGCCTTGTGTCCCACTTAGAGCAGCAGCAAGGCTTCAGTTTTAACGTAATAACACTGAAAGTGTGCCAGGTTAGTTTATCTTTCCTAAAATGGAAAGGCAAAAATTAAAGGTAAGTCACCACAGGTTCAGTTATATACTGTACAACGTCTACAAATCCAAATAGCTTCAGGCTTAGTTCTTTGCTCATTTTTTCCATCCAATAGCCTTTATTTTTAATCCATGCGGTATATAACTATTTTGCATTATGCAAGACTTCCATGTGTTCCAGCTTCATTATGGATCAAAGCTGATAAAGAGTGATCAAACACTAATAAATGCTTGCATTAATCTGACTGCCTGTAGAAAAGCAGCAGTAGCATGAAAAATCTACCTAGGGTAGTAGATAAGCTTCAGTTGGAATCAAATCCACTCTATTATAAACACTGCACAGAACGGACAACTCAAAAAGCAGTGGACCTATTGCTCAGATTTAATTGATAATTACTAAACAGAATAAGAGCATTACAGAGGACATTAACACATACCGCAGTTATGGAAGGCTTCTTCCCATCACCTGCTGGGGGGTGTGTTACATCAGCTCCGAGAAAAATGACAGGTTGCTGGAATACTGCAGATCTGTAACAAGATTTAAATAAAAAAAAAATTAATAAATATATTCAGTACAGGCAAGACAACACAGCCAATATTTTCTATTTTAGCCACAGGTGAAGTTCTACTATATACTCACCGTTGGTGTGGGACCAGGATGTTGTTAATTCCACCCAGTTTGACATTGATTTTCAGGCAGAGGTTGGACAGGGTCTGTGGGGAAGTCTTTACCACATTCTTTACCTGCACACACTGAGTGGCCATCCCAAGTAGAGTGTCTCCAACCCGCTTGACCTCCGCTAATAAAGGAGGGAGACAGAATGGAGTAATAAGAAATAAAGACAGAAATGGGCAAGCTATGAATGTTCTATGGACCCACTCTTACCATACACAGGTGTCTTGCCAGGCAAGATGACTATGATGAGTTGCAGTCCCGAATAGGTGTTTTTCAGGTGACGGAACATGGGCTCCACACTATCAGCACCCTGTGCATACTTACAGAAGCAGGGTTGTCCCTGGATAGGCATGCCAGCATCCTTTGAAATCTTGCGAAGTTGGTCTGTAAAATTCCTAAGTGGTAGGTGACAGGCCAAACAAGATAGAAACAAGATGACAGTGATTAGCTGCAGTTTATCTTGAGGAAGAAGTCCCTTTAATAGCCCACAACAACTGTCCTTAACCAAACAGTATCAAAAACAAAAAATAAATAAAACCCTGACTTACTTGAGAACCTCTTCCCGACATTGTTTCTGTGGTGCAAAGCAGGCGATAGCCCATACCTTGATCTCAATACCATTGTAGAACTGCTTTCCTCTCATGTCCCAAACACCCTGATTCGGAGTGGCAATTGCCCTGTTCTGTGAGAAAAGTGGAAATTAAGGTATATGAACTTTGTGACAGAATAGACTCTGAAAAGATTAACTTTAGATACAATGAGGAGAACAGACTTGGGACGTCTCCAGGCTAAAATAGTCACTGCAGTATAGCAATAAGGGCTGTACCAACATCACATAAAAACCACACTCTTATGTAAACATGATAATAGGGGCAAGGATGGACATTTATTGATCACTAGTCATTTAGCCCGTTACAATAACGGGTGCTAGAACAGTAGTGCATAAACATTAGTAGGAACAGTCTATATTAAATGGCAAGGGACTTTGACCTCATTCTTTTTGTTGGTCGTATTTTTCTTTCTTTCAGCCTTTCTTTTGTTGATGTTTACTTGCTGAGCTGACCGTTCTTCGTGGGCTGCTGCTGTGTATTGTGTGTCTTTAATTTTCTGTGACAGTAATACTGTCTTGTACGGCTCTATTCAATAAGGGCGCGCACAAAAAGGCGAGCTTCAAAAGGGCGACCTCAATTGAGCGCGGCGAATAAAGGCATTCGTAGATAATTTAGTTCAAATGGCTCTGGAATATGTGAAGAGCAACAAAGGTGCGGATCTTTATTTACGCGTGCCTTTATTCGCTGCGCCCAATTGAGGTCGCCCTTTTGAGGCTCGCCTTTTTGTGTGCGCCCTTATTGAAGGATGCCTGTGCGCGCCCTTATCGAAGGATACTGTCTTGTACGTCTGCTGGCTTGTACGTCCGTAATGTACCTTTAATTTTCTCTGGTGGTAATACAGGTGTGCGCGTCGGTAATGTGCCTTTAATCTTCTCTGACAGTAATACTGGCTTGTATGTGACTGTAATATGCATTACTGTATTGTGTACCTTTAATTTCCTCTCACAGTAATACTGGTTTGTATTTCCGTAAAACGCCTCTAACTTTCTCTGACAGTAATATTGCGCATTGCACCGTGCCCCGCGCATGGTCACTTCATGGAGAAGACACCCACACACGGACACCTGGACGCACATAGGGATTTTATATATATAGATAATAAATAATTTCAGTTAATTCTATTTCTTCTCAATGTAAGTTCTGTCACAAAATGATTAACTGAATGATTCAGTAGAGGCAAAGGTCAAATATGCAAGATTGTGGTTTACCATTTAGCCTACTCAGGAATACTACTTGTTTTACAGAGGATGACAATACTGCTGGACAAAATTCTTTAGACTAAAACACAATTTAATCTTTGTCACATTTATTCTATTTGCCCTAATTTTATTAAAAAGTTAAAAATGTATATAACTGATGAAAACAACCCTCTTATTTATATATAAAAAACCACATGTTGTACATATACGAGTATTTTCTCCCACAGTGCAAATACACTGTTACGTTACATGCTGACAATAAATTTGCCCAGTATGAGAAAGCAAAGACCGTTTGAGTATTCTCAGCAGTGAACTTGCATCCACCCAAACTTTTTTGCTGCCAGTATTACAAAGACAGGGTCCAGCAATGGATAAGCTGCTTTAGACAATGTGTTACAGGGTCACTGTGTCTTGAATTAAGCACAAGTAGTTTCCTACATGTTGGCATTGCCACTGTGCCATACCTCTCCTAATAGAATAAAGTCCTGAATTTAGCCATGTTCAAAGCAAAAATATGGGGCTGTGTGAGCACTGTGTCAATATGCAAAATTTACAATTTTTATTGTCTTATTAGCCAGTAGCTTTTGGACAAGATTTTTGCATGTTGACAAAGTGTTTTGCTGCCATAAGCTACACATTTTACCAAATCATCTCTAAACTTGAATGTTGAAATAATTTATAGGTTATTTACTTTGAAAAATAAAGTCTTAAGTGGCCATACTGTAGTATTCCATCAAAACAGGGTCCACTTTCAATAAAAAGTACAAAAGGACTGCTCAGTTTGTAAAAATAAATAAATAAATAACAATTCAAACTAGGCTGCAATAAGTAGACAATGTACAGCATCCATAATTTTTAATAGGTTTCAAAATGAGACTCATTTAATTCTGCGTATTTGTTTAATCATTAATCACCTTAATGTTATTTGAAAATCATTTTCTTCTTCCAGCATTCACTGCCAAAACATTTTCTTGATATATTCTATATATGTGGTCTCTGCTGCAATTTACATCAAAATGTAAATTTTGGCCCATGTCCCCAACTATGGTATCATTGCAATTATTCAGATTACCCTCAAGAGGATCCTTAAAATAAAGAATTGTTAAGGGAGGTTGTGTGGGTTCCGTTTTTTTTACCAACAGATTTTTGGAAAAAAAAGGTTGTAATGCTGTACTGCCTACTGGAAAAACAAAAGAGGCAAAATGCATTTTGGACTACAGTAATCCCTCCTCCATCGCGGGGGTTGCGTTCCAGAGCCACCCGTGAAATAAGAAAATCCGCGAAGTAGAAACCATATGTTTATATGGTTATTTTTATATTCTCATGCTTAGGTCACAGATTTGCGCAGAAACACAGGAGGTTGTTGAGAGACAGGAACGTTATTCAAACACTGCAAACAAACATTTGTCTCTTTTTCAAAAGTTTAAACTGTGCTCAATGACAAGACAGAGATGACAGTTCAGTCTCACAATTAAAAGAATGCAAACATATCTTCCTCTTCAAAGGAGCAAAAAAATCAATAGGGCTGTTTGGCTTGTAAGTATGCGAAGCACCGCGGCACAAAGCTGTTGAAGGCGGCAGCTCACACCCCCTCCGTCAGGAGCAGACAAGAGAGTGAGAGTGTGAGAGAGACAGATAAAAAAATCAATACGTGCCCTTTGAGCTTTTAAGTATGCGAAGCACCGTGCAGCATAGTTAAAAGCTGCACACAGAAGGTAGCAACGTGAAGATAATCTTTCAGCATTTTCAGACGAGCGTCCGTATCGTCTAGGTGTGCGAACAGCCCCCCTGCTCACACCCCCTACGTCAGGATCACAGATAGTCAGCGCAAGAGAGAGAGAAAGAAAAGTAAGTTGGGTAGCTTCTCAGCCATCTGCCAATAGCGTCCCTTGTATGAAATCAACTGGGCAAACCAACTGAGGAAGCATGTACCAGAAATTAAAAGACCCATTATCCTCAGAAACCCGCGAAGCAGCGAAAAATTCGCGATATGTATTTAAATAAGCTTACATATAAAATCCGCGATGGAGTGAAGCCACGAAAGGCGAAGCGCGATATAGCGAGGGATTACTGTATAGTGATGTTAGCACTCTACAAGTTCTTACCCTTCCTCCATACTGAAGAATTGGTGCTGGAAGCACTCTACCCGTCACTTCTGCCATATCATCCTTCACTTTCACTCCAAACTCCTGAATGTAGGGATCTAGGTTATAGCTGGCATTCTTCATCTAAAGAAGCGGGAAAACACATTAGAATTAGTGACACAGTTCATTTGACAATGCTTGTTACAAAAAGGAATATGATGCACAACATCCATCCATCCATTTTCCAACCCGCTGAATCTGAACACAGGGTCACGGCGGTCTGCTGGAGCCAATCCCAGCCAACACAGGGCACAAGGCAGGAACTAATCCCGGGCAGGGTGCCAACCCACCGCAGGACACATACAAACACACCCACACACCAAGCACACACTAGGGCCAATTTAGAATCACCAATCCACCTAACTTGCATGTTTTTGGACTGTGGGAGGAAACCGGAGCGCCCAGAGGAAACCCACACAGACACGGGGATAACATGCAAACTCCACGCAGGGAGGACCCGGGAAGCGAACCCAGGTCTCCTAACTGCGAGGTAGCAGCGCTACCACTGCGCCACCGTGCCGCCCATGATGCACAACATACTGAATTAAATTTAAAAAACCTTCATCAACAACCCATATGTTATAAGGACTGTCTTACCAACATACTGTGTTATTTACTGTATGGCTACTAATCACAAAACCCCAACTCACCAGCCGGCTGATCTCTTCTTGCCGGTCAGGAGCTGAACGAGCTGTTGCCTTAATCATGGTTGATGTCTGATTATCAGTCAGTTTCTTGATACACCGCTGCCCGGCGACAATGTTACAGACCTGTAGGATACAACACAATCAGTCACTCACTCTAATGAAGTGTCACATTAACCTCAGTGGTGAATTTCTTACCTCCAGGGGCAGGTATGTGTGTTTCTGCTCCTGTCCCACCTGCAGACAGGGCAAATGAGGATATTTTAGCTGCAGATTGTACTTTTGTTTGAAGTATTGAGCTACTGTGCACTCAACTGTTTGCCCACTCTCCAGCTGTAGTGGAAATCTAGGAGGAGGATGTGGATGTTAGCTTTGTATAGATCCAATGATATATTAAAATATGATAGAACTCTGTACATTACATGGAGGAACATTGACATGCAAGAATTTAACAAATCAACTTTTAAAACTCCACCTCAATTTTTCACTAAAACTTAAAGTGTACAATGCATAAAAATTTATTTTTGTAAAAGTCTTGGACCTGCCTAATATTCTGCAGGTCCCTCTCATTTTGCAAAAAAAAAAAAAAAAAAAACCTCTGACCCATCGAGGCATGGACTTCACAAGACCTCTAAAGGTGTCCTGTGGTATCTGGCACCAAGACATTAACAGCAGATCCTTTAAGTCCTGTAAGCTACAAGGTGGGGCAATGGATCAGACTTGTTTTTCCAGCACATCCCACAACTACTTGATCAAATTGAGATCTGGCGAATTTGGAGACCAAGTAAACCCTTGAACTCTCTATCACATTCCTCAAACCATTCCTAAACAATTTTTGTAGTGTTGCACGGCTCATTATCCTGTTGTAAGAGGCTAATGCCATCAGGGAATACCATTGCCATGAAGGGGTGTATGTGGTCTACAACAGTGTATGCTTAGGTTAAGCAGCATCAATTTAAAAAGCTGGTTTCATTTTAACCTAATATTAGTTGGGAGAAATCACCATCATTAAAGTGAATTTTACCTAAATTTCTATACAGTTTTCAGGGCATTGCAGTGTTTTTTAAATAAATTTGTTTTGCCATTATTGTAAACATACAGACATAAACAGGGCAGAGCAAGAATAAGAGTACATCTGTTCTATCTTTAAACTTCTCCACACTTACGTCTGGTGACTGGCTGGACGTCTGGTCACATTGCACACACGATATTTCCGCTTCATCTGTCCACAGTGCGTCACCTCCACCTTCAGCCCTAGTAATATAAGGCAAGGAGAATCAAGAGTCACCAATTAAAATCTTAAAAGGGTTTAAGGGACATCACCAGTCAGCGCTATACTCCAATTCTTATAATATTCCTCTGCAATGAGGTGACATTAACATTCCCAGTTACTAATTAGATTGCCACAGGATCTCAGAACCTGAACCTAATGAGAAAAGTGTAGCTCTCTAAACAAAGGTTTGCTTCAATCCAATTCCAAGCAAGCTGTGACTACCAGTCTGTTTGAATAACATCCTGTCAATGTGTAGCAAAGATAATTAATGACATGTATATAGTGCTTTTCTAACTACTCAAGAGTTCTTTACATAGAAAGAAGGGAGCCATTTCAACCACCACTAATGTGCAGCATCCACCTGGATGATGAGACAGCTGCCATTTTTGCACCACTATGTTCACCACACATTAGCTATTAGGTGCTGAAGGGGTGAGAGAGAGAAAAACAATTAGAGACAGTTGATGGTTAAAGGGTAGATTAGACAAGGCCATGATGGTCAATTTTGCCAGGATATTGTAGGATACCCTTCTCTTTTCAAAAGATGCCAGAGGTTTTTATGACCATAGACAGTCAGGACCCTGGTTTTACATCGGTGCCAAAGGGCAATGCCATTTTTTATTAGCACAGTTTTTTCATCACTGTGTCCCAGTGCACCATTGCAATGGGATCCACCCACAGACCACAGGGTAAGTACCACCTGATGGCCTCCCCAATACATCTCCCAGAAACCCATGCTTTTCCTAGATGGTCTCCCATCCAAGTATTGGCTGGGCCCAAACATGTTTAGCTTTAGGTGGATTAGCTGTTCATAAGTGCAGGTGGTATGGGTTCAGTTTTCTGTGCACCTTTAATAACATGGTACTGTGAGTGTAGACAGGAGCTTAGGTCTATGAAATAAGGTGGAAAGGCTATCAGGTAGTTTCAATTAATCAGTCTTTTTAAATGATGCTATATAAAAAGTCCATCACAAGGCACTTAACATAGAAAGCTTTTAAATATATTTCAGCAAAGATCTAAAAATAAATAAAGTAAATAAAAATATATGTCAATGCTCATGAGGCATTAGGATACAAATACTCTGTTTGCAACTAAGCAACAAGTTAGCACAGTGATCAAAAATGTCAAATATCACACTCCAGACAGGCAATAAAGTAACTATATATTGATTGTACCTTTATAACAACATTGTGCTGTAATGAAGAGGCTGTATGATGCACATATATAAACAGATGGTAAAGTAACCAAACAGTCTTACTGTAGATTAACAATGAGACAACAATTCCAAACAGCACTCTCTTAATGATTCAATAATAAGGATACATAGAGACAAAGAAATTACTTATGCAACTCTGCAAAAAGGTTCCACGGTATTCAGATATCCTATGTGTAATTTTGTCAACAGGCAACAACATGACCAGATATTCATAAAAAAATCAGCTTTTTGCTTGATCATAAAAATGAAAAATCAATCCAGGATAACTCCTTGATGCCCTCTAGTGTTTATTCTGGCAAGGATATGCTTACATTTTAAAGCAGCAAGGATCTGTTAAATTCCATTTTAAAATGCACAAACAGTACAAAAATTTAGAAATAGTGATACAAGCATGCAATATACAAGTAACATGCAAACCTTTAATCTCCTTTGTAAAGCGTACTCTCTGGGAGTCTGTCAGGGACTTGGGCTGCTCATCAATGTTTCGGATATCCAGAACCTCACACATGAATTCAATCACTGGTTGGGCCTTATAAAATGCTGTGGCAGAGACTGTAAAACAAACAATGAACATGCTATTATTATACAAAGTCATAACATGAAGCTTTTGATTTCAAGATGAAATATTGACTGCATTTTCACAGTGTGGCCACCCTGAACCACAAACTGGTGGCAAATTTAGCAAATGCAATCAATGCAGTTTCAGATTTTCTGCAGTGCTCACATCTGTAAGTACCTGAAACTTCAAAAGTACTGACCAATTGTGAAGAAAAAAAAAAGTAAAGCAGAAATAAGAAAAAAAGCCTGAAACAAATTCTAACACGATGCTGAAACTACTGTATTCATAACTTCATTTCTCCTTCAGTCTCTTGAAGACATAATGTGCTGAAGCATTAACAAAGAAGAAGCTGTTTGCATAAACCTATAAATAGACACAAGACAAACACACACCCTGAACAAGAAAAAAGGAGACTATCACAGCTTTACAAATAGGGAGGTTACTATTTTTGTCTTTAAAATGTTATTTAATTCTCTAGAATATAAATGACAGTAGTTTACACACTTCATTAAAATGATACTACAGGGCCTTTGTGATGCACGTGCTCACCTTATTAAAACTGCGATGACTTTGTATATTCAACAAGACGACTAACAATTCATAGTTTATTTTACTATTTTGGCCTTTGATGGCTCATAACTTATAGATTTACAGTGGCATACCAGATGAAAGATTGAGTTTGTGTACCATTAAAAAGGTTATCTTTCAAATTAAAAAAAAAAAAGCACACTTAAAAGTAGGAGTACCAGTCTTAACTACACAGCATACTTGTTTTCCAGAACAAAACAACTTTACTGTTCTTAACTGAACAGCTGCACAGTTCCAGTTTTTGAATTGTTTTAACATACCTTTGCGTATGTTGAATTCTACAACTATGATCAAAAGACTTGGTTAATGATTTCATGGCATGTCATTGGCCAGGGCAATCTCTTGGCAAGGAGGACGTCGGTAAATGAAGTAAAGTTACAATTATTATATGATTATTTTAACTATCACAAATTCAACCCAATTGTTGACCTTCAAATTTAGGAATCGTTTGTTATATGTCAATGAAACATCACCTTAAGAAACTACATGCTTCATGTTTATTGTGAGGGTGACAGCTTTACTCCACAATATTAAAGCTGACAGCAATTTTAGAAGTACTGTGAAAATAATTTAAAAACAAAAATTTAAAAATCATACTAAATCTAAAATTTCCAAATACAGATCTGCATTTCTGTGGAATCTAATAAAAACAAATGAGATAGACAGTCATGGGTTACATGTTTCAACTTAGAGGACATACAGATTTAAACTACCAGTACATGAGACTGGTGGTTGTAATGACACTAGTTTGAATAAATGAAAACTACAAATACACTAGCCACTTTATTAAGTACACCATGCTTAGAAATGAATGGGAAGCCTTTTTTTTCCCCAGAACAGCCTGAATTCTTTGGGGCATAAATCCAACAACGTGCTGGAAACCAAGGCCTTATGGCTTCTGTTTTTTGCTTACTTGATAGCATCATCCAGCTTCTTAAAGATTTTCAGCCATATATTTATGCTGTTTATGTACATTCATTTTTTGTACATCACCGTCCTAAAGAGCTGTTATTTCTGTATTTATGGCCTTTCTGTTAGCATGAAGCAGTCTGGCAAATTTTACTAAGAACTTTCAAATGAACAAAACTATTAGTCATTGGATTATTTTTTTTGGTTTATATTACTATGCTCTGTAAACAGGAGGCTGTAGTGAGTGAAAAATACAAGGAGGGTTGCATTTCTAACATGCTAAAACCAGCATTCAGCCACTGTCATAGTTGCTTAGGTCACCAGTTTTATCCATTATAATCTTTGGTTGAAGATAATAAAACCACTTGACTATGTCTGCACTTTATATTATACTGTATATTAAATTGCAGCTATACATGACTAGCTGTATACAGGAGCATAATAAAAAGGCCACTAAGTGTGTAAAAGTTGTTTTTCACCAATTAATATTTTTATAGTCTACAAATCATTACCACACATCAATCAGAATACAAAACACTTCTCAATCCAGGCTTCAAGTGCTCTGTTCCTTAAAACAAGCTTTCAGCATTTAGTGTTTGTGATAGAGTTGGAGCACAGATTCTCTCTCAATGTGTGATATATGACTACTTCAGCAACTGAAATGTTAATACACAACAGAGTTAAGCGATTACCCTAGTGTACCTTTCCAGGACTACCTTAGAGCTGTAGCTAAAGTGAGAGAATTGGTTCAGAACTTTGAAGGAGCAGGATGATATGGATTCAGTCATTGCACAGTGAAGATTTACAAAGCAGACTGTGCAAACTTTTGTTTTAATAATCACAACTAATTATGGTGCTCTCTACAGAACATAGTGCCATTTGCATTAGGAATTCCAGCTAACCTTTACACTTCTGTATCGAATTTCCAAATTTCTGACTAAGCAGCAACAAATGATTGGTTTATCAAATAAATGTGATTCAGATGCATTATTAGTCTTTACGGTTAGTCGATCCAGGTATGAAGCATATACTGCTGCTTTGAAAAGTAAATAAAATGTTGTAGTTGTATTAGGGAAAGTGGATTATTTTATAGCAAGGATCCTTTTATTTTCCGTGAACAAGTGGCACCTCCACCTACACAATAATCAGTCTAAACCAGAAAGGGAGTCTTTACAAAGCCAGATATTGCAAATGTAAGTGATCAGCAATCAAGTAATCTTGTAGTGAATGTAGTAAAATGTGTAATTTACAAGTTTCTAGCATCTGAGGTTTATAATGCATATATCTTGTTTCAAGTCAACATGGAATTGCAGTTAACAAAATGTCTTAAAAGCAGCTTAGTTTGTTAAAGTTTAAGTGGTAAAGCATAGTATATACTGCAGTGGCATAGTAAATCCATGTAGAGGGAGCTGAAACCAGTAAACTAGAAGCTAAGTAAACTTGAAATTAAAGACATCCACATCCAATTGAGAAAATGGTTTCAGCGAATATCTGCAGCTACTCCAGCCCTCAAAGAATAGAATGTCCTATTCTTACTTCCGAGGTCTACAAATGTGTTTAAAACTCTCACAGCCTATTTTGACAGCTGTATAGCCAAACAGTGTATAGGACATCTAAGAAGGCACAGATCCAATAAAACATTCAAATAAATGAAAATTTTATACTCAGAATTTTAAAAATCTCTAATTCTGTAACAAAGGTGAAGTTTATCTCAGTGTACAAAAACAGTAGTTAGTACGAAAAAAGTTAGCCATCATTTGAGCCCAAGAGGCTTACAAGTACAGTAAGGAATCTAGGGGTGTTTGTTTAAAAAAAAAAATATATTATATATTATATATATATATATATATATATAAATATAAATGTAAATATAAATCAAGCCTAAAACTAACAAGATGAAAACACTTTGATGGGATCAGTACACATTTGGAGACGTAAGGATTTCCAGAAATATTTGGTGCTTCAGTACCCTTAATTTAGGGGACACCATAAAAAATGCTCACTGGGTATAAGTAGAACCTTATGCTCACAATATTTTGTAATTAATAACACCAGACACTTTGCTGATCCACTAAGTTTCTTCTTCTACACGGGCAAAAACATACTATGATTTACAAATTATTTCTTCAATACTCTTCAGAATGAAAATTATGAAGGTGGGGCCTAATAGCTCAATAAACCCTTTTTAAGATTAGGATAATTCAGGCATCAACGTTTAGACTTAACTGCAGAATGGCTTTCATGAGTTACATATAGCCAACACACCCAAACTGGGAATGATCTGATAAACCGAGCTATGAAATGAGGATGAAAAGCAGGTATCCAAATGAGAGCAAAACACTGCACCAACTGACCTCTACCTAGTATTTTTTCTGGCCAACATGCAATTGATTGATTGAAAGTAATCAACATTCAGAGAAGACTGGCCTTACAAATAGACAACAAAAAGTGTGCAGTTATTGTCTTTCAGAAGCTTGGCTAACCGTTGAAACATCACATGCTTCAATACAGTCTGCTGGCCTGTGTCTTTAGTATGAATTAGACTGTAGACAAACTAAATGACTACAGACCAGCAGCACTTGCTTGAATCACAAACTTAAGAAACTAGTGCTGGGACACATTAAACTGAGTATTTCAGACAGTAATGATCAACGGCAGCTTACATAATATGACCAGTCCATATCCCTTGCACTTCATTCCATCCATCCATCCATCCATACATCCATACATAGATAGATAGATAGATAATAACTGAATCCTGTTTATAGCGTACAACTCAGCATTGCAATTTTGTGTGATGATCACTAAACTAGATTTTGGGACTTCCTAACTTTCTGTCCTCAGTACATATGGACTGGCAGCATCATATTGTGCATGTTAACCCTTAACACGGGCACAGCACAGCTGACTCAGTGGTGCCAGGATAAAAATCTCCACTGTAAGGTCAGGAAAACTTAAAGATCATCATCAAATACTTGAGAGAGCAAAAAAACAGACCACATTTCCATCTATGTTAGGGTAGTTATACAGTTGAAAGGGACAGCAGTTTTAAATTTGATATAGAACTGAAGAGGGCACAACACAATTTGGTTACTGTCAAGAAAACTTACAAAAGCCTTTGCTTCCACAGACATTTGAGGAAAGCATGGATTTCCTCCACCTGTTCTTACTAACTTCTAAAGGGGCACAGTTGGGTCCATCATCACTGGCTGTACAACATCCTGGTAAGACACCTTAATTGGCTCAACTACATCAACTACATAAAGCACAACATGCCACTTCCTTAAGGCTGGTTTACACTTTATGCACCCGAGCTGGGAGAGAGGGCCACGAGGTTATAAAAAAAATGTGGGTGCCAGGAAAGTTAACAAAGGGCTGAATATGACTCAACAGGTCATCGAAATGTAAGCAATACATGAAAAAATATTTAAAATGCATCAGCTCATCATGTACGTCCCCCCCATGAGAACAGGACATTCACCCTTCTTTCACTGCTTTTGGTCACTAGGTCTGATGCTCCATCTTTTCTTCCTCTTAAAGTCATTAATAGCAGGCACAACTCTTCTTCCACCAGCAGAGTCTCATATCCTCTGCTGCGACATTATTAGCTATGAGACTGTGACCGACCAAACAAACAATGTCACTTACAGATAAGGAGACTTTCAATGCACCAGTTGTACATGCCTTAACAAGTATGTATATGCTTTGGTCACTTGCATTACAATCTGCACATAGGCTTCACCTGGCAAGTGTAAACCTGGATTTAGAAAGGCAAATAGAATTATTAAAGACCTCTGCCATCCAGCACAGCCAATTTTCTCAGTCCTCTGTTCTGGCCAACAGTAAATGACCATTTGCACTTGTACCATTTGATTTAGGCACAGTTTCTATTCAGAGGTTATAAGGTTACTGAATAATCAGATATAATAAATAATGTAATTGTTCTTGTATGTATGTTGTACTCTATGTATGCAATTTTTTATGTGAATGTACACACATTATTGGCACTATTCTGGGGAGATTTACAAGTTTTACTGTACTATATACACAGCAATACCTTTAAATTTATATGTGAACTTTGCATACCTTTTAGATAATGAAGGAAAACTGCAATACACTAAGAAACCCCACTCACAACATGCAAATTGTTGGAACTAACAAGCAACTGCTGAATCAATACGACACCCTATATCAAATTCCGTACATGCATTTGATCTTTTTATTGTTTTCTGATATGTCAAAAATTTACTCCTATAACACTGGGTACATTTGATACTACAGAGTATGTGAATTGACCTTTGTGCATGCTTAAAATGATCCAATTATTTATTCTGAAAACAAGCTTACCGTCAATATTGAGCATCATGTTCCACATTGCAGGCCTCACAGATTGGTGGAAGCCAAACCAAACCTCACGGCCTCCTCCTAGAGGATGGTAGTAACCCTCTGGTGGTGAGAAAAAGGAACGCCCAACTGGAGTATACCTGGATTAAAAAAAAAAAAAAAAAACACACTGTAAATCCTAATTCTTCTCTTGGTCTACGACATTTGTAAAATTTTAAGCAAAGCTATTCTTTTCGTGGTAAGAAAATCAAATCACCACGAGCAGTTATGCACTGTTGGTGATCTTAACATTTATTCACCGCTGGAAGACAGCTAAAAGAAAATCCATGCAGGATCACCAATGAAATGAAGCGGCAGAAATATGACATACAAATTCAATTAATAATATAAGGTTCAGTTGAACTTCTAATATAATTAACAATTGATTTTTTTCATACTGTATCCTTCATTAATCTTGCATGGACTGACACTTGAGAGACAGAGATACTGACTAACATATCAGCAAGTACAATGCTTTATTCAGACTATTATTAGAACTTTATTGGATATAATGTGGATTATCACATGGGTAAAATAAAAATGAGGAACAGGCTAGGGTGCCATCTATTCAGAGGTTTGCTTATCAAAGTGAATTGACCTCTGAAGCTTTCCAATATTGCACAATTTTTATTTTAAGGTGGGAACTTGGTTTGTCAATAAATAGCCTTAAAAAGCCTGCAGCTTTGGTGCTATGATGCATCTAGCTACTACTTAACATCTTGATCCTGAAATAGTGCTCTTTTCCTACATTCTGCTTAACACTTTCTTGGCCAATACACTCTAAAATGTTTATTAAAATATTGCAGCAATAGTCAGTCATGTTTCCCATAGCATCCTACCTCATAGATGCCAGGTGCCGCATCGCAACATCCAAAGCCTGGACAGAATCCAGAGGAACCTGAATTCGGCCACTGACTAGTGCATCGTGCAGCATGCGCCAGCTTACAATAGCCATCCATTTGATAGAAACCTTAAATATTCGATCTTTACCTTCACCTGGGATTGTTACCTCAAAGTCAACCTGTGAAAACAAAGATTATTCAGCACAGCCCAAATTCCATCTTGAAAAAAAGGCTCCACAAAGCTAGAAGTACGTAGATATAGAAAGCTAATTCAATTAGATGCGTAGTTTTCAGAGAATGATAGATAGGAAGATCAGAGGATATAGATTACATGATTATTTGACTGGTAACGAGTTGTTCTCCAATGAGGACAAATTTTGATTAGTAGTTATAATTTTTGTTTTAAGAGAAAAAGACATTATACATTATTGATAAACCTAGATTAAAAAAAAAAATACAAAGTGTTAGTCTGTCTTGAACAAAAAATTGTACTCCACTGGATTTGGTCTCTACCAACACAGTAGTGATGTACCAATATTTAGTTTTTGCCGCCATTATACATAAAAATACAAGAGTATGGTAAATTTAACACATGGTCATATGTTATACCTAACCACCACCACCACCATACTAACTAACACACACACACACACACACACACACACACACACAAAATGACAAAAAACACAAAATCTATGCAAAATTAAGATTTCATTTTTATCCTGATATGCGACTTTCCAGTAATTTAAGATCTTATTGATATCGACACATAGTAGGCAATGGCCAGAAAATAGTAGTTCACATTATGTTTAATAACCTTCCAATAAGTTTGTTTTCTTTCTATCATTCCATAAATAGATGGCAATAGACGACGACGACAACAACAATGTCCTGTATTTCTGCATACCTGCCCGCAGAGAGGGACCACCATTTAAAGCAACAGATACTTAAATGCATGCTGAATAGTGCACGGCAATACATAAATCTATGCACATGAAAACACACATGCATATGTGTACAAAATACAAACTACATCTCTGTGTTAGCAATCATGCATAGGAGTGAATAATTCAGTTGTATGGCTCCTGCATTCTAGAACTGTCTTCCTATGTCTGTTAATCATACTCAATCTGTTTTAACATTTAAATCCACACCAAGACCCACCTGTACTCTCTGGCTTTTTAACTGCTGCCATATTACCTATGAACTTCCACAATCCTGCTATTCAACACAATTGCACCAACTCCACTCCAAAACTTGGTCCACTTACAGTGAAAGCACTACTCACGTTTTCCAACTATATCATATTCTATTTAGGAGTTTAATTCTTCAGCTGTGCTTAATCTGTATATTTCCCTAATGCTATTTTATCACTATAGCAGTGTACCTTGTTGCATAATTTTTACTCAGCAGGTCTCATATCTGACAGCTTAATACAAATCTGCCAAATATACATCCTCGTCCCACTTGGCATCTGCTAGTAGTAAATTTCCTTCACTTCTGCATGAAAGTTTTTTTTGTTGTATTGTTCATTTATTTAAAAGGTGTACTGTACAATTCTTTGCGATACAAAATGCCTGTTAATGATGCAATTATAAGACTGACTGAAAAATTAAAACAATATTAAAACGTTTAGCCATACCAATTTTAACCTATACATTCAATTTTTGCTTAAAGTGTGAATATTAGTATTTGTTAGTTAATATTTTTTGTGATTTTTTTTTTTTTTTAATTAGTGAAAATTAAGTGAGGGAGTGAAGTGGTCAGTGTTGCCTCCTCGCAAATCAAGTCTCTTAGGTTTAAATCCTGCATCTAGTCAACAACTCTCTAACAGTCTATTGCTACCTTTCCTGCCAGTTCCTAAAGGCATTGCAAGATTAGTGAGAGAGTCCAAGCAGGCTCTATACAGTGGTGTAAAAAACTATTTGCCCCCTTCCTGATTTCTTATTCTTTTGCATGTTTGTCACACGAAATGTTTCTGATCATCAAACACATTTAACCATTAGTCAAATATAACACAAGTAAACATTAAATGCAGTTTTTAAATGATGGTTTTTATTATTTAGGGAGAAAAAAAATCCAAACCTACATGGCCCTGTGTGAAAAAGTAATTGCCCCCTTGTTAAAAAATAACCTAACTGTGGTGTATCACACCTGAGTTCAATTTCCGTAGCCACCCCCAGGCCTGATTACTGCCACACCTGTTTCAATCAAGAAATCGCTTAAATAGGAGCTGCCTGACACAGAGAAGTAGACCAAAAGCACCTCAAAAGCTAGACATCATGCCAAGATCCAAAGAAATTCAGGAACAAATGAGAACAGAAGTAATTGAGATCTATCAGTCTGGTAAAGGTTATAAAGCCATTTCTAAAGCTTTGGGACTCCAGCGAACCACAGTGAGAGCCATTATCCACAAATGGCAAAAACATGGAACAGTAGTGAACCTTCCCAGGAGTGGCCGGCCGACCAAAATTAACCCAAGAGCACAGAGACGACTCATCCGAGAGGTCACAAAAGACCCCAGGACAACGTCTAAAGAACTGCAGGCCTCACTTGCCTCAATTAAGGTCAGTGTTCACGACTCCACCATAAGAAAGAGACTGGGCAAAAACAGCCTGCATGGCAGATGTCCAAGACGCAAACCACTGTTAAGCAAAAAGAACATTAGGGCTCGTCTCAATTTTGCTAAGAAACATCTCAATGATTGCCAAGACTTTTGGGAAAATACCTTGTGGACTGATGAGACAAAAGTTGAACTTTTTGGAAGGCAAATGTCCCGTTACATCTGGCGTAAAAGGAACACAGCATTTCAGAAAAAGAACATCATACCAACAGTAAAATATGGTGGTGGTAGCGTGATGGTCTGGGGTTGTTTTGCTGCTTCAGGACCTGGAAGGCTTGCTGTGATAGATGGAACCATGAATTCTACTGTCTACCAAAAAATCCTGAAGGAGAATGTCCGGCCATCTGTTCGTCAACTCAAGCTGAAGCGATCTTGGGTGCTGCAACAGGACAATGACCCAAAACACACCAGCAAATCCACCTCTGAATGGCTGAAGAAAAACAAAATGAAGACTTTGGAGTGGCCTAGTCAAAGTCCTGACCTTAATCCAATTGAGATGCTATGGCATGACCTTAAAATGCGGTTCATGCTAGAAAACCCTCAAATAAAGCTGAATTACAACAATTTTGCAAAGATGAGTGGGCCAAAATTCCTCCAGAGCACTGTAAAAGACTCATTGCAAGTTATCGCAAACGCTTGATTGCAGTTATTGCTGCTAAGGGTGGCACAACCAGTTATTAGGTTCAGGGGGCAATTACTTTTTCACACAGGGCCATGTAGGTTTGGATTTTTTTTTCTCCCTAAATAATAAAAACCACCATTTACAAACTGCATTTTGTGTTTACTTGTGTTATATTTGACTAATGGCTAAATGTGTTTGATGATCAGAAACATTTTGTGTGACAAACATGCAAAAGAATAAGAAATCAGGAAGGGGGCAAATAGTTTTTCACACCACTGTATATATGTGGGGTTTTCACAAGTGTACCTTTCCAAGGGTAACACCACATCCTGGTTTGGTTTCAGGTGTATTTATTGGCATGTTTTTCTGCTTAAAATCAGTCTTTTATATTAATGCAAACAACCCACAAATTCTATAGTATAATACTTAAAAATGAGAGCAAAAAGGAAAAACACATCTCCTTTAGGCAGTTAAAAAATGACATACTGCACTAAAAAAATTAAATACTGCACTAATTCAGCTTAGTGCTTGCAAATGTGAGGTAACTGGTTGGAAAAACATGTCTTTACCACAGACTGTGATAAACAAAGCAACACAGAACCCATAAAACCCCACAGTATTTCTCTGTGATCCTTGCTTTTCTTTTGTGGACAGAGACTTAGTGTCATGTCCCTTAACCACTAACATGGTACCCAAAGTAAAACTCACAGTAACCAAATCCATAAAGAGCCAAAAGGTATTTGTCATAAACACTACCCAAAAAACACAAAAGCACCACAAACAAAAACTAGGATCCAACCTGTACAACACTCATACTTATTACTGTAGCTTATCCGGAGTAAAATATACATATTAAAAAAAAAATAATAAAAAAAAACAAAAAAAAAACACACACCACACCCCTCAGGCAGTGGACAAACAAACACCTGCCCCTCAGTGGGACCAATGACCGGGTATGCCAGAATCATACTGATGACAATTAAAAGCATGCCCCTCTATTTGACACACCTACCCATTTATAGGGCCTTTAGAAGAATTTCCCAAAAACCAGGGATAAACAAAAACACAGTCCCAGTAGGTCACAATGGCTGGAGGGTTCCAGGACAGTCAAAATGAAAATGTACAGTTACTTTGAGCACAGAATGTAATTTCCAATAGAGTTCTACTAGTGCTTTTAACATTGTTTATTCCTGGTAATACAATGCCAATCCATGAAAGGGCTATGGCTACATATACATCCACACTCATTCGAAACGGGCCAATTTTAAATTACCAGTAAACCTAACTTGTACCTCTTTGGCATGTAAGAGGAAATGGGACCATTCATAAAGTCCCATAAAACAAACATGCAGAGACAGGGAATATGTGCATCATCCACATAATTGATTGATTGATTGATTGATTATAGATAGATAGATAGATAGATAGATAGATAGATAGATAGATAGATAGATAGATAGATAGATAGATAGATAGATAGATAGATAGATAGATAGATAGATAGATAGATAGATAGATAGATAGATAGATAGATAGATAGATAGATAGATAGGCCTGGTGTGAAACACAGGCTATGAGGCACATGTAATACAGTTAGAAAGAAAGAAAAAAAAAAGTCAATATTCAGATACTTGTTTTAAATTAAGTGCTTAAAGCTCATAATAATAATAAGTTAAGGGACAACAAGGAAATCCTCTCTATTTGAGACCAGAGAAAAAAAAAATCTATAAAATTACATCTTATACTCTTAGGTTTGATAAAATTCATTTGTTTCAATTTTTGCACCTGTAAAGCAACAGAGGCCCTATACTAAAGTAAAAGATTGCACAATTTGTGAATTTCCCCTTGGGATTAATAAAGTATCTATCTATCTAAACCATGATCTTGTGCAGAACTATGTGAGACACACAGCACATTCAGCAACAGAACTCTGTTTCAACCAGACATAAATTAAGATGACATCTTGCCTGAAGAAGGGGCCCGAGTTGCCTCGAAAGCTTGCATATTGTAATCTTTTTAGTTAGCCAATAAAAGGTGTCATTTTGCTTGGCTTTTCTTGACATACAATCATATAGTTGCATTTAGTACATATGGATGCAATAGAAAATTAGCATTAAAGAACACCCTTTTCAGCTTACAAAAATTACATCTTGTGCACCAAAATAAATAAAATTACAAGTTTCTACCATTTAGAGTATGTTTGGTGTTTCACAACAAAGTTCAGTATGTATGCCAAAAATCACAATATGTGCGGTCATTGAATTTTAAACACCTTCAGATTCTCATTCTCTCCTAGTGAAAAATGTTTCAGGACCATTGCCTTTTATATTCCACACTCAAGAAAAGGGCTGCAGAATTCCATTACTGTATAAAGTCTCTTGAAACACTTAAGGTCTAGTCGGCCATCCACAACAAACATCACTGGAAAGATCAAAGTATGTGTGAGGTTGCAATTATTAAATCTATTCTTCATGGAAGAATAAACAAAAAGGTGGTTCTGTACATGTTGGGTGTCCAGAATGTTGACTGCTGAAATTACGCAATATGAAATTTAGTGTTTCTAGAAAAATCTAATGCTAATTAATTCAGAGACGGAGAAATGTTCCATAACTGGAAATGAAACTTGAACAAAGCACTATAACCCAGGGATCAAGCAACTTCTGAAATAACTGGAAGCAAAGGGAATCCTTCAAAAAAAAAAAACTAAGAAGTTCAAGGAAGTCAATGTGAAAAATGTATGATGTTGAGGGTACACCCCGTATTACTTATACGGTATTGAGAGAAGTATTGATTTGCATTGACATATGCAGCAGTCAGCGTAATGTGGGAAGATCGATCCCTTTCTGCTTCATGGTAATTCCCACATTCATTCTGCACAGGATGCCAAGGCTGTTCTATGAAGATGGATTCAAAGAGAAGCCACATCCTCCCTTCTCTCCAGACCTCGCCCCATGTCACTATCCATGAGACATGCTATGCCAAAAATGAAGATCTCAAGTCAGCTGCAGAAGAGCAGTTACATAAGCAAGACAAAGTGTTTTACATAGTGGAATGGAAAAACTTCTGGAATTATGGTGAAAGGTGTAATTTGTTTAATAGTGTTTCACTTAACAGTTCAGGATGAAAACCTTTTGTTCACACTTTATGCTCATCCAAAAATACACAAAGTGCACATGAAAAGAACTAGCCTTTACCAAACTCACACTTACAAAATGACCATCAATCATCAGTAGTGAGATTCACACAAACCTCTATCCCTTTTCAATGAGCTCTATGCCTACTTGCACACCCAAATTATGACATACTACCACCACTTTTTCCATTCTTCGATGACTAACAGAAGCATATACCCGCTCATTGCTGATTGGCAGTGCAGTGACTGTGTAGATATTCTTCTTTCCATCATAAACCGGCTTCCTGTCTCCAAAGATCTGGGGCTTAAAATGCTGCACCATGTACTCCACCACTTCCCTACAATGTGGGATAGATAAAGAAAACTTGAATGCAACATACCAAGGACTAGCCACTGCAAAAATTACAAGAAAGACCAGAAGAGGTAGACTTTCAAGTGTAAAATACACATCCCAAGATTACATGGCAAAAGGGAGTTGGGGCACACTTTATGCCAACAGATCCATCCACTAAAAATTTCAAGGCAACACATTCAATACCTGTTAACCCGCCGAGGGCATTTGTCAGGCTTGATGTCCACTTCATAATGGTACACGTCCATCTTGGGGATGTCCACTTCAAAGTAGTTGGCAAGTAGCTTGATGGGCTTCCCCACTGTGCCAATTCCAGGTCGACGAGGTGCCTGGAATACCTGCTGCAGTGGAGGCAACAACGGCCCCACAGGCGCTGCAGAGACAGAGGATAGTGTAAGAAGCAAGACTGGGCACAAACAAGGAAAGACATTATCAAGCAAAGATACCAGGCCAAGTCAGAGGAACATTAGCCTACAGAAGCTTGACTGAAGGAAGTTAGCTGGTGAAGAGAATAACATGGTGATGAAGACATTTTGCATAGAGACATTAGGACAGCATAGCAGCTTTCACCCCTGTCCCTTCCCCCCATCTTCACACAGAAGCCCAACATGCCTCCCCTCGCCATGGAGAACGCACATTATCAGCCCTTTTGTCATGGAAATGTTTGGGGCCAAGCAAAGGGAGCACTAGGACACAAAGCCTTCTCCAGCAGTGATTAAGCATGCTGTCTGTGGACGGTGGTAGGCAGAATTCACTGTCGCTAAGAGATTTCAGCCACCCGATAGTAAATCTAAGAAAGGATCCTGGTGGGCCTGTCACCCTGCACAAGCTGTACCATTATAACTTTGGGCAAGTTTCTTTTCAGGGACTTCGCCACTCACACCCTGAACACTTTCTAGTGCACACACACACAAAAAAAAAAAAAAAGAACACAACAACTCACCGGCTCCTGATGGTCCTGGTTCCATCCCATACAGCCTGCTGTGCTCCTGTGAGGACTACAGTTGCCTTTAACCGTAACCGAGCACCAGGGTGTCAAAGGGGCTTGCTGCTCCAAATAATCCTGGCCACTACGATGCTGTGGAGTCTCCGTGCTGCTCTACACTTACTGTTTGTTGATCCAAAAAGGTGACGTCAAAAAGAAATCTAAGCCTGTTCCCAAGTATTCTCCAACACACTTTATATATAAAAAAAAAAAAAAAAAAAAAGCTTCTCCCACCTTTTACTAACAGTCAGTACTTCCCTGTCTGCCACACCACCTTGCAGAAGATTTTACCTGGCTGCACCACTTTTCTATCCTGTCTCCAAGACCCCCCCACCCCCCTGCACTGCTTAGTCCCCAGTGTTTAATAACTGTAAACTCAACTATGCTAAAAGCAGGACTGCACTGTCCAGCCTTGTTGATGCTTGGTTGAAGGCCTCTTTATTTGGTCATTTGGTCAATGATGTCACCCAAGTGGACTCGTCTGGATTCAGTGGCCAATCCGGTCAAATTGGTACTTCCTACTGGCAAATCCTTCTTAACCAGTTAGTTTTATATGAAGCCTGCTTTACGTCCTTGAACTACTGTCAAGTTTACAGGAAGTCTAGGAAACTGGCCATTGTGTCCAGACTTTCCACTTTACCAACCAGACTCTTCAACGCACATCTTTTGGGCAACCTGGATGGCCAGCTTCTTTTGGCCGGTTTTGACGTGAAGCTGTCTAGCGACTCATCTCCTTAGTAAGTCTCACTGGTTTCCTTTCTGTTTATCATGGAGCAGCCTCACTGGAGTCATGAGTCTCCTATCCATCCGATTCCTTGCATTATCCTCTGCACAGTTCCGGAAACAAAGTGGCTAGACTGAACCTGCGTCTAACCAATCAACAGTCAATTCTGGCTACTCTTCTATCAAGTCCAAACCTGGCACTCGCTCCGACTTTTCTGTGCTCTTTGTCCAGCCCGTAAAGTCGGCCTGATTGTCTCTCTACTGTCTCCCCTCTTTCCAGTCCTCTCTGGATACTTAAACTGCCTATCTGGACTCGGATCTCGCTGTCCAGCCCTCAAGGAGAAGTTACCTGACTGGACTCTTTTCAGCTCAGTTCGCTGAGGAGCACTATTAGTTTCTTTTCGGCCTAGTGCACGGAGTTCTCCGTTTTCTTCCCACTCTTTCCTCGGTCCCTTGCATTGCCAAGTCGGACTCCCCTGTTCGGTTCCCGGATGTGGCGTGGCTGGACTTCTCTGTCCAGTGTCCCACTATAGCCCTTATGCTTCTTACTCTCTCAAGAAGCTTGTTTCCTCAAAGCCAGAAGAACGCCTGGTGCATGAAAACCGCCTGCTACATGAAAATCCTGAACTGCTCTTCAGACTGATTTGCCGCGTCTCACTGGCCCACACCGCCTCAAACTCCAGCTCCGTGCGCCGGTCTGCTACTGGCCGCTTTTCTATCAGTGGGGTTCCAGCTGAACAAAGAGGGAGGAAGCGCGGCTTGCATCCTTCTCGGGCCGGAGAGCCGACAATACCTAGAACAGAGACACCTAGCTGTGGAGGAGCGTTCTACCGCCGGCTTCATTTATTGCTCAAATCAGATAAAATCAAACCCGTTTTTGAGATATGCAAATATTAGGAAATTATATTTTTTTCAGATTTTAAATAGGTACAGAAGACTTAGCTTCCTACTGTTTAATATTACATTTTTAAGCATTTTAATTCTATCAATAATAAAGTATATTAGTAATACTATTTATCCATTACCATCTTAAAGAAACATTAAAAAATTAGGAATACTGTAACTGATATAAAAGTGTCACAACAACTAAGCCATTAAGTAAAGAGGAAATCAGAGTTTAATATTACAAACTGTCAAGAAAAGAGTTGAGTCTCTTTTTCATTTTTATTCCTTTTGTGCTTTTACTAGCTTTTCTTCATGTTGTTTCTAAACATTTTAATGTCCATACAAGAAAGTGAAACACATTATCTAACAGATTATTCTGAAATTTAGATGTATGTACCAGTCAAAAGTCTGAACACAACTGGGCATTTTAATGTTTTTTTTTTAGAAACTGATACCTTTTATCAAACTACTGTCATTTGGATCTAAAAATATAGCCATGACATTCTTAGGGCTGCTAATGGCTATTAGTTCTTGAAATGATTCATTTTTAATTCATCATTTACATGTGACTGCAGAGCCCAATTTTCAGCAGCTATGCTCTTTTAGTTTATTCGTAATTAATCATGTTTAAACGCTAATTGGTTATTAGAGAAACCTTTGTAATTGCATTAGCACTGCTGAAACCTATTATTCAGTTCACTTGGATTGCAAGGAACTGGCATTCCTAAAGTACAGTTCTGAATTTAAAATGGCCAAAATGAAACAGCTTTCTCGAGAAATATGTCAGGCTCTTTGTTTTTTGAATGAAAGTTATTCCATGTGAAAGATTTCCAAGATATTGAAGATTTCATACAAATGTGTATATTGCTATCTTGAGAGAAGACAGCAAACTGGATCTAACCAGGAGAGAAGTAGAAGGCCCAGATGGAGAATTTCATAAAAGAATAAGGATATCAGAATTTGTAGTATAAGAGGTGTTCAGTTGGCTTCTTCCTAAAATACAGACCAGATACCAGAGTCATCTGCAACAGAGAAAAAAACGACTCCAGGATGCTGACCATAATACATTTTCCAAGTCATCTTTCATCCAATGTCTGTGTTCTTTTGCCCATTTTAACATTTTCTTTATATTTGCCAGTTTCAAATAAGGTTTCTTCTCTGCCTCTATGGCCAGTATCCCAGAATCACATTTTAATTGCTAAAGATGACACTGGTATGTAGCATGCATTTAAGGAACAAGCTATCTGAGGCCCTGTAAGGTGCTGGTTCTTCACACTACTTCTTCTCCTCTTATGTAGTTGTCTGTCTGGACCTCCCCCTTCTTTTTCTATCTTTGTTAGACCCACTTTGTCCTCTCCTCTCAAGGCATTGATAGATGCCTTTGTATGAAATCTTCACTTTCAAGGCAATCTGTTGCATGAAATAACCTTCATTCTGCCAAAAAGCAGTACACTGATATGTTTCTTAAGAAAGCTGTTTCATTTAGGCCATTTTTGAATTTTAGGGATATCAGCACCTAGCAATCCAAGAGAAAAGAATAACATGTTTCAGTGGTGATAATGTGATTACAAAGATTTCTGTAAAAACTAATTAGCTTATAAAAATGACTACTTAGGAATAAGATATGGGAGTTCACCATTGGGACATTGAAGGAAAGGCTGCAGAAAAATGGGTTTAGTCATCATATCCATCCATCCATCCATTTTCCAACCCGCTGAATCCAAACACAGGGTCACGGGGGTCTGCTGGAGCCAATCCCAGCCAACACAGGGCACAAGGCAGGAAACAATCCTGGGCAGGGTGCCAACCCACCGCAGGACACACACAAACACACCCACACACCAAGCACACACTAGGGCCAATTTAGAATCACCAATCCACCTAACCAGCATGTCTTTGGACTGTGGGAGGAAACCGGAGCGCCCGGAGAAAACCCACGCAGACACGGGGAGAACATGCAAACTCCACGCAGGGAGGACCCGGGAAGCGAACCCAGGTCCCCAAGTCTCCCAACTGCGAGGCAGCAGCACTACCCACTGCGCCACCGTGCCGCCCTAGTCATCATATATGAATACTAATTAAACATCTGTAATTTCAAGCAGTAACAGCCAATAGCAACACTACTGATGTATTGTCTGTATTGTTAAATCTTCTTCTTCTTTTGGCTGCTCCCATTAGGTGTTGCCATAGCAGATCATCTTCTTCCATATCTTCCTGTCCTCTATATCTTGCTCTGTTACACCCATCACCTGCATGTCCTCTCTCACCACATCCATAAACCTTCTCTTAGGCCTTCCTCTTTTCCTCTTGACTTGCAGCTCTATCTTTAACATCCTTCTCCCAATATGCCCAGCATCTCTCCTCTGCACATGTCCAAACCAATGCAATCTCGCCTCTCTCAACCATCCAACCTGAGTTGACCCTCTAATGTCCTCATTTCTAATCCTGTCCATCTTCGTCACACCCAATGCAAATCTTAGCATCTTTAACTCTGCCACTTCCAGCTCTGTCTCCTGCTTTCTGGTCAGTGCCACCATCTCCAGTCCATATAACATAGCTGGTCTCACTACCGTCCTGTAGACCTTCCCTTTCACTCTTGCTGATACCCGTCTGTCACAAATCACTCCTGACACTCTTCTCCACCCATTCCACCCTGTCTGCACTCTCTTTTTCATTTCTCTGCCACAATCCCCATTACTCTGTACTGTTGATCCCAAGTATTTAAACTCATCTAACTTCACCAGCTCTACTCCCTGCATCCTCACCATTCCACTCACCTCCCTCTCATTTACACACATGTATTCTGTCTTGTTCCTACTGACCTTTATTCCTCACCTCTCTAGAGCATATCTCCACCTCTCCAGTGTATCCTCAACCTGCTGTCTACTCTCGCTACAGATCACAATGTCATCAGCAAACATCATAGTCCATGGGGACTCCTGTCTAATCTTGTCTGTCAACCTGTCCATCACCATTGTAAATAAGAAAGGGCTCAGAGCCGATCTCTGATGTAATCCCACCTCCACCTTGAATGCATCCATCACTCCTACCGCAGACCTCACCACTGTCACTCTTCCCTTATATATCCCGTACAACTCTTACATACTTCTCTGCCACTCCCAATTTCCTCATACAATACCACAGCTCCTTTCGAGGCACCCTGTTATATGCTTTCTCCAGGTCCACAAAGACGCAATGCAACTCCTTCTGGCCCTCTCTATACTTCTGCATCAACTCCCTCAGAGCAAACACCGCATCTGTGTTGCTCTTTCTTGGCATGAAACCATACTGGTGCACACTAATTATCATCAATTTTATCCCCCTGTAGTTACTACAGCTCTGCACATCCCCCTTATTCTTAAAAATCAATACCAGTACACTTCTGCTCCACTCCTCAGGCATCCTCTCACTTTCCAAGATTCCATTAAACAATCTGGTTATAAACTCCACTGCCATCTCTCCTAAACACCTCCATGCTTCCACAGGTGTGTCATCTGGACCAACGACTTTTCCATTCTTTATCCTCTTCATAGCTGTCCTTACTTCTTCCTTGCTAATCTGTTGCACTTTCCTGATTCACTATCTCCACATCATCCAACCTTCTCTTTCTCTCTCATTCTCTTGTTTCATCAGCCTCTCAAAATACTCTTTCCATCTGCTCAACACACCCTCCTCGCTTCTGAGTATGTTTCCATCTTTATCCTTTATCACCCTAACCTGCTGCAGATCTTTCCCAGCTCGGTCCCTGTCTAGCCAATTGGTACAGGTCCTTTTCTCCCTCCTTAATGTCCAACCTGTCATATAACTCATCATATGCCTTTTCTTTAGCCTTCTACACCTCTCTCTTTACTTTACACCTTATCTCCTTGTACTCTTGTCTACTTTCTGCATCTTTCTGACTGTCCCACTTCTTCTTCGCCATCCTCTTCCTCTGTATACTCTCCTGTATTTCCCCATTCCACCACCAGGTTTCCTTCCTCCTTCCTCTGTCCAGATGTCACGCCAAGCACCCTTCTTGCTGTCACCCTTACTACCTCTGCTGTAGTTGCCCAGATGTCTGGTAATTCTTCACTGCCACTTAGTGCCTGTCTTACATCCTCCCTAAAGTCAACCTTGCAGTCTTCCTTTTTCAACTTAAAAAAATTTTAGTATAGGCACAGAAATAAAAAAGATGTGAGAGAGATTCACCTTCTATATGGAAACTACATGTTGGGGATATACTACCTTGTATTTATAACCCAATTGATTAATTCAGTGAAATTTATTTATAATTTTGAAGTGGACTTCTTTAACCTTGTATGGTGGAAAAAATGTATACGGTACACACTTGTACTTTGTACTTTCTATACCTTACTGTGGAAGTCCATCCACTGGGGGCATTTTTAATATTACATTATAGGGGTGTCATTAGTTTTAGTCAAATTTATGAAGTACTAATCCTTGAGCACAATACTTGGTGCACTCCATCATAACTCGAAGGAATCAAAGAGGGCAGCAAGTCTGTTTTTTTCATTCATTTATTACATTGTAAGAGTGAAATGAATAAGTAAGAAGTGTTTTTCTGTACATTGCAGCTTACATGCTGCATTCCATATAAATGTTCATATTCATACTTGCAGCATATAATGCCTTTAGAACGTAGTCAGACTCCTTCACTTTTCATACATTTTGTTATGTTTCAGGCTTGTAGTAAATTATTTACATTCAATTTTTCCCTCATCAAGCAGCTCTCAATATTTCAGAATGACAAAGACAAAACAGGATTTCAGAAAATTTTGAAAATTTATTAGAAATAAAAAAACTGATATCACATTGACCTAAATATTCAGACCCTTTTCTATAACAATTAAAATTTGTCTATCACATTCTATTGGTCATCATTGAGATGTTTCTATTCCTTGTTTGGTGTCCACCTGTGGTCAATTCAATTGACTAGACGTGATTGGGAAATGCACACAGTCGTCTATTAAAGGTCCCACAACTGAGCAAAAACCAAGCCATGAGGATGGAGAAATTGCCTGCAGAGCTTAAAGACAGGATTGTGGCCTTCAAAACTCACCACAAGGCCAAACTGAGCAGTCATGGGAGAAGGGCCATGAGAGGTGACTAAAAACCCAATAGTCTCTCTGGCTGAGCTCTAGAGCTCAAGAAGGGCAACTATCACTGCAACACTCCACTGATTTCATCATTATGAAAAGAGTGGCCAGACAGAAGCTTCTCCTCAGTAAAAGACACATGAAAGCCTGCATGGAGTTGGCAAAAAGGCACCTAAAGGACCCCTCAGCTTATAAGAAACATGATTCATCGTATGCTGAAAACAAGATTAGTGTCATGTCCAGAGGAAACCATACACCACTCACCACCAGTGCAATACAATTCCAACAGTGAAGCATGGGGTTTGTTTTTCAGCAGCAGGGACTGAGAGACTAATCATGGTCGACGTAAAGCTGAACGAAGAAAAGTGTAGAGATTTACAACTTAATGAAAGCATGCTCCAGGGCACTCTGGACCTTAGGGTCACTGTCCTTTTGGAAGATAAGCCTTCAGCTCATCTAAGTACAAAGCAAAGACAAGACACGAGTGGCTTAGGGACAATGGGCTTGAGTTATCAGCCACAGCCCAGACTGGAAAGACCTGAAAAGAGCAGTCCACCGATGGTCTCCATCCAACCTGACAGAGCTTGTAAGGATTTACAGAGAAGAATGACAGAAAATCCCCAAATCCAGGTATGTGAAGCTTGTCACATAAAATCCAAGAAGACTGCAGGCTGGAATGGTTGCAAGGTCTTGTGTCAACAGGATATTCCAGTTTTTATTTTTAATGTTTGTAATTACTTCTAAAATCCCGTTTTTCCTTTGCCAATCAGAAGTATTGAATGTTGCTTGATGGGAGGAGGGATGAATTTCAAAGATTTTAGCAACAGGCTACAACACAACAAAATGTGACAAAAAATTAAGAGATCTGAATGCATGGTATAAAGAAAATAAAAAGGGTCAAGCACTTGCTTGTGGTAACAAGAGTACCAGTGACATAAATGGCATCTACACCCTTGAGAGTCCAAATCTCTTCATTTACAGTGGGGCAAAAAAGTATTTAGTCATAGATAGATAGATACTTTATTAATCCCAATGGGAAATTCACATTTTTCAGCAGCAGCATACTGATACAATAAATAATATTAAATTAAAGAATGATAATAATGCAGGTGAAAAAAAAGACAATGACTTTGTATAATGTTAAATGTTAACGTTTACCCCCCGGGTGGAATTGAAGAGTCGCATAGTTTGGGGGAGGAACGATCTCCTCAATCTGTCAGTGGAGCAGGACGGTGACAGCAGTCTGTCGCTGAAGCTGCTCAGTCAGCCACCAATTGTGAAAGTTCTCCCACTTAAAAAGATGAGAGAGGCCTGTAATTTTCATCACAGGTATACCTCAACTATGAGAGACAAAATGATAAAAAAAATCCAGAAAATCACATTGTCTGATTTTAAAGAATTTATTTGCAAATTATGGTGGAAAATAAGTATTTGGTCACCTACAAACAAGCAAGATTTCTGACTCTCACAGACCTGTAACTTCTTCTGTAAGTCTCCTCTGTCCTCCACTTGTTACCTGTATTAATGGCACCTGTTTGAACTCGTTATCAATATAAAAGACACCTGTCCACAACCTCAAACAGTCACACTCCAAACTCCACTATGGCCAAGACCAAAGAGCTGTCAAAGGACACCAGAAACAAAATTGTAGACCTGCACCAGGCTGGGAAGACTGAATCTGCAATAGGTAAGCAGCTTGGTGTGAAGAAATCAACTGTGGGAGCAATTATTAGAAAATGGAAGACATACAAGACCACTGATAATCTCCCTCGATCTGGGGCTCCATGCAAGATCTCACCCCGTGGGGTCAAAATGATCACAAGAACGGTGAGCAAAAATCCCAGAACCACATGGGGGGACCTAGTGAATGACCTGCAGAGAGCTGGGACCAAAGTAACAAAGGCTACCATCAGTAACACACTACGCCACCAGGGGCTCAAATCCTGCAGTGCCCCTGCTTAAGCCAGTACATGTGCAGGCCCGTCTGAAGTTTGCCAGAGAGCATTTGGATGATCCAGAAGAGAATTGGGAGAATGTCATATGGTCAGATGAAACCAAAATAGACGTTTTTGGTAAAAACTCTACTCGTCGTGTTTGGAGGACAAAGAATGCCGAGTTGCATCCAAAGAACACCATACCTACTGTAAAGCATGGGGGTGGAAACATCATGCTTTGGGGCTGTTTTTCTGCAAAGGGACCAGGACGACTGATCCGTGTAAAGGAAAGAATGAATGGGGCCATGTATCGCCAGATTTTGAGTGAAAACCTCCTTCCATCAGCAAGGGCATTGAAGATGAAACGTGGCTGGGTCTTTCAGCATGACAATGATCCCAAACACACCGCCTGGGTAACAAAGGAGTGGCTTCGTAAGAAGCATTTCAAGGTCCTGGAGTGGCCTAGCCAGTCTCCAGATCTCAACCCCATAGAAAATCTTTGGAGGGAGTTGAAAGTCCATGTTGCCCAGCGACAGCCCCAAAACATCACTGCTCTAGACGAGATCTGCATGGAGGAATGGGCCAAAATACCAGCAACAGTGTGTGAAAACCTTGTGAAGACTTACAGAAAACGTTTGACCTCTGTCATTGCCAACAAAGGGTATATAACAAAGTATTGAGATGAACTTTTGTTGTTGACCAAATACTTTTTTTCCACCATAATTTGCAAATAAATTCTTCAAAAATCAGACAATGTGATTTTCTGGATTTTTTTTCTCATTTTGTCTCTCATAGTTGAGGTATACCTATGATGAAAATTATAGGCCTCTCTCATCTGTTTAAGTGGGAGAACTTGCACAATTGGTGGCTGACTAAATACTTTTTTGCCCCACTGTACCTATGACAATCACACGGCTACTACTTTAAATGTGAGCACCCCATCTATGGTTATTTCCTGCTCATGCCTGTTGCTTGTGGCATTGGCTCTGGTCCACACAAAACTAAAGCTGGATTAGGTTTTCCTGCCATTTTAAGATGTCAGTTTTAAATAGACTTAAATAGACACTGTTTTGACTTTAGAATAATTTATGTAGATTTTGTGAATATTTCTCCTCAGATCAATAACATGCCACAGTGTGTTGTAAAAATTGATGGATGGATAAACTCCATGCTAGTTTGGTGATAATACTAAAACCTCAACACACCTCTTGTTGGCAAATGGATAACATTTACAGCTCTCCATCATCCTGCTTAACTTTATGTTTTTAAATTTGAAGTGTTGATCTTTTACAAAGCCAAGCTGTCAAAACAAGGAACCAGTGCTGTACAAGTGATAGAAGTAGCCCAGCATCTACACCGATGCCTACTCAGCCAGTGTGGACCAGGATACCATTTGCAGGTTTCCATTAGAGTCTCTCTGATAATTGAAAAGTACTTTAAACTTGTAATGAAATTTGACTAATTCTACTTCAAGCTCCTTTGTTTTCTGACCAATTTACAAATCTAAATACTCCATGTACAGTATTTTCTATGTTAGGTGGAGACTTCTGATAAGCAAAAGCAAGCCTCAATAGTGGTACTGATTGCATGGTGTCATTCACACCAGGGTCTGGGCATAAAACTAAAAAAGCTGCTTTACAGGAACCCTTTACAGTCAAACTGAAGACGCTGAAATGGTAACAGAGTGCACATGTGTGCATAACTATTAAGGAAAACATAACACAAAAGAAAATTTTCAAACACAGTTAATCCTATCTTGATTTGCTGGTAGCTGGAGATTAGACTGCAAGACAGGAAAACAAGGTGGGACATGGTGCCAGTCCATCACAGGACTCATTCACAGACAAAGGGCGAATTTGTGATCACCAGTTAACCAAACCTACATGACTTTTGGGATTTGGAAGGGAAACCCAAGCAGACGTGCTGAGAATATGTCAACTCTACATAGACGGTCACTGGAATTTAAACTGTGGACACTGAATCTGTGAAGCTGAAAAAAAGAAAATGAACACACTTCAGTGAATTCTAGCAAAATCCAATTACAGTTGTAAGACAATTTTCTGAAGGCCAAAGTGATTGAAAGTTGAAGTTTTTTTTTTTTTTCCAACTTACCAGATAGGCATCTTTCCTTTACCTTGGGATGACAACAACTCCTACAGTCATTTTAAAGAGCATTTAGTAATAATGACTGTGAGCGAACAGAGGGAAAGCCCAGAGTGGCACATCACAGTCTTTTAAATCATACACAACATAAAAAAACAGGCAAAAACATTCACTGACACAATCAGTTAAAGTAAGCATAAAATTTCCATTTATTACTTTCACATAAACACAAATAAAATATTCCCTGCAGGCTAAAAATTAGAGGAGAGGAAATTCACATCGCAATGCAGCAATTGTGTGGGCCTCCTGCGGACAGCAGCAAGCCCAGCGCTGCTACACCTGGTACTGCTATCACACACAGCCACAGTCCACACACTTGAACAGTACAGAGCGAACAACATCATTTTAAGAACAAATAAAAATGACAGTAACTTTTTCAAATATATAGCAAACAAACTTTTATAGAAAGAACTTTTCCTGACTCACTCGCTCTTTTGAAATGGAGGGGGAAGGTGGAATTGTGGCAATAGAGGAAAATAAAAACACACCACAAAAAGTGTGACACAGTAAACCAGACTGCTCTCCCTGGTTCACTAGTGGCTGCTGTTCCAATGCAGGCCATCAGTTTTTGGCAAGGCCGTGTCCAGCCAGTCAAGGTGACCCCTAGAACCCGGTGTAAGTACCTCGCTTGGATGGGTTCTTGTCTGGGGTGGCTGTTGCCTTGGTCTGCAGGTCTATTTAACAATCATATTGCTCAGCTGGAACAGTTAAAATGACATGTATATAGATACTGTATATAAAACATACAAAATAATCTTATCAATAAATTAAATGGTGTAGTTTGTGGCCATGAGCAAGTTCATTCTGAAAAGTCTAAAAGTTGCTCCTACAAAGTGCACATCTCTCACTGATTGACACAAGCAAAATCAAATATTAAAAAAAAAAAAAAAAAAAAAAAAAAAGAAAGAAAGAAAAAGATCCTGGGTGTTCAACAGCCAAACGCATGTGTAAAAAAAAAAAAAAACAAACAAAAAAAAAAAAAATATATATATATATATATATATTTAGCCTTAATTTACTTTCTTTGTGAATTAACTGTAATTAATATTGCTTTGCAAGGATAAAAAGTCCATGAAACTGGAGTTACATTTGCTTTGTTTCCCCCCAATCCACTCATCTAAAATGGCAACATCCAGCTTAAACAAGTATTGCAGTTATCATTTCTGTTCAATAGAATCCTCTTTAGTAAATTTATAAAGCTACTAAATTAATCCCGAAAAGTCCACTGCAGATAAAAGTGGCTTGCTACAGCTTTCATCTGTGGCACGGCCACAACTCTTTTGAAAAGTTACGTAGGAATGAATGCAAATCCAGCAGCATTTATGACCTGGAGGAGGAGAAAAAGGTGGAAGAGGAGGGTGACAAGGAGGAGAAGCAGGGGTGGGGAATAACATCCCTTCAGTGCTCACTCGTTCCCCACAGCACTGACATGCCTACCTCATCTCTAAGCTCATTCCCCACAAATGGGTTGAGGGAGAAAATCTGAAGAGATTTGGCGGTAGTAGTACTGCCTGCTATAATAACTTAATAATCAGCACAGACACTGTGTGCGGACATATTCACACACACAGACACGCACGCACACACAGATATTACTCCTAGAACTACACACTTCTATTTCAGGTTTAAGATTTGTCGCCCTCTAGCAGAAGACAAGATTGTCTTATCCCATTAAAAGAAAAAAAAAGTCTATTCTGGCAATAAACTTCAGCTTAAAAGGAAGCAGAACATTCTCCTCATACCCAACTTTGCGCTACAGGAAAACGTGTCTCAAATTAATGCCTTATTCAGATTCAACAATGCCCTTATATAATTAATAAAGGAAAAAAAGTAATGCTGTTTAAAATTTGTTTCATTGCACTGCAGAGAGATGATGAGGGAGAAAATAGAATAGTACACTTATCTAAGTGCCATCTGCGTGTTTGGCATTCAGCAGATATGCTCCTCCAAAAGAATCAGTCTTCCCAGGTGGGTCACAATAGTCAAAAGATCCAGCTCAACAAAAGATAATGTGTAGGGGGGTGCTACAGGGGCAGTTTGAGGGAATGGGAGAAATGTTGGGATGAAAATAAGAGAATATGATGTGTTGTTTGGAGAGGAAGTGGAGTAAAAAAAATAAATAAAATGCAGCCACAGATACAGTATACAGAATAAAAATAAAATCCCCATCATAAATTTTAAAGAAAAAAAAGTACATTAAGTTCACAGGCAATTACAGCAGTAAGCTTCTCCAATTCCCTTTTTAAGTTTGATGGGCTGCAGTAGGGCCTGAATTTAAAACAAGTCTCTGCTTTTGGAAAAATAAGAAAAAGCCACAGCTATGCACATTCGCTCACACGCATTCACTCTGCACAACGTTGAAGAGCTTTACAAGAAGACACCTCGTTTTGAAACAAGGAAGAAGAAAAAGAAAAAAAAAAAAAAAAAAAAGGTGAGATCATTTAAAGACATTAAAAAAATAAAATTAAAACAGCAAGTCAAAATATGCAACATTAAAAACCTTTCATGCAACCCTCATAAATCTTTGAACCTTCGGCCTTTGTGCCTTGAGGTAAAAAAAAATACCAACTCCCGCTGAAACGAAGAGAGTCAAGTCCTGCCTATCAGCCCTGATCAAGGTCAGCATCAGTAAAGAATGGCTCAATGTGTATTTCAGTGCGTCCGGAAATCCTGGATTGCTGGTAGGAAGCAGTCTGAAGTCGGCCCGGCCAGCTTGGAAAGGACAGTGGGGCCAGGAATGCTGGTGTCAGAACCACGGTTAGTGCCCAAAGCGTGCCCTTGTAATGGCCAGAGGCACAGCTCAGGCGAAGTACATTGTGTGCTGAGTGTCGTAGTGAATTTGCACAGCTTTGGCCAGCGCTTGGGGGTCCCGGCCATTACTCTGTCCAGACACATGGCTGCCTTCCGCACTGAAAAAGAAGAAAAAAAAAAAAAACAGTTTATTATTAAATGTATAGGAGGACCTGTTAGCTGGTTCAAGTGTTCAGCAAAAGGCAATAATATTCAGCCTGGAAAAAAAAGCAAACAACTCCTTAGTAAATGTGCAATGTAGATACAAGAATTTTTACAGATGCTGCTTTTGACATCTTTTTAAGCTTTGTCATGTTCACATGAATTTCTGGTTGGTAAAAAAATAAAAAGGGTCTACCACCTTACTCCAAATACAGCTCCGCCATAACCGGTTGGCTATTTTATGTTATTAAACAAGGTGAAATGTCAACAATATGTTATAACTTGGCTAAAGGTAGTTCTGACTTTCCCCACTAGGGGGTGCAAAATCAGAGGACATTCACATGAAATTTTCCACTGTGAAAGTTCCATCCAATCCCTTTGTACCAAACACAGGTTCACCGCCTTGTGTGTATGCAAGCACTGATCAGATTGAGATTCATTTTAAAAAGCCATGGCCCAATGTTCTCCAAGATTAACGTGCAATGAAATCACAATTATCAGGCATTGAATAGCAACACCTGAACCAATCGGCAATGGTAAAATATGGCATAGTATTGTTACTGTAGTAAATATTAAAAGCCACATTTGTGCAGACCTAATAGAGAAGTACACAAATATTCAATTACATTATACAACATTGCAGAAGTACACCTTCATCCATTTTTTTTTAAGTATGCATCTTCTAAACACCAAAACCTAAGAGACCTCTGAAGGATAACTTGGAAAATTACAATAGGTGGCCTCTATTTGTTACCCTGATGATCACCATTAACTTGATTTCACAGAAACATTCCAGGACTTTCATAGACTTGTGGCATACAGCACTACTTTGCCAAAAAAGTAAACTTGCAGATTACACTGCTGCCATGAAGAGATGCACAGGATTGTCAACAATGTTAAGAATATTACATCATATTCCATAATTGTTCTCTTAATATCAAGTAAGCCACCAACACACCACATAATACTACACTATCACCATAAGCCCACTGACAACAAGCAGGACAAATCCTTGCACTCAAAGTGTCAACTGTAGTTATCTAAATTAGTACTACACTGGCACCCTATTAAGTGTTGTATGAAGAATGGTACTAGCATAGGACCACCTCCAAGTCTTAATCTGACTTAACTGAACAGTTGAGCTTTTCTTTAACCAATATGTTGTTTTATTTTTGCAAACCGTATTGCAAAATTGATTGCCTGATGACTCACAGAAAGATGCGGCCATAACAAGATTCATGATGTTACGCTCATGGCTTAAAAGGGGGACAGTGTGGAAATTACAAGAAGAGAAATTCAATCAGGAGCTTTCTTGCTAACTCTCTATTTCATCTGCTTGTGCAAACACAAACAGGATAAAAAGTATCTCTCTATATCATTAAAGGATAAGTTCGGTATTTTTCAAGTCAAAGTTATTTCTTCAACAAAAAGGTATATATGCAAAATTGTGTTCTAAAGTTACAAGTTTTCTATAAATCTTAATATCTTGCCCTTTACAATCAAGGATAATGGGGCATGGGATAGCACCAGAAAGTAAAGGGTTAAAGACTTCACCAAATATGTCCAAGACAGTTGTCGAGTACTGATCTGTGTCTTGCAATTACACACCCCTTTGTAAAATAAGTTATACATGCCATTTTTTAAAAAAGAACTAAAAAAACACCAATATTATGAAATTCAGCCATTTTAAAAGTAGACCCATGTGCATGCCTTCATTTGTCTTCTTCCACAATAATTTTTCAAGGACATGATTTCCTTTTGAAAATCCAAATCTCAGTAAACAACATGGTTGGTTCTGTTTTGATTTACTTCCGTATTCTTGTGAGATCTCATAGAATAGAAAACATTACTACCACAAGAAAAATAGTGCCAGAAATGTGCAATAAAATGTGCATTTCCAGAGCCTTTTTGTTGTCACAAACATGCGTTGGAAAGATGGAAGGCATGTTTTCTTATATTGAAATGTTTTCTGTTTTATCAATAAATTTTTAGGCTTTTGTTTTCAGGTGGTGCACTATGCTCAATTATTTTCCATTGCAAAGAGCCAGTGAGAGCAAGATATATATATTTCTTTTTAAGTTATAGACAACACTTAACTTTAGAGCGCAATTTCACAAAAGTATACAAATCATGTATGTGAAAAAATAACTGATTTGAAAAATACCAAACATATTTTTTAAAACACACTACAAGCTGAATAAATGTACAGTTAAATACATTTTGGAGAATTCAAAATAACTGCCACTAGATATTAGAGCATATCTGTCCCTAAAATTGGGAAAGAAATTTAAATAATATATAAATAATTTCACAACAACACAGAACTTTCCAATCAGCCTTTTAATGTACAGTTATATCCACACACTTCCCTGCTATTGGATGTAAAGAGACACTCTGGTGATGCTACGTAAAATTGTTTGAACAGCCTAATCTTTCAACTCATTTTATATCCCATAATTAAAGCAAACTAAGAAAACAAAAGCAAACTCTGGTGCTGAATTACATAGCTAGAAGAGTTTCATTTTCAGTTTGTACCCAGACACACTATAATGCACAAGATAACATTATTTGTAGGTTATGTTTCTCCATTTGAAAGAGGTGAAATTTGATTTTTAATTCAACAAAGAATAGCTTGGTGTTAGTGTGTGTGCACAGGTGTATCTTGTCTACCACTCTGCCATGCTTGTATAAAATCTAAGTTCCTTGGAACTTACACAGGAAATTATGAGTTCAGAGAAATAAATGAATGGAAACATAACTTGTTCGCATACTATCTTGAATGTATTCTAGAACATATAATGCAGCACAAATAAAAATAAATGTTACTGCAGCAGTTGAATTATTTCCACAGCAGGCTACATTAGGTGGTCATTAAAAATGGAAGGATAAAATGTAAATGTAGTCTGAAGCTCATACTACATTTAATTGAACCTGGTAAACGTTGTTAAATCTGCAACATGCAAACTGATGAATTAATGCAACAACTCCTTCAGTTATCATGAGGGGTGCTACTTGGAGGAACCATTCACACACTTTCGGTACAATTAACTTAACCAGTATCACCGTGAACAATAAAAAACACTTAAGCTAATGTCACAATAGATACCATTTCCAGTGATTTTCAATCGTAGTCTTCATTTACATAATATAAGCCAGTCAGTGTCACAATCCACTCACTTAATGGGACATACCTAATAACTGAGACCAATTAGTTTGCTACATTAAAATCAAACCTGTTTTGATTTTCTCGTCAGTCTGAGAGGTGGCCTGTGTATGGAGGAGAGCAGACAACCAATGAATGCTCAACCAGAAGTACAATACATAGAATGTAGCGATGAGGAATAAGGAACATGCAAATTGAAGGGAAGCTTGTCTGGCTGAGGTTGTGTTTTATGTACTAAAACAAAATGGGGAAAAAAGAAAAAAAAAAAAAAAAAAAAAAGGACAAGACTGCGGCTGAATGCACCAAAGCTATTAACCCTTTGCAAGCTGCATATGGGCAGTGAATCTCACAAAACGGAAGAGAAGTGTGCACATCTGTTACACTCGCTGCAGTTGTTAACCTTTTGTATAGCGCTAGCTCCATCAGACAATATACTACGGGCTGTCAGGAAAAGGGGCACAACAGCGCTAGAAGATCAGCACTCAATTGGTAAATGAGACATGGACTGCAATTTTCAGTTGTGTAATTTTGACACTGTGCAGTGATGAAATCAGCGACTACAATCGTCAAATCTCACATACCCCACAACACAAAGTCTTGTAATGTGACATTGGCTTAAAGTTATGTCTACACTACTACATTTCCAATTAAAAACTGTTTTTAAATGAAAATGATCTCCATCCACACTAGTGTTTTCACATCATTTACAAAAGTATCTCTACCCACACTAAAACAACCAAAAAACACATATGACATAGATGTTCGCCTATACCGGATATGTCTGCATTGGCAGAAAGATCCTTGAAGACATGGTAATGCAGCTGGCCACTGGATTTATGATAAAACTGCACTATCTGATAAATTATTTGCCTTTTACACATGTCTGCTTCATTCAAACTATATAAAACCACAATTTAGATACATGCATACAGGTAAGCGACACAACAAATGCTATGCAAAGCAACTCTTCTGTGTCTGTTTTGTTGGAATATAGGTTCCTTTTGTGAAGGATGACCAATTGGGGAATGAGACGTTGTAATGATCAGGATCCAAATCAGTAAGGGCTATGTAACAAGCATGGACACATCAGAGCATAATTAAACAAGTAAGCCCGCGATTCGCTAGCGAATCGGAAATCCAAGAATGGCAATCAGTTTCTGTTCCGTCCGATATTTGGATGGACGACATATCATGGAGGGTGGGTGCATCTGGGGAAATGTCATTTAATTCAATAAGCATATGTGTACTAAAGCGGTTTCGTTTTGGGGAGACGTGATTCTGTTGCCTTTGCTGACACCGACTGCTGGCAGAGTGGAGCACAGCAAGTGTAATTTACAGGTTGTGGTGTTCGTGTGCCAGCCACTGCGTCGGGGAAGCCGCTGGGTTTGAGTCTGTGACCGTTATGTGATCTATATTACTGGCACAGTGGATTAGAGCAAGTGTAGTGAACAGGTTGTGTTGTTTGGGTGCTACCTACTGACTCTGGGAAGCCGCTGCGTTTGACTCTGGGGCGTGCGCCACGACGCAATATGCGCCTCGGTGGGAAGCCGCTGCGTGATGAAATATCATGGAGGGTATATGCGGTGGTGTGGGCGGTCGCATCCGGGCGGCTGTACAACCTGTTGTGCAAGCTTTACCTCAGGTGTAGTTCACAGGTCGTAGGCATGGTAAAGTTTCCATTTAATTCAATAACCCTATTTGAACTAAAGCGGTTTCTTTGTGTGGGCACCTTCGTTCATTGTTTGTATCCATGACTGTACAGATTGTGTTGTTTGGGCGCTCACAGGTTGTGTTGTCTGGGCGCCACCTACTGACCCTGGGAAGCCGCCGCGTTTTAGGAAGCCGCTGCGTTCGACTCTGGGGCAGGCGCCACGGCGCAGCACGTTGTGTTATTTGGGTGCCAACTACTGACTCTGGGAAGCCGCTGCGTTTGACTCTGGGGCAGGCGCCAAGGCCGCAGTGCGCATGCGTGCATTTGACTCTGGACTCAGGGGTGGGCACCAAGGCCGCAGTGCGCATGCACCTCGGTGTGTCCGCCGTGCATATATTAACTTTGGTTTAGTAATATAGATCTGCATTTTCACCCATCCACATTACAACACTGAGCCAAGTGTTTTCAGAAGTACATGGCTCTGGAGAATATTTTCAAAAGTTTCTGTTTTCAGGGGTTGAAAAGGCCAGGGTAGTGTGGACAAAAGGAGAAAATGAAGACTGATGTCTGCATTTCTCAAACGAAAATCTAGTAGTGTGGACATGGCCTTAAAGGAGTTCCAAAATAATATTGGAAAATTGGACACCGACAACATTCTCCTCATTATAATTTAAACATTTGGACATATTCTTATCATGAATGCTACTACTGTGTGACAGTGAAACTTGTATGTGTCTTATGCTTGCAGTGTTTATGGTCAAATACATATGTTGATCAAGTTGCATTTTGTTTTTTGGCTTTTTGTACTTTTAAAAGAGCACAGTAATTTATATGCATTTTCCTGTAAAACTGAAAAAGATGAACTGGTATAACATACTTAAGGCTGGATAAGTATGATTACGATGCTTGTATAAGAACATTTATTTTAGAAATAAGATTTAACTGTTAACTCAGTTAAATTTGCCTCTTAGCAAGCTTAAGATGTTATTACACATTGGCACCCAATACACATTAATTTATAGACGTATATTGGAATGGGACATGGGTTTAGTATGCATTTATTCTTCATCATTTGCTGATGTGCAAACTGCAAGTCTGAAGATATATTTCTTGTCTCTGAAATATATGAAATCCCATACTGCACAGCACAGCTGACCCTAGAGACCCGTGATCTACCCTGGTCCTTACATCACAGTGAAACAGTAGGAACTCATTCGACATGTTTATGGGGTCATTACTGTATTCCAGCCTTGCAAGTGCTTGTGGCCTTTAGCCCACTAAAAACTCACTTTGATTTTTACACATTATAGTGGAACAGAGGTCTGTTTGATTGTGACTATAGATGAAAAATAACCCATTTGTGACGAGATACAACACACTGTGTACAGTGATCCCTCGCTATATCGCGCTTCCTCCTTCGCGGCTTCACTCCATCGCGGATTTTAAATGTAAGCATATGTGAATGTATATCGCGGATTTTTCACTGCTTCGCAGATGTCTGCGGTCTACAGTAAGTGCGCTTCCTCATGATTTGCCCATTTGAATTCAAACAAGGGACGCATTTGACTTCAAACAAGGGACGCTATTGGCGGATGGCTAAGAAGCTACCCAATCAGAGGACGCGGTTAAGCTCCTGGGTGCTGACTGGCTCCGCAACAGGGAGCGCAGAATTCGATTTCACTTAAAGCTGGCATCTCATCTCATCTCATTCATTCAGCATCATCGTTTTGCTTTGTGCGTACTGTAGTCAAGCTCTTCGTTATGTCTACAAAGCGATCTTCTCCTGCTACTGGGGCCGTGCCGAAGCGCCAACGGAAGATGCTAACAATTGCTGAAAAGGTGAAATTGTTGGACATGTTGAAGGAAGGGAAAAGCTACGCCGCTGTAGGACGCCACTACGGTATCAACGAGTCCACGGTTTGCAGACATCCGTTGAAGAATGGGACCCGCAAATGATTCGTTCTCTGCAATTTAAAAATGCTCTTGACGGCGCCACAGAAGTGTATAGGAACCTCTTTACACAAATGAAAAGGCAGCGCCAGCAACTGCCCATCACGATGTTCCTTACACGTAAAACACTGCCTAGTACGCCTTCAGTGGAAGAAGACGACGGCGCTGCTACACAGTCGCGTGAAGAGGCTCCTTTACAACAGCTGTGACAGTCCAGTAAATAGCATCGTTATCTGACAAGTTGGTGAGTACCCAAAACTATTTTTCTACGTACTTAGTACAGTACATGTATGTACGTTTATTGTAACTGTGCACACATTTTATACAATTTTTTGCATTGCATTTTTTTTTTTTTGCATTGTAGGTATTTATTGCCGGTGGCCTGGCTGCAACAAATGTGATATCGGAGACGCTCTACGGTTTCTTTAAAATAGCATTTTGGTTTTATGTACAGCATTTACATGTTAGATTTTTCACGTATTTTTATATCACCTACTCAATTACAATATGTTTAAAACTGTTACGTATTAAATAAAACTCCTCAATGATATATGATACGTATGTTTGTGAGTACTGTAGTATATAAACTGTGTTTACATACATAATTTCAACGAATCTTACCTAATAACTAAGAGAATATAAAGGGTTTATGCTGTATAACTGTACGGGGAATATTTATAAACCATGTGGGAGAGTTTATAAGGACTTAAAATATATAAAAATAACCATATAAACATATGGTTTCTACTTCGTGGATTTTCTCACTTCGCGGGTTGCTCTGGAACGTAACCCCCGCGATGGAGGAGGGATTACTGTATTCTGATATACCCTTTTTGACACTAGTTTTCTGAACCATTACTGAATTACTGAGCTGTTCTTGATTCTACATTAGTTGTGTCTCATCTTTAATCATTTGTCTGTTTCAGATTATAGGACATCTGGTGTCAGAATGTTTCTTGCATAACGCCCCATTTCATATACTGATGACACCACAGTGTGTAAAAACTGCAATAAAATTGATGTTCCTAATTTAACACTTTCTGCCAAGTTTCATATCCAATAAATTGGCTGGTTCTGAACTAGTTAAAATGTTCAGTTTTGCCAGTTCTCAGTCTGAATGGCAGGCATTATCCATTGTTCATATGCCTGCTTACATTAATTGGACCGTGTACACATATGATGCAGTCACTGAGTATGCACTCAGCTATCCTAAAACATCAGGGATCTAATAAAGAGGCCATAGTAATTCTGTGTGTGGACTGAATTTCTTTGTAAACACTGTAGACATAACAGTACAGAAATTACTGGAATGTGTCCTGTACAAACCACAGAATCTTTAAATATTTTTTCAGAGGAGCAATAAATTAAAAGCAGCAAAACAATGGCTACATTAACAATGATGTCAGTGGGTCTCATTCAGCTGCCTAAATAGACTGCGCTGAAAACTGTAGGTATGTCGGAATGAAAGTAAATAATCCAGCTGTCGACAAGGTCCACTGTATTGAATCTTATGACATGAAGCTTAAAAGCAATTAAGGACTGCTTAAACACATTTATGTTAGGCTGAATAGCCACTTAGGAGCGCTAGATGGTCTTTTCACCTTGGACCCCTACAGATTTCTCTTGACCAGCATCTCACTGGCTGGAGTTTTTATTTTTTTAATTTTTTTTCCTGTCCTCCCTGGCCATCTCAGCATAGCATCTGACTTATCATCAGAGACTTAACTATGAATCCATAAATAAGAACTCTGCTTTATCTATTACTTGTATATCTGTGTTATGCAAGTGTGTATTGATTTCTTATTTACTATATTTAGCATCTCATTTATTCATTCATATTCTTATTTATAATTTGTTTATCTTTTCTTGTAATATTTTCTTTGACATCTTAAGAAGAACTGTAAGATACATTCTTTGTATCAAAATGTGCTATAGAAGCTAATGGTTTAGTTGTCGTTGTAGGTACATTAAAATATACACCCAATTTTAGTGTCACTAAATCATCCTAATAGAATGTAAAATAGTTATATTTATACTTCGCACTAATCTGTGTGCATAATGAATAAGCCACATATTTACAGTGTTCCAATTATTTCAAGTGCAGCGTAAGGACCTCGGGCGGCACGGTGGCACAGTGGGTAGCGCTGCTGCCTCGCAGTTGGGAGACCTGGGGACCTGGGTTCGCTTCCCGGATCCTCCCTGCGTGGAGTTTGCATGTTCTCCCCGTGTCTGTGTGGGTTTCCTCCCACAGTCCAAAGACATGCTGGTTAGGTGCATTGGCGATTCTAATTTGGCCCTAGTGTGTGCTTGGTGTGGGGGTGTGTTTGTGTCCTGCGGTGGGTTGGTACCCTGCCCGGGATTGGTTCCTGCCTTGTGCCCTGTGTTGGCTGGGATTGGCTCCAGCAGACCCCCGTGACCCTGTGTTCGGATTCAGCGGGTTGGAAAATGGATGGATGGATGGATGGATGGATGGATGGATGTAAGGACCTCAAATTTATAAAAGGGCCCTTAGTCAAAGCAGTATAATACTGGGACCAACACTTCTGTAAACAAAAAACAGCTTCCACTACTCAGTTTAAAAAAAAAAAAAGCTTTCCTTCGAGTTGAAATTAAAGCTGAAGAGTTCAACTTTATGTGGCATACCTATATCATACAGATGTACTTGATGTCATGTCAAACACTAACTTGGGAGGTTATTATTAAGCTAAACAATGCACTAGGCGAGTACACATCTAGAACACTGTGTGCTACTTTAGGTTTTCATATTACACAAAAAATGACTATTACACAAAAGGCACACTGTCCATGAGAAAACTGGATACAAGCATGACAATTAAGGGAATTAGTATAGCAGATGCTAGCTGTTATGTTAAAATTCAACTAGAAAGCAAAGCACAGTTGGGAATTGTTTAAGGGAAAAATGTTTGAAAATATTTCTTTACACAGAGGACCATGGAGAGATGGTAGTATTGTGGTAGACAGAAGTCATTTGGGGACCTTCAAATTTTAAAGTGATGATATTTTACAAAAGGTAAATGAATGGGAATCGACAAGCTACTGAATAGCATTGTCCTTGTCAAAACAGTGCCTATAAAATATATTTAATTTTATAAAATGGCTTTCTATAGTGAACACCATACTAACACACTTTACATAAATGTTTAACTACTGGAGGAAAGGGAACTCAAGGGTTTTACTGTGGACCTTACAGTAAGTCCATTGTAGCAACTGACCCAGTAACTTTGTTGTTATAAATCCAGTGCCCTGTTCACTATACCATTCACATAAAACTACTTTTCAAATCACACCAACAGCCAATTACCTGTCATGGTCCTTATCCACCAGGTGATAGCGTGCTCGGAAAGCTACCAGACGAGCATAGTAGGCAGGTGCTGGTATGGAGACAGAGCGAGTGCAGCGCACATATGTGTGACACAGCTGGTAAGTGAGTAGTTGAAGTTCATCGGCAGTGAAGCAGTTGTCGTCCCAGAGGACATGATAGTGCGAGGGGCGGCTGGTGCCCTGTGGTATAAATAAAATGAAGATACACATGTTACTTGGAAGATTAAAAAATGTAAAATGTGTCATCCACATTTTGAGGTTCCAAATTCACAGGTAAAAGAATGTTTACCTGTATTCCAGCATGGCTACATAAATAAAAATCAAACTCAGATGGGTGGGTGATAGTGCTGTCAACAGTCGTGCCTGCTGGAACATTCCCACTTTTCCCCACCTATATCAAACCAAAGAAAATACTAAGATGACCACAATGGAAGAATAAAATTGCATTACAGGAACAAGACCAGCAAGCAGAAACTTCAGCTGCCAATTAACTACATCTCACCCTTTCGGCCTTATCTGCACAGAACAGTCGGGTATGATGCCGCTTCTGTACGACTATGTACGTAATTCCTGGTCTGTAGTCTTCTTCGAGGCTGATACAAGCTTTCCGAATGGCAATTAGTTCTGGCCATGCCACCTTGAGTAAGAGCACCAAAAGAAATTCACTTCTACAGTACAGGGAAAAGTTTCTAAAACATCCCTAGCTCAGAATGCACACTCATTTACCTGTTTCATTTGGCCTTCAGATACACCACCACGATAAAATATTATTCTGGTGGGTTTAAAGCGAGTTGACTTATAGAACTGGATGAGTAGCTCTCTGACCATATTGGAGAGATCTTGAATTACTTCCTGACTGAAAAGCTGCTCCTGAGAAAGATCCTGCCGAGAGGTCTGGACTCTTACAGTAGCACAATACCTACTGGGGTGCCCATCCATGCTGCCCACCACAGCTGCTATAGAAGGTTTCTTCCCATCACCAGCTGGAGGGTGTGTTACATCTGCTCCCAAAAAGATGACAGGCTGCTGGAAAACAGAGGGCCTAAAGAGGGAGAAAACAATCAAAACTCATTAATGATAAGTATAAAAAAAAACAACAGAAGTCTCTATCCATGATGTATTCAACTTGCCTTTTCTACAGCCATATGTTAGAAAAGGTTCACTTGTGTGATGTGAGATGCAAGAATACTATAGTCATGAAACTAAATCTCACCTGCATGCTATAAAGCATTACTCACCGCTGATGTGGCACGAGGACGTTGTTGATTCCCCCCAATTTTGCATTGATTTTCAGGCAAAGGTTGGACAGAGTCTGAGGAGAGGTCTTAACCACATTTTTTACTTGGACGCACTGCGTGGCCATCCCTAGCAAGGTGTCTCCCACCCGCTTGACCTCAGCTGAGGATATAAAAGGGGTAAGAAAATTAATCTTAAAAAGTAAATGATTTTGTATATTTTACATTGTAACATCCTTGGTCTGGCCATAAGAGGGACATGTTTCTCAGGTGGCCAAGGACTACCAGAAGGGACAAGACTGCAAGCAGAAGCCAACAATAAAAAAACCTCCTGTGAGTGTTGGGTTGGGTAGGCACAGATAGAGCACTTATAGAAGACTGCTCTTCTGCTGAAAAAGTACATCAGCCTGGGTATGTGTTCACTGGCTAGCCTTAGGTAGGATCCTAACTTTGGATTTGTGAAAAGTGTGGCAGATAGTGTTGCAACTGACTCCAGGCGAGTGGTGTGAGGTAGAGCTGACAGCATACACGTGGGGCAAAGTAGCTGGGAGTGCATGAAGCCACAGAACATAACACTGTTGGAGAATGGCTGAAGAGGAGAAACCAGGTTCAATTGCAAAGACACCAACAGTCCTTTTAACAGCCAACTACTGCCAACATTATCAAAGTGAGAGGTCCATTCCTATGTCTCTTGCACCATCAGGTTATTACAAGGTAACCTATATAAATATTTTTCATAATACACATAAATATATAAATTTCTCATAAGAACATATGTTGCTATAAGAAACACCTTGCCCTTCAGCACTACAAATATCCAGATAAACCAGAAAGAGTTTCTCCAAATTCCAAGCCCTTACCATAGACTGGAGTCTTTCCAGGAAGGATTACTACAATGAGCTGCAGGCCAACATAGGACATCTTCAAGTGCTTAAACATTGGTTCCACACTATCTGCACCTTGGGCATATTTACAGAAGCAGGGCTGGCCTTGAATGGGCATGCCAGCATCCTTTGAAATCTTACGTAACTGATCTGTGAAGCTCCTGAAAATACAAAATTAAACAGGATTTCATTTGCTTTCCTGTCCAAATCCCAGAGACATTGTTGGAGTGTTTAGGACTCCAAAGATTTTATCACTAAAAGCAGTGGTGTTACGCTACAAGAAAAGTGTGTTAAACTGAGAGAACAGGAGTTACAAAGCTAAGACAGAAACCATCTAAGAAGGGCAGAAAGACATGCCATGCCTCAGAGAGACTAAGAGTTCAACCTTCTGCCTTCTATTTTCAGTGTTGTATCTTGCATGTCAGTTCACCGTGAACTGAAAAAGCTGGTATTGGACTTTATGTTGCTACTCTGAATTGTATTTGTGCTTTGTGATAGACGCTACCTAAAGACTGAATGACAGAATTCCCATATTATGTGTTTGTGATGCATCATTTGGGAAGATCTGGGTAAAAGTGTACAAGGAAGTATTTTCACATGATAGCAATGTATTATTGTATCATACTAAAGAAACTGTTGTGCATTCACAATCAGAATTAAAAAGGAAAGACACCAGTTTGCTTTAAAACTCCAACAATCCACACTATTGCGTCACAGACGGCTCCAAACCAGAAATAGAAAGAAGATTGCAAACAAGGACTCACTTGAGCAGGTCTTCTCTGCACTGTTTCTGCGGAGCAAAGCAGGCCACAGCCCACACTTTGATCTCAATGCCAGCATAGAACTGCTTTCCCCTCATGTCCCAGACTCCTTGGTTTGGCGTTGCCACCGTTTTATTCTGAGGAAACAGTCACTCTTTTTAGTGCCTCCCCCTAAGAAAGGCAGAAGCATCAACATCTGAATCCTGCTCTTTTCAGAATACTGACCCCTCTTTCAGCATGCCCTTACTCACAAACATACATTTGTTTTAGCTTTAACAGCATAAATGAAATAAAAACAAACACCTCACACACAAAAACACAGCACTGAACACCAGTAAACATTAAACATTTTTTTTAAAAAAAAAAATAGTCCCCCACCCCTTTTTCTCCACCCTCTAAACTCTCCTGATGCTACTTCCCTACCCCTAGAACCCTGTGTCCCCAGACCCACCCGGTACTCACCCTGCCACAGTCACTCCCAGTCTCTGTACTCACCCGGCCCCCATACTGTAGCATGGGCGCTGGGAGGACCCGCCCAGTCACCTCGGTCATATCATTGTGGACAACGATGCCAAATTCTTTTAAGTAGGGGTCCGGCCCTCCCACCATGCTGTTGCTCTTTACCTATGAGGTAGACCGAGGTTAATAGCAAGGATCACATAAGTTACTTCCATTCTGCTGTACCTGAACATTTTAAAAGCAAATTTCTACACAGGAATGAGTAAAAATCCAACAAGTAGAATGATGTAAATACTACAAAGTCAGCAGAGAGTTTTTGTCTTTTTGAAAGTTTATATTTAATGGTAAAATCAAGAAAAAAATAAAACATGGACATTAAACACAGAATTATTAACTTGGTAAGGAATTGCCATAACTCACCAGCCTGCTGATCTCTTCTTGTCGATCAGGGGCGGATCGAGCAGTGGCCTTTATCATGGTAGATGTCTGATTATCTGTCAATTTCTTGATGCATCGTTGCCCAGCTACAATATTACAAACCTGCAGAACACAAAGAATTGAGTCACATATTTACCTACACAACTACAATAGAGATTTTTTGGTGAGCACCTTACCTCCAGGGGCAAATACGTGTGTTTTTGCTCCTGCCCCACCTGCAAACAGGGCAGATGAGGGTATTTTAACTGTAGAGTGTATTTCTGTTTGAAGTACTGGGCCACTGTGCACTCCATGGCTTGACCATTCTCTAGCTGCAGAGGAAACCTAAAGTAAAAAATAACAGAAAAAGCAACAGTAACTACATTGCAGTCTCAAAGGTCTCTGGATAGGTTCTGCAGGGAACACCTAGCTTTGCCCTATATTGTACATTAACGACCCATCCCTTATACCAGAAAGACACTCACGTCTGGTGACTGGCAGGGCGGCGAGTAACATTGCACACGCGGTACTTCCTCTTCATCTGACCACAGTGTGTCACCTCCACTTTGAGACCTGGAAAAGAATACAGGTCAATGGCGTCAGGGTTGCACATGGTTCATCTCTCTAGTTCAAGCCCCCAAAACCGGATTCTGTTTTTATAGCCATCACCCATTCTGCAAGGTACAATTTTCATTTCTTGAATAAAGTTTGTTAATGTAAACTTTTTTTATATGTAATTTTTTTTCCTCCTTTCAAAAATGTTTTGCATCAGGTAATGAATAATGCATTATATGCATATGTAATAAAAGCCCATTTTGTCTATTTCAGTAGAAATCTTAGATCTAATAATGTCTCTCTGAGATTATGTGTGAGCTCAAAAAGCACTGTGGCAAAAGGACTTGCTTGAAAGAACTGAGCTATCCCTAAATTCTACATGTATAATCACTGGCTATGTCCACATTACCAAGTTTTCTTTTAAAATTCAGACATGAAGATGGATGAAAATGGAGAGTTTTAAAAAACACGGACACTAATCGCACTCGGATTGGTTTGTGTTCACAAAATGGCCTTCTTTGTAGCTCAGTAAAATGTCACTGTACTTGCACCAACATGACTCCCAGTCTGTATTGTCAACTACTTTTCTCGCCTTATACTCATGTGTTACTCTCAATAACAATTCCACCTCCTTGTCAGTTCAAACAAAACAATCTGTTCTCTGTCTTTTGTATTTGCCATTGATGTTCTCAGTGTGTAAATGCAAGCTATAAATGAATGTTTTGATCAGCAGGGGGCATTGCAGAACCCCACACCTCAGACATAATAAACCCTTGATACACTCTAATCTCAAATAAAGGGTTTTATTGAGCCCCAAAACCTTCTTCACACAAATAATAACAAAATAAAGCAATATGCACAATTCTCCTTCCTCCTGCATGAGTGTAGCCCACTGTCCCCCAAGCTCAATCCAAAAGAGGCAGCAGGGCTTTCTTTTAAGCCTGATGCAGGAATTGTGTCCAATCTCTTATCCCAGTCATCTGGACCACATCCGGGTCATGCGGAAACCAGGGTGGACCCCTAAAGACCCTAACGGGGTCACGTTTCTGAACTACATTTCCCATGCAACCCTGCAGGTTTCCTAACTGGGTTTAGCCCTGAGGAGCATGGCCACCTATGGTGTAGGGGAATGACCTGTTCCTGGTGAGTCCATTCTCCCGGTCCTTCCATTACGGCCTCCTGGCCAGGTATGAAGCCTTCTGTTGTCCTGGCCAGGATGCCAGTCATTCCTCCTATGCACCCACAATGTCTTGCATGGCGGACACTTCCCCTTTCCTGTTTTTGCCAATGCATGCATTCCCAGTGTAGACAAACAGCTAAGTAATATGTGTTTTTGGTCGTTTATGCAGTGTTCACGTGCTATAGGATAGACAGTCAAAATGAGTTTGAGCCAAATGGAAATGTAACTACAAGATGGACAAATTCAGAGAAAACAAAGCTACCTGAATTCTCAGAGTTCTGACTTAATGCTAAACTTTCACCTTAGTCAACTGTAGGTCAGAAATGCCATTTTTGTGCTTGAATTGCAATATGTGAGAAGAAAAATCTGATCAGTCGCTCTGGTATTTGCATTTAATAGTCATTTCATTTGCTCTTTATTTTCACAAAAAAATAAAACCCATAAAACAATTAATTTAATTCAATTAAAATGCATAGATTCGTTAAAGTCAAATTTCTAACCAGCTTAACTATGGAAAGAAAATGACACCATATACAAGTTGATTAAAAGTATGTAGAATTATGGCTATAATTGGAGAATTTTTCAAATTGTAAGACTTTTTTTTTTGGAATAATTTAAGGAATCCATTCATTTTAATTGAATTAAATTAACTGTCTTATTGGTGCCCAGCTATTTTATTTTTAATTTAAGGAATCTATTCATTTTAATTGAATTAAATTGTTTTATGGGTGCCCAGGTATTTTATTTTTAGTCACATATAACCAACAAAATCTTAATACAAGAAAAAATATATATTTTTTATGTTTTAGTACATTTTTGAATAAAATTATGTCACTTAAAAATGCCACTCAGTCCGGGGCACGTTACAAAAACCTTGACTTGGGCATGAAGGTTATTTGACAGAAATGACATTAGCGACAGAGTGGAATCAAACATACGGTCTTAAAGTTAAATGCAACATTCATTCATGTTCATTTCTCTTTTCAGAAAATCCTAACCATGGTGAAACATTTCACATGTGAAGTACAGGAAATGTGCATTTGTCTATTGGAGAATCGAACCTTCAATGTTTCTTAGAAAAGCACAACACATTATCTACTGAGCCAATATTGGCAAATCACTGAAGGAGTAATTAACGTACAGATCCCGGGTCAAAACTGATTAAATATTGCATTGTCACTGGGGATCAGCATGCATGCAAAGTTTGAAGGAAATTGGTTTGGTAAATGTGGGTACAAAATAAAAAATTGATTGCAAAATTTGACCCAGACAAACAGAGTGCACAAGTTGAATAAAACTGTAATAATAATACTACAATAACAACAACAACATTGGAACTTGTGCATACTGATTTTGCCTGTCTCATACTCAAGTAAAGTTCTTTAGCATTTATTTGATTCATGCTAAGGACTTAAAACTCCTACTTATTACAGTGCTTACATTTTTGGAGTTTATGAAGTTTCATAAAAGATGAAAAAAATAAATACAAACACACAAAAAATGAGTTCCAAATGTCCATTAAGGCCTAACTCAAAACACTCACATCCAAAACATGCTTATTGATCTTCATTAGAATAATACTCTGATAAATATGGGGAAAAACTGACATACACTTTTAAAATATTTCCATATAATATTTCTATAGTTTAAGTTCAGAAAAAGGATGGATGAAAGGATGAAGGAAGGATGGAATGCACTTGCAAAGGACAGTCCAAAATGATTTTGTGGTAAATTCAAAGAGCACAATAGTGATATGATATGGGGCATTTTCACAGGTAGGAGGTTTAGGGTAAGATGTAATACTTTTCCAGAAGCCCAGATGTGAAATTCTGGTGTAAACCTTGTGATGAATTCATACAAATACTCGTAAAGAATAAATTCTAATTCTATAAAAATATATAACAGACCAAAACTTGCACTGGACAACATAAATGGCCATAATGCCTGCTATTACTGTCACGTGTGCACATGGGTCCTAGTGCTCGGAGGTATACTGGTTCATACTGAAAAGAGTTTACTTTTGTTATGATATGGATTTTTCTTATACCGCAATACCGGTTTAAATAGCCTAAACAATGTTTGGAACGCGGCGCAGCGGGAAACTGTTTAAGGGGGGACTTTTTTCATTGCTACTCCGCTAAACACGCATGCAACGGAGTACATGCGTTAGTGGAGGTACTGAGCGGTGAAAATGGACGGAGAACATTCTGAAACTGAAGCAGATGATAAAGTTGAACATGATGACACAGAAGAACTTTTGCCAAAAAAAGGAGCCGCGTCTGTTGTCTGGAGATTTTGGTTTTAAAAGGTCGGATGTGGACCAAACAACTATTTATTGCAAATGGTGTTGAGCTAAAGTTGTCACCAGAGGCGGCAACACAAACAATTTGCTGCACCACCTTAGCCACAAACATGCTTTGGAGTACCATGAATGTATGGGACTAAGACTGGCACCCTGCACATCCTCAGGTAAAACTGAAAAAGCTACAGGACACTCAAGTCAGACGTCACTTGTAGACGCATTTGCTAGAGGACTGCTTACGACAAAAGGTTCGAGATAACCAACGCCATTACAATCCATATAGCTAACGTGTCAGTGGACAGAGATTGTTAACATTAACAGAAAGTGTAGTTGGTTTACAGAAAAATTTACTCTTTATTCCTTTTCTAAGACATGTTCAGTGCAATACAACTTTTGACAAGCACCTCTGAATATTTTACTAAGTCTAAATGCCTCTTTGGATGGTTGAAAATATGTTGTTTGCAAAATTTGTTCAATAAAATGGTTCTATATTTTGACTGCAACTGTAATGCAATGTGATTCCTTCTCTTCATTAGTGCCACCCCCTTGAAAACTATAACTTTATGGGGCCATGCAGACCTGTATTAATACTTGTGTGCACATTAAAATGTTTTCTTGTACAATGTACAATTCTCATGACCGTGGAATAGGTTATTCTTAGCCAGTCTACTACAGTAATTGCAGTGGAAAATGTGGTTAACATCCATGCATGGGGGAAAAAAAAAAACGTTGAATACCGTGAAACTGGTATTATTTTGAAAAATACCGTGATATAGAATTTTGGTCATACCGCCCAGCCCTAGTGGGTCCATTTAGAATCCTCATATCTTTGTGTGTTTAAAAAGGAAGCTGCCCTCCCAATAATAAACATTTAAATACAGTAAGGAACAGCAGTCATTCAAAACACAACAACACATGAAAAGTTTAACTACTAGAAAGTACAGGCTGAATATCCCTTATTTGAAATTCCAAAATTTGAATCTTTTCATGTGCTAATATGATGTCACCTATGTTTCCTCTATTTTTTTTTTTCATTTTTACTGTACTGCTGAGTGGATGTAAACATTGAATGTGCAGATTCCAAGCAGATTTATTCATTCTGAGTCGAGACGGGTGGGTTGACCTCTGTGAAGCACCATGAAGCTAACACAATCGACGAACGGAGCTACGGTCCCTTTGAAGCAGTGTTTGCCACAAAGCACCACGATTCAACCGGCCATCTTGGGGCCTTGAAGCGCTGCAACACTGGATAGATGTTGCATGGCAGTTACGCTGCACAGAGGCCTTGGAACAGATACGATAACACCTGCGCTATGCGTTAATGGAATATCGACACTCACTGTTAAAAAACCACAATCATTCTTGCTAGGTGCCCTTATTACAATATGAATACAGTACATTGCTCTGATTAGTTGGGGGTGGGGGACGGACACTGCTGCAAATTGCCCTTTTATGATAACATTTTCTTATATTGGCAAAAACTCTGTGTTCTAAGTATGAACATCCACACCATATGAAAACTAAATGTAGCATCTTGTCAGTTGGTGAATGGCTTTTAAAACAACAGGAGTTAGAGTTAAGCTTGGCTGAGGTATTACTGACCTGTTACTTTACAGGGAACTGGCCGACGGCAGGTAGGCCACATAAACTGACTTAATGCCAAAAACATTCTTCAGTGCAAATAAGAACTACTTGCCCTCTTACATAGCAACAAAAATACAGTCTACACATCATACTCCTCACTTTGAGGTGTAATATTTGTCTCATCAACGTGCATTATAGTAACTGCTCTGTGATATAAATTATTAACACACAAGTTGTCCTTTAGTTGGTTTGGCTGCATTTCCCTAATTGATCACGTTATGTCTCATTATGTACATGCAGTTATTCCTAAATAAGAATATATCCAAAAAAAATCTGGTCCCAGGCATTTTAAGATTAGAGACCATGACCTGTATTAAACAGAAGTGGATCTCAGTTACCGCTTACCTCTCTCAACTTTAACCAACAAACTTAAATGTAGCTGAAAATTAGCCTACACCCCTGACTCCGTTCAACAGTTATCTCACCTCTGATCTCTTTGGTGAACTTGACACGCTGAGAGTCTGTTAAAGGTTTGGTCTGCTCATTGATGTTCTGGATGTCCAGCACCTCACACATGAACTCAATAACTGGCTGAGCACGGTAAAAGGCAGTTGCAGACACTGAAAGCAAACAACATCTTTTTATAAGAAAAATCTTTCCTGGTAAAACTGGGTGAAAGTGAACAATGCCAGAGGATTTATTTATTTATTTATTTATTTATTTACCATCAATGTTAAGCATCATGTTCCACATAGCTGGCCGGACCGACTGATGAAATCCAAACCACACTTCCCTTCCACCACCGAGTGGATGATAGTATCCTTCAGGGGGAGAAAAGAAGGAACGGCCCACTGGGGTGTATCTGTACAGAGAAAGAAAAAATTAAAAAGATTGACATTTTTTTTTACACTGTAGCAAAATAAAAGCTGTTGAATACATCAATGCTTGCCTAGCCAAAGGCTACACAATCCCCCATTTGTCTATTAATTATCTATTCCGAAAATAAGACATGCATTAATCAAAATTGAACATCTATGAAAATACTGAAAAAAATGAAAATTATTTTCCTACAGTGGATCGTCATACTGCCTAGTGCCCTTTGCCAAGGACATGTGCCCACTATAGTCAGCCGCCCGTTTCTAGTTAATCCAATGTTCAGAATATGGTGTGTGATAATAGGTATTAGACCAAGAGCATGTGTACACATAACATTATGCAACAGAATACAAATAAATGACGTGTCAAGCTTGTCATCATTATGCAGAATAACACAGTGTTTTAAATTTATCAGGTAAACTTTAGCCCATAGCAAATGATACATTCTCTTTTGTCTGTAACACACCACATTAGGAATGTAGCAATGTTATTTGACTATATGTGCTACATGTATTATAGTTTGCATATTGCGAGCACTGCGTATGGAATAAATACAAAGTATCTCCAAATGGAATGGCCTTACTTCACGTGCCACTAAGCCACATTGCAGGATTTTCCAGATCCTATAGTCACTTATCACTGCCTGGGACATCCTGTTATGTTGGTTGTTTTTTTTTTTTTTTTGGTTAGATCGCATCGACTACTAACAGACGAACGTTTTTTTAAACAGGAACCGATAGTAAAACCCAGGATTGGTTCCACCCTGCCATTCAGCTGCAGGGACTGGCAGAATCATTTATACATCACCATGTTAATTAAGTTTAGTTTGTACATATGCAAATTAAAAGGGAAAACACAAGAGAATATTTTGCCTTACAGATTCTCATTCTGCATGGCACACAAAGTGCGAGGAGGAATTTTGCACAAAAAGACAATGTCAGCACGAACTGGTAAAGCATATTCCACACAGTCTGGATATTTTATTTGATCTTCCATTGTAGAATTAATTTTAGAGAGTTTAACAAAAATCTAATATTTGCTCATTGCAGTTATGACTTTGAGTGTTGTCTGGGTTTGGAATACATAATATTACGTTAAGTTATACAGTATAAACAGAGGGATTTAAAGTGTTTCTCAAATGGAACAAATAAATGCAGTAACTCTCTTGCTGTAATGATCAGTAAGTGATTGTCATTATTTTTCAGACCTCTTTCTCCAAGGGCACAAAAAATACATATATAAATATAAATGTAATAAACCGAGAAGAAAAAGAGAGCAATTTTTAAACCACAGCACAGGCAGCATAGTAAATAAATAAACTGTAGGTGTAAAAACAGAAGGCGAGTGAAGAGAAAGAAAACATGAGCACTCCCTTGTTGCTTTATGAAAAGTCGTACTTTGAGTTCCCAGATAGCACTAATAAGTATAGGAATGACGGGCAGACACCAATGCTGAACATTAGACACAACGAAAAACAAAACCAACTCGCCTCATAGAGGGTAAATGCCGCGTGATGACATCAAGAGACTGGACAGAATCTTCAGGGACTTCATTGAGATGGCCTGATAATGCCTCCAACAGCATTTGAAGACTCACCACAGAAACCCACTGGATCGACACCTTAAAGGTCTGGTCTTTACCTTCTCCAGGTAATGTCACCTCCAAATCCACCTGCAGCAACAAGAAAAAAAAATAGAGGTCTATCGTATTTTCAATAAGAACAGGAGCAATTCATATTGTCAATTCAATAGGGGCTGATTTTATACCCCCAACCTTTACCTTTGTTCTAGAAGCATACACATTTTTCCAAAAAATATGTGTTAGAATTAACTTTCAAAGAGCAGAGATTACATTTCTTGGGTACAAATCACAGTTGCATTCTTTTGATTCTTTTAAAAATTACCTTGTTAAATGTTCCAGTGAGTGAAGTTTTGATTTTGCTCTCTGGTGGCTAACACTTTATTCTTATTTTTTAGCAAAGTGCCTTGGTAAGCATTAGGAAAGGGGCAATAGAAAATAAACATTAATTTAAAATCCCATGTGTTTGAGAATGTCTCGAAATCAGTGCCATTTTAATTTTCAAAAAGGATTTCTCCTGTGCGAAGTGATAGGTGAATTATTGTCAACAAAACGCAGACACCTATGAAATAAACTGAAATGTTACTCACTCATGATTTTTCTGTCCATATGGTAAAGGTTTTGTGACCAGCACATTCCGACTTTATTCTTATTTTTTAGCAAAGTGCCTTGGTAAGCATTAGGAAAGGGGCAATAGAAAATAAACATTAATTTAAAATCCCATGTGTTTGAGAATGTCTCGAAATCAGTGCCATTTTAATTTTCAAAAAGGATTTCTCCTGTGCGAAGTGATAGGTGAATTATTGTCAACAAAACGCAGACACCTATGAAATAAACTGAAATGTTACTCACTCATGATTTTTCTGTCCATATGGTAAAGGTTTTGTGACCAGCACATTCCGACTTCAGACGTTTGAATTACATATTGCTATACAAGAAGCGCAAAGAAATGCAGCAACTCATCATAAAGGACGACATTCTCATGAAGCTTGGAATTTGGCATAGTGTGTGCTGCTGTTTAATAGTTGCTGTGTACATACTGTATCTTGGGCTCAGTTAGAATTATAGCTAACATGCATTTATTAATGAATAGACTGAAATTCTGTAAGGGATGAGCTGTATCTAATAATTCTCTAGCGCCGGAGATCCAGTGAACGGCAGCTTAGAAATTTACCAAGCACTTTCAAAACAAAATCCTCACCTTGCTTGCTTCACTAACACTTGAACCAGAATCCATCATGCTATCACAATCAGCTCCTGAAGAACTGTCATTATTATCGCACAGTAAATCGCTTTCTATTTTACACGCTTTATGCACCCATGTTCAGCTTGCTCTGTTAGCGCAAATGCTGTGTAGAACACCCGCCCTCCGTCACCGTCATCACTGGATCGATGTATGCGGGCGGCTTGTGTGGGATGACTTTCTGTTTTACAGTTAAAAGTTACAAGTGTTAAAGACTAACAGCAAGAATATTTATTCAAAAATAAAATAATAATTTACTAAAAATGTTTAGTTTTCATTTCATTTAGTCTTTCCATCTACTTTAATAGTTTCATTTAGTTTTTCATTTTGATTGTTATTTTATTTCAGTTTATGAAAATGTTTCTTTATTAATAACTTCAATTTTGATTTTAGTTTTCAGTAACTATAATAACCTTGCGTCCCTATCCCTTAGCATTCAGTGTTATCAATAGGGTCATTTAATAGGACAGCTCTTATTCTGCAGCACTGAAAGTGGAAGCAATGGGTATTCAATTTTTCACAGCAATTTTAATTGATACAGTGTGAATGTGTGCTCAGGAAGAACACAGGCAAATGGAATTGGTAAATAGCTGTTCTGAAGTTAACTACCATGTTAGAGCCTCACTCAGTGTTTAATTTGTAAATAATGACGTGCCAGAGCTCATAGTGACTGCCCAGGAGCAACATGGAAGGGCAACAGCAATTTGGCCTCAGAGAGCAGCACCGTTAATGTTGATTTACAAGAAATAAGTACTGTTTACACATGGACTCTTGTGCATATATTAGTATGTCACTTGGGTATCTTGTAATCCTAAATTGGCCCACTGTCCACATGTGCATGTTAAGAGTTTATACTCTCTTCAACCTCATTTAATGTGTCTTTGTCCTACTCCTGTTCCTTTTAATCTCTCAACCTCCATGTCAGCATCTGTACCTGCTACACCAGAACAAGCTATTTATTATTTACTACACTGTCCTGACAATTTATTTTGTTTGTGTGGCTTCTAGTATGTGCATTTTTTTTTTCTTTTTCATTTCAGTCACTCAAAAAAAGGCATAGGTGTGACGTTAAACAGGCTACTTTTTGAAACTTTAAATGAAATCTAGGTAATAAAATGTATTTAATGATTTAAAAAAATTAAAATATACTGTATATATTTTTGGGGTCCCAGACAGCATGTTTGGAGTTCATGGAGTGAAGAGGACTCAAAATCAAAAGGTACTAGAGGCAGCTCAGCTCCAGCACAAGTTAAGCTCTAGTCTCACTGGTAATGAGCAGCAGGTTAATGAAAAAAAGAAACTTAACGCTCAAAGATCATTATAAAAGTGAACAAAAAAAAATGAAAGGGGCAGTCACGGCTATCTTATAGCTCAAGGAGACAGAGCCTGAGAATCAAACCCAATCTGTACCGAGTTTGCATAACCCTTTCCCTAGATATTTTGCTCCCACTACCCCAGGTACCAAAGATGTGCAAGTTAGTTTTATTTCAATTCAATGTCGGCCTTGTTTAAGTGACCAATAAACTGGTGTTCCATCTCTGTTGCCGTACCTTATTTACAATGTCCTTTGATTTTTGTTTGTCTCAGTCATACTTCCAGTTACTTTTAAGCACTGGGTGGGCTGATATCAGAGACGGCAGTGATGGTTTTGCAGTTTTCATTATGCTTGATATGGATAGCATGTTTGAGCAATGTACTGTGAGAAATCAAAACTGAAATGGACAAAGAAAGTTATGTGTCTGACCATTCTTATTCAGTGTTAGGAGCAGTACGCCAAATTTGAAACTCGCATTGTTCTGGGCAAGAAACTTCTCTGCAAATCATTTGTACACATTTACCTACCTTACAACTTTACATCATTTTTATTCCAACAACTTCCACATTTCATGAAAACGAATTTCATCTTTAAAGAATGGAAATGATCTTCAGTAATTCCAAAGATATTAAGACTGATGAGCAAATATAAAACTAAATATTTTACATGAAGTGTCAGGAAAGAAAAGCAAAATTAATCAGGAAAAAAAAAAAAAAAAAAAAAAAAGAGGAAAGCCATTTAACAAAGACTCACCCTATCTCTGCCAATTGGTAAGGGGTGGGCAGTATACATGTTTCGCTTGCCATCATAGCCTGGCTGGCGGTCTCCAAAAATCTGCATCTTGAAGTGCCGCACCATGGTATCCACCACTTCCCTAGAATTATATCACAGTTCAGTTAAGAAGGAGGGTAGCTATGTCAAGCTACGTTAGGCAAAGTACAATAAAAATAAAAATAGTAAAATGCACTGACCGATTGACCCTACGTGGTCTCTTCTCTGGCTTGATGTCCACCTCATAGTGGTAGACGTCAATCTTGGGTATCTGCACCTGGAAGTGATTGGCTAACAGGCGGATGGGCTTTCCCACTGTACCCAAACCAGGCCGGCGGGGCGGCTGGAAAAGGGACGTGGGAGGGGGTCCTGCAGAACAAAAAGCACAGAAGGTGACCGGTTGACAACGTAAATGAAAGCGATTCCATTATCATGTTTTAAAAAAATAATATAATAAATACTCCACAGATATGAGACTTTTTAAAATTGGGCTTCATCTTTGGAATCAATTAGAAATTAAGTAATAGAAAATAACAACCATCCACTGCCAAGATTTTTCAATTCAAACTACTATGTTCATCACAATGCAGAAGAGCAAAAAGAACCCACTAGAACAGAAAGATTTAATTGCCTTATTGTGTTTTAACAAGTATTACCTGCTACCAAAATATAAATGAATAAAATCAACAAGGGGAGGTAAATATGTTAAAAATAAATAAATAAATAAATAAATAAATAATTTAGCACCAGTCTACAGCAGAAGGTTGAAATAAAGTGAAAATAAGATTAGAAAGAGAAACTATTAAATCTGAGGTCTACAGAAAAAGGTTCAACTAAACTATCAGACACACAATTAAGTCATGAAAGAGGACAGCAAAGAAACACTGTACGATTTTATCTCATCACTACATCACTGGGCTAGAGTGGAAGGGAATCTCAATGGAAATTGATAAGAGCTTTATTAGTGGACAAAAAGAAAAAGAATGAACCCACTTAAGTTGTACCTTATGCCAGCGGCACATTACATGACTTCTGGTCAGACAGAATGTCAGCTTAACAACATCACTTTGATGTCAAATTCCATAAGCAAACTGCACGGGATTATAGATTATATGACTTTATGCAGACTTCTTGCACATTTTCACATTTACAAAGTATCACAAGTTAGCCACATGCTGACAGCCAATTATAATGCTGCCTGTATGAAGGCGTTCTAGTCTATGGAGAGTTCAACGTCAATTTCTGCCTTTTCTTTTCTTCATTTGGTCATACAACATATCAGTCTGAAAAGCCTCTCTTCTGTTTGTACAGTCCAAAACACCTATGTTTTATCTTTCCTTGGGTCCACATTGTACTTTCCGGTGAGCATCACCCAACTGTCAGCTCTCACACACAAACACAAGCCTCCCCTACAACTTGTTGATTTTGTCAGAGTGAGTCTCAGGCCAGTCTGACTAAATCGCTGGGGGTGTCACATTACACAAATGCCAGTCACAAGAGCAAACCGTGACTAACCATGACTTATCAATATCATGTAAATGAAGTCTAGGACAGAAAACTGTTAGAAAAGTTGTGTAGCGTGACAAGGGATTTACTGGGAATAACTTCCAAAGGAATAATTAATCAGAAATGTCAGCATTTTGACTGCTGTTAGAATGGTTACATCCTACCAAGCACAGATACTATTATAAAAATCAAAAATATTAATTTAAAATGTAACCTGCAAAGACTGGTGCCATGTCTTTTTCTGTCTACAACATTCTAGAAAACAGCTAATAGATGTCAGCTCTATGTATAAAACACTGTTAAAACCCGATAATTTGCCAATATTTTGAGAATGAAGCCTTCAAAAAGTAACAACACAAGTGACAGACTATTGAAGTACTGGAATGTTAAATAATGGTAAAGAGTAAAAAACATCTTTTTCTAAAAGTTATGCTTTCAGTGGCCTTTCTTAGTTTAACCTGTGTAGCAGAACAACAGTCGGAGTCATCAACAGCAACAATTACCCAGCAATCAGGTAGTACTCCATCACATTAGTTAGCCCTGAAGAGTAGAGCCTGATGGTGACTGCCTGGAAGTACAAGCTTGGTCCGTGTAAGACTGAAATGGAATATTCTCACTACTCTTGTAGACAAGTTAATTATCCAAAGAGTTAGTTAAGCCAGAGCGCTGCTGCCTCGCAGTTGGGTGACCTGGGGACCCGGGTTCGCTTCCCGGGTCCTCCCTGCGTGGAGTTTGCATGTTCTCCCCGTGTCAGCGTGGGTTTCCTCCGGGTGCTCCGGTTTCCTCCCACAGTCCAAAGACATGCAGGTTAGGTGGATTGGCGATTCTAAATTGGCCCTAGTGTGTGCTTGGTGTGTGGGTGTGTTTGTGTGTGTCCTGCGGTGGGTTGGCACCCTGCCCGGGATTGGTTCCTGCCTTATGCCCTGTGTTGGCTGGGATTGGCTCCAGCAGACCCCCGTGACCCTGTTCGGATTCAGCGGGTTGGAAAATGGATGGATGGATGGATAGTTAAGCCAGACTATTTAGTGAACATTAGCATTCTTTGGAATGCCAACATAGGCATAAAAAAAATGAACTTTTTTTTTTTTTTGGGGTATTGTAGGGTTGGTTCTACCAAAAATACAGTCCACGACACGTACACAAACCTGTGTGTTTGTTTAATGGTCTACTTCAACAGAAAAAATAAAATAAAGATTGTGCAAGTCACAAACCAAAAAAGCATGCGCGCCCTTGTAAATATGCTATAACACAGTGGTGCTGGTAGACTTGCTTGTCTCACAGCTCCTATAGACTGGGTTTAAGTACTGGCTCAGCAAACCCCCTGTGTAGAGTTACACTTCAGAGTTTACCTTATGACACGATTTTGACAACACCGTTAGCAGAATGGAATTTGATTTGGTGTGCATATATATCTATATAAATAAATCTAAACCATTTGTCTGTCTGTTCGTCAATTGATCAAAAACAGCTGAACCAATTTTCATAAAATTTTGCAGATGTTGTTGCCGTTGGTCCAACTTAAAATACAGGCAATATGTCATATAATGGGCAACTCAAAAAACAGTGCCAAAGTGGCAACTACAATTCTCAGGAATGAGCTAGGGTTGATGGGAAGAATATTTCAACATGTATAATGTTTTGTAGCAGCCAAAACACAATCTCATCTAAGTCTGCAGGTACAAAGTTTTCTTCTCAGCTAATTTGAATAATAATTTCATTGTCTTGCTGGATTACAGCTTTTGTCTAAGAGTGTCCTTTTTCTTGCATCGTTGGTTGTATTTAGCCATCCTGAATTTCCAAAAGACAGTCCGTCAAACCCGTTCCCCCCCCCCCCCACACCTTTATTTACACCTGGGTAACGATGGGTAGTTTGAGTAGGTTCTCATAAATAAAATTGTCAGTCGTTTGTTTTCCAACCACAGAAAAGGACTGAACAGATTTTCCCAAAATTATGCAATTAAGTTACCATTGTTCCAACTTAATATATAGACTATATGGCGTATCTCAGAAAGGGGTTGCAATGGGGGGGAGTTAATCCAAAAACTAGTGCAAATACAGGGAATACAATTCACATAAGGCAGGAGGATTGCACTTGGACTGATGGGAGGACATTAACATCAGTGCACACAAAAACTTTTGTACCAATCAAAGCGAGATCTCATCCAAGACTGCATGTACAGTGTTTTCTCTCAGCTAATTTAAATAACAATTTTGTCTTATCTGATTACAAGTTTTATCTAAGTATATATAATTTTGTCTCATTGTGGATTAGGTTTAACCATGTTGACTTTCCAAAAGTCAATTTAACCACCCTGTTTATTTAAATTTGAGCAATTTTAGATACTTCAGCTAGGACATTATAAGGTCTTACAACAGCTTCCAAACAATTAATTTAACACAAGCACACTTCCATTACACACGTTGTAATAATGTTAGAAATTAAATTAACAATTCATGTGTTAATTTTGAATTTTACGGTAATAAGATAACATTCTGAAGCAAGCTGCTGTGGGCCACAGTTTACCCTGTGCAGGGCTGGAAACAATCCTGGAACTGACACCACTCCATCACAGGGCCCACTTACCCACACTGGAGTAAACTTAAGAGTTCCCATCCACCCATCTTCATAATCTGTTTGCCCAGAACAGCACTGCAGGAGAGCTGGAGCCTATCCCAGCAAGCATATGGCTCAAAGTAGGAGCAATCACAGTTATCACATCAATTACTTCTGAGGTATTACCGTAACTTTAAATTCCTTCCCATCCATTTTAAATGGAAGACGAGCCAATTTTTGGGAGAAAAGACTTCATCGGTAACTTGGCGAACAGGCAGGCCGTTCACACTCTATACAGTATGCCTAATACCATAAACACATACAGATCAGGGGCATAATATTGTATTGTCATGCTGACCAGTATAAGGAGATGGGAGAAAAATTCCTGTAAAATGTACCTGACAGGAAATGGCCAACATTACTATTAAATAACAAAAATCCCCTAAGTCACGTCACATTACAAACTTGCACTAACCCACTACTGGATTAAAGTAACCCCAAAGAGTACATTTTACCAGCAAAGGGAGTCACAGCAACGTCGAGTACAAGGCAAGTTAAAACTCACACTGTATGGCAAACATGGCAACCAACAACAAAGAAAACGTTCATGTTTTCACTAACCTGCCAAACACAGCTATAAAAGAGGGCAATAAGAGAGGAAACATCTCCACTACTGAAATGCTAGTAATATGGAAAGAAAGGAGGGAAGTCACTTAAGAGGCACTTCACTAAAATCATCATAATGCTTACATTGGGGTAATTGGGGGCAGAAATGCTTACCTTAGTGGAGTGAACACAGATGGGAGAAGCTGGAGGGGAAAAAAAATTTACCCAGAGGGTCACGATAAGAGCCTACATTCTCTTCTTCAGTCAAAGAGCCCAACATTCCAGTACAGGAACGAGGAAGAATCCAAGCTCATCATTAAAACACAACACTTATAGTGTTACTATAATACAGAACATAAACAACCTAGGGAATATTTATTCTTGCAAGAATTGGACATGTCATAACCCAAGTCATGAGATTATACACTGAAACAGAAGCTGTAATGCCAGTCACATAAATTAGGTTTGACGCACAAAAAAGGCAATGAAGGGTGCGTAACTCTTCTTCACGCCTCCTATTTCTTGTTGTAGAGTAACTGTTTTATCAGCGTCATTTCCTCTTGCTCTGTCCCACACATATCCAACGTCACACGCCTGGAACCTAAATTGCCTGTGGGGGAAGTAGTAGTCAAACTCTTACGAGTTGCTCCTCCTGCCCATGTTACCTGCAGTCTTCCTGATGGCCCATCTCAGAGAGGTGGCACAGGAAATTGTGCAGAATGTCACACAAAGATTTCAGATGCTCCTTGACAAGTGTTTACCAACCGTACACAGTTACCACTTCGGCAGTGGTGCAACAGCACACAAGCGCGCAGAAAAAAAAAAAAAACTGCTGTAAGTTACTTCCACTGTTCTGCCATTTCTCTACTTAAAACCTCCTTGATACAGCGATGAAGACAGAAACTGCAGGCTTCTGTGTAATCGGTTTCATTTCTAACTTCGAGGAGATTCTGAAGGGTTCAAAAAGGAAATCGTCAAAAGCAATGGTAGAGCTTACAAGCCCACTTCCACACTTATGACGGTACCAGGAGAACATGCCTCTTAACAGAAACACAGCTGTGTGGCACGTGTTAAAAATAGCCCACCCGATTCCAGCTGGACAGAGAGAGCGAGTGAGGACAGTATGACTACGGGCTGAAGTAGCAGGCAGACTCTGATCTAAACCCCACCCCCCCCATGCTGGGGCACAAAGTATAAAAAGCACTTACTTAAAGGACAAGAACAGAGGGCTTGTACTGGTACTCTTCAAAAAAGAAACACTATACAAATCTTATTTGGAGCATGTGGCCTAGTAGCCAAGGAAATTAAATGTGAAAGTTGAAAGTTTAATCTCCGCTTTACCTGAATCAACCTGCTAGGGCATATACACTCTTAAAAATAAAGGTGCCAGAGTTGTTCTTCACAGCGATGACATAAGGGAACCATTTTTGGTTTTCAAAGGACCTATCCACATGAAGGTTCTAAAAAGAACTTTTATTTAGATCCGTAAAAGGCTTCATACAGTAAATAATGAATAGATTTACATTTACTTATTTGGCTGATGCCTTTGTCCATGGCGACTTAAAACATTTATGATACAATTGGTTACGTTTCTGCTAGTGTCCGGCTAGGTAGCATACCATACCTTAAAGATGCATTTCTTTTTCTACATATTGGTAAGTTTTTCCAAAGTACAAAGATCCACCTTCATAAGCAAAGAACCCTTCCCAGAATAAAATGGTGCCTTATAGTTCTATGTGGAACCACTCAGCCCAGTAAAGTGCCATTAAAGAACTAGTATTTTTGAGAGTGTAGTAGAAACTTGGAAACAATAATTCTGCAAGCTGTACTGGATGAAAATCAAGTGAACAAAGAAAGGATCTCTAAGGATAAGAGTAGCATTCCTTCAGTAAACACCAGAAAAACATTTCTATTTTAAAATGCTGAAAGACATTTTAAAAATTATATAATTAAAATATGTTTTTAGGCAAAAGCATCATCAAAAGAACCCAGCTACAAGAGAATCACCAGTTGGGATGCTAGTCTTGGTTTGCAGCTTTTGCCAAAAGTAACAGATCTGGAGAAAGGGTGATATTTGGCTTGTCTGACCATTAGGATTTTGTGCCATGGGCACACTACATCCTCTCCATAAACAACCTGACAAACAAAAGGAGACCATTCAGTCCATCAAGCTTCAGTGCTTAGCTTATAGTGGAGTTGTCCCAGCATTTAATCAAGATAATTCTTAAAGGTTGTTAGGGTTTCTGCTTCAACTAAAGAACTTAGTAGTTTGTTCAACTTTCCCTCAACTCCTTCCATAAAGACATGCTTCATGGCTTCAGTCCTAAATGCACTTGCCCTTCATTTCCACTGGTGTCCTTGAATGTGTGATTCATCCTTAAGTTTAAAGAGTTCTAACGGATCTTCTTTCTCAATGCCTTTAAGACTTTGAAGCCCTGGATTAGGTCTCGACCCAGTCTCCTCTGCTCAAAGTGGTTTAATCCTCTGAGTTTGTCAGTCCAAGTCCTGGGATGCAGACTTCTTTGCTAGATTCTCTTCTCCACACAGTGTCAAGTATTACTATGTCTTTATTGTGGTGTGGTGACCTGAACTGAACACAATACTCCAGATGTTGTCTCACTAGTATATTATATGAGCATAACGTTCCATTTTTTACATTCAAATGTTTTTAAGAAATAACTTACAATTGTATTGGTCTTTTTAATCGTTTCTGTGCATTACTTATATGATGATCAACAAATCTGTTAAGACTAGCAGCCCAACTGTAATACTGCCTTTACTCCATTAACGTATATTCTTGGTGCTCTACTGATTCACCAGCTTACAGGTTACAAAATGTGAATGGCGAAACTGAAACCCTAGTCGATTACCTAACGTTGTCTTGCTAGTACTAGTTTTTAATAGATCAAAAAGCAGGAGCATCATCTCGGTCCGCGGGAGTTTTAAAATCACAACATCCACAATTGGTGTGCGCACCAGAGTAACCAAAGGTGCAACCCCGCCGTCCAATGCCATGGTACCTGGTATGGCATTCGTTGCCACTCACCTACAACCGCACCTGCGCAGCGGATATTAAGATCGCTGTCTGTCTAATTCGTTAAATCTCGATTGCTAACGGGTTTCTGGAGTTCCAAGCAAATAAAGATACCACTATTCCGAAACAAAGACACACAAGACGCGGATGAGTAGCAGCTTCAAATCCTGCCTAGTTAGTTAGCATTAGGACTTGCTTTTGTGCTGGGGGTCAACTTGCGAGCCATAATCTGCTTTTCATGCCAATCTCGGTCAACATACTTTAAGTAGAGAGTCTTCTCCGATTCCAAGCTCCGGAATACCAGCACAAAAAACACCTCATCTGACACACGGTACAGCGAGACACTCCTCCCGATCAACAAGACACTCTCCGTTCGAAAGCTGAAGCGCAGCCGCAGTCCGGCGTTGACTTAACTCGATGGACAGCTTTGTTCACCCACAGCCCAGGATTCCGAGCAGGCCTAATCAAAGAAGCTTTCCGACAGATGGAAAGGTTAAAGACGTTCCAATGAATTTAGTCCGTGTTCCGCACGCTTCGGATCTTGGTCACGTTTCGAACTAGGTGATCGATCACCTGGGCCCCGCCAAGGCCTCTCAATCCCCGAGCCCCAGTTCAAGAGACAGGCAGCTTCCTCGTCCGTATAGTCCCTCCCTCTTCCCATTGACCCCCCGCGCTGTCTTACCGGGTCCGAGCGCTTCCATGGCCGAGGGCTCTCTCTCCGTCTCTGTCCCGGCCTGGCGGCTCCGTATCGATATTGAAATTGGGGGCGGTATCGCGAAGCTGATGAAGGCTAATCAGAGAAAAGCAAGAGCGTCGTCGCTGTTTGATTTAAAGGCGATCCGAACTGATTGAGGTACGCATGCGCAAATGGAATATCTCCACAACGTTGCGCCTGCGCAGGTGGTAACATATCGAATCGAGGCGAGTGAGGAGTTTTAACTCGGGTATAAAACGAAGACCAATTGAAATCGACGAGTCCGTTGGCGACCACCAAATAGCTGCTGCGCTTGCTAGCTAGGCGATTAACCTGGAAACGTTATCGACATCCATGTACGTTTTACTATAAAATACGACAACGTTTTAAAATAATGCAACCTATTAATAACCAAGAAAAGAAGACCATTTGAAATCGTCGAATCCACCTGTGACCCAACAGACAGTAGCTGCGTTTGCTAGAGAGGAGTTTGAGCTGAGAACTGTACTGAGTACCTAACGGTACAAATCAAAGTGCAATCTGCTATAAAATATGACTTTTTTAATGCAATCTATTAGTAACCATAAATATCTGTCATTGAATAAAAAAAAAACTAGACGCAAAATTCTGTGGAGGGTGTTCAATTCGATTGTATTCTTCCAGGTGGTAAAATTGGTTTGTCAGCAGGTTTTACAGAGACACCCTGACATAACATTAAAAACGGATCAACAAAGAACGCAGCAATAAAACATAAACTTAGTACATACAGTATAAATAAAATATAGCAGTGAGCATAATACTGTGACACATTAGATCAAATCTATTAGACAAAAGAATTAAACCAACATTTAGACTTGCATAATGATTGATGCAAATGTTTCCTGTTTATCCCATGATTTAAGCCTGTGAATGTCTAATAAACTTTGACTTGGAATGGAAATATCCATTGTAATAAAGAGTATTTGACCTGGTTGTTTTTCATCCTTGCAACCTTAAACCTGTGACCTGATGGCAACAACTGAAACTGTGAGTTTAATGGATGGGACTTCTCTGGCCAACTCCACTCTGTTTTCCACCATACTTGCTTGCTAAACAGGTCTGTGAGATTGGATTGTTGCGAACTTGATTTCATTTACAGTATTCTGGTTTTGTTGCTGACATTAAGATTTCCAAACCAGGCCAGCAGAACATACATAAAAATAGACTGAATATAAGATTTATAAAAGACTTACATAATGATTGGATTCACACTCTTTGACGAATGTTTCTTATGGATGAATGATGTTCTTCTGAAATCAATTATGTTTCTTAGTTTTTCTAACATTTAGATGTAGAAAAGGCTCATCGCACTGTTAACAAAATCATCTTCCAGGACTTTTTTCATTCTCATTCGGTTAGCTAACAGTCACTGAATCAGCAGCAAATTTTAAGATGGACCTGTTTCCAGACTTACTGTGACAAACATTTGTGTACAGGATTTATAAAAGAGGTGAAAGAAACAGCCTTGAGGGGATCCTTTGGACGAGGACAGCATGTCAGACAGACAACCATTGACTTTAACTCTTTGAGTCCCATCTGTTAAAAAGTCAATCAGCTGCCCCACCAAATTGAAATCCAAATGAAAATCTTAAATAAATCTCCCTGCAAGAAGGTGAGGCTGGATGGTGTTAAAAATTAAAGAGAAGTCTACATTCAGGGGCCTTGCATGAGGTTCAATGCCATCATAATGGTTATGTAATAGGTGAGGCAAAGTGACAATGGTGTCTCCTGTCCCTCTGTTAGACTTATTGGCAGACTAGAATGGGTCTAATAAACTCTCAGTTTTCCTTGTTAGCTTCCTCTTTGTAAATTTTTCAAATGATTTCTTAAGTGATGTCAGGGCCACTGGTCTGACATCATTTAAGGTTTTAAGATTTTTGTTGTTAGTTGCTGGAATCACTGTAGCATGTTTCCATAGCTTTGGGACCTTCTGCTGTTCTAAAGACAACTTAAAATGAAGTAAAAATGGTGTGGTAAAATCAATCCTGATTTCTCAATTATGTTTTTATTAAAAATTAACAACAAAAAATACAATACAAACGAGCTATCACAGGAACTTCAAACAAAAACACTGCCAGGGTGCAAAATAACTATAAATCCAATTTAGAATTTTTTTTTAAATAATGATAAAGTCCACATTGCTTTTATGCTTTTACATTCTGAAATAGTGTGCATATACACCTTTACATCCATTTTTTTTAAATATTCAAACACATTTATGTAATTACACAATATATATTTTTATTATTTTCTGTGGGGTTGTAGTTTAACATAATATCTTTTTTTTCCACAATGTCCATAATAGTTAATGCATGGCAAAGGCACTATACAAATAAAATGTATTATTATTATTATTATTATTATTATTATTATTATTATTATTATTATGTTTGTAAGTCTATCCAGAGGTTTTTACAATAGGATATAACCATAATAAATGTTGAATAGTTTCAGAAATACTGTTACAAAAAGTACATTTATCATCTGTTAATTTTAAATCACTGAATAACTAGTGTCTTCACAGGATAAATTGGATTAATTATCTCGTATTTGACCTCCTTAACTTTGTAAATTATATATTTACACAGTTCTTATTGGGTATCGTCCACATTTTTTTCCAATGAGCCTGTTTTCTAAATAAAGAATTCCAATATACTGTAATAACAAGCATGTAGATGTCTTGCAATAAGGACTTTAAAAACTGATTATTAGATAGATAGATAGATAGATAGATAGATAGATAGATAGATAGATAGATAGATAGATAGATACTTTATTAATCCCAATGGTAAATTCACATTCTTCAGCAGCAGCATACTGATACAATAAATAATATTAAATTAAAGAATGATAATAATGCAGGTGAAAAACAGAAAAACATCCATAACTCAAAATATCCTTTCCCTGTAATTTAAGGCAAACTGTTAATTCTTTAAATGTTTATATTGGACTATCAGCACAAGCTTTTAAAAGAGTCAGTATTTCTCTAGGAATTGGAATTCATCAAGATTAACATCATTGTTTTACATCTACTAATAAATTCTTTATAATTATATAAATGACTATGATCATTTAATATTTATTTAACCAAAATTGTACAATTTTCAGCCCAATTAAAAAAGACAAATATTAGTTCTAATTTTAATATGTCTGTCATTTCAAATTGTAAATCTATAAGGGGAAAAGTTATGTTTATACATAAGTAACTATGAAAGGAAAATCTGTCCATGGAAAGTAACAAGTTTCAAAGGGATTTTTCCAAGGTCAAAACCACATGATTTTTCCAATACTATGTTGCTGCAACTTGTCACAACATTTTTTAAATCACACTTTTTTATTGTTTCAAAATTAAAATAACTTACATTAGTTAAAAAAAAAAATCATTAATTATATTAAAAAAATAAAGAATAATTTGCATACAAGAGTCACAACAGCTAAACAGTAAAGTAAAGGAGGGATTCGGAGATTAACATTATAAACTGTCAAAAAAGAGCTGGGAGTCTTCTTCATTTTTATTGCCTTTGTGTTTTTACTAGTTTTTCGTAATGCTGTTTCTAAGATTTTAATTCCCATACAAAAAAGTGCAATAGAAGGTCTGACATTCTGAAATTTAGATGTCTGTGCATGATATTTACCATATAAGTAAAAGAGATTCATTATATTTTTATCACTTTATCTTCAGATTTATAACCAGAAAGAAGAACTTTATTTAAACAGATGGGGGTGATTTTTTTGATCATTTTAGAAATTGATAGAAATCTATAATTCCAAAATAGTTTAACAAAGGTGTGTCAAAAGTATTTTTAAGGTTTATAGCAAAACAATTAGAAATAAAGGTATGTGGCAGAAAATCTATTACCGTTAAAGGAAAGGGCAGGGAATGAGAGTTACTATTGGGGTGCCGAGGATTCTGAGTGAAAGAAGTTTTGGCGACCTGGTGAAATCATATGACTGAATAATTTGTTCTAAGTTTTAATCCTTGATTCTTTCCTAGTAGTAACAAAGGTCAGATTATCTCTGGGCATAACGTGAGCTACCACAGCTATACCGATGACACACAGCTTTATTTATCAATAGCATCTGACGACCCTGACACTCTTGATTCACTGATACAATGTCTCACTTGTGTTTCCAAATGGATGAGTAGTAATTTTCTCACTAAATAAAGAGAAAACAGAAATTTTAGTGATTGGCAATAATGGATATAATGAGGTTATTAGAAATAAACTTGATTGATTAGGATTAAAAGTCAAGACAGAGGTGAAGAATTTAGGGGTAACTATTGACTCTGACCTGAATTTTAAATCATATATTAATCAGATTACTAGGACAGCATTTTTTCACTTAAGAAATATAGCAAAAGTTAGACCTCTTATAATATTGCAAGATGCTGAAAAATTAGTTCACGCTTTTGTTTTCAGTTGGCTAGATTACTGTAATGCACTCCTCTCAGGACCACCCAAAGACATCAATCGATTGCAACTAGTGCAGAATGCAGCTGCTAGAATCTTAACTCAGAAACAAAAATCCGAGCACATCACCCCAGTTTTGATGTCACTACACTGGTTACCTGTGTCATTTAGAATTGACTTTAAAATACTGCTAATGGTTTACAAAGCCTTACATAATCTGCTCCATCTTATATTTCGGAATATCTTACACCTTACACTCCCAATCGTATCCTTAGATCTTCAAATGAGTGTCTGCTTAGAATTCCAAGAGCTGAACTTAAAAGAAGTGGTGAGGCAGGCAGCCTTCTGCTGTTATGCACCTAAAATCTGGAATAGCTTGCCAATGGGAATTCGCCAGGCAAATACAGTGGAACACTTTAAAAAACTGCTAAAAACACATTACTTTAACATGGTTTTCTCATAGCTTCCTCTTAGTTAAATCCTGATGCTCTGTATATTCAATTAATTATCATTAATTTTCATGGTGGCTCCAAAAATCTGTACTAACCCCTACTTTCTCTTCTGTTCTTTTTCTGGTTTTCTGTGGTGTGATCTGCACCACCACCACCTAATCAAAGCACCGTGATGTCCTTACATTGATGGGTTAAAGGCCAGAAGTCCACATGACCATCATCATCAAGTTCTTCCATGAGAACCCTGAATACAATGAGGACAGATTGAGGTCATTTATGTTAGGTAGAATGTCTAGATGGGGCTGGGTGGTCTCATGGCCTGGAACCCCTGCAGATTTTATTTTTTTTTCCAGCCATCTGGAGTTTTTTTTTTTTTTTTTTCTGTCCTCCCTGGCCATCGGACCTTACTTTTATTCTATGTTAATTAGTGTTCCCTAATTTTAATTATTTATTTTGTCTTTTTTTCTCTTTCTTCATCATGTAAAGCACTTTGAGCTACATTGTTTGTATAAAAATGTGCTATATAAATAAATGTTGTTGCTGTTGTTGTAGTCAGTGGGTCAGCAGATAATATACAGTATACGGAGACATTTCTAAGTTGCTATGTTCCTTTTCGAGCACTCAAATCATCTGATAAATGGCTTCTCTGTGTGGTATCTAGTCTCAATCCAGACCCTTCATGTGTATAGCTCCTAGCTGGTAGAGAGAACTGCCCACCTCCATTTGAATTTCTGATTACCTTGCTGTGTCTAGTAAGAAGCATTTTCTCTTGTTTGGGGAATTTCTGTCTAGCTGATATTAGCTGTTGTAACCTAGAAATTGTAATCAGTTTGTATTTTATTCTGAGCTCTTCATTTGCAGTGATCAATTTTGTACCCTTGTCCTGTAACACTTGTTCCCAAATAGTCTCCCAAACTGATACTTACTTGATTTTGTTGACATCTTTTGTAAGTTGTTTAGAATAAAAGTGCCTGATAAGTGAATAAATATAAATGTAAACTGAGCAAAACCACTAGGAATACTGAGAGACATAGGAGCAGTTTGGTGGGAAAGGAGACTTTTTAGGAATTATATGACCGAGTAGACTGGTACTGTGAGTGTTGTAATACATATTGCAATGAGAAAAGCAGCCGTTAATGTGAAATGAAAATTGCTAACAAATAGAATGGATAAGACATTGAAGAAAAGGATAAAAAACAATAATCTGGAGTGTTGCATTGTATGGAGCAGAGGCACAGACAACAAGGAATGGGGATATAAGTAGATTTGGAGTATTTCAACTGTGACTATGGAGCAGGATGGAAAAGAATAGTTTTCATGGACACATATTCCAATGAAAAGGTACTAGAAAGAATTGGTGAAGAAAGGTGTTGGAAAAAGTGAGAAGAAACTCCATGGGCTATGTAATAAAAGGAGAGGAACTGCTAAAATTTTAGTGGAGGGTAAACTGGAGGGAAAGAAATCAAGATGAAGGCCAAGCCAGGAGATGTTAGATTATAAGAAAGACGGTAAACTTCTCATAGAAAGAAATGAAAAGAAGAGCAGAAGACAGAACACAATGGAGGGACTGCAGTTTGAAAGACCTGCTCTACAGCTGATAACTAAAGAAACAAAAAATGTAGCAGAAATAAAAATGTGTGAGAGAGTTTAATCTTCTGCTGTACAGAAACTACACTTTGGGATGTATTGGTACTATACATATGAATGAATTGATTAGTTGGGTAAAATGTATCATTTTGAAGTGGATTTCTTTAACCTGATCTGGTAGAAACAAAATATGGTACAGATCAAGCCATTTCCACTTTAAGTACCTTATTGTGGAAATGTGGAACTCCATCTAATGGGGGCACTAGAGATGAAATGATCTGATCTAAGAATAGCATTTCTGATGTGAAACTTCTGACTAAAAATGGAACCCCCTTTATTAAAAGTGTTTGAACCTTTTTCTCAATTTGAGAATACTGTATAAGGAGTGTGATTTATGAGTAATAAAAATACTGGGAATTGCATCAATAATCCTAAAGAAATCATTAAGTTTAACTACAATATTATGCCAGTCTATAAATTCGTGATAAGAGTATAAAACACATTCATGATAAAAAAAAAGGTCAGACACAAAACTTATCCCATTATCATACAATTCCTGTATAAGGTTTATTCACAGATAAAATTTATTGATTATTCCAGATGAGGTGAGACGTTGTGCTTATAAGCAGTTTTCCAAGAGTAAAGGGCTAGTTTGTGAAAATTACATAACTGGATAAATAATTTTCTGTACTTAAGATCACAAGATAATAAGAAGCCTAGGCCACCACACTTTTTTAAAAATAATTTTGCAATCCAAAACCATAGGGCACTGTTATTAGAGATGCAGTCCTTGATCCAGTTAATGTTATAAAAATGAATTTTTAGTGTGGAAATAATATGCCTTTAGAGGATACCCTTCTGCAAACAAATCCTCATGAATGCAGCTGGACATCCCATCCTATAATAAAATTGTATAGAGTGACATGCAACCAAAAAAAGCACACCCCCACCCCACCCCCTCTCGGTTGCATACAGGTTAATAAATTATTGGATACAAGCAAAACAAGGCCTAGATCCTCGTAGTGCACTCCAAAGGACATCACCCACTTGTGATTGCACCTGACAATGCCCAGTCAGCAATTAACATAACATTTTTTAATGTGTAAAAATAAAATAAATTAACGAATGGTGTTGATAAAGTACTGTAGTTTGAAAATCAGGGCTGCTGTTTGGTATAGCACCGAAGCAGTAGCATGAAAGGAGCATTGTTTGACAATTATTCTTAAACAATCTAGTGTTAAATTCTACAATTCAGTGTTTAATACCGCCAGTAATACAAATAATAAATTACATTATTGCATAGTATGTGCGGCATAATAACTAAACCCGCTACATGGTACCATGAACAGAACTTACAATTTGAATTTAATTTATTAGAAGAGTTTCTAATTACTTCCGCTGCTGTTAAATATACTGTATAACAGATTTTGTGTTGTTTTATATTAAAGGTGAATATTCATTTTATCAAATAATTGTTAATATTCAGATTACACTTACAATGCATAGCCTAAAACGGGGTTTCACGTTACTCGTATGGAGTTAGCGTGGTACTCAGACACAAACTTTTGGCATTATTCTAATTCCACAGACTAGCCTCTCCGTTTGTTTTGTCTTCATGACACTCAACTACTGGCTACCCCGTAGAAGACAGAATTGTCAACTAATAGATGTGCACTAAAAGCGGTTGAGGCGGGCCTCAGTTGTGAAAGACACGACAAGTAACCCATTAGAGCAGAACCCAACCCATATTGGGCAGGGCATCATATGCAAAGAACATGATCTAGGCGGGGCTTTCATGTAGGCGCGCGGAAAATTGAAGTTTCTTTCAATCAGGGAAGCGAACACCAGAGAGAGCTGTGAGGAGCCGGCGATCGCGAATCTCTTCGCTTTTTGGGGGGATTTTTTTTTTGAAATAAAGATTTAGATGTCATTTCTAAAATTTGCACAGCGTGAGAAAACTCATTGAGATCATTTTTTATTCAACAATGCCGGTAAGTCGCTCTTCCGGGATAGTTATTAAAATATGAGGCGCCCGGCGCGAAGGAGCATTCGGTGTCTATGTATTTAGAACATATAGTGGAACTATGTAGAAAATATATAAACATGTTTGCTGCTATGATGATCTTAACCTTATCTGATATGAAAAGAGGCGGGAGAAGCGTCACAACAGCTGGCGCAGTGGTGACTAATCATGGCCGCTCTGCTGAGGCCTTCGCTTTTGCTCTTGTTCGGAGACTCATGAGTGGACAATAAAGAGTCAGATTGTATACAAGAAAATATTCGTAATTGTTAGGGTTTGTGGTGGTGTTGCTGTTTGTCGTCGTGGTTTGCATTTCCTTATACTGAACAGTTGTGCGTTGTGTACTGTAAATATTCCTGCATTGCGCGCCTTCGAATTATTACCTATTTCTTGTCTTCGCGGATTTTATTTTACTAGCTGGTCTCCGCATGAGCTTCTTTAAATATGAGCGTTTATTGTAACCTGTGGAATTTTTCAGTATCACAACTTTGCCCTCCGTGTGCAGATTATTGATTTGCTTGCTCTCGTTTCCTGACATTTGCCCTCCGGTCTTATCTGGTGGTGTTCGACGGTACTTGTCATAAACGGGGCTTCCATGTTTACTACTTGTAACCAGAGGTGCGTGCTTCTCAGGGCCTATCGGAAAATGTTTGTGAAGGTGAAAGCAAGACCGTGGATGAGCAACAAGAAGAGGATCGAGGACATCGTGAAAAACACCCAGATGTCCAGGCTGCACCAGGTTTGTATGATGATCTAATCTGTTAGTGCTCCAGATATGAACATCATGGCTTGTAGAAAAAATTAAAGCTACACTTCTGCATAATGCAGTTATTTACTGTATGCAATGTAGAACACAAGATGGTTCAGTGACCTGCTCAGGGTCACAAATACTGGCTGACACTGAACCTGCAATGATACATTTCCCAGTACATCTTTTTGGAAGTCAAAACCAAAATAAACCTGTTACCCCCTCGAAGACAATGCACACATTTTTATATATTGTTTAATTTTAAAATATTTTTTGTGTGATTTCTATTTCCTAGATTCCGATGATGAAATTGTGGTCAACAAAAGATTTCGGAGCAAAAATGTATTGTCAGACAGTGATAGTGATTCTGAATTGGAACAGAAGACTGGACCTGCAAATAGTCTAACCTTAAAGTCTGGCAGTGAGGATGAGAAGGAGGAAGAAGAGGAGGGAAAGCACCACAAGCCTACAAGGAGAATTAGTCGAGTAGACAGTGAAACTGAGGATGAGAATGAATCCAGAGAGATGGAAGGAGACTTGTATAATTCCAAGAAGAAAAAATATAAGGATAAAGTTGCCAAAATTAGCCGATCTCAACAAAACAAAACTCTGTTTGATGAAGATGATGATGAGGTGAAAACACTTGAGGGGAAATGTTTCCGATTTATTTGAAAGTGTTTCAAGACTAATTCAGGTTGTGAAATGTTCTCTTTGTTGCTCTTAGGAAAGCCAGTCAGTCCATGAGAATAGCTGTCTTGCCAGAGATGACGACCTGTTTGACACTGGTCTGAATGAAGGAGAAGAAGAGGACGAGCAGGATCAGGTGAGCCATCTTAGCTTAAAAATGTCTTTTATTGCACTTTAATGGGACAAAGTCTTTTGAATGCAATTTAAAGTGATTTCCCCAAATGCAATCTGCATTCTTTCTGTATCTAGGAACATTTGAACTCTGAAGGAGAGCAATTTGAAGAAGTGAAAGGGAAGAGAATGGTGAGTGTGTTTTAAAAACAAGTAGCATGTGTCTCTTAGATCATTACAGAAGAATTGCTATAGCGATGATGTTGCTGTTTTTGTGGACAAGAATATATAAACCTTACATGCAGGGATTCAGGTTTTCAAACTGGTCATCTATGAATTCTATTTTGTTTATTGTATATGAGCTGAACTGTAGTTCCATTTTTGCAGAAGGGTGTACAAATAATGGTTGGTACAACTGACTTTCTTTTTGCCCTTTCTCCTGCAGGAGCGAAAGGCAGCTCGGGTTAGTAAGGAAGCTATTCGACAGCTGCACAGTGACAGCCAGAGGCTGGTGCGAGGTAGGTAGTGCTGGTATTTTTTTTTAGTGCCCGTTTTGGCCTCATGCAATTGAAAAATTTTGTTTCTCCATATCTCTTGTTTTTATCTTCCAATAGAATCAGCTTTGGGGTTAGGGTATCATCTACCAGAGCCCAAAACAATCCATGACTTCTTCAAGAAACGGCCACGGTTAACCTTCCAGGGCAATGCCATGGCGTTGATCAAGTAAGGACGATTCTCTTGACACAGCACATTAGTGAATTAAAAAAAAAAAAAGGAAAATTTTGTATATCTCCATTTGACAGTGTATGTACAAGCAACACATAAAGGCTGGATAAAAGTGTAGTTAATGCATATTTTAAATTCACTTTACCACTAAATTTTAATACTGGATGAAACTGCTTTTAAACATACTGTTGTCGTTGTTGTACATTTGTGGAAACGTAACTATCTGGATACTGCAATGTACATTAGTTTTTGGTTTTTTTTTTTTTTACTTTTGGCAGATCAAATAAATATCAGCCATGTGTAACTGAAGAAAAGCCAGATAGTGAAACAAAGCTGGAGACTCCTTCTGACAATCTTCCTGTGGGAAGTGAAAACACAGCTCTGCAGCCGCTGAAGGACAGCACTAACTTGACAATGGAAGATGGATCAGCAGAGGCTTTGTCTGAACCATGTAGATCAGAAGTATCAACTGAGATGGCATCCACAGCCATTTCACATTTGCCAGATTGTACTCAGAAGGAAGATAATGCAGAGATTCTATCTGCTCGCCAATCCAAATCTCTTAGGAACAAACTGGAAAAACTAAAGCAGCTGGGTGTTGCACCACCACCAACACCAAGGTTATGTGCCGATGATGGGGCTTTTGTGAATCTAGATGTATCAAGTGTAAATCCAGGTAGGTGGTGTGATATATTCTTGACTATGACTCCGTGTAATGCCCAAGAGTTGCCAAGAGTAATTCCATGCATTTCTTTTCTAGACTTGGAAGCCCTAAAAGAACGCTTTCTTCGCCATGTCCAGCCCACAGTAAAGGCACGGCCAGATTCTACCATCCAGCTCAGTGTTGTGCGTAAGGAGGTTGGACCAGACGGAAAAGAGGAACTCAAGGCAGATACTGTTTCTGTGAATCTGTCAGGGGAGAGTGGATTAGTGACTGGCCACAGCAAGCCAGGTAGTTGCCAGGACAATGTATATGTTAACAGATCTATCTAGGCAGCCCATTTTTGAAAATTGTTTTGAGGTGGTTCACTGTAGTGTAAGCTTTTACGGAATTTGGGCTGGCTGCCTTTTTTATATTTCTTTTTCTATGGTTTGCAATGGTAGCTTCCATGACTTGGTCTTTTTGTTTTTTCATGACTGATTGCTTCCAATTCTGCTTATGCTCATCCACCCTTCTATTTTCCTATCCTTTTTCTATTCCTTTTTTTATCCTCTTCTTGTCTTTGTTCACTGCTTAAGATTCTGTGTCCTATTGAAAACATAACGGTGTTTATGAATTCTTTATCTTTTTCCAGGTGAGAAGTTGGTTTTATTGAAGTCACAACTCCAGCAAGCCATGGCTCAGCGCAGGAAGGAGGAAAGACAGAAGAGAATGGAATTTGATAAGATGGATAATGAAGAGTGCTTAGAAGATGAAGAGGAAGAAGAAATGACAGATGAGTCTGAGGGAGAAGAGGAGGAAGTGAGCATTCTTTTTTTCTTTTTTTTTTTTTTATTATTGAATTTATATGGTCGTCAAATGGCTATAGATATTTCTGAAATCTCAACCTGCTTGATTGCAGGAGTGTTTAATTGTGCCATAGTAACTTTTGATATTTATTTAAATTATTTATCAATAGTTAATTCCTTCTAGTAAAATAATTGTTTTGTAAAGGTTTAGTTGATATTTTTATTTACTTGACGTATTGCTTTATCCTAAATCACCTCAAACTCTAGATTTATTGGTAAGTGTGCATATGTGGCCTCCTTCCAGTGGCGGACCGTCGGCGCCTGCAAGGCCTTCTCTGCAGGCCTAAAAAAATATCTGAATCACAAACTGATGTTAATTATATTTTGTCCATGAATACTTATTAAATAACTAGTCATTTAGCCCGTTACAATAACGGGCGCTAGAACAGTAGTGCATAAACATTAGTAGGAACAGTCTATATTAAATGGCAAGGGACTTTGACTTCGTTCTTTTTGTTGGTCGTATTTTTCTTTCTTTCAGCCTTTCTTTTGTTGATCTTTACTTGCTGAGCTGACCGTTCTTCGTGGGCTGCCACCGTGTATTGTGTGTCTTTAATTTTCTGTGACAGTAATACTGTCTTGTATGGCTCTATTCAATAAGGGCGCGCACAAAAAGGCGAGCTTCAAAAGGGCGACCTCAATTGAGCGCGGCGAATAAAGGCGTTCATAGATAATTTAGTTCAAATGGCTCTGGAATATGTGAAGAGCAACAAAAATGCAGATCTTTATTTACGCGCGCCTTTATTCGCTGCGCCCAATTGAGGTCGCCTTTTTGTGCGCGCCCTTATTGAAGGATACCGTCTTGTATGTCCGCTGGCTTGTACGTCCGTAATATACCTTTAATTTTCTCTGGCGGTAATACAGGCGTGCGCGTCAGTAATATGCCTTTAATCTCCTCTGACAGTAATACTGGCTTGTATGTGGCTGTAATATGCGTCACTGTATTGTGTACCTTTAATTTCCTCTCGCAGTAATACTGGTTTGTATTTTCGTAAAACGCCTCTAACTTTCTCTGACAGTAATATCGCGCATCACACCGTGCCCCATGCATGCGCACTTCATCAGAAGACACCCACACATGGACACCTGGACGCACATAGGGATTTTATATATATAGATTCCAAATAGTCTGTCCGCTTCCTTTCATAGCTTTTCCGATGGTTGTGCTGCGCCTGCTTCCAGACATGTATTTTCGTATTAAAGCATTTAACCAATCACATTTCAGCCATCATTTGTTGCAAGGCAGGGTCAAAGTCAATGAAGTCTGCCCGGAGGCCTTCACAATCCCTTCTGCAGGCCCTCTAACACAAAATAAATGTCGATTTAAACTGTTGCTTCAACCAATCAGATTTTGATTTGGTTTCACTAGGGCCCTCTAGCAGGCGTATGGCAACGTCACCGTATTCAGACCCGTTGATTGGATAGGATGGTGTAATATAAAAATCTGAATGAGGGCATCATGGGGCAGCTAGTACACATTGGTATGTTTGGCGGTGAGCATTCCCGTGTCCACTGCTTCTGTTGAGCGGACATTTTCAGCCCTAAAGCGAATTAAAACTTATGCCAGAAATACGACAGGGCAGGTTCGACTTTCAGCATTAGCTTTGATGGCGATAGAAAGGGACTTCATGATGGAACTGAAGCGCACGAATAATCTGTACGACAGAGTAATTGAACTGTTTTTGAGGAAAGAGAGGAGGATGGATTTTGTTTACAAATAATCCGAATTTTTGGTGAGTAAAATGTTGCGATTTTCCTAAATAATATTGCAAGTTTATGAGTTATTATTGATGTTTTTTATGTGTGTCGCAGGCTGTAGCTGCAGTAGAAAGGAACTTGTTCACCCCTGGTTTGTCTATTCAATAAAGGCATTTATTGTGGCTACAGGAGTTATCTGCGATGCAATGGCTCTTTATACTGTATTTCTGCATATTAAGATGGTTTTTATAACCATAAATTAGTTTCTGAGGGGCGGGTTGATTCAGACGGAGCACTACTGAAGGCCAAGGTGTGAAATGCACGGTCCGCCACTGCCTCCTTCATACCCCTTGGACAGATCAGGTAATTAGTTTGGTCCTGGTTTAGTACATAAAATGGAAGGCAGGTAAATACATTTGACTGCCTTGAGCTGCTGTTAACTTTTGTGGCTTTTACTGCACACCACTGCATTTAGCATAGCTTTCATTCTGAAATCTCTAGCGATGCATCCTTTTTTTGGGGGCACCCTACGTCTACATGATTGGGATACCACCACCAGCTGGCTCTACTCCATGCTGTACATGTATTTTTTTTTCTTTTCTATTTTCTCTTTGGAGCTCTCAAATATATCTTATTTTCTTTTTCATCATTTGGTCCACTTTTATAGCCTATTGTGGGAATTTGATCATATTAATTGAGTTTCATGTTATCTGACCACTTACTAGATGTTGCACGCTAAATAAACTATGCAATTATGCAATCTGTTCTCCTGTTTTGTCCTGACAGGATGCTGACTTTTTACTAAGACAGGGTGAGGAGAAAGAGGGAAGTGAAGACGATGAAGAGGTTGAAGTGAAGAAGCTGAGTAGTGTAGCTGGCACGGTGGCTACAGAGCCTCCTCCTAGTACCCACATCTCTGATGGCACTCTGCTACTTTTCAATGGCTCCTGTTCCCGTGCAGGGTGAGCTTAAATATTGTGACATGTAGAAGGAGGTGCCAGGCTTGAAAAATGCTTGGTAAAAATGTAAAGACAAGAGACCACACTGTCTGTGTCTATCTATTTGTTTAGCACATGAACAGAATGTCACAATTTGTGGGTTATTATTAAACTTTCATGAAACCCCATATCATCTTTCACTGTTTTAATGATTTTGTCAATCATCTGTTCTTAAAGTGATTCTGTATCTTTAGGGATCCTGAAGGTGAAGAAGTGAGGCATTCTGGAGCAGACCATGGCAAAGCAGGTGAGTTTAGCATTTTAACTTTGTACTTGCTTTTTCTTAATTGTTCCTTAGTGCATTTGACCTCACTGACATCTGTAAGTGACGAGCAGCCATTAACATAACATAGTTTTGGTATACTTTGTCACAATTTAAAAAAAAAAAAAAAAAAAAAAGAAAAATGCATATAAAGCATGCTAACAGTGTAAGTAGAACTTTTCGATGTGCCTCACCTCAACAAGAAGGACTTTAATGCTCAAATCCTCAAATATATAAATAAAAGAGGCAAGTTAGAGTATTCTTATTATAACTTACAAGCATAAGATTACATTTGAGCAAGAAGGGTCCAGCAAATTGTGAAGCAGCACATCTAGATCTTTTCTCAAGAAGTGCTAGAGAACAATTCCAGAAATGTTCACTTTTACAGTGCCATAAATAATAGAAAATAAAAGTAAGCTATGCTTTTTTTCCCTCCTCCTTCCTGTCCTGGTCTTTCATGTGGACATTGCACCTGTTTCAGAAGAAGATTCTTCATTTCCTTCTGTCCAAAAAGAAAACAGCCATAACAGCAGCTTTGAACTGATAGGTTCCATGATTCCATCATACCAGCCAATTAGCAAACAAGGTTGCAGAGGAGCTCTTGTCTCTGGCTTTCGTTCCCCATCTCCAGGACTGTTCAGGGCCAGTTTCTTAAATTCTGCTTCAAAGGTTAGACCTTTTTGATTTTTTTTTTCTTGCAGCGGGTGTGCTGAACAGATACAGTACGTCTGCCTTTCTGCAGTGAACTGTTGTTCTGTGTGTAACTCTGTTTGTTTTTCTTTATGTTAAGAGTTCTGGTAAGCTGTCAGAACCTTCACTTCCTGTTGAAGACTCTCAGGATCTTTACACTGCTTCTCCAGAAGCTAAGGAGTGTCCTCTAGGAGATGGAGAATCGCTATTTCGTTTCTCTCTAGAGGAAGAGACACAAAGCCAGCTTCTAGATGCTGATGGCTTCCTTAATGTTGGCTCTCGTGGCACCAGCACCTTGAGTAAATATCCACGTAAGCACCAGCTAGTACTTGACAGCCTAGATGAGAATGCAATGGACACTAACATGATTGAACTACTTGGATTTTGCTCTGGAAATTTTCAATCTCAAAAAACAGCGGACCTAAAAAACAAGCACCCTACCAGCCAAGATGGAAACATGGGAGAGCTGCTTGATTTGTGCTCTGGGAAGTTTCTCACTCCTGAAGGAGAAGGCAGGAGGAATCAGGCATGTAGTACACAGGATAGGAACATGGGGGAGCTACTTGGGTTATGCTCTGGGAAGTTTAACACTCAGGATGAAGAAGAGGGCAGAAACAAGGAATGTTCTACAGAAGATGAGAATATGGAGGAGCTTTTAGGCTTGTGTTCTGGGAAGTTCTCTTCTGAGGAGCCAAGTTCATGCAATGAAGACAGTGCTGACAAAAAGTTTGAAGTGGCTGGTAAGAATTCTCTAGCAGTATACTTGTCTATGCAAATGTTAATTCAAATCGGCATCTTTGTGTTTATATGTGATGTTTGGAGTTTGCATGTTCTCCCTGTGTCTGCGTGGGTTTCTTCCGGGTGCTCCGGTTTCCTCCCACAGTCCAAAGACATGCAGGTTAGGTGCATTGGCGATTCTAAATTGTCCCTAGTGTGTGCTTGGTGTGTGTGTGTGCCCTGTGGTGGGCTGGCGCCCTGCCCGGGGTTTGTTTCCTACCTTGCGCCCTCTGTTGGCGGGGATTAGCTCCAGCAGACCCCCGTGACCCTGTAGTTCGGATATAGCGGGTTGGATAATGGATGGATGGATGTCATGTTTGTTAGCAGCACATATTTTAAGGTATCAGATGGGGTTGTTTTTAACAGAGTCTGCAGTATGCCATTGCCATAGCAGTACACTTCATTTCATTGGCATTGATTAATAATTTGGTACACAGTTGTATCTCAGTTGTTAGGGTACATAAAAGTTGAGGATATTGACTAGAAAGTATAGACGTGGGTGTGAGTTTTTGGACTAATAAGTGAAATCCCCAGTGTATCCCCCCTTTTTGAATTATGTGACACTACATATGAAAGAAAGAGATTGGCGAGGTTAACATTTGCATTATAATGAGTACCTAAGGTACATTTGAGATTCAGTGGCACTCTTTAAATAACTGTGTTTCGAGACCCCCTACAGTAGCTAAGGCCAGTCTACAAACTCTTGTTTAAAACTCACATTTTTTTGACTGTTAGTGTTACCTGAATTTAAAGTGAATAAGGTCATTTTTCTTTGCGCTGATTTGCACATCATAATTCATTCCTCTGAGAGAAATCAAATAAGGATTTTTACTTAAGAAATCAACTACAAAAATAGGATGGATCAATTTAAACATCTTTTATTTGCAAGAATGTTTGGGAGTGTCTGTATCACTTTAGTAGCTGCAGGTATGGCCATGTCCGGCCTGCCCATTTCTTCATAAAGAGTTGTTCTGTGTAATTATGAGAGGACTGTTAGTGAAGTTCATTCTTTAAGCCACTCTACTGTTTTTTGTGAGTTTGCTTACTGGGGTTGTGCTGAACAGGAAGAGTCCTTTTAGGGTTTATGGAGTATTGCAGTAAATAACAGGCTTCTTTAAAAATGTATTTTCATTTTATCCACGTTCCTTTCAACCCTAGCAAGTGCTGTAGTCTTCACTAAAGAGAAATGTCTCCGAAGAATGCTGCCTTATGACCTCAACAAGCATAAACTATTTTACTGAGTCTGAAAGAGATATATATATATATATATATATATATATATATATATATATATATATATATATATATATATATATGGGTGGCGCAGTGGGTAGCGCTGCTGCCTCGCAGTTGGGAGACCTGGGGACCTGGGTTCGCTTCCCGGGTCCTCCCTGCGTGGAGTTTGCATGTTCTCCCCGTGTCTGCGTGGGTTTCCTCCGGGTGCTCCGGTTTCCTCCCACAGTCCAAAGACATGCAGGTTAGGTGGATTGGTGATTCTAAATTGGCCCTAGTGTGTGCTGGGTGTGTTTGTGTGTGTCCTGCGGTGGGTTGGCACCCTGCCCGGGACTGGTTCCTGCCTTGTGCCCTTTGTTGGCTGGGATTGGCTCCAGCAGACCCCCGTGACCCTGTGTTCGGATTCAGCGGGTTGGAAAATGGATGGATGAATATACTGTATATAGGTTTAATTAGGTCATAATAACCTTTACCTGTGTAGCTTTAGGAATTCTACTTTGATGATTTACTTTCGGTGGGCTGGCACCCTGCCCAGGGTTTGTTTCCTGCCTTGCGCCCTGTGTTGGCTGGGATTGGCTCCAGCAGACCCCCATGACCCTGTAGTTAGGATATAGCAGGTTGGATAATGGATGGATGGATGATTTACTTTCCTTAAATGACTACCCAGCATTCAATTGAGAACAGAGTTGGATATTGTTGTGAAATCATTTGAAGTTTCCGTTGTATTCTCAGAGGAATCTATGATAAATCTACTCCTTGGTCTTTTGTTTTGAAGGAATGAGCTTCTCTAGACAAGGCATTGGTGGTGCCATTTACCTTCCACATTTTGAGGGTGGCTGTTACTGTTCATGAAATTAATGTTGCACTGAAATGAAAATTCTGGACTGAACCCTACTTTCAGAAAACACTGGGCTAAATACTAAATGCAGAATACCTTTTTTTGTATACGTTTCTGAATACGTTTTTTTTGTGTGAAATCAATTTCACTTTAATATATGGCCTTCAAATAAACTGAATTATCAAACAACAAACTGATGAAAAGTTTTTTAAAGTCATTCTTTTCAAAGACAACACATTTGCAAAAAGAGAACATACAAATTAAGTGATAATTGATAAATGAATAAATAGTTAAAATATTACAAAATGTGAGTGGAAATAGCTTGTTGGAAGGCCTTGTCTATTCCTTGGCTGGCAAGTCTTATAGATCTACACTGTTTTTAAGCTCTAATTGTTTAAATTAATGTCACACATTTGGCCAAAAAGTCGAACATTTTAACTCATTTGAGTGAATACTAAATGTGCCATATCTTTCTGTTTGTAGTAGAATGTCTTCAATGGGTAAAAATTCAGTGTATCCCTAGTTCAAATGAATAATTAAAACTTATCTTCTAATTTGTGCCTTTCCACACTTTTATCATTGTGAGCGTCTGACAGGTCTTTATAGATTAATTACACAAGAAAAAAAAAATGATAGATCCTACAGGAGCAGCTGCTTTTTATTCTTGAACTGTCACAAATTTTGAACACTGCTTTAGGACAGTTGACCTTCTTTGTGATGTGGAAGGCAATTGATTACACTATAACTAATATACATTGCTAATAAAAATCTAACTCTTTTTTTCTTATTTTTAATGCATCTTCATTAATTTTTCCTTACATTGATTCTAGAAAAGTTAAGTGCAGGTTAAAAAAATCTGATTGCATGTAAGGAAAATGGATAGATAGATGATTTCAGGCTATTAAGCAAAAAATGTAAAAATATCCAAACACCAATTAGAAAGATAGAACTTTATTTGTTCATGTTATATTTAAATAGTGTGCATTTAGCACTCCTTGGAGTACTTAGAGTTGTTGAAGAAGTGAAAACCCCTTACTCGTTCTGTGGATTTTGGAAGATGGTTCCTCCCTCATTGCCTAATTTGTTGAACAGGAAATGAAACTTCTTTCCCACTTTTGTCTCCCTTTGACCATACCAACCACTTAATGTATGGAACCATTCTTTTCAGATTTTGCATCTCTCTAGTTAGGTTTTGACATTGTGCTGTTCTTTGTTGGGATATGTCATTGTCTTGATTTTTTTACGTGCATTATTTTTGGGATCTTCTTGCAAATGCCTGACTCTTATGCAATCTGTAAGTAACTTTTACCTGATTTTATCGTTGGATGATGTGATGATTAGTGTTGTTTCGTCATAGCTGTGGATTTCCCAGTTCAGCAAATTTATGTGGCATTTGCACTTAACCCCAGCATACACATGCATTGTAGATTGAATGTCATCTACAAATTAACTTGGTATAAGGTGTAGCGGGAAAGGGGGGGGGGGGGATTGGATATTTGACTCCATGTTTTCTGCATTGCACCTTGGTCCTTTCTAGGGCTGGTACCTAATTCCCTGTGACCTTAAGTTGGACTAATTGGGTTTTGAAAAATGGGTTGATAGATTTTTATTAGCATATTTAATTAAAGATTTCTACTTAAAACATAGATTATTCTGCAGTTACAGCCTTTTTTCACTTGGCTGAAATGTCTACCCAAATTATCACACTGAGACAGAAACTTAGAGCAGCATGTATTCTAAATTAACTATTGGATAAAGGAATCATTCTTGTGCTCACCATGGCAATATTTGATTTTGGCACAGTGATTGTGACTAGATATAACATTCCAATGTTCTATAGATTACTGATTGCAGCTTTTATTTTCCTGTTAATCTGCTTTCCCTTGTCTGTTTTGTAGATGGTTCTTGTAGCCAGTCCACACCGTCTCGCAATATGCCTACCCAGGATACACAAAAATCAAATTTAGAAGGCACTAACTGTAAGAGGTGAGTTTGTTCAGAAGGGAACATGAGAGTCTGAAATGATATATATATACACAGAGTGTATGTATGTGTGTGTGTGTATATAATATATAATATATATATATATATATATATATATATATATATATATATATATATAGCTCTTCTTCATGGGTGAAAATAATCAAGGCACCTTTTTGTTTACTTTTAGGAATGATGATGAAGAAGAAGAAGAGGAGAATTGTGAATTCCAGTTGTTAACTGATGTGGGCAGTACGGGAACAGAGGAGGTAAGGCAGTCAATTTTTTTTTCTTTCTTCAGAATATATACAATAGTTACCATAGCTTTGACCCGTTTCTTTGGTTTTGCTTAAGGAGGAAAGTGAAGGTGAGGATGATGCTAGAGAGGATGAAGATGAGGAGAATATTTATGCTCGACGGAATGGTGTTCGGAAGAAGATGTAAGCAGCCATTAAATATCTGAGGTTCTATTAAATAATGTAGTATGTGATTGATGGCTGGATTTCATTCCCAAGTGATGGTGGTGATAACATTTAAAATAATCTCTTACAAGAGAGAATAGAGCTGCTAAAACTTAAACTCAAAAGTATGTGGTACTATTAAGAAATACTGCATATTGGCGCTAAAGGAATTGTATTTCCAGCTTTGAATTTTAGCCCAAATTTTTTTTTTTGCTTCTTCCCAAATGAGTTAAAATTATGGGATATTCTAGTGCATCTCTAGTAGAGAATCTCTGTTCTTGGTAATCTTCATATTGTGGTCAGCTATGACTCTCTCCCAACAGGAAGCTGGAAGACTTTCTGGAAGATGAAGCTGAACTGTCAGGAAGTGAAGTGGGCAGTGAAGATGAAGACGATCGAGCAGAATGGGATGAATATGAGGAAGAAGCTATTGATGAAGAACTACCTTCAGATGAAGAACTGCAGGATCAGGTCAACAAGATTCACATGTGAGTACTATGTGGGTATACTTCTGCTTGGAACCCTTTGTTGATAAATCTTGTAGTTCTTGTCTATCTCTGCGCTCACAGCTCTCACTGTTGGAAGCAGGGGAATGTTGCTGTCTGGATACAAGTACACAGTTGGCTCAAAGGGTGGGATTGTGCTCTTGTCAAATACTTGTATTGGTAGATCACATATACAAAGCTGTAACACTGTCCATAAATAACAAAAAATGTGGGAACATAGCAATTTTTCTTAAAAGCAATAGAGCAAATCTTTAGATGCTTCTTTACTTGTCCCAAGGGGGGAAATTTAGCTTTTCACAGAAGCTCAGTAGATAAATATAACAAACAATAACCATTCTCAATTCATAATTCCTAAAAAAATAAAAAATAAAAAACAAAAAAACTTATGACTTGGTTAAAGTCATAGTGAGGATTGCCTTTTGTGAGGAATAAGAAGCATATCCACTCATACCTTGGCGATCTTCCAAAATTCCAACCAGAAATTCATGTGTATAGAAGAAAACAAGAAGGTATAACATAACAAGTGGTTACTATACAAATCATCATAGCATGTGAATTGTAGGTTATGTAAAGAAAAGTAATTGGACAGTTTGGCCACTAGATGGCACAGCAAACAAGCAAAGGACTTGGTGACAGAAGCCTAAAGACTTGCATGTCTTCTGATATTTCTGGGCTGCTTGATTTTAAAATGCCACGGTGGCTCCCCTCTTTCTAATATGGGACTGTGTGCTGCCTAATGCCAGGACTTCTAGATATCACTTTATGGGTGGAACAAGGTCTTAAATCTCCAGACCTAGGTTTACCTATCTATCCCTGTGATTTACTCTGGCAGATACAAGATAGGCTTCCCTCTAGCTTTCTGGGATATTCTTTTACAAATTGTACTACCATTGCAAGTGTGGATAATATATTTTGCTGTAGACCATGCCTAACCCTTAACCTGACCTGTACCAGTTTTGGTCCAGGCATCTCCTTGCTAGCTGGGTAACTCTTTGCAGTATATATAAATATCAGCTGAAAATGGACGTAGCTTTTAGTCACCCCACACGTTGTTTATGTGCATAGTGATACTAGGCACTATTTACATTTGCAAAACATGAACATAGAACAATGCTGACAATTATACTTTGCCCATTTTCTGTCATCGGATGGATTAGAGATAATGTTACACAAGTTAAGTCTTCGTAAAGAAGGTGGCTTGTCACATTTGATGGAGCATATGTCTTGTTGTCTCAAAGTTGTGGTTTCAGGGTTCACCTCTGGTGTCAACCTGTAGCTTTTTTTTTTTTTATTATTATATATAAAGTATTGCAGATGAAGTACCCCACTAATTGTTGGACTACTTAAAGCTAATATCCTACCACTGTTTTTTTTATTGTTGTCTTTCTTTTGCCTTGGTGTGCATCTTCACTCCCATATTTGATTGGATATGTCTCCATGTTTCCCCTAGTCTTAAAGTCAATATGTTAGTGGTTTTACTCTCATCGCATGTCTGACCATAAATTCTCCTTTGTTTAAAGTCGAATCCCATATTTCCTTAAATCTTTCCATCTGTTGGGCAGCACAATATTTCCCGCTCCAGAAGACATTTACCAATTTAGATGTCCATAATACAAATTGGCTTTTAATGCTGTAGAAAGTGAACTCCCATTCGTGATTTGTTATCATGGCTTCTAAAGGTCCTTGCCATTATCATGGCATAGCTCTTCTTTGTCTGCTAAGGGATGTTGTCTGATCATGATTAGCAGCACTTCTTCAAGATAAAACTCTTGAAGGAGAAATAATGGTCTTATGTTTGCTATGATGTAAATAACCATGCTGCTGTAGGTACTTGGTGCAGATTATGTTGGAAATAAGCATGCCTTTCATTACTCATGAGTCTAGCATGTGAGGTTGGGAATGTGGTTTGAAGACTGTCTGTGTGTTTGTTTGTTTTTTTATATAAAAATAAACATTTTTTTTTCCTCTGAGCAGTCTCTCTTATTATTTTAACTCATCTTGTAGGAAGCAGTTGTTGGATGAGGATAAGAGATGCCTGCGTCTTTATCAGGAGCGCTACCTGGCTGATGGGGATTTGCACACTGATGGACCTGGAAGAGCGAGGCGATTCAGATGGAAGAATATTGGTAAGTTGGTCTGGAGACTTTAAGCCACTTTATCCCATGTGGTGTAGTGATTAAGGTTTTGAACTCCAAAACCTGAGGTCATGGGTTCAAACTCTGATACTGTCACTGTGTGATCATGAAGAAGGGCAGAGTCGTGGCTCTGAGGCTAAGGATCTGTGCCAGTATCCAGAAGGTTGCCTGTCTGATTCCTTGTTACTGCCAAAGGAGATCCTACTCTGCTGTGCTGTTCAGCAAGGCCCTTATCCTTACTGCTCCAGGGGCGTGATACAATGGGTGATTGTGCGCTCTGATCCCAAGGAGTATACGAAAACTAACAAATTCCTAATAGAAGAAATTGTATAAGGCGAAAACAAAAAAGTCACTTCATCTGCCTGTGCTCCATTTGGAAAAGCAAAAGAAATGTAATTGATTGTTGTAAGTCACCTTGGATAAAGGTTTCTGCCAAATAAGAAATAATAGCAGAACTGGGTGAAGGGTTACAACACGTTTTCTAAGAGAAATAAAGTTCTACAGATGCTACAAAGCATTCAAAAAAATAAGACACTCAGATCCTCAAATATTGTAAATATTTATATTATATTGATGCAGGTGTAATATATATTTTCCTCTGCTTGGGGACTCACAGGATAAAACATTTAAACTGCCTGTATCCCTCCTCTCTGTATGTGTACTGCATTGTTCATGCTTCAACCATCCCATTCCTTTTCAAAAGCAAAACTATCTTTTTTTTTCCTTCCAGATGATGTGTCACAAATGGACCTCTTCAACAGAGACTCTGAGGAAGAGGAGTTGCTGGAAGAAGGTGGAGAGACTGAACAGCAGTGGAGAAAGGAGCGATTTGAGAGAGAGCAGTGGCTGAAAGAACAGGTGAGCATAAGGCATTGTAAAGAAAAAAAAATTTAGACTTGTGTTCTGTAAGAAGTGGAATTGACAGGGCTTTCTTTTTTTTTTTTTAAATATAATTCCCAGTTGAAAACAGCAGGGTCAGATGATGATGAGGATAAGATTGGAGAGGACAGCCAATTCATGAAATTAGCCAAGAAGCTTACAGCCAGAGTGTTGCAAAAGAAAGGTAATGATTTATAGCTGAATGGTTCTGTGCAGACACTGAAAAAACTGGGGGTGGGAGATTGTTGGGATGAGGATGTTAAACTAAAAGGTGCCATGTGTGCTCCCTGTTTTAGATTCCAATGTGATACTTCCCAAACAAAAGAAACTTGTGACTCGGAATCCTTTTGAGAAACCAGTTGCCTTATCTCGGGTCAGTTTACGACATCCACAAGATACTCTTCTCTGATTCATTTCTGGCTCAGATGCTACTTTTTTTTTTTTTTGTCTTTTTTAACTCTTTGTTAACAATTTCTTTCTGTCTTTTGTCTCTTTCCACTGTTATATTTAGATAAAGACTGGGTCACTTTTGAGCCAGCCCAAGGAGGTCCTACAGAAGCTGGCTTCCCTTTCTGATCTTAATCCTAATGCACCTCGCAACACTAGGAACTTTGTCTTCCAAACTTTATCCCCTGAAAAGGAGAGACCTGTTGACTTATCTGTTAAATCTCAGGTAAGGATTGGGGGTGGTTAAAATCATGTTTTGGTGTTTTTGTGTGTTTTGGTTTTTATTTATTCATTTTTGCTAGGGATGCCCAAATCGGTTAGTTGCCGATCGGAATTGGAATGATTTTCATCAGAAAAAAAGACCTGATCGGTAAAAAGGCTGGTCATCAAAAATTATTTTTTCATTCCCTACTTTTCTGAGCTTTACAGTAATTTAGTTGCTGTGCTCCTTTATGCAAGATAATATGGTGGTGCATGTCCTTTTTCCTTTTGCAGTAAACCTCCTGCTGTGTAAATGGAGAGCAAGGAATGGAGGCTTATTTTATCAGTGAAGGAGAAGCAATCGGTATATTATCCTTTACGTTAAAGAAAATAATAAATGGGGTGGGGGGTGGAGTAATCGAGAAGTCATCCTGTGCAAATAGACAAATGGCAATAAAAGCTGGGAAACTATAGCAGATGTAGTAAGGGTGACAGCAAAAAGGGTGCTTGGCGTGACATCTGGAAAGAGGTAGGAGGAAAAGGAAACCTGGTGGTGGAATGAGGAAATACAGGAGAGTATACAGAGGAAGAGGATGGCAAAGAAGAAGTGGGATAGTCAGAGAGATGCAGAAAGTAGACGAGAGTACAAGGAGATAAGGTGCAAGGTGAAGAGAGAGGTGGCGAAGGCTAAAGAAAAGGCGCATGAGTTGTATGAGAGGTTGGACACTAAGGAGGGAGAAAAGGACCAGTGGCCTAGACAGAGGGACAGAGCTGGGAAAGATGTGCAGCAGGTTAAGATGATAAATGGTAAAGATGGAAACATACTCACAAGTGAGGAGGGTGTGTTGAGCAGATGGAAAGAGTACTTTGAGAGGAATGAAGAGAATGAGAGAGAGAAGTGGTTGGATGATGTGGAGATAGTGAATCAGGAAGTGCAACGGATTAGCAAGGAGGAAGTAAGGACAGCTATGAAGAGGATGAAAAATGGAAAGGCCGTTGGTCCAGATGACATACCTATGGAAGCATGGATTTGTTTAGGAGAGATGGCAGTGGAGTTTTTAACCAGATAGTTTAATGGAATCTTGGAAAGTGTGAGGATGCCTGAGGAGTGGAGAAGAAGTGTACTGGTGCCGACATTTAAGAATAAGGGGGATGTGCAGAGCTGTAATAACTACAGGGGGATAAAATTGATGAGCCATAGCATGAAATTATGGGAAAGAGTAATGGAAGCTAGGTTTAGAAGTGAGGTGATGATTACTGAGCAGCAGTAATTTTTTCGTGCCAAGGAAGAGCACCACAGATGCAATGTTTGCTCTGAGGATGTTGATGGAGAAGTTTAGAGAAGGCCAGAAGGAGTTGCATTGCGTCTTTGTGGACCTGGAGAAAGCATATGACAGGGTGCCTTGAGAGGAGCTGTGGTATTGTATGAGGAAGTCGGGAGGGGCAGAGAAGTACGTAAGAGTTGTACAGGATATGCACGAGGGAAGTGTGACCGTGGTGAGGTCTGCGGTAGGAGTGACGGATGCATTCAAGTTGGAGGTGGGATTACATCAGGGATCGGCTCTGAGCCCTTTCTTATTTGCAATGGTGACGGACAGGTTGACAGACGAGATTAGACAGGAGTCCCCATGGACTATGATGTTTCCTGATGACATTATGATCTGTAGCGATAGTAGGGAGCAGGTTGAGGAGACCCTGGAGAGGTGGAGATATGCCCTAGAGCAGAGAGGAATGAAGGTCAGTAGGAACAAGACAGAATACATGTGTGTGAATGAGAGGGAGGTCAGTGGAATGGTGAGGATGCAGGAGTAGAGCTGGCGAAGGTGGATGAGTTTAAATACTTGGGATCAACAGTACAGAGTAATGGGGATTGTGGAAGAGAGGTGAAAAAGAGTGCAGGCAGGGTGGAATGGGTGGAGAAGAGTGTCAGGAGTGATTTGTGACTGACGGGTATCTGCAAGAGTGAAAGGGAAGGTCTACAGGACGGTAGTGAGACCAGCTATGTTATATGGGTTGGAGACGGTGGAACTGACCAAAAAGCAGGAGACCGAGCTGGAGGTGGCAGAGCTAAAGATGCTAAGATTTGCATTGGGTGTGACAAGGACGGATAGGATTAGAAATGAGGACATTAGAGGGTCAGCTCAGGTCGGACGGTTGGGAGACAAAGTCAAAGAGGCGAGATTGCGTTGGTTTGGACATGTGCAGAGGAGAGATGCTGGATATATTGAGAGGAGGATGTTAAAGATAGAGCTGCCAGGGAAGAGGAAAAGAGGAAGGCCTAAGCGAAGGTTTATGGATGTGGTGAGAGAGGACATGCAGGTGATGGGTGTAACAGAACAAGATGATGAGGACAGAAGGATATGGAAGACGATGATCCGCTGTGGCGACCCCTAACGGGAGCAGCCGACAGAAGAAGAAGAAGAAGAAGATTTTGCCCTTTAAAATGGGCACACCTTTAATTTGGACAGTGAGCTTGCTTAAAATGCAGAGATTATGATTGGAAAAAGAAAAGATAAAGACGAATTTGAAATTGCTGCTTATTAAACAGTAGGCTTTTCTTAAAGATTTGTGCTGTATTATTTGTTGCTTTGTATCATACAGCATAAGTTTTGGTAAGAAACAAATACTACATAATTTAATGGTATTCAATATTTTATTATTCACACCTCAAGAATTACAATGTCTGGCTGATACACTGAAGGAATAAAAAACACACCTGTTTAAATATATTATGTGTATATTTTAACAGCAAATAGCAGTAGTGCAATTAATGATTTAAAAAGATTTAAACGTATAAGTGTGTGTATATTTACATTTAAACAGTGTTTAATTGCCAATATCGGTTAACTGATTGTGTGAGAATATACAGTATATGCATAGATATATTTTTGTTGTTAGAGAAATAGTGAAAACTACATTTTTTAATTAAGCTTTGTTTCAAGTTACAGACAAAAATTAAACAATATGACAGCTTGTAATTAGGAGAAACATTTTATTTTCTTTTATGCCATATGTATTATGGATAAATATTTTTGTACATATTTTATTAGTTAAAGTATGTATTTTATGGTCACTGAACAATAAGCCTGCAGAAATTCATTTTGCTAATAAAAAATGAACAGTTAAGGCCTTTGGCCAATAGTTTGATTATAAAAATACACTTTAATATAGGACATACGGCTTCTTTGCGTCTGGTTATGCGGGAGCATAGTGTAAAAAGTTTTTCTTTTTAAAAGAATAAAGGAAAAATAATCTGAATTGGTACTGGAATCTCCTGATCAAGTGACATGGAAAATGGTGATTGGTATCACCCTGGAAAATGCCAGATTGGAGCATTCCTAATTTTTGCTTCTTTTATTTTATTGGTTTATTTTATGTACATTGAACTACAGATTTGAGGCCTATGATTAGACTGGAGTTTCATGTGACTGTTCATTTTTGATTGCATCTGCTTTGGATCAATTCTGCCATGACTAAACACTTGGATAATCCCAGTTCTCATTCATGTACTCCTATTTGTTTCTTTGATACTCTGTTCAGAATTTCTACAGCATGCTTGTTGGGAACAGGATACCATGACAATTCAGATTGTGTTCGTTAAGCAGCATTCATTTATTTTTCAGTCCTTTTCTGCACTGCTTGTGCACATTTGCTATAGTTATCAACTAGGGAAAAAAAACAGTGTTGCATTGCATAGGTACTGAGAAGGTAATAATAGAGGTGATGGCACACGTTATGTTTAAAAAAAAAAAAAAAAAAAAACACTCCTTGCTAATGCCAAATTAGTTATCTTAAATTACAAGTACAGATGCTGGGGCAAATTAGCATAGCAGCTCCTGAAAGGCATTTTAGACTGAAATTGAACAAAAACTGTAAGTAACCTCATAATTTAACCTTGTCAAAACTGATAACAAATGAAGTAAACTTCTGCATGCATTAATTAAAATTTTGCCAGATATTTTGCCTGCTCACATTGTTACTGACCATTCTGTTTTAGCCATATTCTCATATTTAAAATATCAAGTAGAGTAACAATGGGAAAAAGTGTGCATCAAATATATTTTTGGAAAAGACTGGCCAAAATCTTACACAGACAAGATATTGTGTATTTCACTGCTTTGTGACATCTGCCAAATGACAGCTGTAGTTTCCAATCTTCAGTTGAAAAGCTTTCTTGTTTCCATTAGTTGAAATTCCAAGCAAACACCCAGTTACTCTGGGTTTTTTTTTAAATTTTTTTATTAAGAGTCCACAAGAGAACTAACTGTGTGCTTATTCCTGTCATTTTTCTGGACCATAGGAGCTGACTGATGAGTGTATTGATTTCTTGTGTGTCTTGATAGAATCTTATCACCTCATATGAAACATTAAAAAAAAATATAAATACTTTTTTAAAACCATGCACATATTAAGTTAAAAAGTGTACAATAAAGTAAAACATAAGTCTCTCATACATCACTCATAAAATAAAAGCGTGGGTGCTTTTGCTATGATTGTAAGAAGTGTTTTTTGAATGTTGATTGATGGAAAAGCACCCATGCTTTTAAGAAACTTATTTTTTTATTTATATATATATATATATATATATATATATATATATATATATATATATATATATATATATATATATATATATATATAATATTTATTTTCAACTTTTTGGGTTTGTTTTAGTATTATTTTGTAATCTATTTTAACACTTCCTTTAATATTTATGTTACTAGCGCCATCTATTGGTGAAATCTTTAACTATTCTTCATTTGAAAATTTCATTTCTTAATTAAAATGGATTAATTGATCAATTAGTGAAACTGATTATTGATTCATGTATTGTCATTGGAAGTGAGCGAGTGTGCAAAATTTCAAGTCATTTGGACAATAGGAAATAGGTTAAATATCGATTTACAAGATTTGTACCCGAACACAAACAGGTGAAGTTAAAAGAAGCGTGGTAATAATAATAAAGTAACTTCATTTTTTGAATGGTATTTTAACATGCAACAACCTGCATCTACTGCTTATATTTTAATTTTATCCATGTTTGAAATTCTGATGAATCTGATAAGTTTTAGTGATTGCTTTTAGTTGTGCAATTATTATCCCAAAGACATATTGGTGAACTAAATTCTTTTCTTATGGCCATTTGTTCATTTTGGGAGATTTCACACTTTTGAAAAAGCAGCCTTGTGCTGGCCAGGACCTGACTAAGCCTGGTGTTTGGCTACTAACATGTCTTCTGTCTTTCAGTTGTCCTATGCCTGGTACAAGTCCAGTGTTCTGCATAAGATTCCCAAGCCACCATAGAATTTGCTGCTTTACTCGGAGAAGCAGCATCTACAGTATACTCACATGTTCCCATAAATTGTCTAGCTGTTCTAACTTAAACAGTAAACCCAACAGCCTTCTTTGGACTGAGACTCTGAGAAATGTATACAGTATTTGCTGTTTTAAAACTGTAAGTGAAGATTAGGATGTATAGTAAACTGACCAGTAAATAGATTTTTTTGGATAAAAGTCTCCTCCTTGATCACAGCTTACACTGCATCAGTCCCTTTTGGCATAAAAACACACTCTGATGATACAAAAAAATAGATGCATTTAGAAACAGTTTTTCATTTTTAATAAAAAGGTGTCTACAGAACAAGTATCATTTAAACAGTGATTCTAAAGTCTGAGAAATCAAACAAAAAGGTATGCAAGTGGTTTTGAACCATGATGCCCTGTATACTGTTATAACATTTTACTACTCAAGAATGATTTTTAGATTATACAGTGATACGGTTTGCTTTTTTGTATCAATTTGGCACTCGTCATCCCAAAAAGACAAGCAAGGATCATTACTAAAGATAACACAATGCCTATCCAAAGCAACCTTGCCACCACAAGACCAGTACTAGTCTTTATGTAGTTGGCAATGGTAATAGAAAATGTTATAATAGACATTGTGAATGGAGTCTCACTTCAGCTTGTAGTCTACTCCTGACCTAAAATATTAATCTGTGATTGAGGAAAGATGTCTGCTTCCGATAGTGCAAAAGTTTTGTGTATATTGTAGTGACCTAATAGACAATCTGCATATCATCTTATGTTGATGTTCTTTTGTACTGGGAATCATATTTTGAAAAGTGTGATAGCATTCATTTTTGGCAATGTTCTCCTCCCTGAACTATATTGCTAATTTGTGGTGCAGTAGTACCAGATTGATTGTCCAGGCCTCACAAATACCAACAATTACTTCCCTATCAGACTTGATTGATTCGTTAAATGGCTATAAACATCTTGTTGTCAAGAAAGTCTTGGTGCATTGTAGTTGCAGTTGCAAGCATTCCAGGTTTTGCCATGACTAAACACTATCTGCTTATTTTCTTTTGTATCGTTCAGTATGTGGCCTTCTAGTAGAAGTTATAAGCACAATTGGCATGCAGACCTACTAATATACATACATGGCTGTGGTGATCTTCTGTGATGGTTTTTGTTCGTATTGAGTCAGTCTCAGGGTGCAGTTATTTGTACATTTATCTTTATAAATGCATGAACAGTGAATTGTAAAGTTAGTATACCCTTTTCAATTGGGACATGGCTAAAACCGATGTCACATTATGTGACTTCTAATCATTGAGTATGTCAGGTTTGCCTATTGCATGTGCCTGGCTATGTCAGTTTAAATGACTGAAAATCATGGGCATGTCCAATTTACTGACTATGTGCCAAGCACCATCCAACACAACTCCTTTATGTGACAGCCATTATTGTTCTAATTTTTGTTTTTTGTTTTTTGGCTGATGCCTTTATGCAGGGTAACGTGCAACAATACAATTGCTTACATTTTGTTTTGTGTTTTTTTTTTTTTCCCCAATTGGAGCACAGACATGTAATGTGAATTGCTAATGGTCACAGTGTCAGTAGTAGGATTTGAATCCACAACCTTAGGGTTTGAAGTCCAAAGCCTTATCCACTAACCCCACACTATCTGCCAATAGTGTGCTGCCTGACAGAGCCAAGGCTGTATGAAGGGTTGACTGGTACAGCAAGTTTTCTGTTCTCTCATGGTATGTAAAACACGAGACATCAGACAGACAATCTTCTCTTCTGTTTGTGAGGTCAAAAGCCCCTGTGTTCCTTACTCCTTTTTGCTTACTCCTTTTTGCTCCATTATATAGATGGCTCTTCTGGTTGAACATTCACAGGTTGTCGGCTCTCACATGCACACAGAACTCACCCCTGTGACTAAAGATAAAAATTAGACCTGTTTGATTCTATGGGAGTGTGTCATGGACTAGTTAATAGGGCATGTCACATTGCATGACTGGTTTCACAGTAGCACACCACCGACGGCTTCCGACAGGCTGAGATTATGTAAATGAAACTATGAGTAAAAATCGCTGAAAAAAGGTCTTAACAAGCATTTTGTCTTTGAGTCCTAAAATGACTAGATTGACTCTAACAGGATTTACTTGGTAATATTTTTATTCAACAAGAAAAAAACAAAAATGTAGAAGCCTTATGGGGTGAAGTAAGATGAAAACTGTAAGTTATTATTTTTAAAATGTCTTTATGGGGATAGAAATTTTTTTCTTGTTTTTATATATTTCCTGTTAAAAAGTTAATGTAGTGTTGGTATATTTTTTCCAATGACTGAGTGGATAGTTGTTTTTTTACTATTAAAACAGATAAAGTTTGATTAAAAACCTAATGAAACTAAGATCAATAAACTCTGATCTTATGGTCTTAAGAATGTTGTATTCAAAAGAAAATACATAGACGTGCTGTGAACATTTTTAAGGTTGTAAATTAACAGTAGTTTGCTCTGCTATTTATTTCAGGCAAAGAAGCGTCTTCCAGTGACGGTGATCACCTCCACTTCCAAACGACCCAGAAAAGAAGCTACAGAGAAACCAGCAGCACCACAGAGAAGTATCTTTCGATACCTTGAGAACTGAACATAAGTGGCACTTGAGCCCACTCCAGAAAATTCTTTGTAAATTTTGTTTTATATTGTATTATTTGTGTTTAATTATCTAACTGTTTAATAAAATATTTTTGTGCCTTTTCACTACATTGACTGCTTCCCACTTGACAAAATGTCAGTCCTTATTTTATCCAGGTCAGCATTTTTTTTTTTCTTTATTCTGTGATTGGGGAGTTCAGTCAGTTCTTAATAAGTACCAATTTCTGCATTTTATTCATGATATTAATTAAATGATTGAAAGATGTGAATTGAAGAATACAAATAAGAGGCCTTGCATGCTTTTAACTTTTTGCAGGAGTTTATATAGATGAGTGTCAGTGCTTGGGAATCCTATAATCCCTTTCTCTTTCCTTGAGGGTTTGACCTTTCTATATGTTCAAACTGGTTTCAGTAAAAATGACACTTCTGAAAATGACAACGTACATTAAAGTTTTATTTTCACCCATGTGTTCACCTAGAAGAAACAATAAACAGATACTATGAGGAAATTTTAAAAATATAGGTAAACAGATTATAGTGCCATTCTAAAAATGACACAAATCATTGTTTCCTGGCTGATGTGATAATTTCAGACAGACTAATGGTGAATTATTATGCAAGTGGTAACCAAATAAAAGGCTTTTTTTTTTTTTTGGGTAGCAAATAAAGTGAACTTGAAACAAGCATGCATTTTGAAGTCACTGTTACAGAATTTTATTGGAAGGGAAGACTCTGAAACCGGTACAGTTTGGTGAACGTGTCCATATGTGAAAGATCACGCTTGCATTAATGCTGAGTGCATCGGCTCGCCTGGCTGCCCATCTTCCATTTCCTTTCTTGCCCTGCAGCAAGTATTCTGTCAAAGGCCCCGCTTTGTCATGATTAGGCTCAGTTCTGACATGTTTCCCTCCACCCACACATAGCTGGGTTATGCCAACCGTGCTCCTCATATCTCGATCTTCTGACTTCCTTACCTTGTCTATCACCTGGTTTGGCACTTTTTCCATTGGTATTAATTTTGAATTTGGTCTACTTGCTAAAGCAAACTACATAAACCAAAGCAAGTCAGTCTATGGGCGGCACGGTGGCGCAGTGGGTAGCGCTGCTGCCTCGCAGTTGAGAGATCTGGGGACCTGGGTTCGCATCCCGGGTCCTCCCTGCGTGGAGTTTGCATGTTCTCCCCGTGTCTGCGTGGGTTTCCTCCCACAGTCCAAAGACATGCAGGTTAGGTGGATTGGCGATTCTAAATTGGCCCTAGTGTATGCTTGGTGTGTGGGTGTGTTTGTGTGTGTCCTGCGGTGGGTTGGCACCCTGCCCAGGATTGGTTCCTGCCTTGTGCCCTGTGTTGGCTGGGATTGGCTCCAGCAGACCCCCGTGACCCTGTGTTCGGATTCAGCGGGTTGGAAAATGGATGGATGGATGGAAGTCAGTCTATAATAATACAGCAGTTGTCCATATATCCTGAGATTAGTGTGCCTGCTTAATTTCTCTTCTCTTAACAGTGTACCTTGGGTAGATACAGGGCAGTTGTATCTGGCATTCTGAAGCTAATTTAGACCTGTAAGTAAATGTATTGATTTACTGCCCCCTATTTAATGTGATTTATTTATTTTTTTGTCATATACTGAATATTCACACTATAGTTGTCTTGGCAAGATTGACAGATGTTTGGTCTCTTCATTTGAAGCAAGGCCACATCTTGCTTTGTCCTTTCTAAATTAATGCTTCTCAATTTCAACATTAGGCAGAACTAAAACAAAGTATGGAGGTTTTTCTGTGAAAAGCGTATTAATGTTTATTTAGGATAAATTGAAGTGTTTGCATCTGTTGATGAGTAACCAGCTTAAATTCATCTACCTAATAGTAAGTTCTTCACTTGCCCTCTCTTGTGTAAACACAAACTCAAAAAGGTGTCAACTGTGTAGTACAGGGATGCTGACCCCAATCTGTGTAGTAAGCTGCTGATATGATGTTTTCATGTCCTGATCGCATAATCATTGAAACACTTTTCTAGCCTTGTTAAGGAGATGAAAAAGCTCATTCCAGTGGTGTTTTTGAATGCTCTACTCATATCAAAGCAGTAAAAGTATTCCATGAACATTCACCCCACACCCTTACACCAGAGCTACCACATCAGCCTGCTTTGCTGACACTCAGCAGGATTAGGCCATAGGCTACACATCCTGGTCGTTGAACAAATGCAGTGTTTCAGGAGTCGACATCTTTTCATTTCCGGCACTGTAAGGCTGTCAGCTGCCATACCTCATGCACAAGATGCAACAAATTATGCCTTCTAATAACACCTCTTTTGAGACCAAGGCTATATCTGTCCATTAGTGATTCTAACCAGACTGATACTCTGCATTTGCTTTGCAGTCACCATTGGCTGCTTTTATCAGCGTTTTTTTTTTAGCATTGTGCCCTCCCCAACCCGTAACCTATGGGGGAGGAGCAAAAGCTTTAGATTTGTCAATTTTTGATCTCCAATTTTCGATGCATCTCGACATTTTAGGGTCCTCTGATACCAAAAACATTGGTATCTCCATGATGGTTTTGTGTCTGTGTGTCAGTTTCTTGAAGATGGTATAGAGCTAAAATGGCTGTATGGAAAAATAACAAACTCAATACTTAAGCCGGTTATGAGATAATGATGTGCTGATTAGTTTTTTGAGCCAAAGTGGCACTCTAGAGGAACATCAAATACCGTAATTCTGCAATTAATTATGAATTGTTCTGGTTAATAGCTATCGTATTGACATATTTTATGATCAGAAAGATCATCATCAGGGCGGTAAATAATTACCGAAATGTTACATAATACTTCAAGGAACTTGGCTCCTAGGGTGCAAAGCCCACTGACACTCATGTCTGAATGTATGTATGTATGTATTTTATTTATTTTTTAACTATCAAGGTACTGTTGGCATTACTGCCAGTGGCCCATCTTTGCCATATCTGTTGTACTATTGCATATGAAAATCCCAAAAGTGTTGCTGTTCTTTGTCTGCTGCACCACTACCATGCCTTGTTAAATTTTACCCATACTTCTTTTGAGCTGTACTCACATACCATTAATAGCTGCCTGTGTGTTCTAAATCACATTCTCTGGACATTTAATTCCACTACTGATTGACCATTCAGTACCAAGGAAACACTTGATGGTCTTGATAAAATGATCCATCAATGCACGAATGGTAGGGGCAAATTTCACATAAATGTTAGAACGTTTTTCTTCACTCCGAGAACCATAAACATTACAAAGAGTAGTATTAAAGTAGGACTTTGGAGGCCTTCAAAACTCAGCTTGATATCATTCTGGATAATTTATATGAATACGCTTTATGACCCTGTTGGGTAAAAAGTCCTGTTCTCATCAAAATTGGTTTAATGCAATATTTCACGGTTTTATATTTTTTCAATTGCTGTTTTCTATCTGCACAACTGGGAAAGTACAGGTATACAGTATGTTTGCTCCTGAGTCCAGTGCAATGTAAAAATGTGGTGAATCTGAGATGATTTTACATGTCATAGTGGTTAGCCCTGTGGCATTAAGGATTGTGTGAACTGAGTTTAAATTACCTTGTGAAGCCCGTACTTCTTCCAGGTTACATGTAGCGTTCCTGTTAAATCCCAAAATTGTGCAGATTAGCTAGGATATTGACTTTAAACTGTATTGATACGTGTTAGCATGAGGATGGACTGATGGCCTGTCTAGGGTTGCTTCCGACCTTGTACTTGCTGATGTTCTTGTGGGCTACAGCTCCAGCCATCTTGTGTTAGAATAAGTGGGTTCAGATGGGTTGATGGATTTAATTCTGAGTTGACAGGTTTAACGTGCAGACATTGATAGAAATGATAAAGCATTTCATTAATTGGCATCTGTCAGCAATCATAATGTCAGAGTGTTACAAGTGATACACCTTCAAGCGATCCGGCTGAATCCAGCAGGTCAAGTACAATCCTGTCATCTCAAATACTAATTTGAAATGATAGTTTTTGAGAGCATCAAAATGTGCTCATCCAACTTATTTCAAACGGGGGTTTTCAAGTTTAGTTCTGAGGCCCACCTGTGTCTGCAAGTTTTTACTGAAACCAATTTCTGCATTTAATTGGACTCCTCCATTAATTAGACAAGCTTCCATTTCCAAGTTTATGTTCTTCTTTATTACTCCTCAAACTACAGACTGGTTAAGTTAAATCAGGGGTCTGTACATTCAGTCCTAGAGGGCTGCAATGGCGGACGTTTTTTGTTCCAACCCAGTTTCTGAATGAGAAGTCAGTTACTGCTGTTGAAGCATTTATAGCTCAAGTAACATTTTTCTGTTATAATTTAGTGGTCTCGCTTGTTCAGATTTCAGATTTTCCTCCCTTAATTGCTTATTTTAGTTTTAAACAGCTGCATTTACTGTTTTTAATAACTCATTATTAATAAGATGCAAAGGACAAAGTAACCGGCAGTTCTCCATCTACCTTTTTGCCGTTTACCCCTGTGTGTGTTCATCATAAACATTCTGGTTTAATAAAATACTTGGAAGTAATCTGAAGAAACAAAATGTAAAGGACTGAGAATTAGTAATGTGCTTCAGGCTACAAAGGACTTGGCCAAGAAGAAATGTACAATCTAAGAATGACCTGACATGGCAGCAAGAAGACACTAACAAGTCATAAAATGAAATAAGTTCTGGAAGTGGCAAGGATTGGTTTCTAATTAATCAATCAGGTTGGAACAAAAACTGTAGCTATTACAGCCCACCAGGGCCGGCTTTGCAGACCCCTATGTTAAATGATTATAGATAAAGTAAGCATTAATGTATGTTAGACAAGGATTGCTTTATTTGTTTTTAGATTGTTAGTATTGTGTTCATTATTAATGTTCAGCTCATTTAAGCCAGTGTTTCTCATCCTTTAAGATGCTTTTGTGATGTGGGGGGTGGGAGTGAGGTGTTGGGGGTCCCCTTGGTGAAACGATCATGAATGTCCCCCAGGTACCTCTTAGAGAGGTTTCTACTTCGGTGAAGCGAGTGCAAATGACAGAGATGATTTCCCCCTTGGTGAGGGAAGCACACATGTAAAAGTGGGGAGTGGGAGCAATTGTCTAAGAATACAGGGATAAATATCACGCATAAATAAATTAGGAACTTTTTTTATTGAAAATAAAATCGCTTGCCATGTTCATCACTGACTGCACCAAGTTTTCAGGGAAAATGTCCAAGAGAAAGTCCAAGAAATGAATCTTCAATGACATATTGCACCCCATTTTTTGGTCCCTCACTTCTTCAGAAGACTTTAAGCCTCTGATATCTCAGACACTGCAGCTTTATTAATGTTATTTAACTCAGCGGTTCTCAAACTTTGGGGCAAAGTAACAAAAAAGGGGGTGTGAATGTTGCCATATGTGGCATAATTTCGCTATTCGTAGTGAAATTTTAAACTTGTAGCGGTGTATCGGCAGCAAAAAATATAGGAATAAATTTTATTGGGGTTTCAAAAAAACATTAGGGGGGCGCGATTAAAACTGTTATGAAAACTCGGGTCGCAAATACTTAAAGGTTGAGAAACGCTGATTTAACTCTTCTTCATATCTCTCATCTTTTAACACTTCTGTGATCTGATGACATTCAAACATGCCTTCCTTAAATCTTGTTTTCACTGATCTGGGGAAGTTTATTCCTCAAGTATGTGAACGCTGTTCAGGTTTAATCAATTACTTTTAACACAGTTTTTCCTAAATCTGTGTCTGATATGCAGAGGAGGAAGGTAAACTTTCTCAGGGTCAACAAGTGTCCTGTTGGCCACATTTTTCTTTACCTGAACAAGTGATGCCTATTTTAGCTGCTCTTTCCCATCACAGTGGTTCTTCTTGCCCTTCCTGTCCCAGTCACACAAAAACAATAGGATTTGGTGTAACCAAGCAAAAGTGAGACCACCCTTTTGACCTTTACAGATATTTTGCCTATATTTCCGATACTAAATGTTTTCTGAAAGTAACTTTAAGTTCTCATATAACTCTTCCATGTTAGTTGAGTGTGCTGTTGGTGCAGCAGGGAATTTATTTCCGTTATGCAGAAGGTCAGCTTTCAGGCTGACTTTTGAGGAGTGGGTGAACAAGTGCCACTAATGCATATTGTGTCCTTGACCAAAAGTCTCTAACTGATGTCTTTTTTTTAAATAAAATGAATGTAATACTGATTAATCTATGAAAAATATGTACAGGGCTATTCAAAATGAAAGAGCAGATTTCAAAGATTTATTTCAAACAAACTGTATAAGACAGCGAAACATTCCGCATATCACTGGATAGAGGAAAGTTCAAAGTTTGGTCCTATGGTCCTTGAGGTTACATGCACTCAACGTGAGCACCATGTATAGCGCGACAAACATCAAAAAGGTACACCATTTCTTGCCACACATGAGTCAACTGGTCCCTGATTACTGAATTCACAGCTTCCTCAATTTGATGTCGCAAATCTTGAAGATTAGCAGGCATAGGTGGAACCTTCCAATCCATCGTACTGGATTGGTGTCGTTCAGGTAAGGCTGGACCTTCATGCAAGATGGTGCCCCACCTCATTTCTACTTGGAGGTCTGGCATTGCCTGAACGACACCATTCCAGGACGATGGATTGGAAGAGGAGGACAAGAAGATCTTGCTCATCGTCTATGGCCTCCCAGGTCTTCAGACCTTACCCCCTGCGATTTTTATCTATGGGGGTACGTCAAAGAAAGAGTGTTTGTTCCACCTATGCCCACTAATCTTCAAGATCTGCAACATCGAATTGAGGAATCTGTGAATTGAGTAACTAGGGACCATTTGACTCGTGTGTGGCAAGAAATGGCCTACCGTCTGGCTACACATGGTGTTCATGTTGAGTGCATGCAACCACAAGGACCGCAGGACCAACCTTTGAACTTTCCTCTCTCCAGTGATGTGCGGAATGTGTTTCTGTCTTATACAGTTTGTTTGAAATACATTTTTGAAATCTGCTATTTCATTCTGAATTGCCCTGCATTTCTACTTCTGTCCTGTGATGACACTAAATTATGAAAATACAAAGGTGGTGTTACAAGACAACTGACTGATAGAAAAATATCTGGCTTCATATTTAGATTTAGCACGATAAAGTATGTTTAGGACACCCGTCACAATCCTTGGGACACAATTGTTCATTTAGGTAGGTGGCCCACAAAGCAGACCCCCATGACAGCTCTATCATGCAGTGAAGATGTCCGCCAGAGCCAGGCTTCTCGTTTTTATTGAAGACACTTGAAAGGAAGAATTAGTTGATGGAGGAGAAATGATTGAAAGCGAAAGAGTGAAATGAAATGTGCGACACGTCCCCTGCAGGTTGCACCGAAGCCTTAAAACACTAGATCATAAGCTTTGTCATGAAAAATGAGTTTAGTGCTTCGGTGCATCGCAGACCCCTTATGGCGCCCTCGAACCAATCGATATGTCATGCTTTTTGAATCTGCTGTTAAAATGGCCCAGGAATGAGTCCCGTTATTTGCAGGGTTATTTTAAAGGACTCGCGCACATAGTGAGCGGTTAACAGATGATGATGTGAGCGAGGCGGTGGTGTATAAACATGGCCAGTAGAGGGCACTTTTGTTCCACCGTTAACACTTGACAGCATTAATTCTGAGAGATGCTTTCAAATTTTAAGTGATGTATAATTAAAAAAAAATAAGATTAGCAGTTTATACGTTTTAGACTTTATTTTTTTTTAAATACGTGGAAGGAATTTGAAGTAAAGCGCTATACTTCAGCGGCTTAACAGACGGTAAGTAAGTTAGCAGGCCTGCTTCCCCGCACTTCGCGGGCCTTGGAAATCCCTAAAAGCCGCGGCTCATCCCGAGTCTCCGTCGACACGCTCACTTATTATCCGAAGCGCTCCTCCGAGCTGTCACTCACTTCAGGTTTGTTGCTCAGCCCAAGGGCTTGCTGTCCAGCCTGTGACAGGTAATTATACCAAGCCTGCTCCCCACAGCCTTCTGGGTTGCAGAGAATTTGTCTTTGTCGCTGTACAGCTTCTGGGCCCAAGACGAGGGAGACTTTTTTGCCTGCAAATAGGAGAGGATGAGGAGGAGGGGAGAGAAATGAGAAAGTCTTTTTAAACAAATCCCTTCGAAAACAATAAAAACACAGGGAGCGATCTGGCGTGACCGCAGCGCGATCACGGCAAACACAATCTCTGATAGTGTGCGCGCGCGTGCGGCTCCGCACATGATGGCGATCTCCGTAGCTGGCGTTGACCCTCTTAACCCCTCTTAACATTTTCAACACCGCTCTGCCTCGCTTCGCCTCGGGGTGAGCGCATTGGCAGACGCACATACTCTTTTCGTGTGGCCTTATATGGCTTGATCGCATTGGGCATCCTCTTCCTTCTTGAACCAAGCTGATCAGACAGCCATGGACTGAACGGTGGCGCACTGCTTAACAGTGTTGCGTCCCAAATCCCGCACGTAGTCGTTGTCTGTTCTCCTCGTCTCTGAATGCTTTTTCTTTTATACCGACGTAATTTTACAGCATGTGACTGCCAAGTCAGAAGTTTTTTCTCTTTAATTCACCTACATTTTAACCATTGTCCTATCTATCTATCTATCTATCTATCTATCTATCTATCTATCTATCTATCTATCTATCTATCTATCTAGCCATCCATTTTCCAACCCGCTGAATCCGAACACAGGGTCACGGGGGTCTGCTGGAGCCAATCCCAGCCAACACAGGGCACAAGGCAGGAACCAATCCCGGGCAGGGTGCCAACCCACCGCAGTATCTATCTATCTATCTATCTATCTATCTATCTATCTATCTATCTATCTATCTATCTATCATATAGTGCCTTTCATATCTATCTATCTATCTATCTATCTATCTATCTATCTATCTATCTATCTATCTATCTATCTATCTATCTAGTGCCTTTCATATCTATCTATCTATCTATCTATCTATCTATCTATCTATCTATCTATCTATCTATCTATCTATCTATCTAGTGCCTTTCATATCTATCTATCTATCTATCTATCTATCTATCTATCTATCTATCTATCTATCTATCTATCTATCTATCTATCTATCCACAACTCCAAATTGGCCCCAATGTGTGTGTAAGAGTGGACCCTGTGATGAACTGGTGCCCTACAGGGCCAGCTGTAGCTTTTTTGCTGCTCTGTGCTCTTAAACATAACAATTATAAAGGGGCACTTTATTGGGTTGGGTGGGTCCTTGTAGCTTCATTTCCTGGCAAAGAACTATTTCATTCTGGGAACGGTTCTTTATGTAGGAAATTGTTTCTTTGGGCTTTGAAAAAGTTCCTTAAACAGAAATCTTCAGCGTATGGTAGGCTAAGCAGGGTAGCAACAGATCAAGAAAACCTGAGCTGAGCCTGTATTAAATTTCCAGCGGGAGTCCTTCTAAGATCAGGAACCGGTCGGTCCATCCATTCATTTTCTTAACCCACTTATTCAGGGCAGGGCAGCTGGAGCCTATCCCATTACTCTTTGGGCACAAGGCAGGAACAATACCTGGACAGACCGCCAACCCATCACAGGGTGACACACACACACACACACCAGGGGTCAATTTAACAATGCCAGTTCACCTAATTTCTATGAATATGGACTGTGGCAAGAAAACGGAGGACTCCCACACAGACAAGGGAAGGACATGCAAACTCCACGCTGGGTGGACCTAGGGCTTGAACCCTGGTATCTTTATTTTACAAGCCTGTACAATCTTCTCTTCATGGTTATTTATGATGCCTGTTACAGATCTAAATAAAGGATATTTCTGTAACCTTCAAGTGGATTATTCTTTAGGGGTCCAAAAATGGTTTCCCTATGGCATCTCTCTGAAGAACTGCTCTGGCACCTTGATTTTTAAGAGTACAGGCAAACCTGTAAATGTAAGCCACAGTCTTGAAGGTTATGTTATACGCATGTTACATGGAAGGCTGGGGTGGGGGGGGCGGCTTGGTGTTCTGAGCGCAGTGCAACACATATGGCAGTCATATGAAAAAGTTTGGGACCCCCTCTCAGCCTGCATAATAATTGACTCTCCTTTCAACAAAAATGATAACAGTGATATGTCTTTCATTTCCTAGGAACATCTGAGTACTGGGGTGTTTTCCGAACAAACATTTTTAGTGAAGCAGTATTTAGTTATATGAAATTAAATCAAATGTGAAAAAATGTGGGTCCCCTTGTAATTTTGCTGATTTGAATGTCTGTCACTGCTCAATGCTGATTACCTGCAACACCAAATTGATTGGATGAGCTCGTTAAGCCTTGAACTTCATAGAGAGGTGTGTCCACTCATGAGATATAAAGGGATTTAAGGTGGTCAATTACAAGTTGTCCTTCCTTCCCTTTGACTCTCCTCTGAAGAGTGACAGCATGGGATCCTCAAAGCAACTCTCAAAAGATCTGAAAACAAAGATTGTTGAGTCTCCTGGTTTAGGGGAAGGCTACAAAAAGCTCAGAGGTTTAAACTGTCAGAATGAATGGAATCAGGAAATGGAAGGCCACAGGCACAGTTGCTGTTAAACCCAGCAGGTCTGGCAGGCCAAGAAAAATACAGGAGCGGCATATGAGCAGGATTGTGAGAATGGTTACAGACAACCCACAGATGTGGGTTGATAGATAGATAGATAGATGTGAAAGGCACTATATAATAGATAGATAGATAGATAGATAGATATGAAAGGCACTATATAATAGGTAGATAGATAGGTATGAAAGGCACTATATAATAGATAGATAGATGTGAAAGGCACTATATGATAGATAGATAGATAGATAGATAGATAGATAGATAGATAGATAGATAGATGTGAAAGGCACTATATAATAGATCGATAGATGTGAAAGGCACTATATGATAGATAGATAGATAGATAGATAGATAGATAGATAGATAGATAGATAGATAGATGTGAAAGGCACTATATAATAGATAGATAGATAGATAGATAGATAGATATGAAAGGCACTATATGATAGATAGATAGATAGATAGATAGATGTGAAAGGCACTATATGATAGATAGATAGATAGATAGATAGATAGATAGATAGATAGATGTGAAAGGCACTATATAATAGATAGATAGATAGATAGATAGATAGATAGATAGATAGATAGATAGATAGATAGATATGAAAGGCACTATATGATAGATAGATAGATAGATAGATAGATAGATAGATAGATAGATAGATAGATAGATAGATGTGAAAGGCACTATATGATAGATAGATAGATAGATAGATAGATAGATAGCACTTTATTTGTCCCCCAGGGAATTTGGCCTTTTACAGACGCCTAATAAATAGACAAAAGTAATTATATTATGACAAACAACAAATGCATGCCACAATGACTAAAAGTAAAGAAAACTGAAATGAAAGAGAAATATCTGACTTGGCTAAAGATGAAAGGAACAGTCCCAGTCCCAGTCCCAGTCCCAGTCCCAGTCCCAGTGAGACACTATACAGGTGTATTGCAGTTGGTATAAAGGACCCCCAGTGGTATTTCTTGACCCACTTCTACTGAATGATTTGTTGGCTGAAAGTTCTCAGTGTTAGTGTGACACAGTGAGGCTGTGCAGTGTTGTTCATGATGGCACTCAGTTTTGTTGTAATTCTCTCCTCTACCACTACCTCCAGGGGGCCCAGAGTTTCTTCTATAACTGAGCCTTCTCTTTAAATGAGCTTGTTGATTTGGTGGGCTTCTCTTGAAGTGATGTTACCAGCCCAGCGCACCACCGCATAGAAAATCAAAATGGCCATCATAGAGTTGTTGAATAACTACAGTAATTGCACTTCCCTTGCATGGCACCTTGCACTTTTAGGGAGCTGCGCCTTGGTCCCTGTCAGCTACCTTGAGTCCGAGTTTAGATTTTGCCAGTTGAGTACCTCAGAGGTTTTTCTTGAGGACGAAATACACATTTTGGTCAGCGCCTTCTGTGCATTTGCTTCACCATGACTGGCCCCCCCATACATGCTACCTGCTGTTTCTCTGACTGATCTTGTGTGCTATATGGTCATACACCATGTCTCTTGGCAAGTCTGTTTGTCTCATGGTGATTCAGCCTTACACTTGCTAGCCAGTACCTGGACAGGAGATTAGTTGTTGCAGTGCAGTTGCACATCCCTTGGCAGAAGGCACTTTTTAAATTGATGATTACCTAAACGTTTGTTCTGGATGTTGCAGCACCTATGGGTGACTGATACCTACTGTCCCTGTGATGTCTCCTGTTGATCTCATCTCATGGGCACATGTAGTGGTTGATTCACATTGTCCCTAGAATGTCCCTTGGTGATCTCGTCTCATCAATACATGCAGTGGATGATGCCAATTTGTTCCTGTGATGACTCCTGGCGGTCTTGTCTTACAGGCACATGCAATTGGCTGATGCCCGCTGTCCCAGTAAAGTCTCTTTGGGCTCTTGCCTTATGGGTACATGCAGTAGCTGATGCCTGCTGTCCCTGGGATGTCTCCTGGTGCTCTTATCTTATGGGCACATGCAGTGGCTGATGCCCATTGTCCCTGGGATGTCTCTTTGTGCTCTTGCCTTATAATAATAATAATAATAATAATTCATGGGCACACACAGTAGCTGATACCCACTGTCCCTGTGATTTTTCTTGGTAATCTCGTCTCATGGGCACATGCGGTGGTTGATGCCCATTGTCCCTGTAATGTCTCTTGGTGATTTTGTCTCAAGGACACATGCTGAGGCTGATGCCCATTATCCCTATAAAGTTTCTTAGGGCTCTCGTCTTATGGGCGCACTCAGTGGCTGATGTCCACTGTCCCTGTAATGCCTCTCAGTGATCTCCTCTCATGGGCACTTGTAAGTATCACACAGCTCTTAACAGCAGCTTGCCAGAGCAGCACCCATTACCTGGTGTTTCATGGTGATACGCATTGATCCTGTGGGCAGGTGCAGTGGCTGCCAGACTCCCACTGAGAGTCAAACGCCCATGTAGCACGCAGACATTAGTGTCTCATGGGGGTCACGCCTTTTACTTGTATGTCATGCGGTTCATAGTGGTGTATTATGCCAGGCCAGAACCAATTGTCGCACCGACTCTTGGTAGAATGCACTTTTTGAGTGGTCACTGGCATGAGTGTCATAGAGGGAGGATAAAGGGTACTGATTACCCAGGGCCCACTTTGGTTGGCCTCAAAGCCTGGAATGAAAACTTTGTTTTCGAGAGGAAGGGGCCCACAGAGACTGCTTACAGTATGTATGGGGCTCAGAGGTCTGTGCTACACCCCTGATCACTGGCTTCTCTTTGGCCAGGTTGGCTGTCTTTTTAAAAGACAACGGTGGAGATGTGTTAGTGGTTGGGGGGGGGGTTACGGGGTTTGGGGGGGTTTCCTGCTCCATTCTTTGCTGAAGTGCGGGCGCGTTGTAGCAGCTTGGCTTCCTCCCAACAAGACTGAAGACAGACACCGGAGGGCTTCCTGAAGCACAGCGCGCATCTTCAAGCCCCTCGTCTGTTACCATGGCGACGCATGCCACGTGACGCTTCAGTGGAGGCAGCAGTTGCTTTTATCTCCGCCTGGGGGTGAGCTTTGGAAAAACCGCACTTCTCGAGTGACCAGGGGCCGGTGGGTCAGCAATGAAGCTCTACGGGGCCACCGGGGACGGAGGGTCAGCGGAGACGAGGGAGGGCGCTGACTGATGTCCTGTCACCCGCTCCTTAGCCCGTCTGTCGATCCCCTGTTGTTACACAGTAAACTGCGGCGCTTGGGTTTATTTTTAAATTCCTTGATGATAATTCATGTGATTTGCAGCCCGTGGGCAGACCACCGTTTGATGTATTTTTCATGTGTAAAAGCTTCTATTGAGCGGATCGGCCAAAGCAAGGCTCCGACTCCCCCCAGCCCCCCCACCGCAAAGCCGCCGCCTGCGCCATACGGACTCGTTTCGTTTGTTGTTTTATTTGGATGTTGAAAATAACGGTCTCCAGAAGGCCACCGTGAGGGTTTGTCATGGGACTTCGCGATCAATAAATGCCGTTGTTTGCTCGTGTGTCGAAACAGACACCGACATTGTTAGGGGGACAACGTAACCAAAATGTCCCCACAAAGGCGGCAGTGTTCTAGCAGCGTCCCTGCTGGGAAAAACACATCCCGGCCGTTCAAAGTGAAAAGCGTGACGATCCCCGCCTGCTCATTTGATTTATCTTGATGTATATGTATGATAGGTAGATTTAGTCATTTATGCATTGGTCTCCTCGAGCGCTTCATTGATAGTCCGCATGGCCGCTACTGCTTCCTTTCGCACCCCGCATATTCTGCGCCGCCGCGCCATCCTGGATAAGCTGGTTTGGAAAGCGCGTGGATTGAAGCTTCCTTGAGTTACTCCTAACTCGTCCCTAAAAGCTTTATCAACACAGGTGACTCAAGTACGAGCCAATCGGAACACTACTTGTTCTTTAATGGTTATTTACTGGACTGTGTGGTTCTGGATTGTGTGGTTCCTCGTAGCTCCTTTGCCTTACAAAGAACCGTATCTTTCTCGGAAGGATGTGTTGCATACAAATTTAGTGTTTTGAGTTTTGAAAAAGTTGCTAATATTTGGACAAACCAGAAGTCTTTAATGTCTAGAGGCTAGCCTGCGTCATGTAGTAAGTGTCTTTTTAAAATCAGAAGAAACCAGTGGTATTTATCTGGTCATGGTTATTTATGGCTCATGTTACAAACATGAATAAACAAAAAACCTCTGTGTCCGCTCACTATGAATGTGGAGTGGATATGAGTACTTGGGGGTCCACGTCAATGTCGGTTTGGTCTGGTCATAGAACACAAAGGAACTATAGAAGAAAGCGAAGTCCTTAGGGGACTGTGCTCCTTGAATGTGGGTAGTGGCATCCTTCACATCTTCTACAACTCTGTGGTGTGCTGGGCTGGTAACATCACTTCAAGAGAGGCCCACAGAATTAACAAGCTAATTAAAATGGCAGGCTCAGTTGTGGGACACACTCTGGAGTCCCTGGAGGTGGTGGTGGAGGAGGAGAGAATGAAGACAAAACTGAGTGCCATCATGAACAATGCTGGACATCCTCTGTGTGTCACAGCAACACTGAGGACTTTCAGCCAAAGAATTATTTTGTACAACAGTGTCAAGAAAAGACAACTGGGGGTCCTTTATAACAACTGCAATAGGCCTGTATAACGCCTCACTGGTACTGTGTTTCCTTGGTTTGAATTTGTTATCCTTTTTAGTCATTCTGTATTCAGAATATTCTATCTATCTATCTATCTATCTATCTATCTATCTATCTATCTATCTATCTATCTATCTATCTATCTATCTATTATATAGTGCCTTTCATCTATCTATCTATCTATCTATCTATCTATCTATCTATCTATCTATCTATCTATCTATCTATCTATCTATCTATCTATCTATCTATCTATCTATCTATCTAAAGGTTCTTTCTGAAACCTTCATATAGTGGCCAACAAGGTATTTTATTTGTAAAACGTGTTTTGTTTCATGTTTGCACTAAATGTTTTGTAATTCATCGTGTGTGTATGCATGTTATTGTGTATTTGCTATTGTGTTTTGAACTGATTACTCACCATGTAGTTCTCACAGCGTGGAGGATTGACGGTGTGAGTAAGACAAGTGCAAGCAATAAACCCCCGTTTCAAAGAACCGACCTGTGTCTGTGTTGTTGTGAAGAGAACTACAATGGGTGTCCTCTGGGTGCTTCCACAGCCTAAAGACATGCAGGTCAGGTGCATTGTTGTTGCTTTTTGGCCCTAGTGAGAGTGTGTGAGTGTGTGTGTGTGTCCTGTGATGGACTGCCATTCTGTCCAGAAGTTGTTCCTGCCTTGCGCCCAGTGCTTGCTGGAATTGGCTCCAGCTGTCCCTCAACTCATCCATCCATCCATTGTCTTCCGCTTATCCGAGGTCGGGTCGCAGGGGCAGCAGCTTGAGCAGAGATGCCCAGACTTCCCTCTCCCCGGCCACTTCTTCTAGCTCTTCCGGGAGAATCCCGAGGCGTTCCCAGGCCAGTCGAGAGACACAGTCCCTCCAGCGTGTCCTGGGTCTTCCCCGGGGCCTCCTCCCGGTTAGACGTGCCCAGAACACCTCACCAGGGAGGCGTCCAGGAGGCATCCTGATAGGATTAGTGGGTTTGAAAATGGATGGCTGGATTGATAGATGATAACAGATTTGTTAATTAACAATACATTCCTGACTTTTTTTTTTTTTTTTTTTTTTTTCTGCCTTATACAATTTCTTGTATTAGGAATTTGTTAGTTTTCGCATACCCCTTGGGGTCAGAGCGCAGGGTCAGCCATTGTACAGCGCCCCTGGAGCAATTACAGGTTAAGGGCCTTGCTCAAGGGCCCAGCAGAGCAGTGGCCTTTTTTTGGCAGTGACGGGGATTCGAACCGGCAACCTTCAGAATACCAGCGCAGCTCCTTAGCCTCAGAGCCACCACTCCGCCAAGAGGACTCTTGCTATATATACAGTAACACAAGCTAATGTTTAGGGTTTTTTTGATCTGTTGTATCCTGGTCATTCTTAAAAATAAATCTGCCAAGGTGGTTTTTTTAGACCAATGCCACGGGGGGAATCACCATGAAGCTTGTTTATTTAGGTCTATAACATGCTCCATAAGTAACCATAAATAGATAATAACAGATCTGTAAAAGATGTACCACTGGTTTCTGATTTTAAATAGACTCTTACTATATATAAGCACACAGGCCGAGTTCAGGCGTGAGAGTTATGAAACTGTGTGGTGGACGCATTAAGAGAGACTTGAAACGTCCGTATGCAGCTTACTGTCAGGATTTGTAAAAGAAAACTTGACTTGAGAACTTGCGTGTATTTATGGAAGCTCTGAGCCATTCATTCACACCATTTCACAGAAACCGTGCAATGATGACATCCTTGATCAAGGAGGGAACTGCAGCCAAACCAGCCAAATAATGACTCACGCGTGTAATCATTCATATCACCGAGCTGTTATTATAACAGCAACAACAACATTTATTTCTATAGCACGTTTTCATACAAATGACGTAGCTCAAAGTGCTTTACAAGATGAAGGAAGAAAAAGAAAAATTAAAAATAAGATTAGGCAATACAAAGTAACAAAGAATAAAGTAAGGTCTGAGGGCCAGGAGGACAGAAAAAAAAAAAAAAAGAAACAAAATCTGCAGGGGTTCTGAGGCCACGAGACCACCCAGCCTCCATTGGCATTCTACCTGACATCAATGATCTCAATCAGTCCTCATGGTTTTCAGGCTTCACATGGAAGAATTAGATGATGACGGTCATGTGGACCTCTGGCCTTCAATCCATTAATGTAAGGACTGCACGGTGCTCTGATCAGGTGGTGGTGGTGCAGAACAGCAGAGAAAGTAGGTGTTAGTACAGATTGCAGAGCCATGAAAAAAATGATAATTAAATGTATATACAGAATATCAGAGATACACTAAAACGAAGCTATGAGAAAGCCATGTTAATGTAATGAGTTTTTAGCATTTTTTAAAGTGCTCCACTGTATTAGCCTGGCAGATTTCTATCAGTCAGCTATTCCAGATTTTAGGTGCATAACAGCAGAAGGCCGCCTGCCTCACTGATTCTTTTCAGTTTAGCTCTTGGAATTCTAAGCAGACACTCATTTGAAGATCTAAGGTTACGATTTGGAGTGTAAGGTGAGAGGCATTCTGAGATATAAGATGGAGCAGATTATTGAAGGCTTTGTAAACCATTAGCAGTATTTTAAAGTCAATTCTAAATGACACTGGTAACCAATGTAGTGACATCAAAACTGGGGTGATGTGCTCGGATTTTTGTTTCTGAGTTAAGATTCTAGCAGCTGCATTCTGCACTAGTTGCAATCGATTGATGTCTTTGGGTGGTCCTGAGAGGAGTGTGTTACAGTAATCTAGCCAACTGAAAACAAAAGCGTGAACTAATTTTTCAGCATCTTGCAATGTTATAAGAGGTCTAACTTTTGCTATATTTCTTAAGTGAAAAAATGCTGTCCTAGTAATCTGATTAATATGTGATTTAAAATTTAGGTCAGAGTCAATAATTACCCTTAAATTCTTCACCTCTGTCTTAACTTTTAAGCCTAATGGATCATGTTTATTTCTAATACCCTCATTATATCCATTTTTGCCCATCACTAACATTTCTGTTTTCTCCTTTGCTCATCTACTATTCCTCCACTCAGAAACACAAGTAAGACATTGTATCAGTGAACCAAGAGAGTCGGGGTCATCAGGCGCTATTGATAAATACAGTTGTGTGTCGTCAGCATACAGTAGCTGTGGTAGCTCACACTATGCCTTGAGATAATCTGACCTAATGAAAGCACGGAGATCGAAAATAGCAGTGGACCCCAGGAGAGACAGATCCTTCTGGAACACCATATAGAATATCACAAGGGGGCTCCTGCTCGCTTCGCTTGCCTACCCCCGGCGTTGGGTATCCTGAAATACATTAGTCGAGCTCGTTCGTTTTGGAGCCGTGCCTGCTTTGCCCGCGGCATTTCAGATGCGTGTTGTAGGCGCCTGCGTTCATTGATCTTATCCAGGTGGGCTTGTGTTTGTATCGTTGAGCTGTATTGTGTTTGAATTTGGTGTAAAGCGTTCAGCGGTTTATAAAATCCCAAGCAGCACATTATTACTTCACTCCGCAGTAGTGCCACTCACAATATGGCGGTGACATCTGCGGCTTCCGTACTATCTTTGTGGACCTGTGGGGCCTCCGTAGCCTCTCACGTGTGACTCTGGTGGGGGGGAGGGGTGCAGTGCAGAATCCTCTTTTTTGTGTGGTTGTGTCGTTAGTGGTAGCTATGGGCGCATTGTTGTTTCATTTCTCATTCACGTTAGTTGAGCTCTTTCGTTCTTGGTCCGTGACTCCTTCGTTCGCGGTGGATAAGACTTTGCTTGCGGGTCTATGAGATGCGCGCCTGCGCAGTACGTCTGATGGTCCCATCGCCGTGTCCCTGCGTCCATATCCGGTTTATTCTCGGTTAGTAATGTGGATGTGTCTTTGAAGTATAATTACCAAAGCTAACAAAGAATTTTCTACCTGTCTAGTAAGACTCAAACCAATTTAAGACACTGCCAGAGAGGCCCACCCAATGACTAAGGTGATTTCTAAGAATATTGTGATCAATGGTATCAAGTGCAGCACTGAGATCTAGGAGGATGAGAACAGATAAATGGCCTCTGTCTGCATTTACCCACAAGTCATTTACTACTTTAACGAGTGCAGTTTCTGTACTGTGATTTGTTCTAAAACCCGACTGAAACTTGTCAAGAATAGCATGTTTATTTAAGTGATCATTTAGCTGCGTGATGACTGCCTTTTCTGGAATTTTACTTGAGAAAGGCAGGTTAGAAATAGGTCTAAAATTTTCAGAAACAGAGGAGTCAAGATTATTTTTCTTGAGCAGGGGTTTATCAACAGCAGTCTTAAGACAGTTTGGGAAGACCCCCGTATCTAATGATGAATTAACTATGTCAAGAACACTATCAGTTAGCACGCTGGATACTTCTTTGAAAAAAACGTGTTGGTGATATTGTAAGTTGATGTTTTCATCTTCCACACCATCACCACCAGCTGTTTCTGCTCAGTCTATTGATACGCATTTAACCAATTTGCCATGTTGGTATTGGGTCAAGGATACAGGTGGAGGGTCTCAGTTGAGAAATTATTCTATATAGATCAGGTAAATCTATCCTGGAGAAAGAATTTAATTCACTTAAAATGGAATACCAGGGTTTAATTGGATCAGTATTGGGGGGATGTACTATATTATTTCTAATATCATTAATTTTGTGACTAAAAAATAAAGCAAAAACTGAAAGTTTTTTGGAGGCATTTCATTGAGTGACCTGGGTTTAGCAAACGATCAGTTGTAGAGAATAAAACTCTGGGATTACCAGCATTGTTATTTGTCATTTTAGAGAAGTAACGCTGCCTCTCCAGACAGACTGTGTTGTTATATTCTGTTATTTAAGCCTTCAATTTCTCATAGTGGATAATCAGTTTAGTTTTTCTCCATTTACACTCAGCTCTCCGGCATGTTTTCTTTAAATCAGGCACTCTTTGGGTCTTCCATTGTGTAACAGTGCTGGAGGATTTTTTAACTGTCTTTTCAGGAGCGACTATGTCAGCAGCAGCTCTCACTTTAACATTAAAATTTTCCACCTTAATGTTTATATTATTATCACTATATTAGTAAGTACTACAAATGGCCTGGTTGCTTAAAATGTTTGTAAACTTTGAAGCTGCAGATGAATTAAAGAAGTGTTTTTAACAATACTAGGGGGCTGTACCCCCTGCTCGCTTCATTCGCCAACCCCCAGGCAGGCACTGCTCGCGTAGGGGGACGCGAATGTACAATTTAAAGAGATTGTTATTTTCATAGGAATTGTTACATATGCATAATAGACCTAACTATTTTATTAACCATGTTAATAAATAGTAAAACGTAATAAATTGAAAGAAAATGATGTTTCATGTTGAGTTATACGTTTTTGTTCTGTTTGGCTTTGAAATTAACACGCAAATACTTTTTAAACTTACACTTTTACTGTAAAACTTCAGTAAAAATAATTTTTTGAATTAACTATTCATCAATATCGCATTGAATTTTAATTCTGTGTTTGGACTTACATCGTGACAATGCAACATATAACTGCCCGTGAGTGAATATCGTTTCTTTCTCTCTAATAAATAAACAAGTTTTTCGAATGTTTGTCCCTGTGATTTGTTAATCGTCTTTGCAAAAGCTATTCTAATGGGAAACTGTAAATGTTTTAATACAAATGGCATATCAAGATCTCCTTTGGTGTGCAATGTTATCCCCTGAAGATGTACTACATTACCTTTCTTGTCACCTGTTAAAATTTTACATGTCAGAATTGTTCGACCAATTTTGAATATAACTAATCTTGTCCTACTGCACAGCCCACCACTCAGAAATAAATTACACAATAACCTTACGATACATCCTTCTTTCAACAGTAATTCAGCCAGTGGAAGACCGGATGGTGTTAACGATTGTAGATATTCTTCGTGATATTGTAAGTTGATGTTTTCATCTTCCGCACCATTACCACCAGCTGTTTCAGCTCAGTCTATTGATACGCACTTAACCAATTTGCCGTGTAACCGATTGACAATTTTTTTGTTAATTCGTTTGACTTCATCGTTTCTCAATGCTAGGATTGCCCGTGTACTCATTTCTTCTGTTGATAACCCATCGGCATAAAATTCTTCACTAAGATTTGGACATAATAAATTTTCTTTTATTGGGAACTTAAAGTGAGGGAAACGTAAAAAATGTATAAGAGCTGAGAGTGCAGGAACTGTCTGACAAAAGCATTGAAATGAATGAGAGGCAAGAGGGCCGTGTGCGTGGTTGAGAGGAGGGCGGGACTTGGCAATTAATAATAATAATAATAATAATACATTTTATTTATATAGCGCCTTTCCCATGTGCAAGGCACTTACAGAATATAATAAAGAACGGCAGCGTATACAGTATATAGCATTGTACAAAATAGATAAATAAATAAAGAAGATTAAGACCGTGAATTCTGAAAAAAAAAGAAACACAACATAATTGATGGTCTAGCACACACACACAGGTTACATTAGCATCTTGACAGAGAAGTAAACTGAGAGAAGGGTAATTGTCTCGTCTCAAGATTTTCTTTTATAATAGAGAGATGCTTCTCATTAATTTTATCTATCAGTATTTCTATATTAAATAGTAAGAGAAAATGGTCAGATAAACCAATATCCATGATCTGTCTCACATCAACTTTTAGTCCTTTACTAATCACTAAATCTAGCGTGTGCCCCTCTTTGTGTGTTTGCTGACTAACGTGCTGGCTTAAATCAAAAGAGCGCAGGAGGTTCATGAATTCTTTTCTTCAACAATTAGGAACCTGTCATAGTTAGTCACAAACACATTACAGCTTGTCACGCATGTGTGAGTTGGAGGCAGCCAACAAACCCTAAGGTGAGTGAATACTCGTGGGATAAAGGGTTGCGAAGGAATACTAACGTCTCTCTCTCTCTTTCTTCAGAAACAAAGAAGGGAAATAAAACCACCCTATCCCGTTCCAGAAACCATCATGGCCGGTCTTCACTCTCACTTCTGTCCTCATGATGACATCACTACCTGTTTGGTCACGTCTGGCTGCCATCTTGCTTGTTATTATTTTTCTATAAATACCCCTCAGTATCATTTGCTTGTGTCGAATGTTTTATTTTGAACCACTTGTTCATTTTTATTTTGACCTGTCCTTTGGACATTATATGGGACAATTCCCCAATTCTTTAAAACAACTAGAAGTCGATTATTTCTTTATTACAACCTCTAAAGTCATAAGTATGATGTACAGACTTATTTTAGCTTCCATTTAAGAGGGCCAATGCTGCATATTTGCACTTAGAAAGTTTTTTTTGTTTTTGGTCAGTTTATGTTGTCCACTTGTTGTCACTTCACAGTAAACTGGCTAACAAGTTTGGAATATCTCAGCTAAGATTCACTCCATCATGGCCTCTGTGCTGGAAGCCATTAATCGACCGGCGAGGCACTACCTTCAGTTTTCGACTGGTGTGGTTGTACAGTACATACATAAAACATAGCAGGTTTAGGCCAACAGAAAAACTCAATTTCCATCAGTGTTCGGTTCTCCTAACATAATCAGAGCACTTTACTGCACTCATATCGCAATAAGGGTACCTCACGAGAATGAAGCTGCCTTTGTTAACCATGAACAGTGACATTCTGTTAACGCAGAACTCATCTGAGATGCCAAGATGGACTGACAAATGTGGTTTGGTGGCCTGGGTGACCTGGGATTCATTTTTTTTGTAGCTTTGACAGACATGACAGTGTTGTACCCGATGAATGGCTTGTTGGTAAGGTAAGCAGCTGAACCCTGGGTTTTTCATATGGCCTGTGCTATTCATTGTAACAGCAATCACGTCACTACACATGCCAGGTAATAGCGGCTACCCACTTAGACACTTGAGGTTTATGCCTTTCCCAGAATGCAGTGGAGAAGTGCTATAATGCTACTCATTTTCTCTCGGCCTCGGCTGCAGAGCACAGCCTTGAATGCTGGTGGCGGGGTCTCGATGCGTCAGCTCTACCAGCCCATGAACTTCTGAAGTATCGTGATGGCTACTGCATGAGTTTGATTTGCTTGTTCCATATATCGATGTTTCAGGGCAGCAACCAGGCGTCCGAGGTGCGTTCACGTGTATACATTTACAGGAAGATTGTGATTTATCACGGTAAATTGTGTAGAAATGTGTGTGCGCCTGTTTATATAAATCTGTTTTTTTATGGTGTATGCAATATCATATTTCATGCCATTTGTTTTCAAGCAATTTTTATAAATGAGACCCCAGGTTTTCTTGATCTGTTGTATGTTGCTAGGTAGCCTACTAGACATTAAAGATTTCCATTTCATCGACATATTAGGAGTCTCTTCAAAGCCCAAACATCCAATTTAATTTGTAAAAATCCTTTCCCAGAATAAAATGGTTCTTTGTCAAGCAAGAAGGAACCTTACAACCCAGCAATTTGTTACCTGATTGATTTTTGTGAGATTCTCACACCCCCCACCCCCCACATCCACTAATATTTTGATGCTCCTTTTACCATTTGGTCTCTCACCATGGCTGTATATACACCTTATAATAACGTGCTACATGTTAACCATCTCCAGAACCTCAAGCCCACTTAGACTATTAGACTAATAATAAAATAATAATAATAGGTTACATTTATTGAGCACCTTTCACAAACCTAAAATCAAAATCACTGGGCCAGAGTCAGGGCAGCTTGTATTCAGCACAAAGTAGGTGCTGGCCCCGCACAGGGTGACATACCACTCTGGTACCCTCAGGCGCCCACAGGGCCAGTTTGGAATTTACAGCTAGGCAAACAAATACATGTGTTAGTGGATATGGGTGGAAACTCCACAAACGCATGGCTTGAACATACTGACTGCACATGGGATTCAAGCTGAGGATGCTGGACCTGCACTGCTAACCACTCCACCACCATCCCATAAACACATGTACAGTATACACATTATAGACATGTACTCTATGATGGACTTATGCTGCTCCTAGGGTGGGTTCCTGCCTGATGTCCAGTAGTGACTGTCCAATTCACTGTCACAAGACATTGAAATCAAAGAGGGTTAACTAATCAACTGGCGTTCTTACAGGCTTAGCCACGTGACAGCAGAAATGAAAACTAATTAAAAAGAAACACACTTAATAACAAGGCCATATGTTTATATATGTTATGGGGCGGAGTGGTGGCTCTCAGGTAGGGATCTGCACTGGTAATCGGAAGGTTGCCAGTTCAAATCCTGTAAACGCCCAAAGTGACTCTACTCCATTGGGCCGCTGTTTCCCACTGTGGGAAAAGCACAGTGATGTAACTGGGAGAAAACGAAGAGTGAGAACAAAACTTCATAAAGGTCCAGCTCGAGAAAGCATAGAAAGATAAATGGGAGCAGCAGAGACGCATGGCTTGGGGAACTGGAGATAAAGAACTGGGAAAAGGAGAGGTGTGGATTTAGAAGAACTAAGAGAAAGACACAATCAAAGCACCGAAACACAGCTAACAAGACGGAATGGAGAGCTACAGAGGTACAGTGGTTTGGGGAGAAGAAGAAAGGGAGATGGAACTGCAATAATAAGACCACTCAGAACCACATATGCACATAATACTGGACTCCATGTGAGAGAGGCAATAAGGGAAATGGGAAACACGTGGAGAAATATGAACTGACTGAGACATACATCTGACAAATGACAGGAGACCATTCCTATATCAAGCTCATTTGTTTAGCATAGTGGGGAAATCAAAAATAGGACACGGTGTGTATAAACTTGCCCTTAACCTGCAATTGCTTCGTCCTGCGGGTATGACGTTAATCAGCATCCAGCCTGCAGGGAAAAACCTGGGGGTTTGGTGGCAGAAGTGGCACTCCAGCCACCATAAAAAACCTCACACTGTTCCACTCCATATGAACTGGTGTGGTGCTGAGGTGTCACCCGCTGCATGGCTGCACTCGGGTCCTAATCTGGGGATCCTGAGTTGGTTCGCCATGTTGTGGGTGCGACAATGCGCTGTATCAGCGTGTCCTCTTAACCGTATGTTTAGTTATCCATGGCGTCTTTGTAGTTCACTCTGTCTTGCCCACTGCGCTTGAAGACAAGAACTGACCAGCAAGATGCTGCATCCAGTTTTCATGTTTCACCTTTGTAACTCCATTAGCACTGCTGACACCTGTTATTCTGTTCACTTGGGTTACAAGGTACTGCCCTTCCTAAAGTTCAGTTCTGGGTTCAAAAATGGCCAAAATGAAATGGATTTCTCAAGAAACATGTCAGTCTGTTGTTAACAGGTCATGACTAGCAGTATACTCTACAGAGGACTGCATAAAGGAGATATGTATATATACAGTATATATATACTGTATATATATATATTTAAAACGTTTTCCATCATGCCTGCGTTAGTCAGCCTTGACCACTCCCCTCCACTCTTCTCGTCCAATCATTACTCCTACTGCGCACATCCTCTCTCTGTCCCACCCCATGACACGCTCAGTGCTAACTTGCCCTTCAATGCAGTCGGTTATAATGGAAAGGCAGAAAAGCAAATTATATTTATGTACTCTTCCTAGCACTGTCTTGTCTATTGAAGAGCATCATATTTTAGATTGTGATGGAAAAAGAGTGGCAAGAGTTGATAATGAACGTCGAAAAAAAAAAAATGAACAAAAAAGAGCTGCAGGTAATAAAAATGAAGAACAAAGAGAATCATCCAATAAATGAGAAAGAGAAAAATATCGTGAACAATATGCAAATAGAAATGCAAAAAAGCAACGTTTATAGAATATAAGTTAGAGGATAAAGTAATTCATAATATTGTTTTTGATGAGGTGTTAATATCGTTTATTTTTTTATTTACTTTTTTATTATGGTGGCGCAGTGGTAGAGCTGCTGCCTTGCAGTTAGGAGACCAGGGTTCGCTTCCTGGGTCCTCTCTGTGTGGAGTTTGCATGTTCTCCCCGTGTCTGCGTGGGTTTCCTTCCACAGTCCAAAGACACGCAGGTTAGGTGGATTGGAGATTCTAAATTGTCCCCTAGTGTGTGCTTGGTGTGTGTGTGTGTGTGGTGGCCTGCCAGGGATGTGTTCCTGCCTTGCTCCCTGTGTTGGCTGGGATTGGCTCCAGCAGACCCCTGTGACCCTGTGTTTGGATATAGTGGGATGGACAATGACTGATTGACTGACTGACTTTTTTTATTATACTTTACTTTTTTAATTCTACTTTTTACTTTTACTTTTTATTATGTTTTATTATTCATTAGTACTTAAAATAGACAGTTGTAGCGAAATATTCAAGTAACTGATTTTCTATCTATGATAACTAAGGACCAAACTGTCTTCCTCCTGCGCCCCGCATACTCTTCTGTATACCGCCTCTTTAAACACATGTGCTTTCTCTAATGGAGGGGCACCCCGATGCCCTTCAAGTGGCTCAGCCATGAGATAGTGGGCACCCTATGAGTCCCCTATAGTTTATACACACCGTGTCCTATTTTTGATTTCCCCACTATGCTAAACAAATGAGCTTGATATAGGAATGGTCTCCTGTCATTTGTCAGATGTATGTCTCAGTCAGTTCATATTTCTCCATGTGTTTCCCATTTCCCTTATTGCCTCTCCCATATGGAGTCCAGTATTATGTGCATACTGTATGTGTATGTGAGTGGTCTTATTATTGCAGTTCCGTCTCCCTTTCTTCTTCTCCCCAAACCACTGTACCTCTGTAGCTCTCCACTCCATCTTGTTAGCTGTGTTTCGGTGCTTTGATTGTGTCTTTCTGTTAGTTCTTCTAAATCCACACCTCTCCTTTTCCCAGTTCTTTATCTCCAGTTCCCCAAGCCATGCGTCTCTGCTGCTCCCATTTATCTTTCTATGCTTTCTCCAGCTGGACTTTTATGAAGTTTTGTTCTCACTCTCCGTTTTCTCCCAGTTACATCACTGTGCTTTTCCCAGTTTTCTTTATTTGCTAATGTTGTGCCTTTCTATAGTCACTCTCATCTTCTCAGGTGTCCCAGTTTCATGTTTAAGCTATTTTTGGTACTCCAACTCATTTTTACGTTACAGGTGTTTACTGTGCTCCCTGCTCATTTGATTTGACTTGATGTATATGTATGCTGGGTAGATTTAGCCATTTATGTATTGATCTCCGCGTGCTCTTTATTGATAGTTCACATGGCCGCCACTTCTGTGCTCATTCACACCCCGCGTGTTCTGCACCGCCGCACCATCCTTCCTAAGCAGGTTTGGAAGATGCATGGATGGATGCTTCATTGAATTACTCCTAACTTATCCCTAAAAGCTTTAACAGCACAAGTGACTCAAGTAGGAGCCAATCAGTGCATTATTGTCTCTTTACTGGGTTGTGTGATCCCTCATAGAGCCATTGATTCACAAAGAACCATTTCATTCCAAGAAGGCTTCTTTGCATATGAATTTCATTTTTGAGCTTTAAAATGATTCTTAATATGTGGACAAACCTGAAATATTTAATTTATAATAGGCTACCTAGTAGGATACAAAAGATCAGGAAAATCTGAACTGGGCCTGTGTTATTGTAATAAGAGTCCTTTTAAAATTAGGTACCCACCGGTATTTCACAAATTTGTTCTCATCTGTTTGTGGCTATTGATGGAATCTGTTACAAATCTAATTAAATGAAGGCTCTTCTGGATAGTTCTTTTGAAAACCAAGAATGCTTCCCTATGGTATCACTCTGGATAGCCATTCTGACACTTTTATTTGCGAGAGTTTCAGTTTCCAGAGTTCTCTGATGTTCCAAATCCTCTCCTATTTGCTTCTTCCCACATTTTGTATCCCAGACCCCTGTCTCCATTTCCCCATTTGCACCTCTTAGATGTTCTCTCTGCCTCTGTTTCTCTATTATATTTCTCAGCTGTTCCCTTTCTTTTTCCTCCTTATTATACAATTTTCTAAGTGTATGTTCTCTAACCAAACTTCTCTCAAGTCTTAATGTATCCCAGTTGTCTTTGTCTGCTCTTCCTAGTATTCTCTGTCTATTTTTCTCCATTGCAGATTCCAGGATCTCTGCAGCCTTTTTCTCCCTTTCATGTCTTGTCAGTTCTCCTCTTATTCTCGTCACTCCTCCTGGTTCTCCCAGTTCCCCACCTCTGCTGTTCCCTGTCCACTTCATTCTCTCCAGTCCTCTAATTTCACTTCCCTAATGTTCCCACTTCTCTTACAGCAGTCCCACATATCTTATGTTTTCCTCAGTTTTCCTCTTTATTTTACTCAGGCACGGTTGCAGTTCCCTCTTTCTGGTGTCTCCATGTTTCCCATCACTGCTGTTCCCAGTTTTCTCTCTCTCTCCACTTATCCTATTTGTAGATACCTCTTTAATAGTCCCAGTTCTCTTACTGCAGTTCCAATATCTAAAGTCCTCCTACTCCACTCAGAGTCAGTGGTTGTTCTCTCTTTCTAGTTCTCCCATTTTCTTGTTTCTCATGTTCCCAGATATCTCTCACACTTAATGTCTGCTCTTTTTATTTGTAGATAGCTCTCTGAAGTTTAAAGTTCTTGGTTTACCTCTTTATTTCACTCAGGTGCTGTGCAAATCTTCGCTTGTTAACGGTTCTCTCGTTTTGGTTCTTCCAGTTTCCCAACTCTGCTGTTACCACTTCACTCCTTCACTCTCTCTGGTCCTCTACTCTCACCTTCCTCGTGTTCTCAGTTTTTTTTCTCCCCATTTCTCCCAGTTTCGCTGCCCACCCTCCTCCCAGTGGCTCCTCTCCCGTCCGCTCTCTCCAATTCAAACCCGCCTCTCTCTCCCTCTCTCTCTCTCTCTCTCTCTTTCTCTCTCTCTTACTCGCCGCTTATCTTTAGGAAGTGACTCCCTCTTCCCGCACTCGTTTCCGCCGCTGGACTCGTGGAGGGGCGGCTCGTCTGCTCGGCTCATCAGCTCTGCGCAGCTCTTCGGTTCGGCCTGTTTAGATCAGGCTCTGCTCGACTCGGTTCGATTCAAGTGATCGGTTGTCTAGACGGCTCCCCGGCTCACAGGTAAGAAGCGCGGCGCAGTGGGGCTGGGCGGGTCGCTGTCCTTTCAGCACCACGCAGCCCTGGCGGATCGTGGAGGAGGAGGAGGAGGGCGGCGTTTTCGTTTTATTAGCTCGATTTCCTAAACGCGCCATTTTTTTTTCTCTGACAGGCTTATCACGTAGCTCTGTGGAGCCAACATGTTCGGGATTCAGTCGCTAACAGACTCTCCCGGCTCCCTCAAGTGTGCTTTTAGGGCCGAGCTCGATGGCATGTCCAGGTGTTACAGCAGTCAGCCAGACAGGAAGTGCCTACAAGACAGCAATTTCAATTTCCTGGAGAGCAGGGACACTTTGTCCACCTTTGACAGCAATGACAATCTGAACCAGAACGGACCGGGCACTGGCACGAACTTCTACTCCACTTTAACCCAAGGGGCAGAAGAGCACTGCCAGGAATATATTCGGGAGCCCCCAGAGGGGTCTGAAGGCAGGAACCCAAGGGCTGAGCAAGGGGACAATAAAGACAACTGTGATGGGGGAGAAGATGGGGTCGAAAGCAGCACGGATTTCAGCAGAAGCCCCAGCATTTCCTCTCTGAGCATTGACAGCCCTGTTCTAGAGGGTGCCGCTGCACCATCTGTTGGAAACACTTGGGGGGCAGCACCTGGCAAAGACTCCCCAGTGCCAGCCTGGGACAAGGCCCCAGAAGGTCTGACCGAGGTAAACAACACTAAGCCACCCAGTCAAGTCCCAGATTTGAGTTCAGTGCAGGCCCACAGGGTTCTGCCGGCTCTGCTTGAGGCTGTTTGTACCCTGCAGGAACAAGAACGCTTCAAAGCCCAGGAGAAAGAGCGCCACCAGGTCCAGCTCACCATGTACCGTCGCCTGGCACTCATCCGCTGGATACGCAGCCTGCAGCAGAAGGTGGCAGAACAGCAAGGCCGACTGCAAGAAAGCTATGATATCATCCTGGAGAACCGCAAAGTGCTGCTACGCTGCCGTGGGCACCGAGGGGTGGTGGGCAGCACCTAAAGTGACCTACCTGCTGCCAGAGGTCACTTGGTCAGCTGATATCTGGAATAAGAAGGGTTCAAACTCCAAGTAACCTCATCTGCATGTTCAAAGGGCAATGAAAGGGGATGGGGTGGGAGAAAACAATGTGCCAATTGATTTGGGGGGGGGGGGGGGGGGGGGGTTCTTGCTTGTCCGAAAGATTTCAGTGGAAGCAAAGTCCTTTCTATCTCCATCTACTCTACAAATGTTGTATGGACTTTATGCAGCAAGGTGTGTGCTGGTGAGGACGGCAATATGGACTTTAATTATTATTTCTGAATTCTACACCCAGCCAGGATGCCCTCAACTAACCTCCTTGTGCCCACTTCTCCACTGCCCAAGTTTTTTGTGCCAGAGGTAATGGTCTTGTCCCACAGATGTTCCTACCAGCACTCAAATGACATCCATGTGGAGGACTTAACTTCTTTTTGGGTTGGCCTACAATGAAGTCTGACAACATGATGTTAAGTAGACTGGCATCCATTAGTTGTCCTGTTGGGGATACATACCTGTGTGAATTATGTGTGGGGTGAGTCACGCTATTGCATTAGAAGAATAACTGAGGACACTTGGCACCAGGGATTAGGGGATGGTTCATCCATCCATCTAGGCATTCCCCTTCAACCTGGAATCAGATAAGCAGCAAAAAATGGATGGATGGAAAACTGGGATTAAGTATTCATAGTAAGGTGGCAAAATGAAACAGTGGATAGCATTGCTGTCTAATACTGCTTGAACCCGGGTTTAGCTCTCAGTGGGGGTGCATTTTCTCCAGTGGCAATGGTGGTCATCCATGAGGCTAAACTGGCCTGCTGTTTTATTTAGCCCATGGTGAGCTGATGTTTCTTTCAAGTTCATTTCTTATTGTGCACCCATTGCTCCCATGATCAGGTCCCTGTGGTGATGAATAGGTTTAGAAAATGGATGGAAGATCCTGTTGTTTTTTGATTTATCTTCTCCACTATGTAGCTATTCTCTTCCATTTAAATTATGAGCGTACAGTGGATTAGAAGGAAGTCCAGCACAAGGCAAACACGTCAACTCCTCTCCATCCTTTCTCCGAACTTGTTTAATCCAAATCAGGCATGCAGAGATCTGAGCAGAACTGACCCTGAGCAGCACACATTCAAAGTTTAGAGTCACCATTCCACCTTATCTGCTTGACTTTGGACTGGGAAAGACTCCACACAGAAGACACCCCAGCTGGGACTGTGTTGTAAGGTGGCAGCAATTACCCATTTTGCCATCTTTGCTAATGATAAAAGTCATAATAAAATCCTAAATGTCTGGGCAGAATATTCTACACATTTCCGGCAACTTCTCCATCCCCAGTTGTGAGTTGATGTGCCATTTGAGTCGTATCATTGGCATATTATTGAATTTGACTGAACATTATCCAAAACTACAAAGGATGGAGCAGCTCATGGGACAGAGGAGGTGCACTTGATGAAAGACCCAGGAGAGTAATGGCCTAAGAGGTCCATCTTTGGAGATGGGATGACCACCCCAAGACATTTGATATCTTTCTTTATTTGTTCTTCTTTTGTATGCTCAGTGCTGTGCTATTCCCCCATCCTATCAACAGTGCTAGTTAAAAATAGGTAAGCTGGGTGCTGAGGTGTCCCCGGTTGCATAGTTGCACTCGGGTCCTAAATTGGGATCTTGAGGTGGTTTGTCATGTGGTGGGTGCAGCGACGTGCTGTATCAGTGCATGCTCCCAGCCTCTCTCTCTCTCTCTCTTGGTGGTCTCTACTCACTGATCCATGATATTCCCTTAAGACCCCATTGAGAGATAATTTATAAAGAGGTGAATGCCAGTCACTCAGCAGTAGTTTTAAATGCTTTAAAGTTCAGAGTTTCCACATGTGCAGTCAGATATGCAGCCCACTGTCTCCCAGGTTGTCTGTAATCAATTGATTTTTGGTCGTGTTAACAGTGCAATCTTTAATTCTCTTTTCAGTTCTTGCTAGTAGTGAGCTGGTGACCAGTTGTGCCTCATGCTGTGCCCACTTGTTTGGACAGTCTCCTGCCAGCTTACGTGTGGCCACCAGCTTCTTTAACAGTTCTCAGTTGGTGCGACCACATCTGTGACTGGTGACCCCCAAAGTGTGCTCAGTGTTGAGGCACCTGAAGCCACACCCATTCTATTAGCCACACCCCCTGCAACAGTAACTGTCGTCACCCACCTGCTGGGCTCAACATGACAAGTGGAATTCAATTAGGAATTTGTCAAGGCTGTTATACATTTATTTTATTTTTTTGTTTTAATATTTCTTACCGTTATATCTGCAATGTCTCTTAGTCACCATTTTGGGTGCTTAGATTTTTTTTCCTTTTTTAATTCTTTTATTTGGGAAATGAAACATAACAATAAAATATATCCCAATCTAACAAATTAAAATAACTTAGAAGGTACAAAAGAATGATCCAAAAATAATCCATCAGCCCTTGCCCAGCAAAGAGAGCCATACGGCTTGACAGCCCCGACCTAAATCCTGTAGCTTTTTGTACAGAATAAAACAAAACAGTTGAGCACAGGCCTGGCCTGTTTATATTAGAATCCCAGTAATGAGGTCCTGCAAAGTTCTAAAAAAATGTCTGAACAGATCCCCAGGATGAGAATTTGATTTTTCATTTGACATAATGTAGAGCATCACTTTCCTCCGAGGTAATAAAATGGTGGGTTGGGATTCTTACCCGTTGAGTGGAATCAGCCTTCATGTGAGTGGTGTGCTGTAAGCTATCATGGCCAACTTTACATAGTACACTTTTATCCAATTCAGTACTCCAAATATTGCCGTTGCTACCTGTAGGATTGATTTTAAATCCAAAGCTGTTGTATATTTCCCAGGGATTAATAAAGTATCTATCTATCTATCTATCTATCTATCTATCTATCTATCTATCTATCTATCTATCTATCTATCTATCTATCTATCTATCTATCTATCTATCTATCTATCTATATAATGGCCTTCAGGGAGCGTTACTGAGCCCCAAACCCCAGGCACAACTACACAACCACAGTTATGGAATCAAATGAACTTATTTTTTATTAAACAAACAAAGTCACATTTTCCAATTGCAGCGTAATACAATTCTTTCTTTTCTTCGTTCCCTTTTTTCACTCCTCCAGGCAAGCGTTGCACTCTTCCTCCAGACTCTGATACCCCTGAGTTAGATGAGATGACCCCTTTTACGCCAGAACCTGGAGTACTTCCTGTATCAGGACATTACAAGGAGGAATCACTCCCCAAAAAGTAGGGACAACCCTTCTCTGCTGCACCCCCTGGTGCCACCCATAGGACCTAGCAGGGGCTCATGCCTTGCGGGCACATGAATGGACATACCAGCACAGAAGTGTTGCCATCCAGCACGTTGGGGGAGCCTGTAATCTTGAATGGATATCTCCCCCTGTCTATCCATTATTCCTTATTGTGACCAGGGCACCAGTCTGTCCCTGCTGTCTGTCACAAAATGTAGGTAATAGAATAAGTAAAAATTGTTACTGTCTTTTGATCTACATGTACCTCTGTGTGTGTGAATGTCTCTGGTGCTCCGTCCCTCAAGTGGATTCTAGTAAACCCTGTTTCTCAGACTGCTACTATTTTCGAGGTGCCTTTGTCACCGCCAGGTCACTTTTATACCTACCTTCTTTGAAGGTGACTCTCTCAGCATGGCTCATATGCCTTTACTCCTCCTTGTGCGTCTCACACTTGCACTTCCTCTTTTGTTGCGTCCCAAAGTCGAACTGACCAATCACATCAAGGCCAAGCTGACCAATCACATTGTTTAGAGGGACTGGACACACAGACCTTAGTATTTTATTATGTAATGTATATATATGTATGCTATTAATATAAATATATATAAAAAACATATACACTTTATATCAGGGGCGTCGAACTCTGGGCCTGCAGGGCCGCAGTGGCTACAGGTTTTCATTCTGACCCTTTTTCTAATCAGTGAGTAGTTTTCACTGCTAATTAATTCCTTTTTGCTTCATTTCAATAGCCCTGTTTTTAAGGATTCAGTCCTCTGAATTGATTTGTTTCTTCATGAAAAGGCAGCCAAACAGAAATGAGACGTGAAACGAGCCAACAGATGACCAGCTAAACTGGGATTTCAAACTCCAACCAATTTCACTCCAACCAGTCTCTTAATGAGAAGCTGATTCTTGCTGTTAATTAAAGCCGTTATTTAATTCAATGGCTTGTTGCTGCTCTCATTCTGCCACAGCAGACATTTCCAAATCTGTTAATTTTTTTGTCTTTTCTGTCATATGGTGGCTTGTTTGATGTCTCATTATTGTTTGGCTACTAATTAAGGAAAAAGAGACAACTAAGGGGCCTAAGTCAAGTTAAGTAAAACTAAAGCACAAGAAGTTAATTAGCAGTAAAAACGGCTCACTAAAAAAGAAGATGTCTAGAATGAAAACATGCAGCCACTGCGGCCCTCGAGAACTGGAGTTCAACACCTATGCTTTATACTATATACTATTTATATATATATATATATATATATATATATATATATATATATATATATATATATATATATATCCATCCATCCTTTTTTCAACCCGCTGAATCCGAACACAGGGTCACGGGGGTCTGCTGGAGCCAATCCCAAGGCAGGGAACCAATCCTGGGCAGGGTGCCAACCCACCGCAGTATATATATATATATATATATATATATATATATACTGTATATATATATATATATATATATATATATATATATATATATATATATATATATATATACACACTTTATATTTTTTTTTTCCCAAAATGGTTTTATTGTAGGCGGCACGGTAGCACAGTGGGTAGCGCTGCTGCCTCGCAGTTGGGAGATCTGGGGACCTGGGTTCGCTTCCCGGGTCCTCCCTGCATGGAGTTTGCATGTTCTCCCCGTGTCTGCGTGGGTTTCCTCCAGGCGCTCCGGTTTCCTCCCACAGTCCAAAGACATGCAGGTTAGGTGGATTGGCGATTCTAAATTGGCCCTAGTGTGTGCTTGGTGTGTGGGTGTGTTTGTGTGTGTCCTGCGGTGGGTTGGCACCCTGCCCGGGATTGGTTCCTGCCCTGTGTTGGCTGGGATTGGCTCCAGCAGACCCTGTGTTTGGATTCAGCGGGTTGGAAAATGGATGGATGGATGGGTTTTATTGTAGGACATTGCCAAAATGATGACTTCACCATTCCTTGGGTACATTTTACACAATTTTAGATGAGTAATATCTAATCAATGAAAAATGGGATGCTCTGCACATATTGAACTAGAATGTATTCCATTCCTAAATTCCATTCTGTTCCTGAAATTTTAATTAAAACATTGCATTCCTTAACACTTTTTGCCATGCGGTACTTGGGCGATTCCATCTTCATTTTAGGTGACGTCCACAGTACTCCAAAGCTGCATACTTCTGAAAATGCCGCCTTGGCATTGCAGTGTGGACGGGTAAAAAATGAAGAGTTTTGAAAACGCAGTCTCTAATGTGGCATGTAGTTCTGATCTGATGGGATCCTGCTCATTACAACGTCTCATTTCCTGATTGGTCACCCTTTGTGGCAGAAAGCCGTAATTCAAAACAGTTCATAAAGGAGTTGCTTTCTGTGGGGCTTGTTGTGTTGCTCAACTCTATGTAGCTAAATTGTGTTTTGTACAATTTAAGGGCTGCATACATACACAAAGGCAAATAATTTACCAGTCACTATAGTTTCGTGATAAATCCTGCAGCCAGTGGCGTTACCATTCCTTCAAGGATTTTTCTGATGATGTGTGTATGACCAGTGTAGGTGATCTTCTGCACTATCTGTGTTTTGGTTGTGGTAGTGGAGATACTTTTGTAAATGATGTGTTAATGTTAAACTATTAGGGTACACCCTGCACATTTTGAATAATATTTCTAGGGATCTTAGTCAGATCCTCAGTTTTATGTCTCATCTGAAGGACGCACCAGTTTTTACAGCACAGTGTCCCTTTGTCACTGCACTGGGGCATTAGTGTCATGCACAGTACACAGGGTAACTGCCCCCTCTTTCCATTGTCTCCCAGTCTCTGTGTGTTGTTTTTTCCTATGGGATTCAGGATTTCAGCCATCTCCTAAGAACATGAGGTTTAGGTTCCCTGGTCAGTGGTCACTCCAGATTATAATGGTGTGAGGCAAGGTGGACAGAGATTGTTTTTGTTTCATTCATAAATGAAAACGTAGTGTTAATCCACACTAGACGCTGTCATTTTGTGTGTCTGGTTGCTGAGATGCAGTGTAATTGCTAGGCATGTGATGCATGTGACTGGTGACATCGTGGAGGCCTTGCTATAAAAGATGGAGTGATGTATCTTAATAAAGACTTGCACAAAACAAGCAAAAAATATTTAAGAAGATGTGTTGAGTTCCTGCTTGGTTAGGAGTGCAGACTCTTTGCTTAGCATTTTGGTTCATCAGTCCTTATGCCTGACTTTTGACGTCTCCTTCCTTCTCTAAGAAAGACGTTAGCTCATCCTGCTGCACTCCACGTCCTGCTCAACTGCACTGTCTGCCATAGTATATGTTATCGTATGTGTGCTCTCAGTTTATTTTGTGTTTCAAATCACCACAGATCAGTTCCAGGTGCTTATTCTTAAATTGAATAATTATTGAGAAAGTTATTTTTAGTTAATGTCTCATTTTGTTGTAATCATGGGGTTGTGACGTCACTGGATGTCATGTATAAATCGGACTGCTAATTCATTTTTCTTCGTCATTCAGTGGATAAAACACTTTCTCTGTTTCTCTTAGTCAGTTTTTCCCTCAAGTAGACCTTAGCAGTAGGACCTTTATTTTAGTTGTGACTTTGTTCTAACCCTCAGGGCCGGTGAGAGAAAATCTGGGCCCCGGTGCAAAGAAGGTGTGTGGGCCCTCGTGTCTCAAAACGCAGCGACTACGTCACGTACTTGTTTGCTGGCTGATGACTTATACCTCACTGCGCCCGGAACCCCCTCCTCTTCGTCACTTCCCACCGAGCGGGGAATACTCTTGTAGACCACGTGACTTCTCTCCCAGGGCAGCCTTCATGAATGTCTCTTACATCGTAAACTGTTGACTGCTGCTAAGTACCCTGTGACCCGCGTGTCTTTTTAATTTTGAAACTAAACAGACTTGCAAAATTTAAAACAATACAATAAAAATTGAATGAATGAAATAAATAAATGTTCAAACTATAATAAAAAATTATGGGACGTGTTGGGTAGGCCCCAGAGCGATGTACTGGCTGGACCCCCCTCTCCTCGGGCCTGCTAACCCTGACTCTCAAGTAACGTCTTGCTCTTGTGTTCCTGATTGTCTATTTCAGTTTGATCTCATGGTTTTGGCCGTCGTCAGTATTTGTTTATCATTTCCTGGTATTTTAATCTCGTGATAATTCTCAGGCACGTCAGCGTGTTCTTAACACTGTCAGTTGTGATGGTAAAATAGTACAAACTGTTCAAAAGTTCAGTTTTTATGTTGTTTAACAGTTGTTGGCAGTGATTTGGTCTTAAATTGCACATGAACTTTATTTTCTGCTCACCCTTTCACCCTTCACTGAACCTCCCTGCAGACTTCCAACACATTCTTGTTTAAGAAGTGGCAAGCTTACAAATGGTGTTGTGCCTGTGCCCAGCCCACTCCACTGACCACACCCCCTTTAACAGTCGATCTGTAGTCACCTTCTTGCCAAGTTCCAGGCAAGAAGTTCTGCAGTGGTTGGCCATTGTGTTCTTACTGCTTCATTTTCATTCACTCACTTATTTTCCTAACCTGCTTATCCATGGCTGGGTGGGGGGGCATCTGCAGCCTATCCCAGCAGCCATCAGTCTGTGCTAAAGCTGTTGCTCCTTGTGCCCCACCTACACAATTAGCCACACCCCTCATAGGTAGCTGCTCATTTCAGATTGGTTACATTCCTTATTCATGGTCCGCTTTTTCCCAATACCCTCTGTGTTACTCTTCATCAATTTTTGAAGCACCATACCATTTCTTGAGGGGTGTATACAGAAAATCCTGTGTTTCAGTGGACCCCTTGAAACTTCTCTCCGATGCACGATACCTGATTTGATGTTCTATCTGCCGTAGCATTAGAGGTACACCTTCTTTAGAATTGGTCAGGTCTTTAGAGATGTTTGATAATCTTGTGGTCTGCAAGTGTCTGAGCGTCGATGATAACCCGATGAGTGTTTGCCTCCTCTCCTGTGGTGTTACTTTGTATGTGTGTCTTTCACCACTTCATCCCAATGCAATGCAATAAACTTCTCCTACTAATATAAGTCTGCGTTGTCTTTGCTTAAAGAAGAAGTCTCCTCTGGGTTCTTCAGCATGACCAGACCACAGGCTACTGAAGTGCTGTGGTAAGACCCTGATTTATCTGCTTAGAGGATAAGCCAGCATCATCACTGCTCTATTCTGACACCAAATAGCTATCAGGGACTACATGAGGAAAGACACTGGAGCTCATCTGTTTGCCACACATCTCCCAGAGTCCTCATGTTCATGTCCAGGTAAGGTCAATAGATGACTGCCTATTTAGATTATATAGTGCCTTTCACAATTAGTGGCTTTATAAGCCAATCCACAATTTTTACATGACATAGTGCCTTTTTACCAAGTGTTATCCAATGACGTTTTATAAACTAATCATCAGTCTTTATTTGCAATAATGCATTTCACAGGGACCATTACCATTGAACTTTATAGCAATCTGTACATTATATTGTGTCTTTTGAAGGACTTTGTCTTGTAGATCTTTAAAAACCAAACCTCAGTCTTCACATTATATACAGTAGTGTCTTTCACCATCAGCATAGAGCCTTTCTAAAATAATCAGCACTCTGTTGTCACACATGCGCGTCAGAGGACCTCCTCACAGGGTCAGTCGAGGTATGTAATCACCTGCCGAGACGAGAGGGGGCGCTGCTCCTAATGTTGTCATCTCCTTCTTTTTCCACATTGTCGAGATGCCACCCGGTGAGGGCATTTGGCCCCACTCCTTTCTGGTCCAGCCGTTATAAAACCCCAGGCGTCCCAGAGGGAGGCATCATTACTGGCCCATGCAATCCGCCAAATGGAGCTCCGCTAGCAGCGACTGCAGCCCTTCAGTTCTCTAATTTACCAGAATTCTAGCATACGAGATGCACGGTGGAGAGCGTCATTTCCTGGGACAATAAAAGGGAGGACCCAGTTGGCGCTCCAAAATGTCTTCTGGTCCATCCCACACCCAGCCATACTGTATAAAAAAATCATCAATCTTTACATTATATAGCACCGCTTATAGTGAACATTATCTTTTTGAGCTTTATATATCAGTCCTCCATCTTATATAGTGGCTTTCTTTTTGTTCTTCGTCTTTCAACCATGCATTGTGTTTCTTAAAGAATATGCGTGGATTGCAAAGTAACCTTTTCTCCACAAAAGTTCCAGTCTCACCTGTCTTTGTAAGAATTACAAATACAACACAATACAATACAATTTATTTTTGTATTGCCCAAAATCACACAAGAAGTGCCTCAATGGGTTTTAACAGGTCCTGCCTCTTGACAGCCCCCCAGCTTGGACTCTCTAAGAAGACAATGAAAAGCTCCCCAAATAAAACCCTTGTAGGGAAAAAGATGGAAGAAACCTCAGGATAGGCAGCTCAAAAAGAGACCCCTTTCCAGGTAGGTTGGGCATGCAGTGGGTGTCAAAAAGAAAGGGGTCAATACAATACAATACACAGAACAGAACACAAGTAATCCTCAATGCAGTATAATAGTAAAATAAAAATATTACAAGTACAGAGCAGAATTTAACAGTAGATGATATCACATAATACGATTTGGATTTGTTCAGAGTCCTGGAGACCTCAGCTAAAAGCTGCCTCCACCTATTGGACATTCCACAGCTGAGTCAGTGCTGGGCCACCCAATCCAATGAAAGGCCCCCTCTACCCCACGATTCCTGCGATCCTCCATCAGAGATGACTTTACATTAGGCAGGCAGAAAAACTTGGCAGGTGGGCAGTGGCACCAAGTGCCACATTTGAGTACCAAGAAGAGAAACAGAATAGGTGAGGGTTAATAACAAATTAAACATATTACATATTATGTTTTAGTGCTAATGACTAACAACAGAGATGCAGTCTGCCCAGTTAATCAGCAGCTCTAGTCAGGGTGTGCTAAACTGAAGTCGTGAGTCTTCAGCCGGGATTTGAAAGCTGAGACTGAAGGGGCATCTCTTATAGTAGCAGGCAGACCACTCCACATTTTAGGGGCCCTGTAACTAAAAGCTCGACCTCCCACTGTTATTTTACTAATCCTTGGAATCATAAGCAGACCAGCATCATGAGATCTTAATGTACATTTTAGTTTGTAAGTCATGATAAGTTCAGACAAGTAAGCCAGACCGTGGCCATTTAAGGCTTTATATGTTAAAAGGAGGATTTTGAAATATGCCCTAAACTTAACTGGGAGCCAGTGTAAGGATTTAAGAACTGGAGTTATGTGTTCATATTTTCTTGTTCTTGTAATAATTCTTGCAGCAGCAGCATTTTGGATTAACTGGAGGCTTTATAAAGAACAATTTGAACATCCAGTGAACACCGCATTGCAGTAGTGGCTAAATAACACCATCCCAGATGCCAACGTGGAGCTACCCGGGTTTAGCACAGTTAGAGCGGACAGAGATGCAAGTACCTGTGGTAAGCACAAAGGAGGAGGACTCGCTCTCTATGTTAATACACGGTGGTGTCACTCTGGACATGTTAACGTCAAAATCTCCACTTGCTGCAGGGATATCGAACTGTTGGCCGTAAGTTTACGTCCCTACTATTTGCCCAGAGAGTTTGGACATGTCATTGTTGTTATTGTATACATTCCTCCTCGGGCAGACGTGGAGTCAGCGAGTGACATCATCCATTCCGCTGTTGCTAAGTTACAAACGCAGCACCCTGAGGCGCTTGTGCTAATCGCTGGAGACTTTAACCATGTGACGCTGGACAAAACATTGCCTGCATTCTCCCAGTATGTGGACTGTAACACCCGGGGAAATAAGACTATTGATTTACTTTATGCAAACGTTAAAGACGCATACAGCGCCACCCCGCTGCCTGCGCTTGGGAAAGGAGATCATAACCTGGTTCAGCTTCAGCCTCACTATAAACCAAAAGTTAGAGTCCTACCTGTAACCACACGATCATTCAGGAAGTGGACCCCGGAGGCTGAGAATACTCTGAGAGAACTTTTTGGAACTACAGACTGGGATATCCTGCAGGGATCTCATAATGAGAACATTGAGAAAGTTGTTGACTGCACTACTGACTACATCAACTTCTGTATGGACATTGTAGTTCCAGTAAGAACAGTACGCTGCTATGCTAACAATAAGCCATGGATTACAAGTGACATCAAGGGCCTTTTGAATCAGAAGAAAAGGGCTTTTAAAGACGGTGATCAGCATGAGCTCAAGTGCGTGCAGAAGGAACTCCGAGTCCAACTCAGGGCGGCGAAGGAGCAGTACAGGAGAAAGCTGGAGCAGAAGTTGCAGAATAACAGCATGAAGGAAGTGTGGGATGGGATGAAGATCATCACTGGCTGCAGCTCGAAGCGGGGTACCACCATTGAGAGAGACGTGAAGAGAGCAAACCAAATGAACAACTTTTTTAACAGGTTTGACCACCCTAACCCACTCTCACTCTCACCTCGGAGTACTGCACCCTCCACACATCCTTCTGCTGATACCAGCATAGGAAAAACATCCCCACCCACAATTACAGCAGCGCAAGTGAGCAGAGAGCTGAGGAGACTTCGTGCCAGCAAAGCAGCGGGTCCAGATGGAGTATCGCCACGACTGCTGAAGGTCTGTGCATCGGAGCTGGGGGGTCCTCTACAGCGCATCTTCAACCTGAGCCTGGAACAGGGGAGAGTCCCGAGGCTTTGGAAAACATCTTGTATCACCCCAGTCCCAAAGGTATCACGTCCTAGTGAGCTGAATGACTTTCGGCCTGTTGCTCTGACATCACATGTGATGAAGACCATGGAGAGGCTGCTGCTTCACCACCTTAGGCCACAGGTTCAACACGCCCTTGACCCTCTGCAGTTTGCATATCAGGAGAAGGTGGGAGCGGAAGATGCCATCATCTATCTATCTATCTATATGCTACACCGATCCCTCTCTCACTTGGACAGAGGCAGTGGTGCTGTAAGAATTATGTTTCTAGACTTCTCTAGCGCCTTCAACACAATCCAACCTCTGCTCCTTAGGGACAAGCTGACAGAGATGGGATTAGATTCATACCTAGTGGCATGGATCATGGACTATCTTAAAGACAGACCTCAGTATGTGCGTCTTGGGAACTGCACGTCTGACATTGTGGTCAGCAACACAGGAGCGCCACAAGGGACTGTACTTTCTCCGGTCCTGTTCAGCCTATATACATCGGACTTCCAATACAACTCGGAGTCCTGCCATGTGCAAAAGTTCGCTGATGACACTGCTATCGTGGGCTGTATCAGGAATGGGCTGGAGGAGGAGTATAGGGACCTAATCAATGACTTTGTTAAATGGTCCGACTCAAACCACCTACACCTGAACACCAGCAAAACCAAGGAGCTGGTGGTGGATTTTAGGAGGCCCAGACCCCTCATAGACCCAGTGATCATCAAAGGGGACTGTGTGCAGATGGTGCAGACCTATAAATATCTGGGAGTGCAGCTGGATAATAAATTAGACTGGACTGCCAATACTGATGCGCTGTGCAAGAAAGGACAAAGCCGGTTATACTTCCTTAGAAGGCTGGCTTCCTTCAACATCTGCAATAAGATGCTGCAGATGTTCTATCAAACAGTTGTGGCGAGCACCCTCTTCTACGCAGTGGTGTGCTGGGGAGGCAGCATTAAGAGGAAAGACGCCTCACGCCTGGACAAACTGGTGAGGAAGGCAGGCTCTATTGTTGGCATGGAGCTGGAGAGATTAACATCTGTGGCAGAGCGAAGGGCGCTCAGCAGGCTCCTATCAATTATGGAGAATCCACTGCATCCACTAAATAATGTCATCTCCAGACAGAAGAGCAGCTTCAGCGACAGACTGCTGTCACTGTCCTGCTCCACAGACAGATTGAGGAGATCGTTCCTCCCCCAAACTATGCGACTCTTTAATTCCACCAGGGGGGGTAAACGTTAATATTTAACATTATACATAGTTATTGTCTGTTTTTTTCACCTGTATTATTATCATTCTTTAATTTAATATTATTTATTGTATCAGTATGCTGCTGCTGAAGAATGTGAATTTCCCATTGGGATTAATAAAGTAGGGCGGCACGGTGGCGCAGTGGTAGCGCTGCTGCCTCGCAGTTAGGAGACCCGGGTTCACTTCCCGGGTCCACCCTGCGTGGAGTTTGCATGTTCTCCCCGTGTCTGCGTGGGTTTCCTCCGGGTGCTCCGGTTTCCTCCCACAGTCCAAAGACATGCAGGTTAGGTGGATTGGTGATACTAAATTGGCCCTAGTGTGTGCTTGGTGTGTGGGTGTGTTTGTGTGTGTCCTGCGGTGGGTTGGCACCCTGCCCGGGATTGGTTCCCTGCCTTGTGCCCTGTGTTGGCTGGGATTGGCTCCAGCAGACCCCCGTGACCCTGTGTTTGGATTCAGCGGGTTGGTAAATGGATGGATGGATGGATTAATAAAGTATCTATCTATCTATCTATCTTCTAGAGATAAATGCATGAATTAATTTCTCAGAATCATGTTTTTTTTTTTGTTTCTTTATTTCACTTTACACAATTTCTGGTATTAGGAATTTGTTAGTTTTCGCATACCCCTTGGGGTCAGGGCACACCATTGTACAGCACCCCTGGAGAAATTCCAGATTAAGGGTCTTCCTCAAGGGCCCAGCAGAGTAGGATCTCTTTTGGCAGTGACGAGGATTCGAACCGGCAACCTTCTGGATATCAGCACAGATCCTTAACCTTAGAGCCACCACTCCGCCCTAAATTTATTTAGAAAGCACCTTAATTTCCCAACATTTTTAAGATGGAAGAAACATGATAAATAACATGCTAGAGTCAAAGATAACTCCTAGATTGCGGGCTGATTCAGTAAAATGAAAGGCAATTCCAAGTGAGTTAACCGATGACAAAATATTGTTGCGATCAACTTCATTCCCTCCAATACTTAACATCTCTGTTTTATCGGTCTTTAAAGATAGGTAGTTCTCATCCATCCACTCCTTTAATTCACTAACACAACTAATTAAAGACAACATTGGAGAAACTTCATTTGATCCAAAAGAAAGGTATAACTGAGTGTCATCTGCATACGAGTGAAAATTAACATGATGTTTCCTAATGATAGATCCCAGTGGAAGCATGTAAAGTGAAAACAGTTAAGGTCCCAGTAATCAATCAGTCAGTCCTTTTTTATGTAGTACCTTCCACAGCGAGATCAGCTTTTTTGAAAACTTTATGGAATGGTTGCTTTGTTAATGATCACAAACTATTTTCTAAAGCTATATGTCATTTTTAAATAGCCTTTTATATTAGCCTTCAATGGCAAATGCTTCTTATTTACTCCATAAATCCATTCTCTAAACCCGCTTTTCCTGAGCAGAGTTGTGACAAAGTGGGAGTCTATCCCAGTAAGCATAAAGCACCAGTCCATTATTGGGTGACCCCATCTTTTCTTGCTGTATATAGTGCCTCTCACAAAGATGTTTATAACAGTCAATCATGTGTACTGCCCTGTATAGCACCCTCGAGTGTCATCGACATTAAAAGACACTATACTATCAGTCTGGACATTGTGTTCATCATAGCAATGACATTTACAGTTGAAGTCAGAAATTTGCATACACTTAGGGTGAATTCTATAAACTCACTTTCTAACCCCTCCTCAGATTTTATACTAACAAACTATAAATTTGGCATATCGCTTAAGACATCTACTGTGTGCAGGGTGAAAGTAATTTTTTCACAATATCACAATTCCAATGGGTCACAAGTTTCCCTACACAATATTTGGTTGCATTGCCTGTTTAACTTGAGCCTGTTTTGGGTCATCTTCCACAAACTTCTTACAATAAGTTGCTGGAATTTTGGCCCATTCCTCCAGACAGAACTGGTGTTACTGGGACAGGTTTGTTGGCCTCCTGGCTCACACACTCATTTTCAGTTCTGCCCACAAATTTTCAATTGGATTGAGGTCAAGGCCACTCCAATACTTTGACCGTGTTGTCCTTAAGCCATTTTGCTACAGTTCTGGAGGTATTCTTGGGGTTGTTGTCCATTTGGAAGACCCATCTGTGACTGAACTTCAACTTCCTTGCTGAGCTCTTGAGATGTTGCTGCAGTATAACTTCATTATTTTCCTTCCTCATGATGCCATCTATTTCATGAAGTGCACCAGTCTCAGTAAAGCACCCCCACAACATGATGCTCCCACTCCTATGATTGACGGCAGAGATGGTGTTCTTTGGCTTGCATGCCTCACCCTTTATCCTCCAAACATAATGATGATCATTATAGCCAAACAGTTCGATCCTGGATTTATCAGACCAGAGGACATTTCTCCAGAAGGTGAGATGTTTGTCCCCATGTGCCATTGCAAACTGCAGTCTGCCTCTGTTATGGTGGCTGTGGAGCGGTGGCTTCTTCCTTGCTGAGCACCTTTTCAGGTTATGTCGATATAGGACTTGTTTTACTGGTTATATCAATACTTGTCTACCTGATTCCTCCAGCATCTTCACAGGGTCCTTTGCTGTTGTTCTGGGATTGAGTTGCACTTTTTGTGCCAAAGTCCGTTCTTCTGTAGGAGACAGAAAGCGTCTCCTTTCTGAGCGGCCTGATGGATTTGTGGTCTCATAGCATTTATACTTGCATATTATTGTTTGTACAGATGAATTTGGAACTTTCAGGGATTTGGAAATTGTTCTCAAGGATAAACCAGAGTTGTGGGGGGTCCACAATTTTTTTCTGAGGTCTTGGCTGATTTCTTTTGATTCTCCCATGATGTCAAGCAAAAAGGCAGTGAGTTTGATGGTAGGCCTTAACAGACATCCACGTGTTGTCTCCAGATAGGATAATTGGTGATAAGAAACTAATTGTCTAGCTGCCCATATGCTTGACTTCATTTTCTAGAATTTTCCAAGCTGTTTAAAGGCACACTTAACAAAGTGTATGTAAACTTGTGACCCACTGGAATTGTGATATAGTCAAAAAGTGAAATACTCTGAGGTCTGTGAGCATTTTTGGAAAAAATTACTTTTGCCCTGCACACGGTAGATGTCTTAAACGATATGACAAATTTATAGTTTGTTAGTATAAAATCTGAGAAGGGGTTAGAAAGTGAATTTAAAGAATTCACCCAAAGTGTATGGAAAGTTCTAAGTTCAACTACAGAAATGAATCAATAATTACTTGATATAGTGACTTTCAAACTGAATATTCATGTTCAATGTCTTTCTTAATTCTGTACTTGTAACTTCATGTTATTATTTTTACATGACTGGTGCCTTTATCCAATATTTTAGATATAAATTGTTACATACAGGCGAGTGAAGTGACCTACTTGTGTTCACACTGTCAGCAGTGAGATTTGAACCAACAACCTCAGGGTTTAAAATTGAAAGCCTTAACCAACCACTATGCCTGCCCACACACACACACACACACACACGCACACACACACACACGCACACACACGCACACACACGCACACACACGCACACACACGCACGCACACACACGCACACACACACACACACACACACACACACAGAGAGTTCAGAATCATCAATAAACCTAACACAGTCATCTGTGCAATATGGGTGGAGATACACTCAATACAAGGAGAACATGCAAACTCCATATGCGTCACATTCGAACCCAGTACACTGGATCTGAGAGGTTGCAAAGTTAAACATTACACCACAGTGTCACCCATGAGAGCATCTTTAATCATTTTCTAACATGAATATCCAGTTTAGAGTCATGGGGAACTGATGCATACCCCGGCGACATGAGCACAAGACAGGAGCCATCCATGAATGGGTCATAAGAGTGGTGGATGATCTAGGGTGGCATGAACCATCCACCTAATTAAACATCAGCTTTAATCCAGTTGAATGCCGTCAATTGCTTCTCATTGCACTATAGTCTTTTTACATTTACAAAATGTTCCAAATGTGATCCATCTACTTATTACACTAAATAATTATTATTATTAATTTATTTGGCAGACGCCATTACTCAAGTCGTTCTTTTGTTTTTCCAGTTGGAGTACAAGCAGGTGAAGGGATTTGCTGATGGTCATTCAGGTGTCAGTAGTAGGATTTGAACCCACAGCCTCAGGGTTTGAAGCAAACCACTGGTAGCAAAAAGGAGTCAAAATTACACTGAAGTCCATAGAATCAAAAAGGAGGAGTGTGAAGGAAAAAAGGATCCCACTGCAACTATAGACACTCCCTTAATCCATGCCAATCTGTGCCGCCTGCCTGCCTCATCAAGTAGATATCAGACAGACAAGGTGAAAAAAAAAATGAAAACAAAGTCTCCATTCCAAAACTGTGATGGGTCCTGTCTGCCATGGCTGCTGGGTGGGCTGATCCAGTGCACCGGTGTGTGTTTGGTGCTGATACCAGTGCCACAAATTAATTCTCCAGCCTGCTTTACTTTGTGTCTGTAGGGTGCCATCCTGCCCTGTCCAAGCATGGCTGCTGATAACCCGCTCTCGGGGGGATTCCCTCTGGTCAGCCTGCGGCGTCGCTATCTCGTAACACGTCTGGGGCCGCCCGTACTAATCCAGCCTCCCGGCACTGCAGGCCTGCCACGGTGCGGCTCTCCCCTGTGTCACTTGTGGTTTTGGTGGTGGAGGTAGGATTTGGAATAAAAGATTCATAAAGTGTGGGGGTGCATGGTGGGCAAACCAAGTGAGAAGTTGACATGTTGGAGGCCCGATTCCTCCTCAAACGTCTCAGAAGTATTAGGCATTGAGGTGTGTGTGTGTGTGTGTGCACAACAGGTGCCTACTGCATGACTGGCATTGTGCACCCCACCCCCGCTGAGACCTGCAGGTCACGCTCTGCCCTGCTTGAGATTCTCGTGAGATGAACCGTCACTAATTGGGGGGACACCCTCTGCTAGAGTGATGCTGAAACCCGCTCCACCACTAGGGGAGCTAAGCGATAGCAGGGTTGTCGACTGGCCCATGGCTGTCCAGAGCCCGCTTAGCCAGCCTAGACACTGCCTGTCAGTGGGACGGCTTGTACCTGCCTAAGGGGACTTCACTTTCTGTGTGGCGGTACTGCTGGCGCAAACTCCAGCAGCAGTAGCAGCAGCAAAAATGGAGGGCTGCCAAGATGCACAAATGCAATGTGACAGGAAAAGGCTGCCCAGCCTCCAGTCGGGAGCATCCGCTGGCCGAGAGCAGTCGCGTCAGGCGTGAGTAATTGGCAGTGACAGGAGGTGGGGGCTGGGGGTCAGCGAAGTGGGCATCTCAAGAGCTGGAAATTTACAGAGGTCTGTCAGCTTCCACGTTTGGTGTCAAGGGCCACCACACAGGTGAGCCGAGTATTGGGTAGCTGCCGGGGGTGCGTGGTAAGTATGGCATGCAATGGGGTAGTGTGCCAGCTGGGCTTGTGTTGGCCATCAGTCAATGTGGCCGGATGGACAGAAGCCAGTGAACAAGAATTGTTATGTGATGAGTACACATTTAGGTATCATGAGATGTTCCTGGTCGGTGACATGTTTGAATAATGGGACACTCTAAGTGGACAAATGTGTAAAATGAGCCACACCTGCCACCATCCTCACTCTGAGCTGACACTTACAGTATGTCATATTTTCCCAGTCTGCATGCAGAGACAGCCCAGTCCTGGTTCAGCGTTGTGCATGAACTCGTTCAAAAGAGCGCCTTCATTGAACACGCTCGTTTTTCTAAGAACGGTGAACTTACCGTAATGTATTTGCAAGTGAAGAACTTGAACGTGAGCTCGTTCAGTTTTAGGTGACATTCTGGATCTGTTTAGGTGCAGATTAAACGTTTTGCCTTACCCTGTAATGTCGGGGTGGAACCGAATCTGAATACGGAATTCGGATTAACACAAATAGTGGATTTTTACAAATATTTATTTGGTACAAATTTTTTGCCATTTATTTGTATTCGGAAAAAATAACGTGAAATCAAATCGCCACTGTCTGTGTCTGTCTGCCTTCTGCTTAATCTGCACCCCCCCTACCCACCCCCCCAAACTGACACGGGCATGCCGTGAAGCGCCACTTTCGCTTTTAGGAGAACGTTGGACTTCGCGAGGCCACTTTTTCCCAGTTGGACAAGCAATACGTGATACGGACTGTGACCAGCAGCCTATCAGGTTAGTTCATCTACACGTTGGTCCACAGTCACCATTTGTGTCACACGGTTGGAAATAGAGCGGTAATCTATAGGGATACTTGCATCTATTTAATTTTTTTTTGTTGCTGCAGGGTATAACTCAATATAGTGTATTTAAATAAAAAAGTCTTCATAGTTATTATATTTTATTCAAGAACACTGTAATAGCCCAATATCCATCCATCCATCCATTATCCAACCCGCTATATCCTAACACAGGGTCACGGGGGTCTGCTGGAGCCAATCCCAGCCAACACAGGGTGCAAGGCAGGAACAAATCCCGGGCAGGGCGCCAACCCACCGCAGAAGCCCAATATAAGGCATGAAAAACTGAAAAAAGTAAACTCATGTGTCATTTATTCTCACTCCTTAAAAAATACAAAATGAACTGAACATGAACGAGTTTAAAATTGAAATGGTGAACTATGAACGTGAGTTTATTCATTTTAATCTGTGTGAACTGAACTTGGAGCGAGTTCTTGTGAGGTGTGAACTTGCACAGCCCAGTCCAGGTTACCCCTGTAAGTGGACAGACACACCTGGTCAAGGAGACACACCTTCTGGTGAGCAGACACGTGTGTGTAACCGAACACACCTAGCAGTGTCTCCATTTGAGATGACCCACCGTGCCTTCAGAAGGTCTTCAGGCCCCTTCGCTTTTTCAGATTTTGTTATGTGACCTGCCATATCCTAAAATCTATTAAATTCATTTTCTCCCACATCAGGCAACACTCGACACCCCAGAATGACAAACAGAAACATTTTTTTTACAGTTTTTGCAATTTTATTAAAAACAAGAACCTGAAACAGTCCATTGATACCAGCATTCAGACTCTTTACTCTGTACTTTGCTGAAGTCCCTTTGGCAGCCATTCCAGCCTGAGGTCTTCTTGGGTCTGATGTGACAAACTTTACACCCTTGGATTTGTGGATTTTCTGCCATTCTTCACTGCAGATCCTCTCTAGCTCTGTCAGGCTGGATGGAGACCCTTGGTGGACAGCTCTTTTCAGGTCTGTCCAGAGATGTTTCATTGAACTGAAGTCCAAGCTGTGGCTGGGCAACTCAAGGGTGTTCACGGAGATGTTCCTAAACCCCCAATGTGTTGTCTTTGCTTTGTCCTGTTTAAAGTTGAGGTCCAGAGTGCTCTGCTGCAGGTTTTCATGAATAAACATCTCCATACTTTGGTCCATTAAGCTTTCTCTTGACCCTGACTAGCCTCCCGTTTCCTGATACTTAGTTTCATCAGACCAGAAAATTGTCTTTCTCACAGTCCAAGTGCACTTTAGGTGCCTTTTTGAAAACTTCAAGTGGGCTTCCATGTGCATTTTACTGATGAGAGGCTTCTGTCTGGCCACACTGTTATCAAGCCCAGATCCGTAGAGTGTTGCAGTTATGGTTATCCTTCTGGAAATTTCTCCCATCTCCACACAGGTTCAGTGGAGCTCAACCAGAGTGACCATTGGGTTCCTGGTCACCTGTTTTACCAAGGTCTCCCATTATTTGCTCAGTTTGGTCAGCTCCAGGAAGAGTTGTGGTTTTTCTAAACTTCTTCCATTTCAGAATTATGAAGCACTGGTGCTCTTGGGAACCTTAAACACTGCAGTAATGTTTCTGTATCCTTCACCAGGTCCATGCCTTGACACAGCCCTGCCTCTGAGCTCTGCAGGTAGTTCCTTGAACCTCATGGCTTAGTTCTGGCTTAACGGTGGGACCTCCTATAGACAGCTAATCGGTCCAATCAACTGAATTAACCACGTTTTGTTTTGTTTGGACTCCAAACAAAGGTATAGAAACATCTCAACGATGAGATGCACCTGAACCACACTTCAAGTGGCATAGTAGAGGCTCTGAACACTGGTGTCAATGGAATATTTCAGATCATTTGTTTTTAATAAATTTGCAAAAAATTCCAAAATTCTGTTTTCACTTTGTCGTTCTGGGGTGTTGAGTGTTGCTTGATGTGGGAACAAAAATTAACTCAAAGGATTTTAGTACAAGACTGCAACATCACAAAATGTGTCAAAAGTGATGGGGTCTCAGTACTTTCTGAATCCCCTCTATGTGTTGTGGCGGATGGCCGTGACTCATGCCCGGCTGGGACGCCTAGAAGGACAATTAAAGGGACTATACTTCCCCATGACCACTAGAGGGCAGCTGCCCTGGTCAGTAGGGGGGGTGCTCAGAGGATTGGAGAGCCCTGGATGTCAGCACATCTGCCACACCCAGAAGTGCTGCCGGAAGACCGTTACAGAGCACCTGGAGCACATCTGGGTGGCTATAAAAGACGCCATCTCCCTTGAGTAGACGAGCTGGAGTCGGGAGGAAGAAGGGAACGCTTGGGAGGAGAGGTGGAAAGACTGCAGGAGAAGTCTGGAGGGGAGAGAACCAAACTAGAAAAGAGTGTTTGGTGCATGGGCACTGTGTTGTGTGCTGGATTTTCTAATTAGACATGTGTGTTTTGAAACTTTCTGTGTCCGGGCTGAACCTACCACAGTGTATAATGGCACACACCTGCCCATGCCTTGTCCCTTGGTGTGTCACATATACGCTGCCATGTGTCGACACTCTGGTTGTGTATAACTGGATGCACCTAACCCCCCCCCACACAGCCGACTTCTCTCATTTCTGCAGTCTTTTCAAAATGAGATGAATGAATGCAGAAACACACCTGACCAGGCCAGCTCTCTGAATGGAAATGTTTCTGTCATGGAACACACACCAGCTAATGTCTCCATCCTGAGCGGACACACTTTTACACCGAGACACAGTCTTCTGTGTGTCATGTTTTGTCACCTGGAGGTTGGAGTTGGGGAGCATGCTCTGATTACAACATGTTTGCCACACCCACCACACGACGACCCACCCGGTTTGTTACACGAGCGCATCTGTGCTACGGGTGACACCACAGCACCACACTGAAAATGTGTCAGCTCTTCAGAAGTGCACAGAACTGAATTAATAGTTTATAGCAGAAAAAGTGACTGTGCATGGTCCGCAACTCTAAAAGCTCGGGCACCTGGAAATCCACCTGTAATGTGAGTTCATACCTGCTGCTGTCTTCTCTCTTTTTCAATTTGCTCGACAAATATCTACAGTGAATTGAGAAAGCATTCAGACCCCCTCGCTTCCTGCATGCTGTATTGTGTGGTCGATTTAATTTTAAATGGACACATCTGCCATTTTTGCAATCAAACTACACTCAATAACCCAAACTGACATTATTTTCAGAATATTTTCTAAATGCATTAAAAATCAAAAACTGAAATTTCCCATCTCTGTAAGAATTCTCAATCTTTGCTGTGGGACTCCAAATTGTGATCAGGTGTGTCCAGTTTGCTGCAATTCTCTTTGAGATGTTTCTAGAACTTGATTGGAGTCCACCTGTGGCAAATTGAATTAATCGGACATCATTTATAAAAGCATACGTGGACCTGCGTATAAAAGGTCCCACAATTCACACCGCATGACAGGACAAAAACCTGACCCAGAAGTGCAAGGAACTCTCTGTAGACCTCCTTGATCAAATTGTGGTGAGGCACAGATCAGGACAAGGGGAAATTTGGAAAGCATCGAGTGTCTCCAGGAGCACAGTGGCCTCAAAAATTGTGAAACGGAAGAGGTTTGAAACCACCAGGACTCTTTCTAGAGATGATCATCTGGGTCAAATTTAGGAATCCGTGACGAGGTGCATGGTCGGGGAGGTGACCAAAACCCCAATGGTCACTCTAACAGAGACCTTCACAAGTACTCTGTTGAGATGGGAGAACTTGTTGGAAGGACGAGCATCTCAACAGCACTCAGGTGCTTATGGTGGAGTGACTAGACAGAAGTAACCTCTGCGTTAAAATCATTTAAGAGGATGATGAGCTGATGAGACAAAAACTGATCACTTTGGGCAGAACTCCAAGCACTACGTCTGAAGAGACTGGGCCCTGCTTATCACCTGCCTAATACCAACCCTTTGGTTAAGCATGGTGTAGACAGCATCAAGCTATGGGGTGATTCTCAGTGGCAGGAACTCGGAGTCTGCTCAGAATTGAGGGAAGGATAAATGAAGCCAAATACTAAGGAGACAACCTGCACCAGAGTGCATGTTACCTCAGACTGAGGGGACGATTCACCTTTCAGCATGACAATGACCCAAAGCATACAGCAAAGACAACACTAGACTGGCTCTACAATAAGACTCTGAGTTTCTCCTGAGGGGCCTCACCAAAGTCCAGACTTAAACCCACTGAACACGTGTGGCAAGACCTGAAGTTGACTCATGCTTTTCATCCAATCTAATGGAGCTTCAGAGGATCTGCCTTAAAGAATGGCATAAACTGCCATGGGCGGCATGGTGGCGCAGTGGGTAGCGCTGCTGCCTCGCAGTTGGGAGATCTGGGGACCTGGGTTCGCTTCCCGGGTCCACCCTGCGTGGAGTTTGCATGTTCTCCCCGTGTCTGCGTGGGTTTCCTCCGGGCGCTCCGGTTTCCTCCCACATTCCAAAGACATGCAGGTTAGGTGGATTGGTGATTCTAAATTGGCCCTAGTGTGTGTTTGGTGTGTGGGTGTTGTTTGTGTGTGTCCTGCGGTGGGTTGGCACCCTGCCCAGGATTGTTTCCTGCCTTGTGCCCTGTGTTGGCTGGGATTGGCTCCAGCAGACCCCCGTGACCCTGTGTTCGGATTCAGCGGGTTGGAAAATGGATGGATGGATGGATAAACTGCCATAATCCAGGGGTGCAAAGCTTGTAGAGACTTACCCAAGAAGCTGTAATTGCTGCTAAAGGGGCTTCTACAAAGTACTGAATTATGGGTCTGAATACTTCTGTGAGAGATTTCAGTTTTTGATTTTTAGTTAATCTGCAAACCTTTTCTGAAGACATGATTTCAGTTTGTCATTATGGGTTATTAAGTGTAGATTGATGGGCAAAAATGTACTGTATTAGCTTAAAATTGGGATTAATAAAGTATCTGTGTATCTATCTAAAATGAAATCTACAAGACAATAAAGTGTGTAGAAAGTGAGGGTGTCTGAATACTTTCTGAATCCACTGTATGCTAAGACGCAACTGACCAAATGCGAGAACTTCAAAGGGTTCAGATCCAAAATCTAGAGTACTTCTTTTCTCTTGTCTTTTTATAATGTTAACTTCGGAGGTTGTTTTAAGATACATTGTTCTGTCCATTTGCCTATTTTTGACACCACTTAATTAACTTTGCTGTCTTTAACTTTTCTTACTGATCTGTCAATGGCCTGTGATTTACTTGTAGACCACTTGGCAGTGGTGACTGCTATGAAAGGCACTATATGCACAAAGGTTTTAACTTTAACTGTGAGGGGTTGAAGGTGCAACGTCCATTCATTGGCCAGTTGGACATCTGCAGGGCCCAGTAACACGTAGGCTTCTGCCTCCTGGTAGGGATGGCCACCCTGAAGCAAGCAGTTGAGGGTCCGACTGAGTACAACGAGATCGTCTAGCAGGGCCACCACATCAGCCAAGGGCCCGTCCTCTCGTGGCCGCCGAGGCTAATTGTACAGCCCTCATCGAAAGGAGATTATCTCGGCTCCTTTATATCTCAATGTGTCTGGATCTGCCCCCCACCCCACATCGCGCAGCTTTTCAGCTGCTGCCCTCTGCTTAACCAGCTAATAAATATGAAAACAGCAGGTTTTAAACTTTTATACGACGACGTACTTTAAAAGATTAGCTCCTCAATAGAGTTCCATGGAAATCCCTCCAGCTCATAATGGTCTATGTTAACTCATAAAAACGTGGAGCACAAAAGGAGCAGGACGCGCGTCTTTTCACGGCTAAAGCGTTTTCCCAGGACCGCTTTGAGAGGGGATTGCCGGCGACACGCTCCGCTGCCTTATCCTAATGAGCGTGAAAGCGGACCTCAATGCGGCAGGTGCGCCGGGGGTGGAGCGAAGGTCCCGTCAGGGGAGGCAGCTGCCTGAGGAAGCCCGCCCCGCCCGAGCCGAGCTCGGAGAGCGAGCAGCCCAACAAAGGGAGGGAGCGCCGTGAAATCGGGATTAACCCCAAGCCGAAAGGCGCAACAAGGCTCAGCGCCGGGCCGATTCAACCTGAGCCGGAGTCGGGAGTCAGAGTCGGGACCGGGGTTCCAAGAACGAGCACGCGCTACCGCCCTCCAGGGCGCATGCCCGGTTGGATCTACTGGGATTGGCGGGGCACGGGGCGGGGCCGCGCAAAAACTAGTCGACTATTCTCTTTCAAGGTGCGCGGATCGTTTTCTGGGGAGTCGAAAAGATGGCACAGCGATAGGCTACTCACGCATACGATGGTAACACTGTTCAGTTTAAAATCAGCAGAAAAAATGTCAGCAATTGCAATAGTTTTGTGTGGCGGAAACAGCAGTCATTCGTTCACTAAAACGGTTTACTGCCTAACATCTTAAAGTGCTGCTTTGTAGGTTTGGCTGTTTGTGTTGAGATACGTGTTATTTAATGATATGAGATTATACCATAATTCCATTTTTATTTCCTGCAGTTTTTTTTTCTTCATCGATTTTAATTGTATCTGTCATAGAAATCAGTTTCAAAATTCCAAACTAATTTCAAAAGTTCCAAACTCAAAAATATATTTTTTTAGTGTAGTTGCAGTATGTTATATGTGGACACCGCATCACAGTGCTTGAACTCAGGTTTGGTCCTTGCCCGGTGGGTCTTCTGTATGAATATTCCATGTCGTTAACATGTCATAAAGACAAGCTGTCAGGTGACACTTAGCCAACCCAGTGGGGTGGGCCGAGCAGCCATCTCTCAGACACACACCTGTAGTGGCCAAAGCAAATTCAGAACACACTGCGTTTAAAACAAAAATGTAAGTGGGTAGCGTTTGATATTACATTAATTAATGTATGAATTATGTATTCTGAATTGAATCAGTCTCATACAGTGGCTCGTTAATATTCTTACATATCCCTTTCTCCCCAAATTCCTTTTTTTCTGCTCATGACATCCCAAAATAACCACATAGCACTACTACTTAAAGTGACATAGAGACCTTCTCAGCATCCCCTCTTACCTCAGTCCATCCATCCATCCATTGTCCAACCCGCTGAATCCGAATACAGGGTCACGGGGGTCTGCTGGAGCCAATCCCAGCCAACACAGGGCACAAGGCAGGAACCAATCCCGGGCAGGGTGCCAACCCACCACAGGACACACACAAACACAGCCCACACACCAAGAACACACTAGGGCCAATTTAGAATCGCCAATCCACCTAACCTGCATGTCTTTGGACTGTGGGAGGAAACCGGAGCGCCCGGAGGAAACCCACGCAGACACGGGGAGAACATGCAAACTCCACGCAGGGAGGACCCGGGAAGTGAACCCAGGTCCCCAGATCTCCCAACTGCGAGGCAGCAGCGCTACCCACTGCACCACCGTGCCGCCCCTTACCTCAGTCTCAAAGTTTAAACAACTATCATATTCAGTCTACTCTGTCTTATTACTAATTTACCCATTTCACTTATTCACATGTATCTGCAGCTCGACTGTCTGTCTGTACCACACATCAAACTCTGCTCTACGGGCGCTCCAGCGTTCTCTCATCGTGCTCCTCAACTCTGGAATTCTCTTCCCTCTCACAGCCGTCAACTGGACTCAATAACACAATTTAAAACTACTCTCTAAACGTATCTCTTCAAACTGGAATACCAACTGGGATCTTACTATGGTTAAAGCCAGTTATTTTCTTTTTAGGTTTGTTACTAATTTTTGCCTTTATTGTTATATATTTGATTTTATTTTTTAATTTGCTTTTATTTTGATATTATAACTGTTGTCTAATTCTTTGTAAGGTGACCTTGACTGCTAAGAAAGGTGCCTATTAAATAAAATGTATTATTATTATTATTATTATTATCCCATCCTCATCGCCAATGTTTGATATTACTTTAATGCATGGATTATGTATTCTGAATTGAATCGGTCTCACACAAATGGCTTCTTAACTAATTCCATCATCTATATTCTTATATATCCTTTTCTCCCCCAACCCCTTCTTTTTGGCCCATGACATCCCATAATAACCATACAGCAGCACTACTTAAAATGGCATGCACCTTCTCAGTACATGACAGGTAGAGAGCACAGTTAGTGCAGGTGTCTAATAGGGCAGTTTTATGAGATTGGACGTTTGTTGTGTTTAAAGGAAAAGAAAAATGTCATTCAATTTGTAGCCCAGTGGTGCAGCAAAAGGAAAAAATTAAAGAAAGAAAAGCAAAAGACGCTGTGTTGGTAAAAACTATAGTTTTTACTAACACAAGTAACTTTTAAAGCAAAAATAAATAACACCTAAACAATGATTTGAACAAGCCGTAAATTCGGCAGTTGAGACCAAATGAGCCTGACCTGACAAGATACTCGTGTTATGTCAGGAAACCGAAAAGACTTCTTTAGGGGTAGAGATGCAAAACAAAAAAAGGGTTGATAAATAAGTGCCGAAACAACAAAGCCAAAGAGTAAGATGAAAATAAGGAACCCCAGAGGTCAATTCAGAAACAAGAAACATTCGCAATTGGTTATAGCAAAGTTTGGTTGTTTTTATCCACAGCTTGGATAAAAACACACGGCGAAATGAGTATCTCTTTAAACCCACCACTGCAATTGCTGGCATGTGACATATCTGGGCACCATGCCCCCCTAAAATTGGAAAAGGTTACCCTGGCAACTTGAACAAGCTGTGGTGCACTCAGGGCACACGAGACAAATGCCAGAAAAAATAATATTTAAAAATATAACAGTCGGGAAATAGCGAACATGTCACCTTCTAGTAGGTTTAGCAGCAATGCAGAGTCCCATGACACCAACTCAGGCATGAACAGCAATGTGGAAGACAATGAGGACACTGCAGGAGACACAACACAGAACCTGAACAAACATTTTGGTTCTGTCACATCTTGCTGGTCCTTGTGTGTGAACTGGTGACACAAACATGGCAGAAGGGTGTGAAGCCTACAAAAAACTCAAAAAAGCAGGCCAAGAATATCACTAGTCTGCCTAGAAAGACAACTGGCTTTAAAAGTTAAAAGTACACAAAAATGCTTTACAAGAGAAAGGAACCATTTAAACCTCAGGCTTGATAAAATAAGTCCAAAAAGAATCTTTATAAAATAAGATATGTAATTATATAAATGAAAACACAAAAGAGCAAAGAAGCAAAACAGATGTAACTGAAAAGGTAATCCAAGGGAACCAAGTCCTAATAGAAAACAGAAATAATCAATCCAGAGACCAAAAGAAAAAAACTTTAAGAAACGTCTACACAAAACCAGTGACCCACTGCTGGATTCCTCTCTCTAACTGGATTTAAAGGCAGAGGGAGGGGCAAGCAGCAGTGATGTCATGTTAGCCCCACCTCCTTGAGGGCTCCACCCACAAAGTACACAGAAAGGAGACACATTTAAAGACACAGTACATACATATTAAATAATAAACCAACATGACAGAAATGATGTAAATAAAAGAAAAACAATAGTTCAAACAAAATTAATAAAACAACAACTAAATACAGGAACTGCAAAAAATAGCCAATATAAATTGTAACGCTTGAGAAGGTCAAAATATTACAATTTTTGATTACCTTGAGACACTTTGGGATTGTCAAACCAAATAGGCAGCATTTACCCACCACCATTTTGCACCAACAATTTTTTTGTGGCTTGCTCACCACCTTTTCCAGTTGAGGTCTGGTCAACACTCAACATCCCAATTCCAAAGGTTTTAATTATTTAGGGATCACCCTGAGAGTAACATCTGGAATCATGACTAGCCTAGCCATTCTGCTAGAGCTCCCTCTAGTGCTTCTATTCCATAGACAGAAAAGATAGAGGAAAAATATTTAACACCAGTAACGGCACACTGCATGATAACATGCACTGAATACACTTGACTTGAGCATTCCTAGTCTTCATCCTCTTCCTCAGTACATTTACCATTCGTTTGCTCAGAGGTTGATGCGCTTGCTGCTTCCTGAGCAGCTCTTCTTTTCTCCACCCTAGCGGCCCGCTTCTTCTCTTCTTTCGTTGGCATCTTTTCACGTTAAAATTGATTAAGTCAGTGTTTGTGTTGCAATTACTTTTTATGTTTTCTTTAATTTTTTACTTAAGCTGGCACTTAAGTCTTCAATCTGCCTCAAGAATGATTTAAGATATGAAGAGGTAGGGAAAGTGACGGTGAAGGTGGGAGGGAATGAGAACGATGACCGTACGCATGCGCTGCATAGCCGCCCTGCTGGATGATTCAACAATAAAATAAAATAAAAATAAAAAGAGGAATAACCTTGGAGGTCACCTCAAAAGTGGATAGTAGACGTCACATAATATATATGCACCAAATTTCAGGTCAATAGGTCAAACAGTTTGCGAGCTACAGGTGATTTAAAATCCTGGACAGACAAACGAACAGCCATGGTAGCGTATTATATATAAAGAAGATGAGGACCAGGAGATGACAGGGAAAGTAAGATAAAATAACAAAACATAGGCCCAAAGGCAGAAAGCCCAAAAATAAAATTAAATAAATAAACCAAATGGCCAAAATGTAAACCAGAATCAAAGTTAAAATAAATACGCAAAAAGTTCAGATTCCCCAAAAGACCCTTATATGACTAACACGCAAGATTTTTATGTGATATCATATCATGCAAGTTCCTGTAGTTACCTGATCACAACGGAACACCGATGCCAACAACGAAGAGTCACAAAATGGCAGCCAGATGTTAAACAAAATGGAGACAAAAAAACCCCAAAATATTTAAAATGTAATAGCATTATGAAAACCAAAACAAAATGCAAAAATATAAATCAAAATAGGTTTTACAGAAAATAAGCAACCAAATTCATAACACTGAGGTGCCCATTTTGTCCTGAGTTCCAGCTCAGGATGTGAGGAGCACCCATTTGCCGTATATACTCGTGTTTTAAGTTCTCCCGTGATTTTCCGGTAATTTCTGGTATTTTTTAATGTCGGTCGTATAAGTCGAATGCGGAAATCTCACGCTATTGGTCCAGGAGATAACAATATGCTAATGCCCACCTGAGAGAGTAACCATAGAGCACACGGCCTTTGTTTTCTATGTGTTGTGTCTGTGTGACCACACGGTAATACCCAAACAATTCTGAAGCGACGTTTGCACTGTTTTGTGTTTTTTGTATCTCACACCCTCATACACCTTTATCGTAAGAGCATCCCTTATCTACGATGGAGTGTTTGATCAGAAGAAAATATGAAGCTGGTTTGAAATTAAATGTCGTTGAAGTGGTGAAAGAAATTGGTAACTGAGCTGCAACAAAATTCGATGTGTCTGAGAAACTGATACAAGATTGGAGGCGGCAAGAAGATGTAAAAAAGAAAAATTACAGTGGTGTGAAAAACTATTTGCCCCCTTCCTGATTTCTTATTCTTTTGCATGTTTGTCACACAAAATGTTTCTGATCATCAAACACATTTAACCGTTAGTCAAATATAACACAAGTAAACACAAAATGCAGTTTGTAAATGGTGGTTTTTATTATTTAGGGAGAAAAAAAAATCAAACCTACATGGCCCTGTGTGAAAAAGTAATTGCCCCCTTGTTAAAAAATAACCTAACTGTGGTGTATCACACCTGAGTTCAATTTCCGTAGCCACCCCCAGGCCTGATTACTGCCACACCTGTTTCAATCAAGAAATCACTTAAATAGGAGCTGCCTGACACAGAGAAGTAGACCAAAAGCACCTCAAAAGCTAGACATCATGCCAAGATCCAAAGAAATTCAGGAACAAATGAGAACAGAAGTAATTGAGATCTATCAGTCTGGTAAAGGTTATAAAGCCATTTCTAAAGCTTTGGGACTCCAGCGAACCACAGTGAGAGCCATTATCCACAAATGGCAAAAACATGGAACAGTGGTGAACCTTCCCAGAAGTGGCCGGCCGACCAAAATTACCCCAAGAGCGCAGAGACGACTCATCCGAGAAGTCACAAAAGACCCCAGGACAACGTCTAAAGAACTGCAGGCCTCACTTGCCTCAATTAAGGTCAGTGTTCACGACTCCACCATAAGAAAGAGACTGGGCAAAAAACGGCCTGCATGGCAGATTTCCAAGACGCAAACCACTGTTAAGCAAAAAGAACATTAGGGCTCGTCTCAATTTTGCTAAGAAACATCTCAATGATTGCCAAGACTTTTGGGAAAATACCTTGTGGACTGATGAGTCAAAAGTTGAACTTTTTGGAAGGCAAATGTCCCGTTACATCTGGCGTAAAAGGAACACAGCATTTCAGAAAAAGAACATCATACCAACAGTAAAATATGGTGGTGGTAGTGTGATGGTCTGGGGTTGTTTTGCTGCTTCAGGACCTTTTAGGCTTGCTGTGATAGATGGAACCATGAATTCTACTGTCTACCAAAAAATTCTGAAGGAGAATGTCCGGCCATCTGTTCGTCAACTCAAGCTGAAGCGATCTTGGGTGCTGCAACAGGACAATGACCCAAAACACACCAGCAAATCCACCTCTGAATGGCTGAAGAAAAACAAAATGAAGACTTTGGAGTGGCCTAGTCAAAGTCCTGACCTGAATCCAATTGAGATGCTATGGCATGACCTTAAAAAGGCGGTTCATGCTAGAAAACCCTCAAATAAAGCTGAATGACAACAATTTTGCAAAGATGAGTGGGCCAAAATTGCTCCAGAGCGCTGTAAAAGACTCATTGCAAGTTATCGCAAACGCTTGATTGCAGTTATTGCTGCTAAGGGTGGCCCAACCAGTTATTAGGTTCAGGGGGCAATTACTTTTTCACACAGGGCCATGTAGGTTTGGATTTTTTTTCTCCCTAAATAATAAAAACCACCATTTACAAACTGCATTTTTGTGTTTACTTGTGTTATATTTGACTAATGGTTAAATGTGTTTGATGATCAGAAACATTTTGTGTGACAAACATGCAAAAGAATAAGAAATCAGGAAGGGGGCAAATAGTTTTTCACACCACTGTAAGTGTCGCATTTTGAACGGGCGTATAAGTCGGGGTCTGATTTTATGATCGATTTTTCGGGTTTCAAGACCCGACTTATACCTGAGTATATACAGTATGTCATAAAGGTTCTAAATCAGCCTTTAAGGGTCCCTGTTCTTTTATGCCATGTGCGCCCACCATCTTTCAATTACCTCACTATGTTACTAATTAAGAGGCATAGCACCCCCTGTCGGAAGTGGTCAGGTTTCACTGGAAAGGCCAAGAAAGTTACTATTGCAGGGGACACAGCAGTAGGACTCATTACAGCCAACTCCTGTCCTGCATAATGGAAAGTTGCTCATAGCTCTTGTCCTACCTAGGCCCCACTACAGGGAATGATTAGCTTATATTAAAGAATTTTTAGATCGGGCAGAGAAAATAAAATAACTGCTTGGATCAGACAGCATTAACCCTACTGTTACTACAAACTGGGAAATTGTGGAGCCTGGAGTCTTGTGTACTCTGGTGCAAAAAGTTTGTTGTTGTTCTATTGAATAGACATTCCCAACGTCCATCAGTGTCCCACTGAACTTACTGGCAGATTAATCAATGATTTCATTAAGTGATAGTAATGAACATGCATATTAATGACAAGCATTACAATTACAATATTAAACATTTGCATTAGATGCATAATTAAACAAATTCAAATGACTCTGCTTCCATTTCTCCCTTTGCTTTGCTTTTCTTCTTATTTATTACCTTTAAAATGTCTTTAGATAGATAGATAGATAGATAGATAGATAGATACTTTATCAGTCTATCGATAAAGTTGCAGAGCTTTTGATTTTCAGGTTGTAAAGTTATTGAAACATCACAATTTAATTTTTCATTTTGATGCTGACGTCATTTTGGTGCCTTCTGCGCTGACGTTTTGTGGTGCTGACATCACTCTTTACAGATTCCCTTCCTTGGCTGTGGCCATGTTGTTTTTGGCAGTGACACACCTTTGCCAGGCATGTTATTCCATCTCCTATTGAAGATGATGTCTCAACCACATACATATGTGCTCTTTGGATAGAAAAAGGTGACTGGAAACCTGCAGAAGGTGACCAGCAGAAGGACTAACCAAAATTCATTCAACAAAGCTCAGTAAACAAAACCCAAAACTTAACATGAAAGTGCAGTGAAAAGAAATGCTAAGTAAGGCCAAGTCAGACCAAGAGACACCAAATCAACGCTAAACACCACAAACCTCTGTTGCCATCCAGAAACTTACACAACGAGAGATGAGTGATGCCAAGCTTTACATCTCCTCACGAGTCACAACCTCCTGTTGTCACGTGGCAAAAATAAACAAATCAACCCAAATTGGGAGACACAAAAGATTTTAATAAACTGAACATTACCCAAAATGACACAACTAATTATAGAAATGGATTTCATGTATTCCAAGACTCCTAAAAAGAGGAAAATAACATGGAAATACATTTAATAATGTCAGAGAAAAATTAAAAAATGTTCATATTCATGACAGCACAACCATTTTTTGAATGGAGATTGATTCTCCTAAAAACTCTGCCACCTTTCCTCTAAAGTCATTGCTTTAACTGTTGAACCTTTGATTTGCTATCTGGACTTTCTGATTTTCGTTGTATGTTTTGGTTTAGTATTTGAAGTATATTTGGGTGGAAAAAGTTGCGCTTTTTACATTCTTTTAGATAAAACTATTATTTAATTTGTGTGGATATTAGGATTATTGTAGGGTTATTTAGGTAAGATGTAGCTTTTGAAGTGAATAAACTATGTAAGCTAACATTACTTCAGATTTAAACAGGAGTTTGGCAAGCAGGTTCTCCTTTGGACACAAGGTTACACATGACAATGACTCATAGGATAATAATGGAGACATAGAATACTGGGAAAACAAATTGAAAATACTGTGAGTTATGCAAACACTACAAAAGTATTATTCCTATTAAAATGTTTATGTTTCTGCAGTGATAAACTAGCCAGTGTGTATATGCTGGTAGGCAGATGAGAAATAGCTGTTTTGGACTTTACAGTTAACACATTCTCATATTTAACAAAAAGCAACTTTACTGACAAGTAACAAGACTGTGGGAAATTATCAGCTGTCTGATTTCTTTTCGAAAAATCAGCTACTGAGGCACTCTATAAAAGAAAGGACTTTGAGGTAATTTATAGGAATATTCCACTCAAAAATGATTTTTTAATGTGGTACTTACCCCATGTGCTTTGCAGTGGTGGTCAAAAAAATGTAATCTAATGTTTTCATACAGAATGCAGAGAAAAAAAGTGTGTGACATAATAGAAGCAAATGCTGACCAATGATGTAAAACAGATAACGACTTGAAAAATTTCCATGGAAAAAAGAAAAATAAATTTCACATTACTGGTGTTGCATAATCCACATGTCAGTTATTCAGCCGTATGCTCAGAATGATCAAACCTTATACATTTTTTTGCTAAAACTAGGGGGCTCTGCCCCTGCTTGCTTTATTCACCAACCCCCGGGTGGGTGCTACGCACTAGCCACTTTGCGGCTCTGTCGCTCGCGTATGAGGAAGCGGAAGTACAATTTAAACAGATTGTTATTTTCATGGGAGTTGTTACATATGTATAATAGAACTAACTATTTTACATTACTGTGAATAATTAACCATAGTAAAAAATAGTAAAATGTAATAAATTGAAAGAAAATTATGTTTCATGTTGCGTTAGAGGTATTTGTTGCATTATTCGTTTTAGTTCTGTTTGGCTTTGAAATTAGCACGCAAATACTTTTTAAACTTACACTTTTACTGTAAATCTTCAGTAAAAACAATATTTGGAATTTAGTTTTCGTCAATATCGCATTGAATTTTAATTCCATGTTTGAAGTTACATCGTGAAAACACAACGTATTACTGCTCGTGAGTGAATATCGTTTCTTTCTCTCTACTAAATAAACCGACTTTTTGGAATGTTTGTCCCTGTGATTTGTTAATTGTGATAGCAGAAGCTATTCTAACAGGAAACTGTTGACGTTTTAATACAAATCGCATATCAAGCTCTCCTTTGGTGTCTAATGTTATTTGCGGAAGATGTACTACATTACCTTTCTTGTTGCCTGTTAAAATTTTACATGTCAGAATTGTTTGACCAATTTTGAATACAACTAATATTGTCCTATCGCATAGCCCATCACTCAGACATAAATTACATAATAACATTACGATACATCCTTCTTTCAACAGTAATTCGGCCGATGGAAGACCGAATGGTTTTAATGGTTGTAGATATTCTGTGGGATATTGTAAGTTGATATTTTCATCTTCTGCACCAGCACCACCAACTGTTTCAGCTCAGTCTATTGATATGCTTTTAACCAATTTGCTGTTGTAACCAATTGATAATTTTCACGTTAATTCGTTTGACTTCATCATATCTCTGTCCTAGCATTGCCCGTGTACTCATTTCTTCTGTTGATAATCCTTCAGGATGAAATTCTTCACTAAGATTTGGACATAATAAGTCTTCTTTTATTGGGAACTTAAAGTGAGGAAAATGTAAAAATGTATAAGAGCTGAGAGCGCAGGAACTGTGTCTGACAAAAGCATTCACATGAATCTCTTGGCAATAGTCTTGTCTCATCTCAAGATTTTCTTTTATAATAGAGAGATATTGTTAAATAGTAACTTTTGGAATAATCTGTGTACATCATAAAGACAAAACTGAAGTCTCATGGGAAGGACTTTTTGAATTGCAGACCTGTCTCTACCCCCCATTCATTGGTCAATAGTCCTGTCTTCAGTTTTAAAAAGGGGTAATCAAGAAATGTGCCACTTGGTGCCACTGCTCCACTGCCAAATTGTTTTCCTGTCCATGGAAAACTCATCTGAGATACTTGGAGCCCTGTAATTATTGGATGGAAAAATTCTGTCATCAGATTGGACGGCCCAGCACAGACTCTACAATAGAATGACCAATGGGGTAGGCTGCCAGTTGACTGAGTCTCCAGGACTGTGACTGTGTCTGACTTTGTCTGTTACAACTGACTGTGGACCCTCGAGAAGTTTATTTTCTCTGGCGATGCTGCTGACAGAGTTTTTGTTTTACATTCCTTCTTTGTTAACTTTCTGCAGTCTGACCATCAATTAATGGACAGATATTATTGGTTTTCGTTAACGTTAATTAGTTTCAAACTGCTTTGTTTTCCTGTGTGTTTAAATAAATTTGTATCTTCATGTGTACTAATTCATCCATCCATTTTCCAACCCGCTGAATCCGAACACAGGGTCATGGGGGTCTGCTGGAGCCAATCCCAGCCAACACAGGGCACAAGGCAGGAACCAATCCCGGGCAGGGTGCCAACCCACCGCAGGACACACACAAACACATCCACACACCAAGCACACACTAGGGCCAATTTAGAATCACCAATCCACCTAACCTGCATGTCTTTGGACTGTGGGAGGAAACCGGAGCGCCCGGAGAAAACCCACGCAGACACGGGGAGAACATGCAAACTCCACGCAGGGAGGACCCGGGAAGCGAACCCGGGTCCCCAGGTCACTCAACTGTGAGGCAGCAGTGCTACCCACTGCGCCACCGTGCCGCCCATGTGTACTAATTCTTTTTTTAGTAAACTGTAAAATTTTTACCTACATTTTACCTGCAAACTTGTCACAGTGATCTGTGCCTGCATTTAATGAAGAGTATTATATAAAAATATACTAAATAGAATTGAATAAACAGAACAGTATTCTGCAGACTTGTGTTTACTGAAGAAAGAAGATACCACAAAAAAAAACCCCACAAAATCCTCTTTCAGTCTGACTTTAGAGCTTCTCGGTGGTCAGGGTGCCAGCTGCAGATCTGTAAAATGAATGGTACCAGAAGTACTGTAAGCTGGTCTTTGATAAAAGCACCTGCTAAAATACAAATCTTCATGGTGGATAGCTTGGTGGCACATTACTTAGTGTTTCTCCCCTGGTTCAGGCTGAAATTCTTATTTTACGTATGTCCTTTTGTGTCATTTTTGAGTCTTTGATTTGCATCACCGTTGCTTTTGCTTGTTATGTGCTGTATTCCTGATGTCTGTGATATGTGCCTTGTATTTTGAGGGTGGTTCCCCAAAAGGCGGGGCCACCTGCCCATCAAGGGACTGCCCTCAGCCCTATAAAGACACGGAAGCCCACAGTCCCTTGCAGTTCATTTGGATGTAAATGGGAGCTGGTGAGTGTTTCTTTGTGATTAGTTCAGTGCTTTAGTGATTTACTAAACCTTTTTGCTCTGTTCTTGACCACACTTTGGATGTCACATTGGGCTTTATTCACCTTGGATTGCCTCTACTTGCAACTTCATTTCCCTTTTTGTGCTCCATTGAGCTTTTATTTTGTTCATAGCATTTTATAAAGAATATATATTTTATTTTTAAGCAAATGTTCGCCCTTGTGAATAGTCTAGGTTTGACAGTTTCCCCCTCTAGTGGGTATTTTTGGAATATTCTGGGAATTTGTTCTTTGGAAATTTTAAGTTTCTTAATAATTAGTGCTGCTGTCACCTGTCCTGACAGCAAACTGACAGGTAAACTTTTTCAAGTAGTATCAGTAAAAAAACAAAAAACAGACAAGCTGGGAAATCATAATCAGAACACAAAAACCAAGATGTGAGAAAAAATTGAAGTTGAAATAATAGAGAAAGGGTCAAAATGGAATGAAACACGTGAGAATATTTAGGGCAAATTTTTTTGATAGAGTTTTGGTATCTGCAGATCAGATATGGAAACAAACCCTTGGCCATCCTTTTATCCAGTCATATTGATTATGAACCGGTCACAACCTCCAAAGCTACATCCCTAGAAATGAGGTGAAATGGACCTAATGATGGAAACTCAATATGACAGTGGTAAGGACCTAAAAGGGCGTCCGAGACATTGCAAAAGCAAAACATGGCACTTAAACCATAAAGAATTCAGAACAAAAGTGACAGAAAGAGAATCCTTGGACTCAAAAGCCTCCAGTTCATGTTCTAGATCAGGGGTGGGCAGATTCAGTCCTGGAGGGCCGCAGTGGCTGCAGGTTTTTGCTCCAACCCAATTGCTTAATAAGAAGCCCTTATTGCTCAAGTAACACTTCAGCTTCACTTTAGTTGTCTCGCTCGTTAAGATTTTGAACTCTTATTGCTTATTTTAGTCTTAAACAACTGTATGCTTGTTTTTTAATGGCTCCTAATTAGCAATACCATGCAAATGACAAAAGAGACCAGCATTTCTCCATTTAGCTTGTTTTCATTTACACCTGTGTGTATTTCTCATGCACTATTTGGTTTAATTAAATACTTGGAAGGAAAGTGAAGAGAAAAAAGTGAAGCACTGAGAATTACTCATCTGTTTTAGACTTCAAATCATTTGGATGATATCCTTAGAAAGGAAAATAAATCTAGGATATGAGAATGACTTGACATGGCAGAGTTAAAGCACTAGCAAGCCATGCAATTAAATAATTGACAAGGATTGGTTTTTAATTAAGCAACTGGGTTGGAACAAAAACCTGCAACCACTGCGGCCCTCCAGGACTGAATCTGCCCACCCCTGTTCTAGATAATACTATATAACACCAAATCATGACATTTCCCTGAGTTTGAATCCCAAGTCCTGTTACTGCTCATCTGGAGTTTGTACATTCTCCCTGCATCCTCCAGTTGAACTCCCACATTATCAATATTGCAAAGATTACCCAACACTCTTACCAGCCCCAGTGAGAGTGCGCTCAAATGTGCCCTGTCTGGGCTTGGCGCTTGCCCTGAGCTGGTCAATTCATTAGGCAACACAGTCAGCCACCCAGGGCGCCATCGTTTCTTAAAGTTAAAGGGGGCACCAAGGAAGACCCATGGCTGTCAAACTCTGATGAGAGTGAGTGGTTGCTGTTACCCATTGGGCAACATTTATGAAAGTAAAAGTTTGTATGTTTGGTACACCAAGGGGTGTGGGTTCCTTAATGTCTACAGTATTCATACAAAGGGGTGCCATTTGTGCCAGTGAAGGGGTGGGGGGGTCACCACTCTTACTTCCCCCAAGTTGTTGAAGCCTAATAATACCGATCACCTGCTATGGACAACGAGGGGTGATGTGCATCCACCTCACCTAGAGCTCCAAATAGGCTTTGACCTGGTCTGCTCCTGCGTCAAGTATGATGTTGCTAGAATAGGCTTTGGACCCTTCAGAACCACGAATTACATTTGGAAAGTTTGATAAACTGGCCTGATGCGTCTTTTGATGTTACTCCACAGAAGGCCAGCAGGACTCTGTGTTTGTGGGTGGGTGTGTGCTCGTGTATGGGGGGCACTAACTGGAAGTAAACCTGGCGCCCATTTCATTTCCTCCTCTTAAAAGTCTGACGTTGAAGGACGGCTCACTTTGACATTGGTGCGTACAGCTCTCCTGTATCATCCTGGATGGATTTATTTCGCTGCTCGCGATCGCGATGTGCTGGAAACGCCTGGCAAAGCGTAGCATTCCCACAGTAGTAAAGGACAGAAGTGGCTGCAGGTTGTCACCTTTACAGCAGGAGACATTAGCTGCAGGTGTAAGATGCAGGGGGAAATATGCCCAAGCGGTGTGACGTAGATGTTCATTTAAAAATAATCACCATATTAATAAAAGGTGCAGGCTTTATAAAATCCAAGGCGCTTGGCATGAACCCGTCGAGCAGCCAACGCAACTCATAACGCTCACACACTCAGCAGAAAGGACGCAGACCTGCTTAAAAAAAAAACGCGGAATTTTTCCATCCGGGATGCCGACAGCTGTGGAGAGACAGTCGGCGCGTGCGGTAGCCGCGATCTCGGCTCGACTCGGAGACGGCGGACAGGTGCGAAGCTTGCCGGCCTAGAACTGCGTGCGGTGCCGCGGTCTCCCGCTCCTCTGCCGTATCTCGGAATGTGGAGGTGTGGCGTCCCAGCGGGGGGGCAGCAGGAGGCCGCTGCGGGGGGCCGAGGTGGTGGGTTGAGGAGGGCTAGAGCTGGCTGTCGGTGAGAGACCTGTGAATTCCTGGGGAGTAAGGGTTCACAAGATGCTTGCTGCACACACTGAGCATGGGCCCCGGAATTAATTATCTGCTGACACAATCTCGCCGTCTCCCTTTGTGTTGTTTTAATTACCGGAGATCTCCTCCGAGCGAGCCAGCTGTCAGCAACATTGAGAAGCTGTTGGCAACAGTGAAAAAGACAGAAAATAGATACACTGTCTAAAGGAGAGCCGAGCGAGCGGGGCCGGGGGCCGCTACCGACCCCAGCACGTGGCGAGCGCGCCATCCCAGCGCGTGGATCGCATTGTTTGGCATTTCCAGCTATGAACTGCACACTCATCACTTCACAGTTGATGCTGGACAGAAGTTATCCATATTCATACCCTCCTTTAGCAACAAACAGGATTACCTCACACGGAGCCACAGCAGAAACTGATATTTGTCTGGTGCCACACCGAGTCTGTCCTGAATTGCTGGTCCTAATGTATGGTCACCCCGGGGTGGTCCGGTCAGAAGCACAGGGGTCCACAATGTTTCTGATGCCTATGCTTGTTTCTGTTTTGCTATCAAAACAGGAGCCCAGTGCAGAATTTTGCCCCGGGACCTATGATCCTGTTAAGGTGACCCTGGGTCCACCACAAGGCACACAAAGCAGACTCGTCAGCTCCTTTATAGCAAGTCTTTGAAATGCTGGTGGAAGTTGAAGTGTTCAGAAGAAATCATCTTTCACAAAAGGAGAACCAAAAACTGAGCAGGGCTGTGAGAATTCATCTGGATTCCAGACGACGCAGCCTCTGGCAGATTCAAGTCTTTTCAATTCCATTTATTTTTTTATTGTGCTGAGCCAGTCTTTGGAGCAGAGGTGGATGCTGGAGGGCCACAGTAGCTGCAGGTTTTTCTCCCGTCACTTCCATAAGCCAGCAGCCATACCACACTCTTGTAAATAAAGGTGCCAGTGTGGTTCTCTGCAGGGGAAACATTTTTGGTTGCCAAAAGAACCATCCACATAAAGTTTCCAGAAAGAACCTTTTTTTGTTTTGTTTTAGATTAGTAACAGGTTAGATAAGTAGCCATGAGCAGCTGGTAAGAGATTTGTGAAATGCCAGTGGGTTCCTGATTTTAAAGGACTCATAGTGCATACAATAACTCAGGCTAAGTTCAGGTTTTCTTAACTGTTGTGTCCTGCTAGGTCACCTACATTTCACTGAAGATTTCTACTTGTCCACATATTAGGAACCCTTTCAAAGCACAAAGAACAAAATTCATGTGTAAGGACCCCTTCTTAGAATGGAATGGTTCTTTGTCAAGCAATGGAGTTGTGAGGAACCCTTTAGCCCAACAAAGCAGTGCTTGATGTTGGTCAGTCCCACACCTGTTCCAATTTCTTCTTAGACTTCTGGCACCATTTTGTAGCATACAGCATAGTGTTTGCTATACCTGCCGCGCTCAAAGTTTCAGATGGCTTCTCCCGCTCTTCAATCGAATGCATGTGTGTCATCGTAAACAGAGTACCACCAGTAATTTGGTTCCAATTCAAGAACTGAAGTAAAGTGACTTTATAGAGCCATTCTTATAAAGGGAGCACCCGCCCTTCAGTACAGCTCATCCACCTGGCTAAGCATGTTCAGACCCAGCCAGTACTAAGATGGGAGACCAAACAGGGAAAGCTTCAGCTGCTACTGGGAGGCTTGTTGGTGAGGCCATCTGGGGGCACTTAACTTGTGGTCTGTGTGTGGATCCCAATGCCCCAGTGCGCTGTGGAAATGGTACCATCCTTTGGATGAAATGTTAACCAAGGTGTTGACACTCTGTGGTCATAAAAGATCCATGGACATCATTTGAAAAGAGTAGGATTGTTCCCAATGTCTGGGCTAAACTGAGCACCATGGCCTGGGTATTCTAGTCATGTCCTGTCCCTTACTGGCTAACTCCCTAATAGCTCATGTGTGGTGAGTATACTGGCACAAGAATGGCTGTCATCCCATCATCCAGGTGGATGCTACCCAGTGATGGCAGTTGAAGTGACTTCCCACTGTATATGTAAAGCGCTTTGAGTAGGTTAGAAAAGTGCTTTGTAAATGGAAGTTATTATTATTATTATTTAGTAACCGTTTATTGCAGCTAATTTATCATTTATTTTGAAACTTGTCAGAGTTTCTTCCAGTTTGATGTAGGAAACTGCACTCACTGTCACCTTGGCGCCTCCTTAATGGAAGAGCAGGGGGAGATGACTTATGAAGGGTGCTATCTCCCCCAAACTGCTATTTGTCAGTCCCCCTGGGATGTAATGGCCCTTCGGAGCCCCACAGGGCTATGTGGAACTTGGTATTGGTTGGCTCAGCCCTGTTGGGTTCCAGGGATGCTGCCAGGAGGACTGCGGGAGTTCCAGGACCTGCAGAGCCCTACGTTGGGCTTCCACCACACCTGGAAGTAAGTCCAGACCTCCCTAACGATCCACCTGCATTTTTCCCGGGTACGGCTTACAAGGAGCCAGTTACCTCACAGAAGAGAGCCTGAATCGGGAGGAGGTGGATGAAGCTCACCTATGAGGGGTGGAGAAGGAAGGTGGCTGCAAGCCTCTGGAAGAAAAGGACAGTGTTATTGTAGTACTTGTGACCGTGGGTATCACTCCTTGGAGACTGATCTGGATTCCTTTCCCTAAATAAAGGGGCTTTTGTTGGATGGAACTGGTGTCTCTGCATGTTTGTGTCGGTGCAGCAGGTGCGCCCCTGGTTACCACAAGTGGCATCCCAGGTGGGACTTCCTGGCCGTCTCTAGGCAGGAGACCCATAGTACAAAATTTCTTCTGGGACTCCGAGGGGCCATTACACCCCAGGGGGACTGCCAAATAGCAGTGTGGGGAGATAGCGCCCTTCATAAGTTATCTCCCCCTGTCCTTCCATTACAGAGACATCCATCACAATACATACAGAAAATATGCATACATATATACACATATATACATAGAAATACATATACATATATATACACAGTATATACTGTATGTATATATATATATATATATATATATATATATATATATATATATATATATATAAAATGATGACAATGATAAAGGTTTGGGGTGCCCACCTGCTCACCCCATATAACAAAAAAAACACTGAATAATTGTAGAAATGTCTGTACAGACACACATTCACAGTAGAACTGACAATTATTATATATAAACACACATATACACACACTAATATACAGTATATATACAGTATAATGTATACTATATACCCAGTGTATAATACATACATCTAGTGTTCATAACCAAATACTAGGAAAAATATATTTTACAGTCATGCGAAAAAGTATGTCACCTTAATCTGTAAGCACTGTTTGCCTGTTCAAATATGTAAAAAAGTCATTCATTTCTATGGGGTGAACTTTCTTTTTAATGTGGCTGTGTATATATACATTACAAGTAATAAATATTGCCAAATATAAATTCTATACATTGCATACAATTGTGTGTATACATGTATGTTGCAGACATGCACACATTTTACATGTATGTGTAATGCTGTTGTTACTTTTCTGAGGAGACATGCTCTCATTGTAACGTGTACATTAAAAGCAACAAACTTGAATTTGTTAGGTGACTAGCTCAGAATCATACAGTGACATAGAGTGAGTAAAATGAACCATCATAGTGCCTTTTGTGATAGGGTAGATTTTTCTGAAGGGCTTTTCAATGTATTCCATATTTCTCTAACTTGCAGATTATATGGTGTGCTCAGGGCTGCACGGCCCACCGGTGGTGAGGATGTCAGTAGTGTAATCATTTTCTCCTAGTTGTAAAGTTGTATAAAATGTAGAAGGATCAGTTATTCAAATTCCATTGAGTGAGAAATCCAATGTCGGGGGTGCGGTAGATAAAGATGCATACATTTTTTTTTTTTCATCAACAAGCGTCTTTTTCTATAGTCCCTCTCATGCATGGCTTATGTGTATTCTTACAGTCGGTGACTGATTGCTTTTCATTCCCAGCTCCTAGGGCCCCCAGAGCACCTCTGCCGTGTATAATCAGCACTGAGCCCCTAGGACTTACACCCCAACCTGTCTGTTCTGCGGACGTTTCACTGCCCGAAATTGGCTGGCTGGCTGGCTTGCTGCCCCTCCAGCTGCTTGCAGACGTACAGTCTAAGCTGGCATGCGTGTCCGCCTCGGTGTGTATCTGCGGTGTGCGTGAGCGCTTGACAGGAGGAGCAGAGAGAGCCAGGGGCAATTCCTGTGTGTCACTGTGATAAGCAACACACAGAGGAAAAGCAGAATTTCAAAGAACAGAAGAGCACAACAAAAACACTTTTCTCGGAGGAGAGGAGGAGTTAACCAAGCTGGTCAGCCAGAATAGACAGAGAAGTCGCCTTCCATGGTACACACAAGTGCTTCTCATTTATTGGATGGGGAGCAGCAGTGCTTCTCACCATTAGTATTTTGTGAAGCATACTCATTTATCAGCAATGGTATTTGTGTTAGTCCAGGGAGTCTGCATGGGTGACAGGTTTGTTCCATTAGCTGTGGGGAGGTTTGAAGACACAGAGCGGCCCATGCGAGCCCAACATGTGCATTGAAAGGCAAACCCGTCCGCCCCCAGTAGCACAGAGAACGTTGGTCAGGGTGATGACAGCTCTGCTGTAGCCCTAATTAAAAGCATTGTGACAGTAATTAATCGAGTCTTTGGATCTCGGGGAGGCCTCCTGGTAGCTGCTAATGAAGGCAGCATGCCCGCCAAACACAACGGGCCTGCTGCAGAGCGTCCTGCTAGACTGTCCACTGCAATATGCAAGGCCTGAAGTCCTAGTGGTCTGCCCTTACCCTTTGGCGTGTGTCATTCTGACTACCCGATCGGCTGTAAAGTTACAGATAAGATCAACATTAGCCAGCCAGAGATGACATTGCGGAATAAACAGAAATGCAGGTCACTTGTCGAAGTTGTAGCAGCTGCACTTGAACGTGGCCGCCTTCCTTTCTGCACTCCTTCTACTCACTGGCATTTCCCGGGCAGGGTGGCCAGATGTGCTTCGGGAAAGTATGAGGATACAGGAGCCGGGTAGAGTATCCATCACCTCCCAGTTTACAAGCCAGTTCCAAAAAAGTTGGTACAGTTTAGAAAATGTTACTAAAAATAAAAAAAGATTGATTTGTAAAGTTACTTGGATTTGTATTTAAACAAAACAGCTCAAAGACAATGTATTTTATGTTTTACTTAATCAACTGCATTGTTTTTTTAAATGAATGTCTGTAGCACATTCCAAAAAAGTTAAGACATGGGTTAGTTCATTACTAACAATGATGTGACAAGTTGAAATAGCAAGGTGATGTGAAACAAGTGAGGCAATCACGTTATTAGTGATTGACTGAAATCTAAATAATCATGTAGACCTCAGTGTTAACATTTGCAATGCACCATCTACTGGAATTCGTTTTGTAATGCATGCACTAATTAAATTCATTGCATTTGTCAGTCCAACAGATGGTGCATCACAAACATATGTAGTGATAAAATGCATTGCTACAAATTTTTGTGATGTACCATCTTTTGGAATGATAAATGCAATGAACATATTTCTGTTATATGCCATTTGGTATGAGATTTGTAAGATGAGTGTTAAAGTTTGTGATGCAGCATCTGTTGGAATGGAAAATACAGTGCATTTTAGTACTACAAATGTTTCTGATGCAGGACAGAGACATAGTAGCTGGGCAGATACACAGACACACAAACAATTGTGCTTTTATTAAGGCTGATAAGGAGCCTCCAAGAAAGAGCTTGTCCTTCATTATATATATAATTAATCTCAGTGCATAGACTGAAAACTACTTCTAAATGTGCATGATCTCCAACCCCTCAGATGTCACTGTCTTAAAAACCATTATGTGTCTGTAATGGAGGACATCATGACATGGGTTCAGGAATACTTCTGTAAACTTTTGTCAGTCAATACCATCTGCCCCTCATCCACAGATGCAACCTAAGGCTTTCCTAAGCAAAGCTGAAACCACCCATAAACATTGTCTAGAAGTGACACCAACTTCTATGTGTTTGGTCTCATCTGAGATGGAGGGTAGCGCAGTGCAATCAAGTTGTGTGGTCCAATGAGTCAACAATTCAAATAGTTTTTTGGGAAAAAACAGCCATCATGTTCTCTGAGAAGAAAAGGAAAAGGACAATCCAAGCTGGTCCAAAAGCCAGTATCTATCATGGTATGGGACTGTGTCAGTGCCCATGGTATCTGTGAGGACACCATTAATACAAATTTTGGAGCAGCACATGCTGCCATTCAGATGCTGTCTTTTCCAGGGACGTCCCTGCACTTTCCAACAGGCCCACACCAAACCACATCCTGCCCAAATTACGAGGGCTTGGCTGTGTAATCAGAGTGTGCAGATACGAGGTTGGTGATGTTAAAAGTGATGTGTCTTTTAAATATCCATAAATGATCTGGACAAGAATATAATCAATAATCTTGTTAAGTTTAGAGATGATGCCAAACTATGTGGAAATGCAGATAATGCAGGATCACCCAAATTATTACTAATTAGTACTATTACTTACTTGGACAGCATATAGGCTTAGGTAGATTTGTGGCAGATTCAATTTATTGTAAGTACTGTAAATGTAAATGATTATATCATATGGGATGTTAGGTTATATAGTGCTTTCACATGTTGGGTACAAGTCAAAGGAGGTTATGCTTAAATTATACAGCACACAAGTGAGGCCTCAGCAGAGTTACAGTGTGCAGGTTTGGTCTCCACGTCACAAAAAGAGACATAATAGAGCTGGAGAAAGTCCAGAGCAGAGCAACATAGCTGATTAGGATCTGAACATTTTCATTTTAAGAAAATGGAGATTAAGAGGGGACTTGATTGAAGTTTTCAACACTAAACAAGGAATTAGTATAGGGGATACCAGTTGTTACTTTAAAATAAACTCTGCAACAAGAACACAGGGACATGGTTGGAAAACTGTTTTAGCGCAGATTTCACACACAGGTTACAATGTTTTCATTGTGCAAAGAACCATAGACACATGGAATCAATTACCAAGTAGTGTGGTGGAGAACAGGACTTAAAGGACTATTAGATCTTGACTTGATGTTATTTTGTACAAGCTAGGTGTATAGCTTGCTAGGCTGAATGGCCCATTATTCTAACAATTTCCTCTAATGTGGTAAAGTTTTCTAATGGAATGTGTTTGAATTTAAAAAAGAAATGGTGGGCAATGGTGCCAAGAAGATTTTCTGAATTGGGTGCTGGAAGAGGTGTCCGAGAGCATCAGGTTGGGACCCTTTGTTTTTAATTTGTCAAACAGTATGAGTGCATAAAATACATCACTACAAATGTTTGTGATGTGCCATCTGTTGGAATGACAAATGCAATACATTTTATTATTACAAATATTTGTTTACACCATCTGTTGGAATGACATAGACTTAGCACCTGGATGGACACACAGATACACAGACACATAGGTCCTTTTATTAAGATGGTTAAATACCTTGGGGAAATTAAAGCAGTCCACAAACATTAAGCCTGTTCACACAGGAGTGTGCAGTCTGGCTTGGGCACTAGTATAATTGGACCAAAGGCTTTGGCTTTCTTTATTAACCCCTAAAACCAGAAATCTCTTGACCTCAAGCTCCACTTCAGCCCTTTTCACCTTGGGGAAGCAGTTGGGGCATGCCCTTACCACTACTCCTGGTTTAGTGATGATGACATGGCATTAGTCGGCCTGGGGTTCGGATTGACCACTTCCCTAACCGCAGCAATAGCTGTATTCAGTTCCCAACAGTTCCCAACACTGGTGGAGACTCAGGGTCACTCCTATATTATGCTCCCCAGTGCCTGTGAAGAGCTAGGGGCACTAGGGGCAGGTCTGGCCCCCTCCATGAATTCCTTCTACGTATTCAGGAGGTTTACATGGTGAATATTCTCCTGTGGGAACCGGTTGGGCTGGATTACAAGGTAGTCCATTAGTCCCCTCCTTTCATCTTAAAGGGATCCTGCCAATGGTCAAGGAGTTTGGAGTGGGGTGTGGAGACTAATACCATAACATAATCCCCCAGACTGAACTCCTGTAGAGTCGTGCCTTGGTCATACAGGGGGCTCTGAGAATGTCTGCCTTTGTCTAAATGTCCCCTAACCAAAGAAAAGACTTTGGCTAAACATTTCCACTAGGCTAGCAACATACTCCAGAACATTGGTCAGAGAGGCCTGCTTTTCCACCCAACTCTCCCTCACAAGGTCTAACAGTCACCAGGACTGCTACCCGTAGAGCAACTCAAATTGTAAAAACCTTGCAATGGGTGAACTGTACTAAAGGGAGTAGCTGGTCCGAGCCTCTTCCATTCTCAAGCATCACCTTCCGCAGCATTTGTTTTAGGGTCTGATTGAATTGTTCCACAAGCCCCTATGGGGGTGGTAGATGGATGTTTTGAGGTGCACACTGCCGAGGAGCCTGACAGTCTCCCTGAAGTTTCTTGACATGATGGGTATGCCCTTCCAGGTTTTCATGCTATTTGGATGATAAATTGGACTGGACTGCCAATACTGATGCTCTGTGTAAGAAAGGACAGAGCTGTCTATATTTCCTTAGAAGGCTAGCATCCTTCAACATCTGCAATAATATGCTGCAGATGTTCTATCAGACGGGTTGTGGCGAGCGCCCTCTTCTACATGGTGGTGTGCTGGGGAGGCAGCATAAAGAAGTGGGACGCCTCACGCCTGGACAAACTGGTCAGGAAGGCAAGCTCTATTGAAGGCACAGAGTTGGACAGTTTGACATCCGTGGCAGAGTGATGGGCACTGAGCAGACTCCTGTCAATCATGGAGAATCCACTGCATCCACTAAACAGTATCATCTCCAGACAGAGGAGCAGCTTCAGTGACAGACTGCTGACAATGTCCTGCTCCACTGACAGACTGAGGAGATCGTTCCTCCCCCACACTATGCGAATCTTCAATTCCACCCGGGGGGAGGGGGGGGGTAAACATTAACATTATTCAAAGGTATTGTCTGTCTGTATACCTGCATTGTTATCACTCGTTAATGTAATATTTTTCTTTATCAGTATGCTGCTACTGGACTATGTGAATTTCCCCTTGGGATTAATAAAGTATCTATCTATCTATCTATCTATCTATCTATCTATCTATCTATCTATCTATCTATCTATCTATCTATCTATCTATCTATCTATCTATCTATCTATCTATCTATCTATCTATCTATCTATCTATCTATCTATCTATCTATCTATGTTAGCCACTCATAAGGGGATGGCCTCCAGATACTGAGTGGCACAGTCTACTCCAGAACATTGGTCAGAGAGGCCTGCTTTTCCACCCAACTCTCCCTCACAAGGTCTAACAGTCACCAGGACTGCTACCCGTAGAGCAACTCAAATTGTAAAAACCTTGCAATGGGTGAACTGTACTAAACGGAGCAGCTGGTCCGAGTCTCTTCCATTCTCAAGTATCGCCTTCCACAGCATTTGTTTTAGGGTCTGATTGAATTGTTCCACAAGCCCCTCTGGGGGTGGTAGATGGACGTTTTGAGGTGCACACTGCTGAGGAGCCTGACAGTCTCAAACATCTTCTCAAAGATCAGGAAATAGGCATCAATGTTGCTGTATGGCCAAATGGGATTTATAAATTGGGAAATGCCTTAGACATGCTTCTCTGGCCATTCCTAACCTCCAAATGCTCTGCCTGTTACATCGCTTCTTATAGCTGTAGCTGAGTTACCTCACCTGCCAGGTGCTACACCGTGGTCTCAAGGTCAACTTAGTCTTTCATTACTTCCCAGGCAAATCCTTCCAACTACGCCAATGTTAATTTAGACATGGGTGCTATATTTATGGTACTAAACCGGGCCACAAACCCAGTTTAACTGTCAGTAATGCAAAGGAAAACAATCCCATGTAAAGCAAACAAAAAAACATGCCTTGTGCTCCTCACACATTCACTAACTAAGGTTTTCAAGAGCTCAATCTCTGTTGCAATCTTGGGTCCAAAAGACACTATTCCCACCATGTCTTCCCAGTTATATCAGTCTGCATCCAGAAAAGGAGAGGCTTAGAACGCCTGGTGGGGCAGGGCTAGGTGCCATCTCCTAGTAACACTCTGTACTGTGGTGGGATCAAGAGACATGGTTAGTGACAGCTCCCCCTCCTGCCTGGTGGTGGTATTACTCAGCTTACCTGAGCCATCCAATTATGTGTGACACCTGTTAAACTCTGGTTTAATTACATACAATCAAAAAATAATCATACATGTCCCTTATGAGCTTTATAATGCAAGCTTATTTATACAGTTTTATTCACTTAAAAACTGCATCTTGTCCATTCATCCATTTCATAACCGGCATATCCAGGACAGTGTCATGGAGTAGCCAGAGCTGGTCCCTGCAAGCATTGGGTGCCGGTCCATCACAAGGGAAAAGCATTAAGTCCAATTTAACAATGCTGATTCACCATATCTAAATAGTCCTATAATAATCCTAATATTCACACTAATTATTTAACTAACTGTAAAATACATTATATTTTCACACCAATATTAAAAGTCTCAATCCAAGTTACACATCATTAGCCGCTAAGGGGGCCATACTGTCTTTGTAAAACCACAGATAGGCAAATAAGGGAATAGTCGGAATCATCAGTAAACAAGGGTATATCAAAGATGATAAAGATCAAGAAAACGTTAAATGTGTGGTGGCAGCCAAGCAGTAAACACTGAGATAAAAGGAAACAGAAATACGGCTGACGAACACCACGTTTAAGGTATATTCGCAATTATTTTGATTGCCATATTAATTCATACCTATAGGACTGTGCCCTCCTCCGTCTATTTCCCTCAGTAGGGATCCCCCTTTTAACCACACCCATGACTTTATTTCTTTGATTTTCACTACATGATTGGCACCAACCCGGGGGTCTGACCGCTGCCAGTGCACTGTGTTTAACCGTTTGGTTACAACAGTTTCAATCCCGGTGGAAGGGCTCTCTGCCAACCTTTGCCCAAGCACCACTACCAAAAAGGCAATTCGATCCATTTATTCCGACTGGGAGACTTTTGCTGTCTGTTAGGTTCAGTAATCTGGGACGCCGGTGGGGACATGAGCAAATATGAATATTTGCGGACAATGAAAGGGTTAACCGCAAAGCTAAGCATTTTAAAAAATGCATCGAAACGTCAGCGCGGAGAATACGTTTTTCAGATGAAAGTAAATGATTAAAATAATTAAATTCTTCAAGCTGACAAGCTGCACTGTAGTCTGGCCGGCGGACATTTGTCGGTAATTAGTTAATTAATCCTAATGCAAATTATGAGCCTTAACAAAGCAGTCAAGCTGAACGAGGACGTCTGCTGCGTTATCCACCACAAGTAAACTTTGAGTGATACAATCAAACGACTGGAGCACTAACAGTACTGAAAGAAGCCTCCTAGCTGAAAATGCTCTGATGACGGCACTTTCATTAGCTAAGCTCACCCACTGCACGTAGAGCTGAGCCCACGGCATCACTACTCCGTTAGAGCCCCTGAATCGCGAGGCTGCAAAGCTGCCGAGTCTAACCGAACGCCAGCCCGCCCGCCCGAGGATCCCCGAGAGGCGCGCAGGTCCGAAGGAGTTCAAGTGAAACCGAGTAGGAGGAGGAAATAAAGAGTACACTCTTCTTTATATTGCATTAAGAATATTTAGTAAATAGGTAGCAAACCTTAAGAAGCGTGTGTTTTTTTTGCAGGTTATTTTTGATCGGCTCTATGAGTTAATTAGAAATGCAGATGATTTACAGGCTGTAAGACTTTTCACCGATGCTGGTCGAACTTCTGTCTGCGCGACGACTCAACCGGCCTTAACGGTAGCGCCTTGGGGCAGCAGGTGCATGGATTTCATTGGATTATTTTAATGTCTTTATAGTACATGAATAATGAGCGATACAATAACTCCATTTTCTTGGGCTGTCTTTATATTACGATGCACAGTGCAGGTAATCCATAAAGGAGGCGGCATTGCAAATATACTGTCCAGAGTATGAAAAAAATAAAAATGAATTTGCACTTGACATGGAATTACTTTGTAGCTCCAAAAGCCTGCTTTCCATTTCAAGCCTGGCTGGTCCCTGTGTAGAGCTGGAACACTCCCCAGGTATTCATGGTGAGATAAATAGGCATGGGCCGCCCAAGTGTTGGTGCATCTAGGTCCACCCACTTTCTTAATTGGCCCACCCTGTAGCCTAGGTTTTTAATTTTATCTTTTATGTATTTATTTCAAAATTGCACACCCGTTGCGCTCAATTGAATCAGTTTGCATGATTCTTGGATTTATTCAAAAAGAACGATTTGTTCACAAATCTGCTAGGACTACTGTTGGACTAGGTGGTGTTGGAGGGAAACGTGATTGATGTCCCTACAAACAGCTGTTTTATTAGTGAAAGGAAACAAACTTGCAAAACGTGCCAGAGACTGATGTCTGCACTGCAAATTTCAAAGATGTGAACACCCCGCTGCTAGCTGTGTTCACTTTAGCGATGGCTTTGCTACCAATGCTATTACTGAGTGTGTTGGAAAATCTATAATTACCAAACACTGAAGGATTGGTCAGGTCACGGATTTGGCTGACATCTACGGGCCACCAACTCAATCGAGATTAAAGTTTCCAACTTCTAGTAAGGCACGTGACTTTGCGGCTCATGGATACAACAGATAAACAGTGTGTGACTGGAATAAGGGATATCAAAAGATGTGATTTTGGCATTTTGTAATACAGTAATCTAGTTGAGGGCAGACTCACTCATGTATTTGGAGACTGGGAATGCACACATGAGATATGCATGCACAAATTACGAGGAATGGTAAAATTGTTTTGGGACTGGTTGTCTTATATATAAACATCTACGCGTGGAAGTGTGTGTGTCTGTCTGTCCAGCCCGGAAGTGGGAGATGGAGTCGGGGTAAGGGCTCTGCCTCCGAGGAAACAGAAACTCACTTAACCGCTAATACACAAGCGAGGCCAGCATGTCGGCAAAACAAAACCTCCAAAGAAAGAGTCACTCACTTAGCTGCTAATACATAAGTGAGGCAATCACATCAGCAAAATGGTACCCCTTTTAATTTTCCTCTCTGCTAATACACAAGTGATGTGAGCACATCAGCAAAACGAAACTTCCAAAGAAAGACAAAGTTGCTTAGCCACTAATGCTCAAGCGATGCGAGCATGTCAGCAAAATGAAACCACCTGGCAGAGAGATGCCCAGAGTAGTTCCTTACTTGACATCTCTACATTTAAATCTTCTTTTCTGATGATTTCAATAGTTTCTAGGACCCTGAGCTTTTTACAGCACAGGCTTACACAGCTAGTTGTCATATAAAGGTATACTGGTCAAAATTATAAAGGGTATCTGGCCATTTAAGCCTTGCAAAGGGCTGTCTTATGTATCAATAAAGGGTAAGCAGTTAATTTATCTTCACCATTTGTAAGTGGATTTAAATTAGCATTAATAAAAAACATTCAATGTTTTTTTAAATGAATATATTTTTAACAGTAATACCAATAACATTAGGCCCACCTGTGAAAAATGTATGTCCACCCAGATATGAAATCCTGGCGCTGCTACAGTAAATAGGTAATATTATATGTGTCCCTAAGGGGAAGTTAAAACTTTACAGAAGCACAAGAAAAATATAAATATTCTAACAAACCCCAACCCACCAAACACACACAAGAACTCCTGGCATGGAGAAGTGCTGTTGTCAATAACAGGCCTGAGGTGGGTGTACAATGTGGTCAGATCTGCCTAGTTGTGTCACAGGTTTACATTTACAAACATTAACATTTGAACAGTGCAAGTCCAGCTTGTTGTGTCCACAAACGCACACATGGATGTTTGTTCCTTCCAAGGTTGGAGTCACCAGCATTCTAGGGTCAGAATGATTCATCATTAGAGTGTTGGTAACAGAGTGAATCATTTTGGTTGCTGAGATAATAAAAATTAACTAAGACAATGCAGCTTACCTCCCTAGGTGTTAATGTGAATGAATTTAGTCAGCATTTCATTGTGCAGATAACACATTTTAGTTTTAATTATAATGTGCTTGCTTTTACTAGTCACATAAATCAGTAGTTCCACTCCATCTGATCACATTAGATTAAACCTGCCCACCCATAAAGAATAAATTTGGTATTTTTCAAATCAAAGTTATTTTTTCGCAATCATGGTGTTGTGGTGTGAAGTTTTGCATATAAGTTGATAAATATTTTGATAAATATTTTATTAGCAACTTAGACAAAGCAATGAAATATTAATGTTATATCATTGATAACAACAGCAATGGTTTGATGTTTAAGAACCCCCCCTCCCTAAACCCCCCTACCACCACCACCACCACCATTTTAGGACTGAGTGAGATTAGTGAGGAATTTTATGACAGGGTCAGGTGAACTGCCTGAAACCAGTTTTGCAAGTGATTCTCTGCAGGCCTCTCTCAGTTACCCTCCGCAGGAAAGCCAGACTGCCTAGCTGGCCAGCATCAGCTCAATGAATGGTTTTGGGGGCAGGTGTGACCCCATTGGTCTGAAGTATGGCTATTTAAGATTGGTTTGAATCAGAGGTCATTCTGTGGCATGACACCCTATTGGTGTAAAGATTTGGACAAAGATTGTTTAAATTTGGTTGCTTTACCTACCCCCCCCCCCACCTCTCTCTCTCTCACCATCTTGATGAAGGAACATCTCACACACCATGAACTGAAATGAAGACCACACTGAGAAGCACAACTCAGTAGCCATATTGAGACAGGCATGCGGCCTGTCCTGAAGAAAGCCATAAAATGAAGGCTTACCTAGAGATATTTTAAATAACTAACAAGTCTGTATGCCGCCTGAAACTACACATCAGCATTTATCAGGTTGTATGGTTGCCAATATTCAAATGTTCTTTGTTAATTGTTATTATTTTACAAATATTATCAGTAATACATTATTTAAAGTTGTAGCTTACCTCCTGTTTGTCTTTCACTCTATGTAATTGCCTGAGGTTATAGGTGTAGAAGGGGAGGTGGGGAGAAGTTATAAAGTACAATACCTTATAAAGAGGGGTAAGTCTGTGAGATTTGAGGCATTTTGACAAAGGCTACACAATAAAGAATACAAAAAGGGGAAAGTAGAGCAATATAGAACTCTACCAAGACAAAACACATGGTATATATTAACTTGCAGAATAAAACTGAGTTTTAACGTGAAGCATTTTTTTATACATTTTAAAAACATATGGTCTGTTCTTGATAATGAAAGGGAATTAGTAATAATTGTTTTATTACAAATTGTGGTCTTCTTTTTTTCTTGAGGTAAGAATATATTTCCTGTTCGCTCATCTTAAATCATTATATTAGTTATCATTTAAATACCTTCTGAAGTAAGATGTTAAGCTAGTCTTCGGCAGTACCCTGACAAAACGCCACGGTCCCTGAAATCGCTGTGACTCACTGTGAGATCTGACAGTACATCCAAGTTATTTAAAAGCAATTAAACATTCCTCATTATATGGAGGCAGGCCAGATCTAAAACCCTTTCCCCTACTTTTATCCTCACTCTGGATCTTCACCCTTTCCATCCACGGATGAGCTGCTCCCACGATAAACTGTAACCAAGCTCCTTAGGTAACTATGATTGCAGTGCTACCAGCTGAGTACAGGAATATTTAATATATCCCACTTTACATTCCTCAAAATCTCTTACATTCTAAGATGTTGTAGTTTGGAAAACATGGAGGTCTGATTAATTGATGGGTCTGATTTGGGGTGTGAGGGCTGGTGCCCCATCTAGGGTATCTTCATGCCTTGTGCCCATTGCTGCCTGGAAAAACTTTGAATCAGACTAAGTCCCATCTTCATTTCATTTCCTTGCCAAGTCACTGTCTGTGTGGAGTTTGCACTTTCTCTGTCAGTCTTCTTCATTATTCTGGTGTATGTAAAGTTAAATGCAGCTTCTAAACGCTCCCAGTACTGAGCTAAAGAGTGTGGGTGTGTGCTCGAGGGTGCCTGGTAATGGATTGGTATCATGTTTACTGTTGGCTCCTGTTTTCCCTCAGATACTGCTAAGATACAGTACAGCTTCCCTTAATGCTCTATTGGAGTTTATTTGAGGAGAATAGATGGAGGTGTGGACGGACATTTAATTCTAATAATATATCAAATATTACTGAAAGCCATTGTCAATTTCTTAAATATTGCACATGCTTTTCAAAATAATCTTTGAAATTGTGTTGGCAATGTCTGACCACCGGTAACTCAAAATGGATGGATAGTCTCAGAGTGCACCAGGTGATGGAATAATGCTGTATCACATGCCTCATTGCCAATTTAAAATACATACTCTCTAGTTTTGAACAAATTTTCCAGCTACACAACAGAAATAACAAGAATGTTTCATGTTTTTCCCCTATAGACCACTTTCACCGGTATCTATGGTGACTTCCTGCCAGTTTCTTGCTGGGGATAATCAACCTCCTGTTCAGTGGTGGTCAGCAAATACAATGGAGCAATCGGGACTGCTGTTCAGCTGTTCTCTCAAAAATCTTCCCAAACTGACCATGGAATATGTTACACAATTAGTGGAGCACAACATGTCATCTAAAAAACTTGAAAAGGGATTCAGTTATTTTCATGTAGTACTAGGGTGTTGTACTGTGTTAGCCATTATGAATGTAGAGAAAAGCCAAGCAAAATGACACCTTTTATTGGCTAACTAAAAAGATTACAATATGCAAGCTTTTGAGACAACTCAGGCCCCTTCTTCAGGCAAGATGTAATCAATTACTCAATTAATCAATCAATTAATCAATCAATTATTGTCATGAAAATGGATCTTTTCAGCTGTGAAACTGAGTGCTCTCGGTAATGCTATCTTTCCAGCTAGAATCATATGCCATGCTAATTTATGAATGAAATAATTTTCTTTTCTTCTTTGTACGAGATTAGTCTCAAACTTGTTGAATAAAGAGGTATGCGGGTGTCACAGATCATTGTGTTTATTCACTGTGATTGTAATAATTTCTGTTACTGAGTACAAGTATTAGATTTACATTAGCACTTGATTGCTGATTCTTTGTTAGTCACATAAGTGATACAGTGGAATTTTAATAAAGATTACATTAAAAATCATTATATTAAAACAGGTAAGCATACCTGATGAAGGCGGATGTGCGTAATTGTGGTCTGTCAACATATAAGAGTCACACACTTCTTCCATGTCCGTCTCCTGCATTTCGAGTGGCACACCAGAAACAACATGTCGAAAATCATCTCTCAGATGGCTCTCTGCTCAGTCATACACAAAAAGCCATCCTTGTTTCCCATTTCCCCAGCTGTTCCACTTAAAGCGGACTGTGCCATTTTTGAGATGCTTACGATTTATGGACGGGAGGTAGTCATTCTCGGTAAAATTCAGACTACATACAAAAGAGCTACCTCGGTTAACACAAAATGCTGAAATATGGTAGTTTTTGAACACTACAAAAACTCTTCGACTTGGTTTCAGACATTGTTGTAATATAGCCAGTGTAACAAATAGAGGCACTGTCGACCCCTTGAACCCTCAGACCAGACGTCAGACACCAGGTAAATGTCCAAAGATGAATATTTATTATAATAATAAAGTGCACAAAGCACCACCACTCCACTATACTCTATAATAATCAAATAAACAATCCTCCAATCTCCCAGATGCTTAGCCACCCTGCCTCCCAACTCAGTTCGCCGTCTGAGATTTCCCATGGTCCTTTTATAGTCCCTGACCCAGAAGTGTTTCCAACCCCCCAGTCCATGTGACTTTCCATCACTTCCAGGTCAGATAAAAAATTCTCTTCTTCATCCCGGAAGCACGTCATTCCTCCTGTCGCTGTGACTAAGATGTACTTCTGGGGCGTAGGGCACGTAATAATCCTTGGGCCTCCCTGCAGCATCCTCTAGTGGCCCCCATGGTATCCAGCAGGGCTGTGGATAAAAACCCCATTGTCCAGGATTCCCTGCTGGCCTTCGTGGGCACCTCCATGCTGCAGGGAGAGCTCCACCTGGATGCTTGGGGGTATTGGCCGGGATGAACGGGTGGCCATATTCCACACCAGATATGCCAAATCCTAGCAAGCAAACGCTTCTGAGTTTATAAACCTGGTTTATTGTGCTTGAACTGTAACACACCTTTATTTTCCTTCATGAACATTTGCAAATTACCATTTTTTTTAGAAATTTAAATATGTGATACAAAAACTAACCATTTGACCTGAAAAGCTTGCCAATCCTATCCACCTAATTTCTCCAAAAATAACGTCAAGTCGAGATTTGAAGATCCTACTCTCTGCCACACTATTTGATTGTTTATTTAATATGTCTGTGGTTCTCCATGTGAAGAAAATCTTTGTAATGCTTGTGCGAAATTTAAACTTAACAAGGTTCCAACTGTGTCTCCATGTACTTGTATTTTCTTGGGTTGCTACAGGAGGTGAAAATGGTTGAAAACAATCAAAAATGTATTTATAGATGAATTAATGTAAAACTCTGCACAGCAACATCTAGTGGAGTGCCACGTAACTGCAGAGTGCTGGATAGTGGGGTGAGTCTTTGCAGGGCCATAGGATTAAACAGTAAACCTCTAATGACTCCAATAAGAGACTCCTGGAAACAGACTGAGATCATTTTAATATTTTAATAGTTTAACACGTATTTAAATTAAACAGCAAGTTTGAAAGTGGTACCTAAAAACATCTTGATGAGGACAATAATGCAAATCACAGCATGAAATGACAAGGAAAAAAACAGAAGTGAAGAAACTTACTGAATAGTCCTACAATAATGAAAAGATCAAATATGGATGTCACACATTTCTTGTTTTTTTTTTTTCCTGACCCAGCCAATTTTATGGGTCGACTAATGGTTTCAGATAAAGAAAAGTAATGGCCCGCTGAGTCACAGCACTGGAATGGCAATACTGCTTAACATGAACGCAATTCAGGAACGGCTGCTTCATATCTCAAGTTCTCTGCTGGCCAGCGCTCCTTCTCACCTGACTATTGATCCCTTGGTGACAGACATGGTGCTAATCACTAATATTGACACCTGAAGCTGTGAGTCCAGTCCATTTTCACCTGCATGGTAAGGATCGATTTTCTTTCTCCTCTAGGCTTTGGCCCTTCCAAAGAAGGAATTAGGCCTCAGCATAGAAGCTTCCATTTGGTATTTTAGTCTCCTGCTGTCCTGTCCAGCATTACTGTACCCAGGACACACCCCGGCTCATGAGTTCTGTTGCCCCAGTTCTGAATGCTGGACAACTGACAATTCCCACTTTCATGAATTTCAGCCCAGTTTTTGATTGCTTATGAGTACACCCCTTCCCGTTTTGCTGGTTTCCAATACACTAATCTTGTGTTGAAATCTTTAGTGTTTACTCGACAGTTTTCCGGGCCAATGAATTGAAGTCTCTGTTGCTCATTTACTGAGTGTCTATCTGAGCGAAGATAAACACAGCATCACAGCATGAGGTCAGCAAAAGTATAGCCGTGTTGCTGTTGATCTGTTATGAAAAACAGCACACCAGGACACAAGTCCAATAAGAGATACTTAAACCAGCTGTCAAGTGCCACACCATGATGCCGTAGCAAAATCTGAAGCAGACAATTGACAGGATAGAAAAAAAAACACCTCATGATTCTGATCATTTTCCAAGACACTTTAGGGTTTACCAGAACTTTACAATACTGATGTCTGTTTGGCATATACAGCATGTTGTCATTTTAGAGTATAAATTGGAGCATCACCCTTGACGACTGCAGATTGCTCTTTTAAAACTGTTACATTACATTTACAGTATATAGTGCCCTTCTAACCACAGTGAGGAGCCACTTCAACCACCTCTTTCACGTGTAGCATCACCTGGATGATGCAGTGACAGACATTCTTGCGCCAGTACGCTCATCACACATCTGCTATTAGGTGGTGAAGGGGTCAGAGACATAGTTAGACAATAAGAGACCAGGGATGATTAGGGGGTCAGAATGACCAGGCCATGGTGGGTAATTTAGCTAGGACATTGGGATACACCCTACTCTTTTCAAAAGAAGCCTCGGGATCTTTTATGACAACAGAGAGTCAGGACCTCGGTTTTATGTCTCATCTGAAGGGTGCTGCCAGTTCTTACAACACAGTGTCCCCATCAATGCACTGGGGCATTGCATTCAGACCACAGGGTAAGCACCCCCTGCTGGCCTCACCAATACCTCTTCCAACTGCAACCCTTGACTTTTCTAGATGGTCTCCTATTTTCATTAGAAGAAATTCTTACATGATTCTGCACTTATTGAGTGTTTCGATAAAGGGGATGAGACAGAGTAAAGGAGTCAGGTGGAGAACTTTGTTACTTGGTGCAGAAAGAATTCTCTGCAAATTAACATCAGCAAAACAAAGGCACTGGTTATTGACTTTCATTGCACCAAAGGGTCTCAATGTCCAGTCATTGTTCAGGGAGTGGATGTAGAAGTGGTCCACTCCTATAAGTACTTGGGGGTCCACATCAATGACAGTCTGGACTGATCTCATCGCACTTTGGAACTTTTTTTTGGAAGAAAGAGCAGAGTAGGCTCTTTTTTCTTAGGAGAGACTGTATCCTTTAATGCAGGGAGTGACATCCTTCACATCTTCTACAACTATGCAATGACCAATCTGTGATGTGCTGGGCTGGTAACATCACTTCAGGAGAGACCCACCAAATCAACAACCTGATTAAAAACACAGATTCGGTTATCTACTTACTCTGGACTCCCAGGAGGTCATAGTTAAAGAGAGAATGAAAACAAAACTAAGTATCATTATGAACAATGCCGCACATCCTCTCTCTGACACACCAACACTGAGGACTTTCAGCCAAATAATAATTCAGTAGAAATGTGTCAAGAAACACAACGGGGGCTCCTTTATACCAACAGCACTACGTCTATATAATGCTTCACTGGGACTGAGATTGTCAAGTCAGAAGTTTTTATCTCTTTTTAGCTTTCTTCCTTTTCTGTCATTCTGGTGTATATGTATATATTTATTTACCTGTCTCTTTATGTATGATCGAACAAGCCTTTGTAAAAAGCATAATTTCCCCCAGGACAAATAAAGTTTTATCTATCTATCTATCTATCTATCTATCTATCTATCTATCTATCTATCTATCTATCTATCTATCTATCTATCTATCTATCTATCTATCCAAGTACTGGCCCGACCCAAACTTGCATGTAGCTTCAGGTGAATTACCTGTTCTGAAGCTGTTAGATAAAATCTTTAAATAACCCTTTAGCATCATGAATTCTTAAGTTCATTAGGTCTATCTGTGTTACAGTATATAAACAAGCATTCTTTTAAGAGATGTGGCTGTGTTCAATCTGAACTGCCCGTAAAAGGATGCCATAAGATTACCAACCTAATAAAGGCGCTTTATACTGACTTTTGTCCACCTGATTTAAAGTATGCAGACACTTCCATAGGAAGCAGACACTGACCATGAGTCTCAACAACAAGAATACTTTCTATGATTCATGGTTAGTTCATCCTATTTTACCTTTTCTAAGTAAACGTTCTTTCCAACAATTTCATGCAATCAGCTATATGCTGAAGATGCTCAATACATTTAAATACATTTCTTGTATTGGGTGGTCTAGATCTAACTATGCAACTTTTAATGCAATGCAATGCAATAATTGAACAATTAGATCTAGACCACCCTGTATAGTTACTGGAGTCCTGAGAACCTTTGTGTTCTGTGAACTGAGGATTAAGAGAAATTTGGGATCAGGAAATTTTCCCTGTCAAAGTGCAGGTGGTGTGGCTGCTGGTCATTCCATTAACTTTGTTCTCTAAAATTCCAGATGAAGGTTTTACCTTTTCATCTTCTTACTTACTGTTAAACAGGATCCTACATTAAACCCCAGATTGTATTGAGATTAATGCATCCATCCATTTTCTGCACCCACCAATCCAGTGCAAAAAAGCTGAAGCCTATCCTGACAAGCACTGGGAACAATTCAGGAACAGCCCCTGGAATGGGCAAGCACACACACACACACACACACGCACACACCAATGTGTGTTAGCGATGCCCATCCACCTAGTCTAGCATGTCTTTGGACTGTGGGAGGAAACCAGAGCACCCAGAGGAAATCCATGTGGATACAGGGAGAACATGACAACTCCATGCAGGGAGTACTGAGGACTTGAACCCAGGTCTCCTTGTAGTAAAACAGCAGTGCTACCACTGTGTCATCATGGCTCCCAATATTGATATTAATTCCATGTTTATCTTTAATCTGATAGTAAATGGTATAAACATTAAGAAAAGAAAAATCTCCATTACATTTCTTCAAATATTTGGTCATAGATGTGTAGATTGTTTAGCCAAACAAAGGTGCACCACTACTTTTAAAAGTACGAACTGGAGAATTGTTTGGAGTTACAAATAAAGTTAAAGAAGTTTCATTCAAGAAATCCACTTATTGTACCCAACAAACCAATCACTGCAAAAATTTAGGGTGGGTATTAACCCAAAGTGTTTAACATGTTTTTCAGGGGATAAAATCCAGTTTAGAAAAGGACATCATATTTTTTAATGGAAAAAAATGACATTGGTAATCTGTTATATCTTTTTATTTTATAAGGAAAATATCTTATTCATAAATTAAAATGGGCGCAAAAAAACCCAATGATACCCAAAATGTAAATGACACTTTATTTCAAAACATTAAAGTCTTGCATATATCTTTATAATTTTTTGAAATTTGTAATATACTTTTGTAGATTTTTGTATTTCCTTATATGCCTACTTGATTTGTATTGATAGATATTTGGTTATTTGTTTACCGCAAAATAAAAAGTTCATTTGACTTTGCATACAGATTAAGACTCAAATCTCGCGTGACCTAGCAACACTCATATCACGTGGCGAGGGTATTGACGCTTCCGCTTATGACGTTGGGCGCGTGCGACAGTGACTGTTCACTTCTGGTTCATATTTGCTGTGTAATAAGAGAGCGGCGGGTTGTTAAACAAGAAGCCACAGCAACATTGATAGACGAATAACGCCGCACGTGTTTATTTTATTTATTTTTCCTTAAGGAAGAATTTTAGGGTTAACGATGGAATACCTAATTGGCATCCAAGGACCTGATTTTGTTCTGGTGGCCGCCGATACAGTGGCTGCTAGCAGCATCATTCAGATGAAACACGGTACTGGTTTAATCATTTAAGTTGCTTTGGCTTCCGCGTTTGGGAATTGGGATAACATTATGAGAAATGTGTTCCTTATAATTTAGCAGCGTAATGTGTAGGGGGATTTATTCTGCATTCTGTTTTATGGATCCGTAGATAAGCCTGGGCCTCTAGTACCAGGCCTTCCCATTTAGGGGAAAGTGAAAGTAACATATATTTAATATGTTTGTTTCCTTTAACCTATTGCATGGAATTCAGAGTACGTACGCGTATGTTACTACAGGACAATCGAACCGTCTTCGAATAGATAATGTCTCTCCGATGGTCGGATAAATTCTCAAATTAAAGGGATATCAGTCTGGTCCTTGGTTGTAGTAAAGGGTGCAGATTTAATTTTGCCAAACACCTAGTCACAGGCTCGTTCTTGCTTTAAGTTAAACTTAAAGTATACTCATTATGTCAATACTCCTTTAATACGGCTGAATTTGAAAAAAATCATGACATGTTCATTAGCGCTTGTTTTGTTTGTATTCAATTTTATTATCCCAAGGGGGAAATCTGGCTCGTTTGCCGGTCCTACAGAGCGATTAGAAACACATCGGCATCACATACAAACTTGGTGCAAGTAACTTAATTTGGCAGTGGGCCAAATACTTTTGGTATTGCATTAGATCATAGTGTATATACAAATTAAAGTAAACATTAAGACGTGATTGATGCAGAGTCTAACTGTTCACCCCATGGTTTAAATCTGTGGATGTTAAGTTGATCTTATTTAGATTAATAGCAGTTGATAAGAAGGTGTATTTGAGTAGATTGCTTTTTATCCTTCAAACCTTGATCATATGACCTGATGACATCTAATGGAATTGAGAATCAAGTGAATGAGTGTGTCAAAATCTACATTGCTTTCCATAATACTTCCTTATTAAACACGTTTGTGAGATTTGATAGTTGACTGTTATTGCACCGTTTTAAAGTTTGCTTTTTTCTGTTTTTGTTGCTGACATTAAGATTTCCAAACCAGCCAAAAGAACATAAGTAAAGACCTAAAAGATTGACATCGCGATGGGACTTTCTCTAAAAAGACTCTGCTTCATAGGACAGATATACTGTAATGTTTTTTTAAACATGATGTTGCAGGGTTTGGAGTTTACCATTGAAGCATCAAGTGTGTGGCAGAAATCAAACCTGGACAGGACGCCAGGCCATCGCAGAGCTCCCTCACAATAACACAGAGCCAAAGCTGAGGTGCAAGTATCATGCACGTGTTGGTGATGTGCGTGTATTGGGAGAACAAACTCCCCACAGGCCGCAATTTGGTGTAGGCTTCTGAATTTGGGACCAACCACTAACTACTGCACTTCTATTCTGTTCCACAGTAAAGTGGTGGATAATAAGGAAACTGAAACGTGCATTATCGAATATGAATGTAGTAGTAGTGGGCTTAATTAGACTTAACCATCTTAAAATATCTTTAAACAAAGTGTCTTCTGACAAAAAGTAAAGTAAAATAAAAAATATGCCCTAATGCTTGCTTCTGAATTATTTTTGTTTAAACTGCTGTTTATCTACTTCTTGAACCTGCCTCATCCGATTCAGGATCATAGGGACCCAGCACTGGGTAAATAGGTGTCTGGCTTTCTGATATTATAAAGGTGTAATATATACTGAACAGCAAAAAAAAAAAATCCAAACAAGCGAGTAAGTATTCATGTGTTCAAATATATTACTGCTGTATAAGTTATTGTTGTTTTCATAATTCCTGTGGTATTAGCTCACCACAATACTTTAATAGTAGGTTAGTGCCTTATGAGTGTAAAACCCTGCAGTATTTTTTACTACAAAAATTTAATTGCTGATTCTAATGCTCTATTAAGGCATGCTTCCAACCTCTACAGCGGACATAAGGCAAATGATTGAGCAGAGCAGTGAATTAAAGGGAAGGAGTGCAATTTTGAATCTGCAATTAGCATACACTTCTTTGACATGTTGGAGAAAAATCCAAATGGATTACGACTAGGGGAGCGATTTGAGCCCAGGATGTTAAATCTCTAAGGCAGCAGCACAAGCCAGTGTGCAACAAAGTGAGCAGGACTGAGTTTGGGAATTCCCTGCATTAGGATAACAATAAACATCTGAATGATTAGCTAACATTTCTAAAAAGCCATTACTCTCACCACTTTAAAGACACGGTTCCATAACTTTGATTCAGATTTTTCATTGGCTTTTGCATTAATGGTTCTTCCATGTTTTCATTTTTAATGTTCTTCCGTTAATTTTCTGAGTAGTTCATGACTAGCTAAAAGCTTTCTACTAGTTTCATTTTATAAACACATTTGAAAATTTTGAAGATACTGAATATAAAAATAAAAAGCTGTTGCGCTGTCTGTAGTTTTTTCTTTTTGAAACTAAAGTGGTTAAGTTACTTTAGTCTAGGAGTGTGTGTGTTTGTATTGATCTGCATGGATATTAGTGCTGTAAAATTTGGGACAAAAGACTTAAATTCTTTCTTTGTATGAACCTCTGGCTCTTGTGACCTGAGTGCCACCCATCCAAGAATGGTCCTTACTATGTAACCCAATTGTTATATTTAATATATATAAAAATATAATGTTGGCTTATAACTTGACATGAATTTTATTAACCAAAAATATCTGGGTGTTAGTCTGTTAAAATTGAAATAGCCATCAATGGGTTTTTTTGTTTTTTTTATGTAAGATTTTATGCGTTCTTTTGAAAATAAGTTTGAAAAGTAACTAGAATGTGGAGAGCAATCCTCATATTATTGAAACTTCAGAATTTCAAAGTTAATTAATGATGGTGGATAAGTGTTTATTTGTATCTAAAATCTTATGAAAAGAATTACCCAATTGTAGACATTCAGATGAGAATTTCACTTGTATCCTGCACATGTGATCGTATAACTACCGCCATTACTACTTAGCAGTCAAATACCAGGCCTGTTCTCACTCTGTATGTCTTAGTCTAGTGTCATTTGCTGTAATTGATGACAACCTTTTTCTTTGTAGATTATGATAAGATGTTTAAACTCAGTGAAAAAATACTGCTACTGTGTGTTGGAGAAGCTGGAGACACTGTTCAGTTTGCAGAATACATTCAGAAAAATGTGCAGCTTTATAAAATGAGGAATGGTAAGTCTTCACTATTTGTGAAAAACTGGTATAAAAAAAAAAAAGTGTCCAGCTCTATGAAGTAACAGGCCTATCTTGAATGACATGAAATGTATATTTAATAAACTTCATTCATATATGGTTTTTATGTATTTTTTTTTTCATTTTATTTTATTTTACTGATTATAATCTAAATCTTTCTGTCAGGTAATGACATTTAATGTTCTTCATGGGACTTTATTTGGGTAAAACCCCCCTTTACCTTTTGCATCTGTGTGCTAGTATTCTGTTAATGTCTCCTTGGGTTGAGACTAATCTTGGAAAGGTACCAGCAGTGTTTTTGGTACATACATGCTGCTTACATTCTAGGCATTTCTAAGTGTGTGTGAAAAGCATTCCACTTTTCAGGAAGACCTTGTTCTGATAAATTTGTTCTTTTATTCCCTACCCCCTAGTGAGGATGGAGATATTAAATGACTTGTACATGCAGAGTTGTTTTGAGGTCTTGGCTTCTATTTCATCACCCACCCAGTTCAATATCTGTAATCCTGCCAATGCTGTAGTAACTCTGTACGGAAATATAATTTCATCACATTGTAGTTGGATTCTCCTCCTTTAGTGTGTAACTAAACTTTTGATTGTAGTTGATAATGGAATTGAATGGTAAACAGTAAGTCAACACCTCTGAGTGAGGATTTAGCTCCTGCTTCACTTTTGTTTCTCATGCATATCAGACCAGGAGCAGCAATGGATTATCAGACTTATAAAACAAGACCACACTCCTACTCCATTTACAGATAACAGACCTGTTTTCGTATCCTTCCTGCTTCATATGTGCCTGCAGAATGCTCCAGTACATGTTAGTGACTAATTAGAATGACCAAATAGATCATTCTTAAAGAGCAGAAATGTCCTCCAAAGCTTTGCAAATAGATTATTTTGCAGACCTCAATGGTACCTTTTGTATTTCATGCATGAACGCTATGAACAAGTGGAAAAACAAGGAGTGCAGATGGCAGAGTCTTACACCCATTCTTGAAGACTGTAGCTACATGTGTACTTTTAAAATACTTTTTTTGCAGCTGCCTCCACTGCTGAGGTTTTCCATTTATTCCCAGTCATTTTCACAGTCTCGCTTGGAATGCTGGTAAAGCTCTTCTGAAGCCAAGGGTTTAACTCTGCCTAAAATGAGGCATGTGTAGCTCCACTTTTTAGCTCTCCTAGGTCTGCAAAACTGATGGCCTAATTGTTTAAACCAAATTAACTACAAAGTGGTCTTCATTTGGCAGCTTAGCATTTAATTTTATGCAGTTAATTCAAAGAACACATTTTCTTGTGTTACTATCATTGTCCTTTTGTGTAGAAACAAGTCTCACTATGCTGGATCTCGAAATACTACTTGGGCACTGATTTTTTTTCTTGCCAGTTATAAAAGTTGCCACATCCCACGAGCCACCTTTAGTTGCCATCTAGTTTTTGTCTCTGACACAGATCCCATTTTTTCCCTGTGTGTGGTGAGACCTCTTGCTCTTCAGACAGCTCATTTAGACCAGCCTTACCACAGGTAACCCTGCCAAAAACAAGACTTCCAACAACTCTGTTCTAATGATTCAACGGACATTCAAGTATCTCCTCCCCACCTAGTACATTCTCATAAAGGGAGATGTGTGGAAAAAGAAAAGACTAAAATGTAGTCTTCACTATTTCAACTATCCACAGGATGATTATATTTTCTGTCAGTAATGGTGTTCTTGCCTGCAGCATTTTATCATATCTCACAACTTTAAAGAAACATATGATGTGTGGCAGCAAGTCTTGGAACACTAGAAAAACTTAAATGACAAATGTTGCCTTTTGTAGAATTTACACCGTTAATGTAACTGTTATTTGTGTATGCAGGGTATGAACTCTCTCCTGATGCCGCCGCCAATTTCACACGCAAGAATCTAGCCGATTATCTGCGGAGTCGGGTGAGTTGGATATGCATCCATTCTTGTACGTCTGGCAAAAATATACACTTTAATACATCATTTTTCACTTTATTTTCAGCATCATTATGGTGTTGTGGTAAAGGTTTTGTGTACTGTTTTGAGAAACACTACCATATCCAGTCTGAAAATAAATTAGTCTTCTTTTCTACTGTCATCTGAAAGTTCAGATAGTTGTAACCAAGGAAATGATGAAGAATTCTGTTTCATTATTTTGTTTTGCAATGACTGAGGAGGTTCTATGTGTTTTTACTTATGGGACACAGAGAGACATTTTTTATTTCACTTACAGTAACATTCTGCTGCATTTGGGCATTGCTGAAATATGTTTTTGTGTTTGTCTGTCTGTTTATTGCCAACCAAGTTATTGTGTAAATAAAACTGTGTTTAGTGTGATATTCTTTCAAGAACCAATCTGTTCTTCCAGTATATGCAGCTACCACTAAGCCCAAACTGTTAATAAACACTAGCCTACTAGTTTGTTAACTTACACTTTTTTTTTTTGAAGAGGTGTGTGACCTGGACTTGGTTTTACTAAGTACATTAATGATAATCAAAAACAGTCAACACATGTACCAAGTAAAGCTGAGTCACAACCGATCAAACAATTTGTCAGTTACAGCTTGATAGTAATGGAAGAAGTTATTCATCAAGATATTTTACATCAATAGCTTCTTCTGATAGCTTTATTGGTGAGTCCAGCTAAAATGAAGAAAGGTAGACCTTGTCTGTTTACTGCAAACATTAATACTGACTCATGTAGACTTGAAGCTAAACAAAAAAAAAAAAAAATAAGAAGTGTTGGTTGCTATATCCATTACAGTATAATTTTATTTACAAAATATGCTCTATATATTGCTTTTTGTATATCTGTATAATACTTTTATCTTAATATATTCAATATAATCTACAACATAGAAATACTAATAATCACTTAAATGAGAATACTGCCTATGTGTTGGTCTTACCCGTGCTGTATTTGATGTACACTTGTTAGGTATAAGGGAATAATATTTTTCTGCTACTATTATGTATACAGTGGCTTTTACACAAAATCTACATCTTAATATTATTAGACAGGTAATCTCTAAATCTGGAGTGTAAGCCTTACAATTTATAAAAGACTCCTGGTTGTTGTCTGACCTTTTTTATTTAAATAGTACAGAAAATTCTCATAATGAGCCAATTCTCAGCATTATTAGTGCTTCTTTGGAATTCTTATTTTTGTTTTAAATTTTCTTTCCTGCAGATTAGATGACTCTATAATCTCTATAGATGAAATTATTCTAGTAATTTAAGATGATTTATATTCTAGGTAAAGTGAGCTTTTCAGGCATTTCTGATATAATTCAATAATGAATATTATTTAATATGCTTTAGAATTAGAAGACTTTGAAATGAGGCGATTTTACCATTATATCCAAAGAAAGGTGTTTGTATGAAACTCCATTTTTATTTATTTATTTTTCACACATCTGTTTTCATGCTGTAATTGACTCACTCAGGATTTGAATTTGTACCATACCCTTCCGCTGTTCTAGTCCACGTGTGCATGCTTGTGTCCAGAGGCACTTATTGTTTCATCAATATAGTATTTTTCAAAGAATAGTAGATGTTGTCACAAATCTTATTTTATCTTTTTTCCTACAGAACAAGAATTTTCTGTGTAAGCAAATGCATAATGTAATATTTGTATGTTGTAGTATAACTTGAAAACTGTGAGATAGAGTGGCAATGAAATTGTGCTTCTGTTCTCTGAACTACTTGCTGTTTTTCTTCTCCAAATAAAAAGGCACACGGGAGTCAATTTGAAGTAAACTAGTACAACATTGTGCCCCTCCACTCAAGCCTCCTTGTGTTTTGCAACCTTTTTTAGGTTATAGTGGGTATTGAATCATATAGTACAGTGTAGCTTTCATGTGTTTACCAAGAAGTCTTTAGCCACAATCCTGAAAGCCCCTCATACCTGCAGTTGTATTTCTGGATTCGTTCAGATTTATTTTCCTCTTCATATCAGGTTTGGTCTTCAGTTTATCTGTATTTTTATTACTGAATGTTAATAGCTTGCTCAGTTTTCAAGAAGTTTGTGAATGTTTGTAATGCAGGATTTGTTTTCCTGAACTGTTAACAAATGAAGCTTTGGTGCTTTTTTAATACATAACTTTTTAAAGTATGGAAGAGTTAACAAACACAATGTTTATTATGGATATCAGAAGAGGAAACTCAGTGAATAGATATTGCAGTGCAGAGCAAGAGTAGTGACCTTTAGCTTTCAAAGTTTCATTCAAAGGCAGATTTTTCTTTTTGGTGTCTTTCAGAGTCTTCAAGACCCAAGAAAACCCTTTAAGGCCACTTAAAGGCCAGAACTGACTAGACAAAAAATGATTGTAATATAAACAAGCTGTTTTAGAACCTTATCTAAAAAATCCCCTGTTCACACTGCTGGTATTGTGTAAATCATATGGTGGTGGATAGTAATCTTGTTGCCTAGGGAAGACTAAATTGTATTCTCCCTTATCACACAGTGTCACTCTTGTGCATTAATTTATGAAAGCGAGTCAACATTTTTAAATATAGATGAAACCATTAAATATCTTAACATAAGCAAGTATAGAACAACTCCTATTCATCTTTATAGAACCATACACACAATCTTAGCTGGACCTCGTGCCCTTAATGTAAAATGGTTTGTGGAAAGCTGAACTTGTTTTTAATATTGCTTTTCCAAGACATTTATATAACTATTTTATCTGCTTGTTCCATGTGCACTAAAGTACTGCAGAATTTGTCAGATTTACAGCTCATGATTCAGGCGGTTTTGGGTCTGGAACCAGAAAATAAAGTGAAAGTGGAATACTTCACATTTTTAATTAGCTGACAAAAGTACAAGGAATGTTCAACAGGCAACTGAAAGTGTTTTGTAGCTTTTTGTTTTTTTCTTTTAAACATATTTAATTACTAACCCATTGAAAGGGCACACTGTACAGGCAGACATTGCTGTCAAAGTGGCTAATGCAGGCACACCTGTACCATCTGTCTCTATTTGTCATGTGACCAAACAATAGCCAATTATTCATTTTCTGAATTATTCCACTGGGTTTAGGCAGGGCTGTTTTTTGCCCTTTGTTAATTTGTTAGGAAGTGTAACAGTGTCTGTCACAATAGGAGAAAAGAAAATAATTACAAAAAATAATTAAGCAAGATAATTGATGTGGTGAAGTTGAATGCTATAGCTGCTTCTGCGGTGAGCTACATCTCTGCTGGGAGCCATGTATCTATCTCTCTGTGGACTAGGGGGCTATGCCAGGACCTGGAGAGGGGATACTTGGCTTGTTTGCAGTAGATGAGACTTGCCAACATTGACTTGTTGGGTCTGTGGCTCTTCACAGCTGTATGAAATTGCATGTGAAGCATGCAATGTGTGACACCATCCATGTATAAATCAAGCAATGGTTTGTTGTTTCACTATTTCGAGGGCTATAAGCCTGTTAATGGCTAAGATACCATATTTCCAGTGTGCCAGCCATGTTTACATTTTATTTATTTATTTATTTTGGAACTTCTGTAAAATTTGTATTTCTGCTTGGGGGACAAATAAGTTCTATCCATCTATTCATCCATCCAGCCATCCTTAAAGCAGATCCTTAATTAACAAATTCATTGTAGAACATATACATTTTGAATGACATCAGATGCTAATACCTCTTGTTTTCATCCTCACAAGGACTGTTACTTTAAGCTCTTTTTATTGATACTTTAAGTTCTTCTTAACAGAACACTGTTCAAATTGAGAATATATATAAATATATATATATATATATATATATATATAAAATTTATTTTTTTTTAGCTGTGTTTCTGTAAGATCTATACCCCTACAATGCATGTTTGTTCCCTCAGTTTTCAACCTGTCTTTCCTTTTTGCATAACACAGTATTGTTAACTATGAATTTTAGTATGGTTCTAGATATTGAAAATCTGCAGGGATAAAATGACTGTATTGCCATTTTTTATACTTTATCTCCATAATCAATTCATAAGATTTCACATCAGTATAGTGTAATTTCGGCTGTTTTTCTGTTCTCTTCTATAATCCAACATGAAAGGCAAGAATAAGTCTCATAAGGCAGTGTTTCAATTGTTCACACCAAGTCTTTCAAAAAACTTGTCTTAATTAATCCTTTTGATTATGTTGTGAGGAAAGGGAGCACCCTTTTTAATAATTGCCCATAGTATTATTTTAGTTTTATTTTGCTGTTGGGTGAATTTAGTGGAGTTGTCCAGTAATTTTAGGGGGAGATTGTCTCTTATATTACACCCTAATGTGCCCTATCGCACAAATCCACACTCGATATTACCAAATAGGTCCTTTAATGCAAGAGGTGTTGCCTGCTTGAAATATGCATACATTTGTGTACTTAGAAGAAAAAGGTATATATAATTATTATATGTTGACTATTAAGCACTACAGGATTACATGCTGATGTGAGTTACAATTCAAACACCAAATCACTGTGGTAGGTTTCACAAGCAACAAGAGCACCTGTTCCCTATGCTTCAAAACAATTGCTGCATTTTTTTTAATCTTATTATTTTAATTTATTTATTTTCTTTTTTAACCTCTAAACTGCAAAGTAATCGGAAGCCGGAAGCTTCCTATCACAAACTGAACACAGCAGGGAAAAAGAGCTCGGAAAACTTTAGATAATGTAGTTTATTTGAACTCCCTGTGGGGAGCACAATGGCACCAGGCTGCTGCCTCACAACCCCAGAGAACTGGGTTTGTATTCTGGCCTGAGTGTTGTCTATGTGGTGATTGTAAATTCTTCCCGTGCTCACTTGGGTTTTCTCTAGGTGTTGTGGTTTCCTCATACATCCCAAAGATGTGCAAGTTAAGTTGACTGTAATCACTAAATTGGCCCCATGTGAGTGAAGGTGTGTGTGGTTTGTGTAGTACTGGTGTCCTATCATAAGTTGGCCCTGCATTGCATCCGGTGCTGCTAGGCCATGGCTATAGCTCCAAACAGCTTTGTGATTGAATAATCTTGGTGAATTTACCTTCCTATCAATTTTCTAAACATTTCATGAAATGTCTATATTTTTAAGTATGTATGATTATGTTTAGATAAAGTGTTTTTTCCCCATTATTTTCTCAAAATAAGGACTTTACATTTAAATAAATTTAGTACACTAGCACCAGTTGCTGTTGTGTTTTGGTATCAACTCCTAAAACAGATGAGCAACATCTCAGAATCTTTCACACAAACACTCTTGCCAGACTACAGCCAAAGGTATGAAGTATTGCCACAGGTTACTGATACTGTGTGACCTTAGGCTTTATAATAATTCTTATTAATTTTGGAGGTATTTCAGCAGATCAGTATGGTGCTGAGCCTACCATCCTAGCAAGGAAGGTTTTCTTTTCATTTGCTATCCTGTAGACACAAGCCAGTGATTAATACCTGATTTCTCTCTCTTTATGCTACTGTTTGGCAGATCTCTCACCAACAGCTGTACTCCTTTGATTGTTTACTTGCTTGTTAAGGATGGAAATTATTTCCTTAATATTACATGAGGCTACTGGAACTTTGCTTTACCACTTTAGCACAGCCTTGTAATTCTGTGCATTCTATTATAAGTAGGGATAAGATGGTAAATTGATAAGTGTAGTGTGTGATAGGCTTTGGCTATGTGAAACTATCTTAGTTATTCTTAAAAGCTCAGCTCTATTGTCCCACTTTCCTTTTGTATTGAATTTCTCAGGTTTCCTCACTTTTTTTGCACATCTGTTGATTTTTTTTTTTTTAGTTCATCCTCTGTGAAATGTTGCCTTATAAAGATTGAGAATATTGTCTTCACAGATTATTGTACCAAGACTGTACTGTTAAATGCTGCAGCTAAATCAAACATTTTTGAAAGTATTCATTAGGCTAAAAACAGACCAGGGGTGTGGCATAGCCAGAAATAAGTCAGATATGGTTAACAATTGATTTTTTTCTCTACCTGCAAAGTGCACAGATTTGGTAGAATCACACAAACAATGTCAAATGCTAATAAAGAAGAGTTACGCCCAGGTGTCAGAAGTGAGAGAAGAAAATTGAATTGCATTTATAATGAGCAGAGCTCTGCATTCTCTCCTGGGAGAACCACTGTCTCCTTACTCTTCTGTGCAGAGAGTTGAGGTGCAGGTTAAATTACCTGGAAATTTATTATACTTTGTAGCACTGCTTTTTGACCTGAGAGGTAGAGTATTTGAACATTATAATCCGGAGAACATTGGATTTTATATTGTTTGGGTTGAGTTATTTACTTAAATGGGGTCACTGGGAGGTTGCACAAGGTGTACCACTAGTGTGACTTTTGCGTTACAGATTTTTTTGCTTCTGACTTTCAGCTCAAAGAGTGAATTGTGAGTGACTCTCATTGTGTTACATTTTTGTGTTTTAACGCCTCAGTGCATGTTTTACACTGCAGAGCATCTGGTTAAGAGCAGCATTTTGTCCATTCCATGCATTCATTTTTGTACTCTGTATTTTGCATTATAGGATCCAACATTGCATTTGTTTATGCTGGCAGCTTTAGTTGCAAGGGAACAGCTAACACTGGACAAAATGTTATCCCATTAAAATACATACATAAAATATAAATTGATTCAAAATAAATGAGTGTAATATATACATCTTTGGAGATAAAGACTGGGAAGAAATTGTAAATTCAACATAGTGACTGGGTCAACAGTCAAACCCAGGTTCTCAGAAGTGTGAGGTACAAACATTAACTACTGTGTTGCCTGAGTCCATACCTCTGTCGACTAAACAGGCCTGTTTCCCCATCAAAGCATGTGTGATACTGTAAGGATATGTTGAGAATGGCGCCTTCCTGAGCACTGGTGAAGACCCCTGCAGAGGAAGCGACATGTGTAGACGGCACAGGCGTGTGGCAATCACACCCCCCTTGTAACTACCCCTCCTTCTTTGCATCCTTTATGCTTGTTGTCATTACACTCTCCTATAGTGTGCGTGAGTGCTGACTTGCTTGCAGGACTAGGCTTTATAAAAACATTGCAAGCTTTTCATGGCAGAATCTATCTCTTGAGTCATGCCTGCGTTATTCATTACTTTGATACTTCTAAATTATTGAAAGTAATTTCCTAAAATATATCATCTTGATTCTGAAGAAACATTTAATGTGCTACATGAATTGCCTTTTAAAGCAAGACACAATTCTTTCCTGTGAGCCAAATGACATACCCTTTAAAAAATAAGAGTTGGAACAACTCCACAGTGGGACTTGAACTCTTTAAATTACTTAATTGGTGTTGCTCATAAAGGGATTGGTGAGAATATCAACCATGTGGCTTTCAAGTGTACCTACAATACTGCACAGCCACATTGTCTACACAGATGTGGCTTCTTCAATTACCAAATGTCATTGACGTCTGGAGATTGATGAGTAAGGCAAACTTGGAAGTGACTGTGTTCTAGGCAACTGAATTCACAAAGGTGAATGAGAGACCTGGCTGGTAAATCACTTGACTTTGCTAATGTGGCATGTGTGTATTTGTTTTCTTTACAAAGTAACAAGAATGGACCTATAAATTTGTCATTGTTTTATGTGATAACCTCAATCTTGATTATACAAGGAAAAAGTACAGCCTGCCAGTCCATGTCAGAGCTGACTTACTGTATGTACACACTTGCACTTATTTTCTGTAGTTGTTGCCAAATTTTGGGTAAGAAAGATTGGCATTTGGACATCACCAGTGACTTTCTGAGCTGTTATAACTATGACCTTAAAGAACGCAACCCTTTACTTCATCAGCTTGAACCAAATTCTTTCAATGTGTTATGAGTTTTAACAGATGTAACTGCACATTTTTTAGGCCAGCTGCCTATTCAAGCAGGTACAGTACCAGTCAAAAGTTTGGACACACCCCTAAATTTTCATGTTTGTTTTTTTTTTTTTTTTTTAAATAAATCAAAATACCATCAAATTGATTTTAACAATACAGCCATTAGTAGTTTTGCTAATGACTATTCTTGAAATGGCTGATCTTTATCTATTTTTAATATTTACATGTAACCCTACTGTATAACCCCATTTTCATCAGTCATTCCTTTAGTGTTCTAATGGTCAGCTCCCTTAGTTTAACCTTAAATTAGTCATGTTTGAATTCTAATTGATTATTAGAGAAACATTTGCCATTGCAGTATCAAGCACTGAAACCTATTATGCTGTCTTGGGTTGCATAGTACTGGTACTCTCAAAGTTTAGTTCTACAAAGTGAAACCGCATTCTCAAGAATAATGTCACTTACAAACCAAATACCAGTACCGTCTTCAACAGAGAAAAGACAATTCTGGGATGCTGGTCTAAGACGTTCCTGAAATTGACAAAGGAAAGGGTTAAAATGAGCAGAAGAACATGGACAGTGGACAGAATATGTCTGGAAAAGACTATTATACTTCACATTCTGAGGCCATCTTTTCTCTATCGCAGATGACCCTGGTATTTGATGTTTATTTAAGGAAGACATCAACTGGGGACCTGTAAGCTGTTTGTTTCTGAAAGTACAGACTCTCATGTCTTTATGCAGTTGTACATCTGAGTTTTCCCCTTCTTTTTCCTTTCTGGTTAGATCCGGTTTGCCCTCTTCTTTCAAGACAGTGCGGATGCATTTCTATTAAATCTTCAGTTTCTTTCTAATGTGACATGCAATAACCTTCATTGTGCAAAAAAATACTGATGTTTCCTGTGAAAGCTGTTTAATTTTGTCAATTTTTTAACCTTAATCTGAACATTAGGACTGTCACTACCTTGTAACCCAAGAGAACATGACAGGTTCTAGTGGTGCCATTGCCATTACAAAAGTTTCTCTAATAACTAATTGGCATTTAAACATGATTGATTAAGGAAGAGCTCAAGAAGTTGACCGTTAGGACACTGAAGGAATGGCTGCGGGAAATGTGGCTTTTCAGTCTTATGTCAATAATAAATTAAAGGTTAGTCATTTCAGGCAGTATTAAGAACCCTAGTAATGTCTTGTCTGTATTTTAAAATCAGTGTAATGCTACCTTACTTTTTTTAAATCATCAGTTTCTACCAAACACATTACATTTTCTGGGTGTGTCCAAACTTTTGACTCTGAAGGTATACAGTTTTATGTTCTAAAATATTTTGTGCCATCTTGTTGTCGGCAAAGCATCATATTTCTTTCATCCAGTAGAACTGACCCTATAAGGACATATTTTCTTTTTGTGTTTAAATGTCTTTTTTTTTTTCTTTTTTTTTTTTTTTTTTTTATAAAAGGTCTTGCCTTAAAGTTTTTAATGAGGCTGGTTGGCACAACTCCAAGCTGAAAGTCTCTCATTGCTGCGGGCGCTGCCCTCTCCTGGCAGGGGGCTCCGGCGCCAGCGATGTGACTTCCCGCCAGATGTCACACTGCCGCCTGTCACCACGCCCCCCCACCCCTTCATACATACAGACATGCACGCGCACATACTCCCCCTGTTTATTTAGGAAACTGTGCCTTAACTGGCACTTCTCTGGAATTTCACGCATTCTACAACTGGTATGTGTGTGTTTTTATTTAATCAGAAATCTGTTAAATGAAGAGTTGATAATGAAAAACAGTGTTTCTTAAAAGTTTTAGGAAAGAATAATGTAATTGATTGACATCAGCATTTAGTTTGGCGAACTGTTTTCTATTGGCTCTTTTTGTGGATCACTTTTCTGCCTATCTGTGTGGTGCTGTGGTTTTGCTTAAGCCTCTTCTCTGCCTGTTGTCATCCACTTGCCTAATGAAGTGGAACTGCCCAAGAGTCTGCACCTATTCATGACATTGCCTCAGGGACTGTATCCAGTAATGGAGCTTCTTGCAGTACTGTGTGCATTAGCATGGCTCTACACATAAAATTGACTCTATTTGTAGCTGCCATTATGTGTAATATTTTTTTTTAAACCTACTCAGATGGTAGTTGTGATAAAATAAATAAAAAAGGAGAAAACTGGCATGGAGTAATGCAACTAAACTGTTTACAAATAGGAACTTGTATGTCCAATGAGGAGGAGAAAGCATGTGTATTTTATCATAGACATAATAAATGATACCTTTTGTCTACATTAGTCTTTAGTAAAGATAGATTTGAAACATCTTCTTTGTTTGTAGCTACTAGGAGTTAAAAGTTTAGCCAGAAAGTGAGAGTACACCCGTTTGTTGTTTTTATTGTGTCCCCCTCCCCTCTTTGCAACATAACAAACTGCCTACTGTGAATGTGTCATGAAGTTTATTATGTAGCACAGAGTGTGAAAGTATCAGCCCTATTAAAATGTTTACTTAGTAATTTCAAATGAGCTGAAACTTTTACGAAAACATTTACTCCTTAATAAGAAGCTAACACAACTTCACACTTTGTTGTAGTGCTTTAATGAGTGAGTGCGGGCACATATTTAACTCTCAAGGCCATCTGTGGTGTGTGGCCAATTTGAAAGAAGAAGGGCTCATTAGGTGCATGTTCTGTTCGAGTAGAGGTTGGTGTGTTTCATAAGTAATTTTTTTTTTTTCTTTCTATTTTCTGTTTGACTAGACTCCATATCATGTGAACCTACTGCTGGCAGGGTATGATGACCATGATGGACCTGCCCTCTACTATATGGACTACTTGTCTTCATTGGCCAAAGCCCCATTTGCTGCTCATGGTTATGGAGCTTTCCTCACTCTCAGTATACTCGACAGATACTACAAACCAGGTGAGGATTATTAGTTAGCTTTTTTGCCCAAAGATGAAAGTGTGGAGTATATTTTGAGTTGGTTTAAAAGAAACGCAATAGAAAATAACGTGCATATAATAGCTAAAACTCCCCTGTAGGGCTTGTTGCTCTTCAAGGAATTGTAAAAAGACTGTGTATTTAATGCACATAAAAAAAGTATTTTTATATGTTGTAACAAGAGGCAGCAAGTTATTAGTGTTCCTCCCTGCTAAGAATTATGTCCTGAATCAATTATGACATTTATAGGTTTATATTGTCATTACTGTCACATGTACAGAGTACAGTGAAATTCTTAACTTGCATGTGCTAATCAATGTACGACATGCCACCAGTGCCATGACTACTTTACCTTGAAATGTCTGTATTACTTACTTGAAATATACCTGCCTTACTTTAAAAATTCTGTCTCTCGTTTAGGCATTTTTTTTGTATAAAATCCAGAAGTAAGGGGACACAAAATGGACAACAAAGTACAAATTATTTGAACAAATAAAAACACTAATTGTCCTATTGGGTTCACCTTCACAAGTTCTTGAAACTGTTCACAAGATGGGGTGGCTCACCCACATGCTCATTTCTCCAGTACTACCAAAACACACTCTGTTTGATTCTTTTGTATCGCTGCTCCACCCAGGCCAGTTTCTTCAGTCTGTGAGCTTTTTAACTCCGCTCTCCTCTTGTCTTCTAATCTAGTTTAAGGCAGCCTCCAGCGAAACCCCTGGAACACTTTTATAGGTTCAGGGTTTGCTTTCTTCGGCTACATTAACAGCAGGCTAGAAATTCATCTTGAGGTGCCCAGTGTTCATTCACCCCAAACCCTTAATCCCCCATAAAGAGTAAGATTGATGGTGGTTCTTTGTTCCTTTCTTAAAGGAACATGTATCAGTGAAAACCATTATATTATTAAGAGAACGTCCATGGCTTTTCTCTCTCAGTATACTGCTTATTTTGTCAACTGTACCATTCTCCCATTCTGGTGACCCTAGTGCACACAAGACAGGAACTCCCAGCCTCTAGCAGTTCCTGCCTTTACAAACTGGCATAATACAGATTTCACCTTTGGATTGGATGGATGGCATTGTTTACATTTGCTGTAGGACTTGATCCTTCCCTATGTTATATTAGCTCTTCTTTGACCCTGTTAACTCTTGAAAGCTAGGCATTCCATCATACTATATACAAGGTAAAGGAAAACAAGAACAAATTTTCCTTGCTGCTCTGCAAAGACAGCAACTGTGACCATGTGAATGACTGACATGCTGGCAGAGATTTTTTTAGAATTGAACAGCAGTTGTGAATCTGTCAAAAATGAGACACACAGCATCATACAGAACGCAGGATTAAGTGTCTGGAGATGGAAGTATAAGAAGACATTAAGCAAAAACTGGAGATTAAGGACACTGTTGGTGTCCGCATATAATAGGGAAGGAAGATCGAGGTTTGCAAGTTTGTTGTACTTGCGAATCGTGGTGCTGGAGGGTGGTGACATGTCACATGTTGATTAACACAAGCAAGTTACTTTGTATATGAGAACATCTTGATCCAGTAATAATGTTTTAAACTACCCCTCTTATTCTAATGAGGCTGAGTTTTGTACATGAACATTTTTTGTTCTTTGGTAAAGTAGCACAGAGTTGCTCTTTGCAATACTGCAAATAGTATATAGGTAGCATCTTATACTTGGAGAACGTTTGTGCCTGGGTTGAGATCACTAGATGGAGTCTATATTGTTGCTTCTAATGGGCTGTATATTTTTGCTGCAGTCAATTTATATCCCTATTCTTTACAGAACTAACTCGTGAAGAGGCTGTGGAGCTACTGAAAAAATGTGTGGATGAGGTATGCTTTATAACATTCTGAGTGGTTGCCAAAGTTGAAAGGCAAAGTCTCATCTTTGTTTTATGGGTACCGTTTGGGCGCGCACAGAGCACTGCTGTGTCTGTATAGTTTATTAGAAATGTGCTTTGTACTTTGTGTATTCATCCCTTTACATTTATCGCTGGTTGTTTGTTTTTTTTTTCTTTCAGTTGAACAAGAGGTTCATCCTTAACCTTCCTGCTTTTAATGTTCGACTCATCGATAAACATGGTATTAAGGACCTAGAAAAGCTTCCCCTTGCCACAACCAGCACTTCCTGATTTTTGAAATTGGCCAGCTTCTTATTTTATACTTAGTTGCCTATAGTTTCTTGTGAACCAGAATAAAATAAAAACTCTTAATGTTCTTTTTCTAGCCAATGCTTACCATACAGGATTATGTTTTGTGTCTGGATAAAGAAAATAAAGGAAGGGACTTGCTCCATTACTGGAATGAGGGCATAAAACTACCATTAATTTCAAAGAAGGTTGTAAAATTACAATGCAGATAGCTTTAGGAATAGTGACTACATAACATTTTCAAAAAAAGAAAACAGCCCTGGCAGGGCACAAAGCTTCCACAAAGCCAGGCCCAGTCGCGGGTCTCCATTTAACCTAGAATGCACATCTGGGACCCTTTTAGACATGTTAGGAATGTACAAATCTCTAAATGGACAATGATCAGGTGTGGAATTCAAAGCAAGGATGCTGTTTATATGAGGCAGTAGCCTAACCAATGTGCCGCCCTGGAATATTGAATACATTTTGAAAATCCAACAAGGAAATTTAATTTTAAATGATAACCATGTCACCCATTGGTGGAGTCTGTGCCCTGGATATGTTGGTTGGTAAAATATACAGATGGATGATAGCCATAAAAATAGATTCCTTTAGAAATGTTATGATAGTGGGAGAAAAGAACATAAGTGTAAAGTGTGAACAAGGATAAATCGGTGACATTGCAGTAAAAAAATAATGAAACAAGACTATAATATCCTAGACATGTAGGGCTGAGTTTTGGAGCGCTTCCTGAGAACACCATTTTGGCAAAGTATACATCTTTGAAACACAAATGGCTTTGTCACACTTCCCTGTTGTGTGACTTTATGAAAGGCCTGTTTAATCATTCCTTACCCAGAATGCAATGGACAGTGGCATATAAACATTTAGATTATTAAGTATCCTAAATGCGTAATTCTCACCTGCAAAGAAAACGTTTAACGCAATCTTTTTAGTTGTCTGCCCCATATAACCTTGCAGTATAGCTGAGATCCTCCAAAGTCAAGCAGTCGTTGAATTGAGTAATTTGGTGTCACCCACATTTGCTATCGTATTTCCTATTTGCTAGTTATAAACATTGGTCTCAAATATTAAAATCTAAATGGAAATAATGCTTTTTCTTTCAGCAGCTTATTCTGCTTTATTTTAGTGATTTTAATTCTTGAAACTGTGTACATTTTTGCTTGGGTTGAGTTGGAGTTCAGTGTGGGCCTGTTTAGGCACTAAAGGCCAGCATGTCACCTGCAGATGGAAAGCAATGGGTGTGTAGAAACATCCTCTAGATATGTTAAATATGTAAGAAGGGAGATGATTTAGGATTAGTTAGTGTTCACCATGTCGAATGTAAAGGCACCTTACTATATAGCCATCCATGATCTGAACCTGTTTATCCTGGTACGGAGGAATCGGGTTAAAATAATTGTGCAGAAGACGTATACAGTAGTAGCTTATGTAACTAAAAGGGAAGGCCCATAGACTTGCTTATATGACGAGGGTGTAGTCAGTCTGCAAGATTAGTTTAAACCCCTGATGAAGGATTTCATATTTTAAATGTATTAAATGCTTTGTGCACATGAAATAACAATAGGTGGACCAAATTGCTGAAGAGCAGGGTTCTGCAACGAAAGTACAAAGTCACTGAAGTTTAAACAAATGCTGATGCCCAGAGAGTAAATGGATGTCCACTAATTCTGTAAACCTGAAATTTGGAAACTTGTTAAGGTCAGATTTTGCTCAAATGTCAAAAGTTTTTCTTCATGCAAAGAATCACAGACACATGGAATAAATTACAAAGTAGTGTGGTGGAGAGTGAGACTTTAGGGACTTTCAGATCTTGACTTGATGTTACTTTGGTGAATATGGTGGACAGGCTTGTTGAACTGAATGGCCTGCTCTAGTCACAATTGCTCTAATGCTCTAGTCCACTTTATTCAGTGCAGGCATACTGGAGCTAATATTGGCAGCACTGGGTAAAAGAGCCAAACTTTGGAAGAGTATGTACTTTGTTAAGAGGCTTTAGCTGAAGCAGGTGAATGTCTAAATATGACCTTTGATTTGAAAACCTAGGATGGTGCACAGAATACCAATGAAGCTTCTCAACTTCAGACCTGTACTCTGCTTTAATTAATCAATGGAGGTGCACCATTTACACATTCTTCCATTGCCTCCAAGACCTTTCGTCTGTATTCCAAGGATGTGAAGGGTTAGGCTAATTTGACATTCTACATTGGCCCCACGTAAGTGAATTAGACCTGTAATGGCTTTGTCAAAGGCTGGTTCCCGTTTGATTCCAAAAGCTGCGGCAACCCTGAACTGGAGGTTCAGAAATGGATGGCCGAATTCCAGAGACAAGTCTGTTAAGTTCAATTGCCCTTCAAAATTGAGTGCGATGAACCAAGGTCCCTTCCAGGTATTGCTTTCTGACCTGTACCTGCTTCCTGCTAGATAGGCTTCGATTCCCATTTAGCCTTTTGTTGGAAAAAGCAGACTCATTAAATGATTTGACATTAATTACTTTAGCCACTGCATCACCCGTTGGATGTGTTCATTACGTTTTGATAACCATTTAGTTTTTAGGTTCTTACGCTGACACCAGGCATGTCTTTGTCTCTGCAGCATCACGTAATGCATTGGTTGGCACTGATGGACTTTTTGTTGCCAATGCACGTTCTTTCTTGCCAGTATTCATTTGAAGGTGGACCTCCGCCTTGAACCCTAACTGAAGAGCCAAGGGATTAACTTGTGTGCTCCTCTGCAACTGGTGGATGTACAGTGCAGTCAGACTATTCACGTTTATCATAGTTTGTGTTGTAGCTTTATGCTAAAATATTTTAAATTAATTTTTCCCTTCAGTAAGTGACACTCAATACCTCAGGATGACAAAGTAAAAACGGGAGTGCAGAAATGCTGCATAATGATTAAAAAAAAAAAACCTGCAACATAATATTCACGTAAGTATTCAGACTCTCTTACTGGCACAGAGTTGTGGCAGCAACTCCAGCCTGGAGTCCTCTCGAGTCTGTTATTGCCATTCTTCTCTACAGATCCTCTCAAGCTCTGTCATGTTGGATGGAAACCGTCAGTGGCCAGCTACTTACAGGTCCCTCCAGAGAGGCTTGAGTTCAAGTCTGGGCTCTGCCTGGGCCACTCAAGAACATTCCCAGAGTTGATCCTAAGTTTCTCCTATGTTGTCTTTGCTTTGTCCTTTTGGAAGGTGAGCCCTCAGCCAGTCTGAGATCCAGAGTTCTCTGCAGAAGGTTTTCATTAAGGGTATCTCTGTACTTTGTTCAATTTAGCTTTCCCTTGATGCTGTCTAGCCTCCCACTACTTGATGTTACCACCACCATGCTTCACTGTTGGAATGGTATTGCACATGTGATAAGCGGTGCCTGATTTCCTCCAGAATTAAGGCGAAGCAATTCAATCTTAGTTTATTTAATCAGACTGGAAAATTTTTGTTCCTCACTGATTGAGAGGCCTTGTTTGCAAACTCCAAGTGGGCTTTTCGTGTGTCTTTTACTGAGGATGGGCTTCTGTATGGCCACAGATCAAATGAATTGTTTCTGTGATGGTTGTCCGTCTGGTAGTTTCTCCCATCTCCACTCAGGTTCTCTGGAGTTCAGCCAGTATGACTATCATGTTCTTGGTCATCTCCCTTACAAAACCTATTGTCCCGCAATCAATCAGGCAGCCAGTTCTAGAAAGGGTTGTGAGTGTTCCAAAATTCTTCCATTTAAGAATTATGGAGCTCAGGGTGCCCTTGGAAACCTTCAGAACTGCAGAAAAAAAAAATTCTGATGTCCTACCCCAAATCTGTGTTTTGACAAAATTGTGTGTCTAAGCTCTAACGGCATTTTCTTCAACCTCATGGCTTGGTTTTTCTTGGCTGTGGGGAAGGTGTGTGCCATTACTGAGGTGGACTGCAAACAAGGATAATCAATAGAATGGAATGCAAAAGGACCAAATACCTGTATATTCAGGTGATGTTTTCATTTTGAATAAATTTGCTATTTTTTTTTAAATTCAGGTTTTGCTTTGTCGTTTTGGGTCATCAAGTGTCGCTTGATGATTTTAGCATAAGGCTGCAACGTAAAATGTGTACAAAGTGAAGGGTGTAGGTAAACGCGCTAAGGTTTAGCTTGTTGCTTTGACCAACTGGTTGTCTTCTTCGGAGATCCCAAAGGCAGAAGCGCGGGCGGGCATTGCTCCCTGCACACCCAGTTGTGAGCCTGGCGGGGACACCAATCACACAGTCTAATATGGAGTCCTGTTTGAGCTGTCCTAAAGCGGTAATGTGCTGCTTATGAAGCCTTTGTGTTTACAGTTGTATTTTTAGTTTTGCCCTGTAGGGAAAGCATTGCAGTGACGCCTGTCATTTTACGGAGCGGCAGATCAACACTGCAGATCCCCTGTTCTGTTTGACGGGCGGGTTGTGTTTTGAAAAGTGTGATGTCTGCCCCATCCTGGGGTATCAGCATTGCACGGGCATGACAAGAAGAGTGTGACCAAGGGAAGGAAAGCAACACTGTTTTTGTTTTCAAGTAAAAGTTGGTTTATTCTTTGTGTGTGTGTGCGCGCGTCAGGCCCCTGGGGGGTACAGTGTTTCTGTGTGACTGTGACACAGACCGAGGAGCTTAACCTCATGAGTGAGTGGCTGTTTACTTTCCGGAGCGATGACTTGTCTCTGCGCTCATCTGCAAGCAGGTGATTAATAAACATTAAACAATTATTCCTTCCCGAGCTGGGAAGAGAGAGGAATCAGGTTGGAAGAAGAACATATGTTTAGCCTTAGGGCAGTGTGAGAGCAATCCAAATCCCCCACTGAGCGATATAGCGAGTGGAAGGAGAGGAGAGGAGGGGAAGGGGGGGGGGGGTGCTGGGGGGTCACATTGAGAGCAGGGCCTTTGGAATGTAGATTGTCACCCACGGTTGTGCTGAAAGCAAAGCAAAGAGAATCAAAAACCGCTGCTTAGCCATCACACTCGCTCACCGTCTCCCCGCTCCGCCGCTGGTCAGGGTGGCCGTGCTGTCAAGCCTGCATGGTGACATTTGCCCCAACGTGCGAATGGAGGAGCTTGCGTTGACCAAAATGTGAAGCTACAAGCCTCCTAGATGTTCGGATTTATCCGCGTTGTGATTTCTGCAGGCGGTGCTCACGTTTTCGTCTTCACCAGCAGCCTAAATCTACCCCGGCAGACACGTGGGGCGCCCACAGCTTTCATACACCAACCTGACTGACAGATCGCAAAAGCGTCTCACTGGATTTCGTGCTGCAGGTTTCTTTTTTTTTTTTCTGTCTTTGCCCTCTAGTTTTCCTGCCATGCCAGTTCAAGCGAGCTGTTAGAGTGGCATCCCAGTTGTCTGACTCTGCTGGGAAGGATGGCACATCTTTGTCAGATTCCTGCAAGTGAGCTTAGACTTCACCTTCAGGTGTGTGTGTGTGTGTGTGCCCACTTTATATCACATGAGGCTCATGGCGCACATCCAGGGTGCCTTTTTAATATTAGATGGCCAAATCCACCAATGTAGCTGTGAAGTGACAAGTCTGCCAGGCCACTCCCCGACTGGCCATTTGTGAACAGACTCTGGTATTCTCAGCAGTGACAGCTTCAGATTTTCCTAAGTGGTTCCCAAATTTGCCAAGGAATTTAGCTTCTCCAGCTCTCTGGTGTGAATTTCTTTTGTGGCCCAAGTATGCTTTCTGTCCAATATGGCAGACTCCCTCTCTGAGTACAAATCTGACAGATACAAGAATGTGTCACATGTAGGGTACACCGTCTGGCCACAAACTCCACAGTGAGGATGGCACACACACCTCCATATAACTAATGGTTTTACCATTTTTTTTTTAATTTCCCACCATTAAATGACAAGATGTACACTTCACATTGCCTGTATCTCCATGTTGTTAATGAATGGCTCCCTCCTTCAATCCCCTAATGATTACGATTGACTTTCTCCCCCATAAAGATGGCATGGTTCTCATCTTGAACCCAACACTGCCACTATACACACTCAAAATAAAGATGTCTGGGTCACTCTTTGAATCCTTATCTTTTACAACCTCCCATTTCTCACACACGCATAATACGGCAAAGTCTTTGGCTGCTCCTGTGACCTTTGGATATCTCACTTACTGGTTGGGCTGTCAGTCGGATATGCACCTCACTGGGACTGCACCCTCATCATTAGCCGAGTCCGACATTTTCTTTTTAGTAACTCTGGTGTGTATTTTGTATTGGGGGGGGGGGGGGGGGTGCTGTTGTTTTTATATTTCTTGAGTTTCTGTAAAAGTTAATTTGACAAATACTGTGCTATCTATTAGATAAATAGGAAAGACTCTATCTGTCTTGTCTATGTATCTATCATATAGTATCAATGTCACTGTCAATTTATAGAGCACATTTAAAACAAACAGTAATGCTGTAGCCAAAGTGCTTTGTATTAAACCATACAATAAATATAAATAGAATAAATAGAATGCAATATAAATAAACAATACAACCAGCAGTAAATTGAAAACAAATAAGAGGAGGCAACCAACAGTATCCCTGAATATCTATCTATTATATAGTGTCTTTCATATCTGTCTGTCTGTCTGTCTATCTATCTATCATATAGTGCCTTTCATATATCTACTAGACAAAGAGCCTGCTTCAACAACGTAAGATGAAACAGGCACGAGTTTGTGTCAGCAGTGTATGAAGAACAAATGATAAGTAACGAAGAAGTTGTTTTGTAATGATTGTAGTCCGCTTTACTCATTACTGTACAGGCTTGTACTGTTAGTTGATGAATTTTCCAGGCCTATAGTATAATATTGAATGATGAATGTTCCAGTACAATATGGAATAGTAATAAGTATAAGCACCACAATCCTGATATAGGTGTATTGAATGAATGCGTAATTGAATCAGAATGCGTAATTAGGCCTCGAGCTGTAGTCGAAATCACCTTTCAGGCCTCTAGAGCTTTAATCAAAGTCGCCTTTCTGTTTGAATTTTTGCGGCCGTAAATCCGCCGCCTGCCGCGATGTTGGGGTTGGATGTCGGTCTCGTAAGTTTTTTCGGGTTCTGCGCAGAAGGCGACTGCGCATTCGGCTTCGGATGGACGTGAGTGAGTGGGTGAGTGAGGAGGCAGGCGAATTATATATTAAGATTATATAGTGCCTTTCATATCCATGCATCCATCCATTATATGGTGCCTTCCAGATCTAGCATATTGCACCTTTCATTAAGTCTATTATACAATCAATCTATTATAAGGTGCAGGGGTGTCCAGCTCTGATGCTGGATGCTCACAGTGGCTGCTGGTTGTCATTCTAACCCTTTTCTCAGTCAGTAACCAGTTTAGCCAACAACTTTTCCCTTCATTTTAATTGACTTGTTTTTCTAAGACTCTGTCCTCTGGATCACTGCTTTTTTAAATGGCAACCATACAAAAATGAGGTGTGGAGAGAGCTAACAGATAACCTGCTAAGTTGGAATTTCGAGCATCAATTTCATTTCAACCAGTTTCTTAGAAGCAGAATTCTTATTTATTTAAACCCATTATTTAATTCCACGGCTTGTTGCTGCTCTCATTCTGCCACACCAGGCATTTCAAAAACTGTTGGGTTTTCTTTTTCCTAAGAACACCATCAAGATGTTTTGTGCACCTGAGGTGATCAGCATTGCTGAGACCTTCACTTTTTATTTTCAGATATTTTCTGATGGACACACAGGTTAGCTGGTGATGTATTGGCTGGTTTTGTATCTCATTACTGTTTAGCTGGTAATTAAGGAATAAATAAGCAATCAAGGGGGTCAGTCAGTCATTTTCCAACCCGCTACATCCTAACTACAGGGTCACGGGGGTCTGCTGGAGCCAATCCCAGCCAACACAGGGCACAAGGCAGGAAACAAACCCTGGGCAGGGCGCCAGCCCACCGCAGGGCACACACACACACACCAGGGACAATTTAGGATCGCCAATGCACCTAACCTGCATGTCTTTGGACTGTGGGAGGAAACCCACGCCGACACGGGGAGAACATGCAAACTCCACGCAGGTAAGTGAACCCAGGTCTCCTAACTGCAAGGCAGCAGCGCTACCACTGCACCACTGTGCTGCCCCAATCAAGGGGCCCCGAGTCCTAAATAGTAAGCCAATTAAAATAAAGACAAAACAAGTTAGCAGTGAAAAGTGTTCAGTAAGAGACTGAAAATCTGAAGTCACAATTGACTGCCTCTGATAAGTTACCTTCCAGATCTACCCATCGATTGATCACTCAATGCCCAGTAAGAGGCCTTCTTTGCCATTCCCCACATGTGGCACTCCCTATCCATCCCCTGCTCATTCGGCTACAATGCTGCTGATGAAGCAGCTGAAAATGGACTTGCGACATCATGACAAACACCTCTATTTACATTTACTTGGCACACACTTTTATCCAAAGCGACTTGCCAGGGCCATCTTAACAGCATCATAGGTCTGCAGGCAAAGTAGTGCACTGAGGCCCTTGTTTTGATAGCAAAAGAAAAAACAGTCAACAGAAACATTGTGTGCTCTTATGCTCCTGGGAACCCCCACCAGTGCCCATTGTGCCCACACGTTAAGATGGCCCTGTGACTTAACATTAGAGAAACCGCCCAAACTGATTGGCCTTTTAAGAAGTTGCCATTTATACTGCCATGCTGGCCAGCAGTGTTTAGTACTCCCACCTCAGATACTGCAAGGTCAGCTCCTGCTCCCGGTTCTTGTGTGTGTGTGTAAAATTTCTCCTTGCATCCTGAAGCATCTCAGGATTTCTAACGAGATTAAATTGTCCCGACGTGTGGGAGTGGGGCTTGCAAGGCAGTGACATCCCATCCAAGGCTGGTTCTGGCCTTGTCCCCAATTTTGCCACAGTAGGCTCCAGCTTCCTACAGCCATGCAACTGGAAAGTGCAGCTTTGAAAAAAGTCACTGCGGTGCTTGGACACTACAGGATTCAGAAAGCTGCCACCCAGCCCCATCTGAGGACCTACAGTGAATGTATTCTCAATATTTCACATATTTTATATTTCTGTAAGAAAGCATAAATCCAAACTCTTGTTAATATATAAACCGGTCAGATTTGTCTGTGAACAAATGTTACAAGGCAAAGTTAAGAAAAAGTAAGGCAAAGTTAGAAAATCAGCCAAACAGCCCCCCCGATGTTTACTTGATTACGTTAACATCTTTGTAGGTCACTTTGGGTAAAAGTGCCTGCTAAGCAAATGCAAATCTCTAAGAGTACTGAAAGGTGATTTACAAATCCATTTTTTGACAACAGCCCCCTCCGCTCCTCGACACGATGAAGTGGGCACGAGAGAAGTTTAGACAAACAGAAGGTTGTGGCCATTCTTTTAATAATATATTACATTTTACTGTGTAATACAATAATAAGGATTAGATTTACAACAGTAACATTATCCAGCCAAGCAGTGCTTCTCGGTGGTGGGACCACCTCTGCTTGGTGACCGCGGCCGGCAGCTTTAGCAAATGTCCATTGGCCCTGGTGGCACCAAACCTCCTCCAAAGACTGCAGAGTTTGTTTTTTTTTTTAAGTGCCACTCAATAAAAATGCACCCCCCCCCCCCCCCCCCCCCCCCCCCCAATGTATAAAACATACAAAGGCGCCTCCCTCCAGCGGGCCTGGAAAGGAAGCCTCAATAAATACATTTACACTTAAAACAGCCTCAGCCATGTGCTTTTATAGTAATACATTTGTGTTTTTGGAGTGCCATCTCATGGAAGCCAGCGACTCCGTCTGAACCTTTTCTTTGTGCTTGGTGAACAGCCAGCCAGCTCAATACTGATTTGTTTGGCGGAGCGCTTTGACCTCCGTGGTGGTCCGTTCGTGGCATGTAGCAACAAGCAGCGGGGAGAGTTCTCTTTGTACATGGGCACAAGAGGGGGCACTGCTATTCCTGTGCCTTGGCATGTTTGTCCTATGCCACATCCACCATGGCCACCGTCATCCACCCACCCACTTGAACGGGCATTTTATTTGCAGGTTAACTATCCCGCTCACTCCTAGTGTGACTCACCCCCTTCAGGGTTTTATTTCCATGCGATTATCCCGAGTGGCTGAAAGAAAAAAAAAAAAAAAACAACTAAAATGAGCCCCCCCCCCCCCGCCCCCTTGTCACTTGAGTGCTCTGCCAGTCCCGTTTCCACCCCCCCCCCCACATCCCACCCCCAATTCATAAATCAGTCCTGAGCTGTGCCTGCCAGGGGTGCTATTTGCGGTGTTTCAGCTCCTTGTCGCTGCCCACTTTCCCCGTTGGTTCACTATGGCCGTTGGTGCTCAAGAAAGTTTTATCCAGGCTCTTGAGGGCCTCCACCAGGTAGTTCTGGAAGGCGGTGAGAGCTGCACAGATAGCGGGGGTCCCAAAGCCATGCGTTATCAAACTGAAATGCGTCAGGCAGCTCTGCACCCCCGGTTCCAGAATTGGTGATGGCCGACTGTTGCCCAGAGGTGACCGGTCTTGAGCCATCAGGTCTGCAAATTCTTTACAAATCTGCCTGTGTGGGGGGGGGGAGAAATAAAAAAACAGAAAAAAAGACCCGTAAGCATCACTCAGTTCAGACAAACTTTAGGACCCCAAGCCTCGTCTCCAACGTGCTCCTGTAGTGGGGACTCACTTGGTGGCCAGCAGCATGCTCTTGCGGGTGTGAAGATCGGACGGGTCGGCGTGCTGTCGGCTTAGGTACTCGGCGGCGGCTTTGGCAGGGAATTCCGTTTCACACACGTACCCGAAGTCTCGTGCCAGGTGCACAGCCTCGCCTAACAAGAGAGAGGGGAGATCAACGATACCTTAGGATGAACCTGGATTCCACCCCCCAATCCCGGGAAGACAGGAATTCTCCAAAAACAGCTTACCTTCCACGAGTGCCGTCAACAAAGTCACATTGGCAGCCTTGCGTCGTCCCGCCGGCAGATTTAAACCAATTTTCTCCAGCCTTTCCCGCAGACACCGGCCTCCATTTTTGGATTTTGCCCTACAGTTGACAAACAAGCACTGCTTTTTAAAAATGTTGAGACGTTAAAGCATCGCAAGACTGCTGGAGCCCGTCCCTTCTCCCGCCTCACCTGCGCAACACGCCCCCCAAGAGAGAAGCATTGAGACACTCGGGTGGGGAAAGCCGCCGCTGGACCTCCCCAACGGTCACCTTGTATTTGGAAGTGGAGCTAAGTAGGGAGAGACGGCCGGGAACCGAGCAGAACACCTCACTGGGGTTTGAAACGCCACCGATGAGGCCGTCTTTGTTGAGGGAGAGTGCTGAGATGGAGCTGCCATTCATCTTCGATGGCAAAGGAACTGAAATGAAAAAAAGATGCAAAGGCACATCAGAGAGGTCAAAAATGGGCTTCAAAGACCTGGGAACTGCACGACCAGCAGATGGCAAGCAGGTTTAAAACATTCAGAGCTTATGGGCTCAAATCCCACTACTGACACCATGAGACCACAAGCAAAATGTCTTCACCAACTGGAAACCCGTAATCGAGTGCATCTCAAATGCTCTAAGTTACCTTGGGTAAAGGCATCAGCCAAATAATAAGCAATAATAAAGACCTCGGAGAGAACACACAACAGATACAATCGGAAAAATGGCAGAAATATGTCTCTGACATCCTTCAGGTCAAAGCTTTGTCATATATACAGACCACAATCCACAAATAGAATTATTACTTGGAGTATCATCCTTAAATCCTGAACTACCGAGTATAAAATACTCTGCAATACCTGCAGATACCAGCCTGACAAAATAAAGACAAAAACGGAACAATAGCCACAAAAGGGACCATTCAGCAACACGTTGGACATGACACTCTCAGCCCCGTCTTTAGTCAATCATTGAAACTAGCAAAGGAAAAATAAAAATACGGCAGTGAGAACCCTCGGCAGGACACAAAAAACAAACGGGCCTGAAAGGATAAACATGGCTGACATTAGACAAAGGACGAAGAAGAGAAGTACAGAGGAGAGAGAAAAGGGCCTACTGAATGCTCATAAAAAACAAAAATCCGTGGACAGAAAAAAATACTGCATAGAAAATAGACTTTTACACAAAACTGGGATATGATCCCCAAAAAAAAATACTCAAAATAAATTCAAATAAATAAGATGTCTCTAACGTGCCGCAAGACTCCATCTTGGGAAAGAAAATAAAATTGTGCCTCAGAAAACAAACCTCACATTAAACAAAGTGCCAAAAAATGTAAAAGATTAAAGTAGAATGTGCCTTAAAAAACATTGTCTATTGTGAAATTGCTATCACAAAAATGTCAGAAATGTTCGTGAAAGCATAAAAACATGAGAACACAACGCAAGCTTAGAAACGAGTAATGATACATTTCATTTATATAGTGCCTTTACCATGCTCAAAGTGTTTCACAAAGATTCATGGAATGGGAGGATAAAAGCAAAGGTGACATTAATATACAAAGTGACATCAAAAATGAAACACCAAATCAATTATAAATACATGAAAGCCAAAGTCCTGAATTAGCTAGATAGACGTGAAAGGCACTATATAATAGATAGATAGATTTACTTTTATGTCAGACAGATTTTATTAATCCCAAAGGAAATATCAGAGTTAGAACAGCAGACAAAAAACAATCCCAAACATACTTATAACAGCAATTATAATTTTCTTAAGAATGCTAACAAGGTACAAACACATACACATATAACAAGAATCAAAGTGTTGCTATTTACTACAGAAGTGTAATAACGTGATTAGAACGGTTCATACTTGCATGTCACAATTGCATAGTACAGGACGTCCGTCTTTAGCACAGTATGTCGCACGCAGCATCAGTGTCTGTTAAAATGTCTACTCAGTATCATTATGCACACAGGGAACATTTGGATTGGATTAAGAAGCAAACAGAACTAATTGTATGGAAATATTTTTCGGTAGCACAGTGGCACAGTAAAAAAAAACAAAAATGCCTAAAAGGACCATAATGGCCTTACTGAAAAATGAGATCCAAAATTGAACAGAAAGAACGAAAAAAAGAGCCTTCAACATAATGCCAGAATGGTGTGAACAAAACTTAAAAAAAAAAAAAAAACCTACTTCAGAAAAAAGTTTGAAAAAGGACTAAAAATCTAAAATGTGAAAAAAAATTAGGTTATTGCCCCCTGTGCCACAAAGAGAGAGCACATCAGAATAAATTGGTGAAAACAGACCTCAGCATAATGGACTCTGTTTCAGAACTTTAGCTTCATTTAATTATTTTTCATTGATTTCACTAAAAAAAAAATCCCAAACGGACTCAAAAATGAGTGCCTTGAAGAAACAAAACATTCAGAACTGCCTCAGAAAATAACTGAAATGACAACAAAAGAAAAATACCAGGGCTAAAAAAAATTAAGTGAATTAACAAATGTTCTTTCTTTTATTTATAAGCACCAACTAAACACATTCATGTGTTTAAAATAAGAGCAAAAAATAACCGTCACTGAAAGACACGAAGTGACCAGTCTCCACATAGCTGAAGACAGCTGGCACCTCTAAAAGAAGGATGAGCCTCAAAAAACAGAAACATTCCAAATGGCTTCTCCAAGTATAATCAAATAAACTGAGCCTTCAATAAATGATGGACAGCAACATTAAAGACAAGAAAACGGAGCCAAAGGTCTATTTAAAGAAATACGAAGACAAACATGTGCCTTAGGAAAAAAATACAAATGTGTCACAGGAAATTAAAGTTATCTGCATCAAAGAATAAAACCTCAAAAATAGGGACCAATAAAACATGACTCATGAATACCGAGAAACTAACAAAATGTGCCAGTAAGAAGAGCGCTGGATGGCGCAGTGTATAGTTGGGATGCAGAGCCAATGAAGACCGGCCGCTGCCCACTCCCCTCATCTGTTCAGGCGGCCATTCCCGTCATGCTCGCTTCTGGACCCTCAGTGCTCTGACCTCAAAATACCTTTGCTTGAAAGGGTACCACTGAATTGTCGCCCAAATGCTTTTTTTCATATGTCCTTTACCAACCTCTTCCTCTTGAAGAAATCAGTCGCAGTTTTATATAGCACTTTAAGGGCATTCGCCATTGGAAGATGCTTAACAAGGCAAACAAGAACACAACTGGCAGGAAACATCCAACAGCGGGATAGCGCTTGTCGAAACAATCTGTAACTCTGCCATTTCAAGCGGGTGTATGGCGAAGCTTGTCCTCTTTTCCTATTTCACTATGCTATCAAATTGTCCCACTGTGCCACGAGCACTTGGCCTGCCATGTAAGTACCCGATTATCTTTTGTGAGGGGGCCGGCCCAACCAATCTGCCCGCTTTCATTTCGTTTACCTGGAGGACAGTGACGAGATCCGGGGGAAAACAAAAACAGCTCGGGGTGCCTCGTTACGCCAAATAAAAGCTATTTACGATGATGTGACAGAAAGCAAGACAGGGCCTGTTAGCGGCTGGGAAGGGGGCTCCAGGGGCGCGCCACGTGCACGAGCTCACACGCGCTCACACAGACGGCGTCCTGGCGGACAGCGCGCGCGATCTGGACACCTCGCATCTGCCGCGCCTCGTCCTGGGATTAGCACACAGGTGACTGACGGGGGCGCGCCTCTCATTGTTTGAAGGCACTTGAGAGCAGATCGTCGAGGTCTCCAAGGGGGAGGAAACACGGCCCGTAACTGGGTGGAGAGAACACAGTGTATGTACCAGCTCCTTTGTGGAAATACTTAACTTCCAGGCGATTGTTCAGAATGCAGTTATAAAAGATGCAACTCACATACGAGGCACCCTTGATCGCGAGTACTCTTCTAGTTGTATTGCCTTTACTCTGAACTACAACAACAGGCTTATTAATGCTGTAAATGGCGTGCTAATATTGGAATAAAACAAAGTGCGACTTTTGCGATCAATTGGTTCAATTCGGGCTCTGCTTCGGTGTTACCCTGGACCATCACATGGACAACTCACTCACTCTCTCTCTCTCTCACACACACAGGATCACAATTGACCTGTTCAGAATCACCAATAAAGCTAACACCGCTGTCTTTACGATGTGCTTGGACAAGTCGTCAGCACAAAGAGAACGTGCAGCTGTGACATCGGAACCGTACACTCTTAAAATGGCAATTATTTAATGGCAGTTTTATTGGGTAGCGTGCTGAACCATTGCTTGACAAAGAGCCGTTTCATTCTGAGAAGGAGATTTGCTTATGAAATCGAGCCTTGAAAAGGTTCTAAACATGTGGACAAAACAGAAATCTTTAATGTGTAGTCGGCAACCTAGAATAGTAACAGGTCAACAAAACCGGAGCTTAACCCGAGACTGTACTCAGGGAGAATCCGTTTAAAATCAGGAACCCAGTGTCATGTCACACACCTATTACTAGATACTCGTCGTTATTTCTTGGACCCGGATACAATACTGTGCTAAATTAATAAAGGTTCTTTCTGGAATCTTCTTGTGGATGGTTCTTTGAGAAACGGTTGGTTCCACTTTTAGCATCAACCCTGAAGAGCCACTATGGCACCTTTATTTTTAATATTGTCAGGATAATGAATCGGTGAAGTTGAGGAGTTAAACATTACGCCACAGCAGTGCCCCCGTAAATTTGCGTTCGATCATATTCTAACCCGCATATCCAGTGTAGAATCGCTGGGTGTAGGTGCTTATCCCAGCGGCAGCAACAAGCTCAAGGCAGACGCCATCCATGAACGGCTGGGTCGGTAGCCCATCACTTGGAGAAAGAGGGTGGCGTTATGTACCCACTTATTAAAACACTGGCTTTAGTCCGACTGAATGCTGTAAATCGTTTGTCGTGGCACTCTAATCAATTTACGTTTACGAAATGTTCCAAATATGCGGGCCCTTATAAAGTGTAACGAGTTTGCGGATCCAGCGACGGCCCCCAGTGAAAAAAGGAACGCAATCCATTTCACTGCGAATTCCACGCTTAAAAGCGCTTCATCTGCTTTGATGACACCACAAGTGGTCACTTTGTGCTTCGAAATTTCCCTTTACTGGTGGTAGGTGTGCGAATTATTTTTTTAATTGTTGATTTTTTTTGAGTAAGTACTCTTCGTGTCAAGAACGCCCCGCGAGGCTGAGAAAGCTTCAGTCGATCCCCTAGTTCATTTTGATTTTGTTCGGAACTTAAAGAATCAAACTAGGTATTCCATGCATTGTTTATTTAAATATGCATGGATTACGAGATTTGCTGCACGAGCTGGACAGACATGGTTTTACTAATTTGATTTTACACATTGAACTAATGTTCAAATTGATTATCTGGTCGTCATCCTCAGTAATCTACTGGAAATTAAACGGTTTTTAAGCGAGACAAAGCTGATGAATGGACCCAATTGAATGTGGTTTTAGTCAAACTTATCTCTATAATATATAATTTTTGTTCAGTTTTTACCAAGGACACGAAAATGATCACCTTGCCTTTTCATTGATAGCGGGAACACAATACTGGAAACACCGCGTAGGCTTCGGACTTCAAACCCTGAGGTTGTGTGAGGGTACAACTGCCACTGTGTGACCATGAGCAAGTCACTTCACCTTCCTGTGCTTCATTTGAAGAAAAAAAAAACTAAATGATATGTAACCATTTGTACCTTAGATGTCACAAGTAGCATTGGATGAAGGCGTCGGCTACATAAATAAAAACAATATAATCCGTTGTTTGGGAACAAATTCTGGACGGGACTTTAGAGTATACCGGGCACAGTCACATCGGGCCAGTTTGAGATTTCAGCTTTCGGGAGATGAGTCTTTGGGACGTGGGGGGAATTGACCGAGAAATTCGTTAACTCCGCGCTGGTCGAGTCGAGGGTTAAAATACACAGTCAATCATCGACTTACGCAATACACCACAGAGCTTCTAAATGTCACTTAAGTAGGCCTATTAGTCATGTCCGGTCTAAAACGCAGTATTAAATATCACAGGGTTTAAAACAGAAAATAAACTTAACGTCGGTTGAAATAAAAAGCTTCATTTTTAAGAAAATCTCAAGCCATGGTGATCCATTATGTCAAAAAACAATAGGACAGAACGTGTTCTTGCAAAGACCAAAATGGAAATTAAACAAGTGAGTGTATGCACTATAATGCTCGGTTTCAACAATTAAAGAGGACGACGCAAGTTCACCTATAGATTTATCAAACGTTAAGTGACACTAACTAATGACAATACACGCAAATGTACCAAACTGGCCTACTTAGTTCGTGTGTTCAACGGGAACGAACGCAGCTGTGAATTCCGCGCTGGTATTTACTGTCCAAAAATTGAGACGCGCCAGTTTTCTGGGTTGGAGAGAATTCGTTTGTGTGGCATTAATTGAAACATTCGGGTCTCCGACCATATTGATGGTCTGACCGTCGTTCAGACAGTGCTAGTGTATCGTGCCGTTTTATATTTACTTCGACAACGGGAGAGGGTGACAATTTTATGGTTAAAGACGAAGTCTTGCTGTTCCTCCAGTTGACAGATAGACGGATTTGCAGGATCTTTACAGATAATCACGACTAAAGAAGTCGCCTTCTGGGAATCGGTTTGCAGAAGACAACGGCGAAATCGAAGGACCAGTACCCACGCGCACACAAACACACACACGCGCGCACGATCATGGAGATTAAAGTCGTTGCGTTGTTTTTGTATGCTTATCCTTCGATATTGTCTTTCTCTGCGAAATCGAAAAACGAACTCCGTGACAATTCGCTTGAAACTATCCGTTTGGGCGACTGCAAGTTAGTTAACTAAATCCACCATAGTTATAATTGCGACATTTACAAATGATCATATATGCAAATAATAACCTCGTTTGTCAATGTCAATGAAGGCTAATTGTGTCACAGTACTAAAGTGTTCATTTTTTAATAGTATTTAATGAGCACATAATATTAAATTGACGCAAGCATCTCTTTAACCATTTTCACCTCACCCATGAATTAAATTGCAGGCGCTTAGATTTAGAGATGAAGGCATTGTGCTCGAACAGGACGAATAATCACAAAACAGTTCTGGGTTAATTTGGTTCCATATTCGTAAGTGAGATAAAATCGTTCTTTAAATAACGACATTAATTGTTATTTCAGGAATATCATGATATCGATCGCTGATCTGCAGACACTTCATTGAGGGAATGCGCCGATTAGATTCTACTATTCAGTATTCAATTAGTATCCTATAGACTCATATACTGCTGGACCGGACCAAGTGACAATGTGGGGGAATGGTTTCCGATTGTTGTTTTAAATAACGCTTCCAAATGTGAACAAGTGGATTAGTGCCACGTCATGTGGCTAAATACATAGCGCTGGCAGTAAACTTCTATAAATGAAAATACTCTGGAATCGAGTGAATATAAAAAAAAGTTTTGAGTGGGTAAATTAAATAAGAGCATTACCGACTTCATTTTAAATGAGCCAGAAAATAAGAGTGTGCTGCTGTGCATAGAAGAATGGGACCGGCCCCACCTTGGTACCCTGGCCTCATTACAGCCCCAGCCTGGTGCGGTCCACACGGGACACCAAGGCGGGCGAGGCGGGCGAGCTTTGGTATTGACAGTTTTCGGTCCCGTTTCGAATCTTTGCTGAAAATGATTCAGATCACAATGATGAAAGCGATTCAGATCCGAAGTTTTGTGACGTTTCGCATAGCAAATTCTTTACAGTTCAAAAAGTGCACGCTTGGGAAACCTAAAAGGGGTTAACAAGTAGTTCCACTTATTTATTTATTTAGCTTTTTATTTATTTAATTTCCTACACTACTGACCCGGTTGTTTTTACGAGGCAATAAATCCCACCGAAAGGAAAAGAGTATTTTCCTATAAACCCGGCATCCCCTAATTAGATTAAATTGTAAAAGCCGCATCTCACCAAGAGACCGGAGATTTCATCAATTCCGGGCCGGAAATGAGTGTGATGGCAGACCGGATATCTTCTCCTATAATAACAGCTTAAAATCCCTCTTTTTTTGGTAAACATCCATCCTCAACTTTTTTCCCCCCTTTTATTTGCAGCTCTCTCACGGACACACAGATTCGCTCGAGCTGATGAACCGCATATGTAGCTGCAGTTTATGGTGACACGGAGACAATTAGATTTCCTTTCATGCGAGCACAATTGTTCAGTATCGGCCTATTCATTGCTCGGATTAAGGAATGAAACAATTCAAAGTGTTCCCGATTTGCCAAATTTAATTTATGCGCCTAAATGGTTTGGCATTTGGTCAGTCTTGTAATATGCGAGAACGCCACGGCCGACCAACTTATATCTTTCAGTCAAAAATGCGTAATAAGAAGGAAGATAAAAAGGAGCAGGGCGGCTTACCTTTCTTAATGACAGAGTGGTCTAGCAGTCCCATCACCGGAGAATCATCGACTCCCTAAGAAGATGAACGGAAAACATCAACAAATATTAACGATTTCATCAGAATCGGGACACACTTTAAAAGTCCATTACAATGCCGATTCATCAGAATTGTCACATTTGCACTTCTAATTGCGTAACAAAAACTGGTGGTAAAAGGTGATGCAATTAAACAGCCACTTGTCAGGTGTCAGGAAGAGCGGAGCATGGCGCTCAGTTGCTGTACACTCCAAGGGCGACCTTCGCAAACTAATGCGATGCGGTTTAGAATTGAAAGTAAAATATTTTTTATAATTCCTCTTTTAAAAACAGTTGTTTAAGATCATGGCGAAATTGAACGATAATCCCAGTAATAAAAACGAACAATTTATGAAAAAAACAAATACTCTGAAACAGGCCGGTAGTCGCGACGCAATTTTCTTTTAAGGAGTAGAAAATAAAAGATACAATTAAACACAGTATTTTAAAAGTTTAAAAAATGTCCTTTGTATTCTAGGGGTTTTTGTACTTTCTAGACACAACTGAAAGCCTAAGCTGTTGAAAGATACACCTTGGTAGAAAGAAGGTAATTTCTTCGTATGCCATACATTTAGGTACAGTATTGATAAGAAATAAAAACATTCAACTATGAAATAAACTGCATTTAAATGTTTTACAGATATTAACATTAACCCTGTTAAACTGTTAAAGGATACAACTTAATGAAGGGCTTATTTTTTATTAGTATCCATTACTATATATGTCATACATTTACGTTAAGTTTTGAGATGAAATATAAAACTGCTCTCTATAGAAACTGTATATGAAAACTGTTTCTAAATTTGTCATGCATATTTAAACGCTGTTCTTGTTTTTAGGGGGAAAAATATATTTCGTTTGATAAATTCTATTTTGGTGTAAAAACACTTCAGAACTATTTATACATTATACGCTTAACGAATTTATAGCCAGTTATGAAATACACAATTTCAAAATACACAGCAGCACGTGAAACTTACACATCTTGCTACAGGTTAATTATAGTCAGCGATTATCAGAGTTATTTAATGCTGATGTACAAGAATAAAAATAAAAGTAATATTCAAAGTGTTAATTGCGCTTGCCCGGTGGATTTCTTCGAACTCTTAGGTGGGTAGTTATGAACATCCATCTTTAAACTTATGTAGTGAATGAGGGCCTGGCTGCCTGGAAGCAACAGACATGTAAGACGGTCTCTGTCTGTACAGCCGAGTAACCCCAACACACACACACACACACACACACACACACACACACACACACACACACATTCAAAACCTCACACCCTCACCAACCCACCCCTCCCCCAATCCCTTTCTGAACCCTCTAGTTACCTGAATGTCATCCAGACCATGGTGCCCTAAACCGTGCATGCCCAGCGGGCCATCTCCTAGTCCAGGACCTCCATCTCCAAGTCCATGGATGAGCCGTGGGACCCCTGGATAGTCTCTGCGAGGGTCAAGACTCAGGGCCCGATGTGACTGCGACAGAATGCTGGCCTCTTCTTGTCTGGCTCGCTGGGTGTGCCACGCGGCCTGCGGATGCTGATGGATTTGGCTGAGCGACGAGTACGGGTCAGACAGGTGCGGGTAGCCGGACTCCTGACTCTGCGAGTAGGAGAGGGGTGGCTGCGGGTACGGCGGCGGGAAGTAGGGCGGCTGGAAGTCGGAGGCCGGGGTGTGGCAGAGCGGGGGTGCCGAAGAGTAGGCTGCCTGGGTCAGAGAGAGCTGGGAGAGTCGACTTCCATCGGTGGTTCCATTTATTCCGTCTGCACGGTCCTGCAACATAAAAAGAGTATCTGGTATCTGCGTGCTGCTGCCCAGGACACCATTACCTACCTGTAGGATACCAGATGCTGCACGCATCGTGTAAAGTCACAGACGTCTAAAAATGAATAAACAGACACTACTATACGGCAGCAAACACTCTAGCTTATGCGTGTATGTGCACAGATGTCCATTTTGGTTCCCAATCCTTTTAACGGTTCATAGTCCTGGGTAGTTTGAGTCTCGAAACTGCCCCTCAGCATCAAAAAAATGTTAAAAACTATCTGCCCGAAGGCGTCCCTTTCAGCACATCGCAGCATCTCAGTTTTCTCTCGCCCTTAATTACTTAACTACAACTCCAGAGCCGACGTCTCGGCATCCTCGGAAGTGAATTTACAGTAGATTGGAAAAGGCAATTCTGAACTATTTAAACACTCGGGCAGAGTCGTGAGTATAGTAGTGCTGTGTGGAAAGGCCTCTCCACGTACTGCGGGTCCACTTATTCCGCTGAAAACAAAAGAAACGAGCATCTAAATAATAAAAAACGGACTCACCATCGCAGGGAAAGTGTGCACTAACATCTGGAGTCGGGAGCAATGCAAGAAACAACCCCGTTGGCGCAGTAAAAAGGGAAAAACGCAAGCCGGCAAACAAGCAATCCACACTTCATGAGAGGGATGATGACTGTCCCGGGGTGAGAGGTGAGGTGAGTGGCGGTCGTTCCAACTTGAAGGAGACGTCCTCAGTGCAGCGGCGTGCCAGACTCTGTGACCTGCGCTCCTCCATGCACGCCAGATATAGTACCGGGAGCGCGCATTAGGAGGGGGCCGCTCTTAAAGACAACGCGACACCGCGCGGCGCGACCTACGACCCCAACCAGGCCGGCTCGTGGGACTGCATGGAGCTGTAGTCAGTTCGCTGCTGCCTCGTTCATCGCAGGTGTCAAACGTAACAAATACATATACCTTAATACATAAATAAACTCCCATTATTATTACTCGATCTCTCTCTCGCTGTCTCTGACTGTGCTCCTGTATTGTACTCCAAATATTTACGTTTGCTCCGCTGTCATTTAATTCCTTATAGTAGGTCGTCCTAAAAAAACTTGGATGAAAAAGAGCGTGGATGAACTGACAGAAAAACAAATACCTACTTAAACTCCTCAGACACATACGTGCGAAAATAGCAGTTAAAGAGGGCCGAATGTAGATTGTCGTTGTCGCCCGTACACATCTACAAGTATGTGGTGACATTTTAATTTTTTTTAAATCATGTTATTCAACCAATATTTTGCCGATTAAACAGACCTGTAAAATGCATAATACGGGCAGCAGTAAACTCGCGAAATCGTTAAAAAAAGCAAATGGTAATAATTCATATAAAGTAAGATGCACGAATTCACACTACCACTGACAAATGGCAGTAAATTCAATTTACAGTTCAGCCATGTAGGTGTCATTGTTTAAAATAACAGCGCAGGAATAAATGAACTGCCCGAGTGAATTTGACTTCTCAGTGTTTGAAGTTATTTTTATCTCTCTTTAAAGCCTGATGTAAGTACAGAACATCACGCGAGATCTCTGCTGTTTAATGTTGTCCAAAGAAAGTCACGAGCAGGGCCTCATGACCCGGATATTTGTAATTTAGAACGTTATTTAACACAGTTCCAAGAGCAAGACGAACCTGATCCAGAAAAAAGAAGTGAATACAACCGAAAACTTGGCGAAAGGCGCTATATACAATAAAACATCTCAAATGTGTTTACGTAAAAAGCGACTGGAGTTAACACTTTATTTATATTAAACATATTGCTCAATGTGTAAGATACTACATGGAGCAACTGAGCACTAGCTGAAAGGCGCTATATATAATGAAACATCTCAAATCTGCTAGCTCTATTAGCTATTCACATAAACGCATTTTTTATTCAAATTAAAAATATTTCCCAATGTGTATAATGCCACATGGAGCGTCTGAAAGCTGACTGAATATATAATAAAACATCCCAGCAGCTGTTCATATAAAAGCATTTTTATTTATATAAAAAATGATTGCCCAGTGAGTATGATACCATATGGAGCAAAACATTTATGGAGCTTTGCCGCAGTCCCAAAGCGCTTCTGTGCAGCTTTTACAGAAAATGTTACGGTCGGATTAAAATAAATCTTTGAAGTGTAAAGCGAATGAATACATACATAAAAAATATCAAGTAAGACGTTGTGGCCATCACTTCCCAGCTCAGCTAGAAATAATCCGTGAAAATGATAGCGTTGATTCCGAAAGCATTGTTTTTGATGGCATTTGCAAGATGCCCGCGTGAAAAGCCCGGTCGCGTGTGTCAATGCGTTTAGCTAAAAGCAGCCCCATTCTAATCTGGTTTCACGCCTGCGGGACGAGTACTTGTTACCTGACGCCTGCATCACATTGCTAACCGCTGTTTTTTGAGTTCCGGGAAACCTTTTTTTCTACTAGAGATGCACAATGCGCTGTGCAAAATACATAAATTGTAGAATCCGAAGACCTCGAAACTATGACCGTCTGCCTTACGTATGAACTCGAAAGCATCATAGCGTGACGTGCATGGCGTTTTAAATGGTTTGTCCTACGCTGTATTCAAATATTATATAGCATTCCAGATATTACTCTCCAGGCTGAGAGCAATACAAGAGCAGGTCTGGTCTCACCTGGAGGCAGCAGGTCTCGGCTTTGACTTGTTCCTTAGTTTTCCAAAGCATTGTCACCGCCGAGGAAGTGAACGGACAAAGGGGGAAAACACAGTTAACTTCTTTCTCTGGCAACAGCCAGTGTCTCTGCCTGGAGTCAACGCGGCTCAGTTTGGGAGTTTTATAAACAGTTTGGGAGGCGCATTTGGCCCCGCAGTGAATGGGTGCGATGACGTCACAAACACGCGCGCGCACACACACGCACTCAACGCACACGCAGTTCTATGCCGGAATCGAGAAAAAAAAAGTTCGATTTCATTCTATCTGAATTTCCTTTAACGGGCATGTCGTCGGAATACAATTTGTATCAATCTGACCCCGTGTATGAACTGTGGTAAAGCGCGAATTCGGCTTCGTTCTCGACTTTGAGCTTTAAGTGGACGTGGATGCGAATGCGAGTATCATTAATTTCTGCTTTCCTGGGCCTCCAGACAATTTCGTCAGGCTCTTTTCATTCGTCTCTAATTCCCATCCCGCTCCACACTTTCAGTGTTCAGTTTTAATTAATGAAGCTCATTAAAGACTTTTTTTTCATTTTCTTTTATTATTACTTCGCCATTGAATTTGCGTATGGTGTAGAAGATCTACTTCATGTTCTTATTACAGATCTACCAACCGCAGTGCGTCAGTCCTTATTAATTGTTAAATGGGCTGGACAAACAAGTAATATTATTATATAAATTATCCGGGTTGATTAAGAAAGAAAGAAAGAAAGAAAGAAAGAAAGAAAGAAAGAAAGAAAGAAAGAAAGAAAGAAAGAAATACATCGCTCTTCTCGAATTATGTTTAGCAACGCCTCCTGGTGGAAACGAAGTATTGGGGTATACTATATGATAACCAGATGTAAATCGTCCATGAACACTCGGATAGGCACAAAACAGATCGATCGATCAGAAAGGCACTGTGCACAGAACATTATTTTTCCTCATGGGTAAATCTGGCTTTTTACAGAAGAATAATAATAAACAAATAAATGATATTATGACAAACAACGAACCACTTAAAAGCAAGAAAGAAAAATTCTGACTTGTCAGGTTGAGTCGCAGTCGTTCTTTGGGTGTATTGCTGTTTACGGGAGCCTCAGTAACGTTTCTTGACACGTTTTGCTAAGTGAATATAATATTATTACTCAGTTGACACTTTTATCCAAGGTGACTTGAAGCAGTTGACATTACGTTCCTTTTGTTTTTCCAGACAAAAGAGCACAGACATGCACATGAAGTGACTTGCTCAAGGTCACACAGTATTATTAGCGGGTTTGAACACAACGAGTCTAATGTCCCAAGCCTTAACTAGTACGCCTTCAAGTGTAGCTAGATAGATCTGAAAGGCAGTATAAGATAGATAGATATGAAAGGTACTATTCAATATATGATAGATAGTTTAATAAATAACGCTGCCTCCCAAAGTTCCCACTTAGTATATTCGATGTAACAAATACTAACCTACTGTATTTGACTGCGCTATTTTCTACAGAATGAAATCGCGATTTAAAAGAATTAAAATTAGAACAAAATAAAAATAAAATACGTCAGCGATTTTGCTCTGGGTCATGTTTTAAGACCTTACTAATGAGACGCGTGTTCCTCATGTTCCCCTTTGCTAGTGGTCGTGGTGGGGGCTGGATGGGTATCAAACCCGGCGGGCTGCCTTGCAGTGTCTGCTTGTCAGCCTGTGCCGTTTGGGATTCTCCGGTATATGATACATAATGAATATTTAACGCGAACTTCTCCTGAAGAGCGTAGCAGTCAAGGGATTTGCTGTACTTAACGTTATCTGGGTATAGCTTAAAATGAATTTTCATTATATAATTGGAGGGTCGTTCTATTGGTAAAGCTCTAATTAGATCTTAACAGTCTCTAGCAGATTGTTAAGTGCGACGTTCTGTTATTTCGGGCTGCAGAAAGTGACAGACAGACAGATAGATAGATAGATAGATAGATAGATAGATAGATAGATAGATAGATAGATAGATAGATAGATAGATAGATAGATAGATATTATTTATCCTAAGGGGGAAACGGTGGTGTTACAGCAGTGTGATATATGCTCATGTACATCATCCCCCTATGATAAAAAAACATAAAATGCTGGAGTAAAGCATGTGCGCCTATGACGCTAGTATCATATGGGTCATAAGATACTATCGGCGCCTTGCGAGCACCCAACCCCCAAAAGCCTTGGGGCACCGTGGTCAAAAGCAATATTAGCATAACATGGATTTGGGGGTTGGGCTGGTGTGTCAAATTGTGTTCTGTAGAAGAGAATGTAAGAGGGCAATGGATTATTAAATTATATTCTTGCGGCGATAGATAGATAGATAGATAGATAGATAGATAGATAGATAGATAGATAGATAGATAGATAGATAGATAGATAGATAGATAGATAGATAACTGTTATATATGATAACATTGAAATTTTTGTCAGGATTGGGAAAATTTTCCGACAGTTTATAACTGAATTACTTTTATCTCCCTTATGATTTTGTTCAAATGTACATTCTCAAGAAAGCAATTTATTCAGCGTGCAAGTAACATTAAATTTGTGTATTTTCCTCTTTTATTTCACGTTTTAATTGAGATACAGTGTACGCGACCTGTCACGTGTTTAAATAAGAGCGTCAACTCGTGTCTGGCCAAACTTTACACTGACGTTTAGAATACCGGAGCCTTAGCGATGAGCAGGAGAGGAGCTCCCTCTAGCGACGAGTCGTTGAAGGTGTCCGTGAGCGAATACACTGGACACGTTGAATCGACGCGATCTTTAACAATACCTATGTCTGTCAAAATATTTAACAGATGTCAACCATTTATAGTCAACATTTCTTAAGTGTCTTACATGTTCCAGGAAATTAATCCTAGAGGAATCTGCCTCATTGGCATCTTCTATTGTAAACAATCCGTTTCCCATCCTTAGCATTTTACTTCCTGGCATTGCCAGTGCTTTAGCAATGCTTACATCAAGACCTAACATTTAAATTATGTATTTGTTGGAATGATTAGTGTTTGCATTCTATCGGCAATAAGGTTGATTATTTATATTGTAAGTTACTTAATTATTTGCAAGGAATAAGAGAGGAAGAATGACGTTCAATTTAAATTTTCAAACCCCTTCTGCAAACCTTTTAAGAAGAACGTAACATTACTGGATTCTGGCTTAAGTATGAATGGCTAGAGGAGCAGATGAACGACACAAACCACCCCTGAACCCTGAGAATGATGTGATTCGACTCATCGTCGCTCGGTTTGTTTGTCTCCTGCTCGCACGAAGCGTTTCTGCTACAGTGTGAAGATGTCACCTTCTGTTAGGTGGTTTATTACTCTCGTCTAATTATTCATAATAGTTTTTTTGTCATCCCTTCTAGAGCCTGCACACTTTAGAAGCCTTCGATTTGATGTGTTAATGTGAATCTGCCCGCTACTCCCCCATCAGCGCTGCCTTTTTTTCTTGCACATTTTCTTTGTGCCACGTCTCTTCTGAGCACAAAACATTACATATCCATATATTTTAAGGTGCTTTTGAGGACGAAATTAAGAACGAGGAGAAACAAAAGATACATAAAATAAAAATAAAAACCGCCAAAGTCACGTGGGCCCATTGTTGCCTGGTCATATTGTTGTTGCCCTGCGTCGGGTCCTTTAATGATTTACTGGTTTGTGATCGGCTTAAAGTACACACATCTGTAAACGCGTTCACTTTTTTTCTTATTTGCAGTATCTTAACGTATGTTTACACTTGGCATACTGTATTTTCAAGGAATGAGAGAGGGGAAATGAGGTTCAAATCCCTTCTGTAAACTGTACAAAGAACGTAACGTTACGGTTAACTATGAATACAATAAAGCACTCAAAGCATCAATCAACCACTAATTCAATATTGTCACAAGATTTTTGTTTTTTAAATGTTTATTTCTCTATTGAAATGGGGACTTTTTTGATTAGCCGTTCATTACATCTCTAGATAGGAAGATGAGTCCTGATTAATGAGGATTTCATCAAAATGCTGAGAGGACTGATGCCGGCGACACCTTGATTAGATAATCCGGCGATCCTCGGAGTCGAACTTTAAGAGATAGCGCCTGCAAATCAGATTGGATGAGAACAAATCCCAATGTAACCAGAAAGGCTGCCTGCTTACCAACTTCAAGTAATCTATCACGCTACGCAAAAGATGAATTCTATCAAGACTGAGAGTTATCGTGTGGTCAATGAGTAGCCCATCGTGGTATATTAGAGCGGTTTCGATCGAATCTCTCCAGCTAAGCACATCGGCGCAAAGAAGATGAACGCAGCACTGCGAGCTTCATACGCGACTGCAGTCTCACTGATCTGTTTGCTATCTGCGAATTGTAGCACATCGGGTGAGTAAAGACCTTAGGAGCCTTGTTCCAGTTTGGGATTAGAAGAGCACAGTGTCGACGTAATAATCTTAAAAGTTTTTTTTGTTGTTGCTGGCAGTTTTTTTTTTGTTTTTGTTTTTTTTTTTACCATGCAGTGCCAATGCCGATTGTTTAGTCTTCTCTCTTTTTCGTCACGTCCATGAGGGTTTGTCTCATAGACTAGACATTCTCGCCAACTCTGTCGATTAAAATCACCATCATCATATTATAACATTCTTACAGTAAATCGCTTAATCAAATTCAAGACAGTAAGGAGTTCTGGTCAGAGCGGTGGCCCATCGCCGGGTCTGCTCCCGCACAATCGCACTCGGAGGCCAGTTAACCTAACCAGCACATATGAGAAGAAAACTGAGAAAGAAAGTCGGGGAAAATCTACAATTTGCCCATCTGGACACGTGATTCAAAGCAGGGATTGATGAAGCCACAGCACTAAATATTGTGCCACGGTGTCACTGGTTAAAACCAGTTCTGACCCAATAAATATGTAAATTATTTACCTTGCTTAAACTAATTATGTTTCGCATAGGTTCCTAAATCGGCGGCAGTAGAGCACAGACAAAAAACAGTTAAATTATTCAAATAAATATACACATATGGTGTGGAGCTAACTGTGATCGCAAATGAGCCTTGAGTTAATGTGTTGCTGCAAAATGAAGAGATAAAAAAAATCTCTTTTTTGTCAGATTTTGCTTTATTCTTTCTTCACTTAAAATACAATATTTTAAAAGCTCTCACTCTTCTGGCTCCTCCTTCATTAATATGATATAAAATTATATGACGTTAACCAATTAGATAAAAATGTACGCTTAAAAACAATGCTTCTGTAATGGCACTTTACTGGGTTGTGTGACTGCTAATAGAACCGTTGCTTGACAAGGAACCATTTAAATTATGGGAAGGGTTCTTTGCATTTCAAATTGGTTCTTTGGGCTTTGGAAATATTACTAATGAACATGACAGAATCCTTAATTGACTGCCTAACACAATACTAAAAGATTAAGGCAACCTGAACTGTTGTCATATTCATGGCTATTTACTGGGCCTGTTACGGATCTAAATTAAAGGGTCTTTCTTTCTGGAACTTTTATATGGATGGTTCTTTTGCGGACCAATACCACGCCCCCCCCCCCCCCCCCCCCCCCCCCCAGGTGGCATTACTTTGAAGAACCACTCTGGCACCGTCATTTTTCATTACACCCTTGCTCTATTCAAAACTTTCCTTCCTCCTGCAGGTTTGTTTGCTTTTATCATTCGGATTACACCTTCGGAGGATACACCTTTTTTCTTAATAACCAAATATCGCACTTTACATATAGTTCTCTTAAGCTGTTTATTTGTACCCATACTTTATCTTTCGGTCTTTAATAATTATTCTTTACATATTTATAACGCTTTTCTCACAAAGCGCTCTCCACGCACGCAGGGAGCACCCGGAAAGCGAACCCACAAATCTCCTTACCGCAAAGCAGCAGCGCTACCACTGCGCCCTTTACTGATATTTTCTTTAAAAAAATCCTGAATAATCCAGAGTTGTTTTTAAAATACCATGGCCACATCTCCATGCTAGATCTTTTTGGAGACTGGTGAGCTTATTGTTTACGTCCATATTCTTGGTAAAAATACTGGTTCTTTACTGGATTGTATGGTTGTTGAAAGAACCATTGCTTGACCAAGCTGCACCATTTCATTCTGGGAAGAATTGTTTGCACATGAAGTTGATTCTTTCTGCTTTGAAAAACTTCCTAATATGTAAGAAAAAAAAGAAAAAAATCTTGAATGTGATGGCAGGCTACCTAGCGTGACAGTAACAGATTTAGAAAAACTGAAATTAGTCTGTGTTACGGTACGTATGCAGTAAAAGTCCTTTTGAAATCATGAGCCATTGGTATTTCACAAATCTGTTTTCATCTATTTAGTGTATGGACCTTGTTATGGATCTAAATATACTTTCTAGATCATTCATGTGGATGGTCTTTTGGAAACCTCTATGGCATCGATCTGAAGAATCAATCTGAGAACCTTCGTTTTTATGAGAGTTCCACGCGTCACCTGTCTGACGTCGTCGGAGTGCTTTAATCCATATTTTATTTTTATTGCTAGCATTTGTTTTCTTTCTCTACACCTGATTTTCCACCACTTTTATAATGCACTTCATAAACGTTATAATGTTTAGTGTTTTCGGACTTTGAAAGCAATTTGTTTATAATTTAGAGGTCGATACAGATTACATTTTCTTAAAGCGCTTCCTAGAGCATATATTCTAACATATACGCATGCTTTTCCAGCCCAATTTGCCTCATGTTCACAAATCCATATCTAAGTTTTAATAATTCATGGAAGTTTGGTCAATCTTTTTCGCCTTTCTGCTTTCTTTTTCGTTACATTTTTCTGGAGATGGACTCGTTTGTTGGGGAAAAAAACATATCCTTCGTATATGAACAAGCTCCCAGTGTTCGTGTCCTCTACCTCGCGTGTCCAGTCCCCACTAAGGACTGGGAAAGATAAACAAAGGTGAGCAATGGGCGGGGCTCCATGCCCACTTGGAAGCGTTAGCTGGAGACCGCATTTCTTTGCGTATAAAACTTTAGTTTGGGTGATAGGGCATAGCAGGAGTTAACCTGCCTAACACCTCCAGAATTCCCTGTCGTAATTCCTGTCAAAACACTTGCAGCGTGGAGTTTACACGTTCTCCTCTTCTCGTACCTCCCTATGACATTCATGTACGCTTTTAAAAAGAGTCTGCATTTCACAGGAGTTAATGGTAATTTTTCACAATAAAGTACTGTAGAAATGTATTGTGTAATCACAGCAGGCTAAGCCATCTTGAGAAAAAAGACAACAGATTACTATAAAATTGTACAGTTCTTGGATTGGTCCGCGTTGCACTGTGGGACATTTTCAGTTCATGCATTTTCATATCCTGCCTACAGAGACAATGACGGAGACGTGTTTCATATTGTACCAATATTAGAATGTAAAAAAATAGTTTTCATTCACACAGAGAACCCGAGGAATATGTGACCAAGGTGTGCAGGAGAAGAATTTTAGGAACCTTCAAAATTCAACTTGATTTCAGTTTTGGAGAAATTATGTGAATACACTGTAAAACAAAATCCGTAAAACATATCACATTAATTGTAGATTTTCACAGTCAGAAACTGTAATACAAAAACAATTAATTTTACATAGATCAATTCAGATAACATTACATTTAAGCAATGTTTAGTTGTCTATTAATTCATTGTTTCACTGTGTAAGACGATTTTAAATGTTGTATTACTGTAAAGTCAGAATGGCACAGAATGCTACGTTTGCATAAAGTTTGTATATTTGTATAAGGAACGCCCCCTTTGAAATGTCTCTATAAGTTGCACCTGATGGCCCCCACATCTTTTCACCGAGGGAAAGAAAGACTTAAAAGATGGCCAGCCAACTCGTTTTTTCTGTGTGGCTGAGGGTGTTTTTGTGGTTATGGAAACCGATTTATGTTTTTTTTTTCGTTAAATATGGTGAACCTGTAACACACATCACAAACGCAACCTTTCCTTCGCCACCGTACGATATAAAGAAACTATAAAACATTGGAAGCATATCAGTATATACAGGGGTCTGGAATTGCAATTCTTTTGAGAGTATTAATGTAAGTGGTGAGAAAATTGAACAAAAAAAGTTTAGTATTTTGTTTTGTGTAAATAAACCCAACCTTGTATTTTCATAAAAAAAATGTATTTACACAGCACATAATACAAATCAAATCTCCCACCTTTGTTAGTCAATATATTTAATAATTTTTGAAAGTTGAGTGATTGAACTGCTGATCATACAGCCGTTAGATAACATCTTCATTTTCTTACAGTGGAGCATCAATGATCTTACTAGGATGAAAAACATTTTCTTTAAATTTGTGATAGTAAGCTTGCAGTTTATTACTGGCTACTGAGTTGCAATATTACAGATGACATGTAAAAATTCAGGAAATTAATGTAAAATACAATTATTGCCAATAAATAGTTGTGCATGCCTTTCGATGGACAACGCATGTGCTGTAAAATAATTTACAATAAAATAATACTTGGGTGGCGCTGTTTGGAGTTAGGAGACCGGGGTTCACTTTCCGGGTCCTCCCTGTGTGGAGTTTGCATGTTCTCCCCAAGTCTACGTGGGTTTCCTCCGGGTGCTCCGGTTTCCTCCCACAGTCCAAAGACATGCAGGTTAGGTGCATTGGTGATTCTAAATTGTCCCTTGTGTGTGTGTGTGTGCCCTGCCCGGGGTTTGTTTCCTGGGATTGGCTCTCTCTCCTATATATATATGTAGTTATAGGATATAGCGGGTTGGATGATGGATGGATGGAATATTACTGATCATGCAGGTACAAAAATTGAATTACCAATGATATGAATATTATACAAATAATACTAATAACGTAAGATATTGCACATAGGACAGAGAACAATATTGCACTAGGCTGTGATTATTGCACAATGAATTATCAATGATATAAAATATTACACAAGGAATAATAAAATGTAGATAATAGGACAGACAGAGTAAATACTGAGGAAAGAGAAAAGCGAGACGGACTGAGACACAGAGAGAGGTGCATGCTAAGAATCAATGTAGTTATGGTGGGAAATAAACTACCCGAGTCTGTTTGTCCTTGATTTGATTGACCAGTATCGCCTACCAGAGGGCAACAGGTCAAACAAGTCAAAACCAGGAGGTGAGGGGTCCTTCAAAATGTTTTTACCATGCCAAGGCAGCAGGAAGTATACAAGTCTTGTTAAGAGGTCAGAGAGCAGCCGACAATCTTCTGAGCTGCATCGATGAAATGCTGAAGCCCCGTCCTGAAGCCCCCTTCTCTACCACACTATGATACAGTATGTCAGCACGCTCAATATGGAGAAGCGGTTAAAGTTCACAAGCAGCTTTTGATCCAGGTTATCCTTCCTAAGCAGTCTCATGAAGTGAAGTCGTTGCTGTGCCTTTTTAACGATTCCTTTGGTATTTGCTGACCAAGATAGGTCAGCAGAGATGAAGGGACCCAAGAATTTGATGGTTGGGACCCTCTCCACACAATCCCCATTGACGTTCGAGGTCTGCGCTGTTTTTCCTGAAGTAAATAAATAAACGAATACGTAAATAATTGTCAAAAATGTCGTTAATAATATACTGTAAAATTAGTAACTAAATATTAAATGAACTTCAGTATATTCCTGCCTGTAGGTGGGCTCGTCGCTTGTTTTGAAACTTGCAGCGGACCGCTGGGATTGTATCGAGTACCCATGATGCATTGCAAACTGCAGTTACTGTTTAATTACGCGCTAAGTTTATGTCGAGTTTTACAACCACATGAAAGAATCTTTATTTACTTAGATCCGTAACTGGTTCAATAAATAGTCTTTCACAGACGATTGAACGAAATGGCTCTCTGTCAAGTGATGGTTCTACGGAGAACCGCAGAGCTCAGCCAACTGCCATAAAAGAACCGTTATTTTTAGAAGCGTGCATTTCCTTCAGTGCTGCACCAAACCGGGGCGTGAATTGCTTTTAAATTTATAACATTAACAATACACAATAACGTTTGTATTGTGATGGACGACCCATGAGAGCAGAAAGTGCGAAGTCGATAGTTTGTTTCTGGGAAGTAAATTCGAGCCTTGATTGCGTTACAGTGATAGAGAGTGCGACGCACAGAAATCGAGACAAGCTCTTATTTATTACTCCATTGTTGTTTGTTGTAAATTCACCAAGACAGTTTCATTTGCCTGAATAAAATGACGTCTCTAATTTTAACATTCTCAATGTCAGTGTTTAATCTACGTGAAAATGAAAGTTTTTTTGAAAAATGTAAAAAGTGTAATTGTTCAACGACGTACACGACCTTAAAGTTTTCACATAACATAACTCAGTGCGCATCGCGTCTTTCGATATTCCTCGGGAGAATTCTTGTTAACAACATCGTGCACCTTAATATAAAGGGTAAAAAGATAAGTGTCTGTGTATCTGTGTGTGCATTCAATTGTCATGTCTCTGACATTCCAATAGCTGCATCACAAACATCTTTAGTAATAAAATACATTAGATTTGTCATTCCAACAGATGACACGTCACAAATATTAACGCCGCTTTTACAAATCCCAAACCAAATGACATATAACAGAGACTTCTGCATTGTACAGTATGGTGCACTAATAACGGTAACGCTGAGTCTAAGATGATTACTTAGTTTTCAACCCGTCCTAAATGGGTAGCACAGTTAGTTTAATAATAATGAGATTTGGGGTTGTGCTAAGATGCATTTCTGAGTTGTGTTTTTTCGCAAGTCCACTAATAATTTCTTTGGCTGTGTTTCAGATCGTGTAGATTGAGTTAAAGTTAATCCATACATTTTGGTTAGATAGATACACACATATACAATAGTCTGAAGACACACCAGAATGACTGAAAAGGAAGAAAATTAAAAATAAAGCAAAACGTCTGACTTGGCAGTTTCAGTCTGCAGGATGCAGGCGTATTATTGTTGTTGGATATTGTTGTTGGTTGTGTTTTGACACACTTCTGCTGAATAATTCATTGACTGAAAGTCCTCAGTGTTAGCGTGTCAGAGGGAGGATGTGCAGAATTGTTCATAATGGCACTCAGTTTTGTTTTAATTCCCTCCTTGCTAGAACCTCCAGGTGGTCCAAAGTGTGTTGTATAACTGAGCCTGCCCTTTTCTGATTGGAGTGTTAGAAACTAGAAAATAACATAGCAATTGTTATCTATATTATAAATTGTTATGGCTGAGAAAGTCCTATTCATTTCAATCCAATCTAACTCATCTTCACCTATACTAGGAGGCGGTTTGTAAAAGAGCCACATGACCGTTAGCTGACAAGACTGTTTCTCATCATTTCCAACCTCTGATATTTACACATGGGTAGGTTTTCAGCATTCATGCTTGCCACACTTTTTCAATGCATCTTCGATTGCATTTTTTGTCTATGTTGTTCCTTTTCTCATTCTACTTGTAGATTGTAGTACGGCTTTGACTTGTAATTATTCAAGAGGATATGATCATTTTGAATGGATCTTGATAAACTGTCCCATGGATGACTATTACCACATAAACATTTCCTAATAGTTATAATTATATAACAATTTTATTTATTTAGTACTTCTTGAAGCTTGCATGTAAAAAAACTGGACAAAGAATATTTTCGGTGTATCTAATGGATTTTGGCCTGGTGATCACAAAAATGTATTTTTTCTACTGCATACCATTTTATTGCAATTGCTGGTTTTTGTGACTTCCTCTCATATTATAAATATACACACACAGTGCAACAGCTATGTCCCTTTAAATGTAAACCTGTGGTACATCTGGACAGGTCTCACCATCTAATTGCCACCTACAAACCTATTATTGACAGCAAAAGCTCTTCAATATCCAAGACAGTAGTTCAGTTGGGGGATTGTTGTTCATCATGCTGTATATGTGTGTATATATATATATACACACACATACTGTATATACCACACACTAGTTGCAGTATCCATCTAAGATGAGTTGAAGTCTAAGTAAATGAAGTAGACGTTTGCAGTGCACCATCAATTGGGAAGTCTTTTGTAATGTATGTAGTAAAAAAATACATTGCATTTGTCATTTCAACAGATGGCACTTTCCAAACACTTGTAATAATACAAATGTTTATGATGTGCCATCACTTGAAATGATAATTAAATTCATTTCATTATTACAAGTGTGTGATGTGCCATCTATTGGAATGACAGTGACATTGCAACCAGCCAGAAAGAGACAGTTATCCTTTTCTCAAAGTAGGATCTCTCTCTCCCATATATATATACATATATACAGTGGTGTGAAAAACTATTTGCCCCCTTCCTGATTTCTTATTCTTTTGCATGTTTGTCACACAAAATGTTTCTGATCATCAAACACATTTAACCATTAGTCAAATATAACACAAGTAAACACAAAATGCAGTTTGTAAATGGTGGTTTTTATTATTTAGGGAGAAAAAAAAATCCAAACCTACATGGCCCTGTGTGAAAAAGTAATTGCCCCCCTGAACCTAATAACTGGTTGGGCCACCCTTAGCAGCAATAACTGCAATCAAGCGTTTGCGATAACTTGCAATGAGTCTTTTACAGCGCTCTGGAGGAATTTTGGCCCACTCATCTTTGCAAAATTGTTGTAATTCAGCTTTATTTGAGGGTTTTCTAGCATGAACCGCCTTTTTAAGGTCATGCCATAGCATCTCAATTGGATTCAGGTCAGGACTTTGACTAGGCCACTCCAAAGTCTTCATTTTGTTTTTCTACACCCATTCAGAGGTGGATTTGCTGGTGTGTTTTGGGTCATTGTCCTGTTGCAGCACCCAAGATCGCTTCAGCTTGAGTTGACGAACAGATGGCCGGACATTCTCCTTCAGGATTTTTTGGTAGACAGTAGAATTCATGGTTCCATCTATCACAGCAAGCCTTCCAGGTCCTGAAGCAGCAAAACAACCCCAGACCATCACACTACCACCACCATATTTTACTGTTGGTATGATGTTCTTTTTCTGAAATGCTGTGTTCCTTTTACGCCAGATGTAACGGGACATTTGCCTTCCAAAAAGTTCAACTTTTGACTCATCAGTCCACAAGGTATTTTCCCAAAAGTCTTGGCAATCATTGAGATGTTTCTTAGCAAAATTGAGACAAGCCCTAATGTTCTTTTTGCTTAACAGTGGTTTGCGTCTTGGAAATCTGCCATGCAGGCTGTTTTTGCCCAGTCGCTTTCTTATGGTGGAGTCGTGAACATTGACCTTAATTGAGGCAAGTGAGGCCTGCAGTTCTTTAGACGTTGTCCTGGGGTCTTTTGTGACCTCTCGGATGAGTCGTCTCTGCGCTCTTGGGGTAATTTTGGTCGGCCGGCCACTCCTGGGAAGGTTCACCACTGTTCCATGTTTTTGCCATTTGTGGATAATGGCTCTCACTGTGGTTCGCTGGAGTCCCAAAGCTTTAGAAATGGCTTTATAACCTTTACCAGACTGATAGATCTCAATTACTTCTGTTCTCATTTGTTCCTGAATTTCTTTGGATCTTGGCATGATGTCTAGCTTTTGAGGTGCTTTTGGTCTACTTCTCTGTGTCAGGCAGCTCCTATTTAAGTGATTTCTTGATTGAAACAGGGGTGGCAGTAATCAGGCCTGGGGGTGGCTACGGAAATTGAACTCAGGTGTAATACACCACAGTTAGGTTATTTTTTAACAAGGGGGCAATTACTTTTTCACACAGGGCCATGTAGGTTTGGATTTTTTTTTCTCCCTAAATAATAAACACCATCATTTAAAAACTGCATTTTGTGTTTACTTGTGTTATATTTGACTAATGGTTAAATGTGTTTGATGATCAGAAACATTTTGTGTGACAAACATGCAAAAGAATAAGAAATCAGGAAGGGGGCAAATAGTTTTTCACACCACTGTATATATATATATATATATATATATATATATATATATATATATATATATATATATATATATATATATATATATATATATATACACACACACACACACACACAAGGAACATTCAAAAAGTTTCCGCACTTTTATATTTTCGTTGGAAACAGTGAAGGCGGGAGTAGTAATTGGGCATTAACAAGTTGGTATGACTCTGGGAACTTTGCGTCGTAAATGAAGGTGACTACGTAGAAAAGTGATGTAATTTGTGTTTGAAATTCTTAATAAACAGAGTTAAAAAAAAACTAAAAAAAAAAAAAAAAACTTTTTGAACGTCCCTCGTATATACTCACATACACTGTGCATTTATACTGTATATTCTTCCTTTAAGTTTCTGTAAAATTTTAATTTCCCCGTGGGAACAAATAAGGATGCCTTATCTAATCTAATTTAACTTAATTTTCTGCATTTACATTTGGAATTCTTCCCTGCTACTCTTGCTGCAGTCAGTGATGAACATGGAGAAAGGGTTCACCGATACACTGCAACAATAGCAAAGTGATGCATAGAATCCATTAATGCTGGCCTACTATTGCACACTGTAGAATCCTAACTTTCACTTGAGGAAGTCTTTGGCAATAGATTTCCAAACATTTTTCAAGTTACTAGTATTTGAAGATACACAATAAGTATGCCCCATGATCCATCAGATCATAACACAGCAATATAAACTCTCCAAACCCACTTCATCTAGTTTAAGGTCACACGGACTGGAGTTTATCTGTTCTAAATTTAAAGTAGCGACTTTTCCCTATAAGAATTTATAGGCCTTTATTTTCATTTGACTTTAACCATTTTGCTACAAAGCCAGCAGTTCAAAATAGTTTTCTTTGTATTTGTTTAGTAGACACTCCTATCCAAACCTTTGTACTTTAAATTTATCGTTTCAATAATGGCACAGGCAGCACACTCGGAATAGTGGTTCATGGCAGATATAGACCACAATCTGACCACAAGTAAGGGTGTATTCTGCATTTCCGTTCCCGAATAGCTCATCTCTCATAAGGCTGATGTGTATTTCTAGGGGCGTGTGATGGACCAGGATGCTGCACCACAGAAACGGCTGTCAATGTCACAGTTCGCAGGGCCTTTTTCCAGGGATACCAGGTTCAGGAGCCCTGTGTGAGTTGGATTATTTTCATCAACTGCTGGAGGACCCGCTATAGACTTGCCTACAGAATGGTCACCGTTGAACAAATGGTCAATGTCACTTCCTGCTGCAGTGGTTACACAGCAGTCGGATCTCATTGCATCCCAGGTAAGCAGAACTTTTTGAAAGAATTACTCCAGAGATTTTCTCTGCTCTTTATCATTGTGGCTGTGTTCTCCTTTACAAATTACACAAACATAATTAACACCTTACCCATTTTTTCCTCCACAGAAAGTTATTCCACAATCCACCCCAGTGAGCATTCCACGATCATCCTACCCACCACTTCCAGAAGTACAGAAGAGTTGCCAACCACCAGTCACAAACAAGTGCAAAACAATGGAAGTGATCTTATAAAAGCAGACCACAGCAAGTCCTTTTATACCACAGAAGGTCTGGGACAGAGAAGCAGCACTGATGGACCAGAGCAAAGCAGCTCTCTTAATCTACTTCTAGCTAGTACTGCTGAACCACCAGATGATACTGTTGATGGACCACACCAATCCAGTACCATGATACCAATAAGTACCCACAGTAACCTGCAGGAACAGTACAGAGATGGCCTTACTAGCCTGGACCTTCTTATAACCCAGGCGGAGCCTTTGCCCACTTTCATACCCCAAGCATACCCGTCATCAGGTGGTTCCAGCACACAGGTGGATTTTGCCTTTCTGGCTAGCACACTGCTTATACTAGCTATGGTTTCATAACCCAGATGCCTATCTTATGAGTATTATGAGTATCTTATGAGTATTAACACCTATTTAAAACTTATCAACTAAGCTTTTTTTAGATTGTTGTTTTAAAATGTATACCTATAGGGCACTGTAGTTTCTTCAGATGATAAAACTTCCATTCAAACACTGATTAAAACTATTAAGGTGTGGTTTCAATATAACTTTGGGTGAGGTGTATTCACTGTGTCAGGATTCAGTAGTATGTATGAAGTAATTTAAAAGTAGATCTACAGACACAGAAAATCTCACTTAGAAGACCTGCACACCTAGCTAAGAGATGGCAGTGCACACCCAAATACCCAAACACTGCGCTACAACTTAAGGCAAATGTGATCATGGCAACAAGTCAGAAGGCTTAAAAAGAAGAAGCATTTAATCTAATTTTATATTTGAACAAGAGAGATGCTTCTTTACACAAAACTAATTGTTGCTTTTTTAATGTTTATATAAATCTTTCAGAGATAAAAAGGAACAGACTGAAACTGCGATTCCTAAAAGCTTAATTTGCAACAGCCTGGCCCATAGTGCCACAATTGCAGCTTTCTATGACCATAAAATGCACTGGTCTGAACCAAGGGGGACACTGCTAACTTTGTTCCATTTATACACAATGGTTTTTATTTTGCTTTTTGTAAAAAAGAATCAGGATCTCTTTGGAACAAATTGGTCTTCATGTAAAAAAAATAACAAGGCAGGTTTCTAGCAGTGCTGGGATAGAATTTTCAAATCTTACAGCACAGTGTGGTCTTTTGGTCTGTAGAAAAAGTAGTCTCTGTAGAATATGAAACTGGAAACCCAAACTAAAAATGGTTACCATGTTAATAATCTGATGTTTCCAAAATCATCCCACGTGAAGGATTTCCTGCAGTTCAGACATTCTGTGTCGACAAGCAATCTGTGCTCCTTGTTTCTGGATGACAAATTCTCGGCAAGATGGGTCACTGCATATAAGGGCAATAAGAATGGGCTGAAGTGCTTCTGCTATACTGGAGTCAACAGGTATAGAGCAGCCCTCAAGAAGACCGAGAGTCTCCTTCAACCAGCCAGTCTCTAAAATTCTAGTCGGAAGCCAGTCCAAGACCATCAAACAGCCAGCCAAGCCTTGTATGCCAAGGAACCAAAGCTCAGATATATCCTCCCAGCACTCATTGTATGATGGAGATCTCACAATGCCAAATGCAGAATCAGAATGAGCAACATGAGCTCGTGAAAGGAAACTCAGAGCACTTCGAAAAAACAGGCGGGAAATGGTACTATCCAGAACACCTGCAAGAAAATAAAATAGGTGCATAAATAAATAAAGAAAATGTTCAATCAAACTGACTAATATCCCCATGATCTACAAGCAGTAATTACCTGGTGTGCCTGCCAGTAGTCTGGCAAGTAACAACCCTAGAGTGCAGAAGTTAGCAGTCAGGACAAGCTTATGTTTTTGGGAAAGTTTTGGTAGCATTTCCATAACTAGATTCAGTAAGGAAGAAGAACTAGTATCTGTCCTGGAGGAGAGAAAGAAGGACAAGGTGGAGTTTATTGGTTGAACTGATGTTCCCTAGCTGCTTGTTTAAAGGAATCAAATTTAGAATCAAGTTTCAAACAGGCTAACCATATTAATAACTCATTTACAAATGAATATCAAGTCACTGCTGCAAAACAGTGACCTAATATGCAAACATTTAAATGCACACATTTAATCAAGATTAAGCTGCAATAACTGATACATAATAAAAGGACATTTTGTTTGCATCATATCAATACCTGGTGTGGTCAGGTTCTGTAACCACAAGATTCAAAAAGACACTACAAGCAGTCTGAAGGCTGGCCTCCACTTGTTTCTGGCTGTCTCTGAGTCTGCTACACAGATACTCGATATACTCATAGATGAGCGCTGATAGGTTCAAAGAAAGCAAAATCCTGCGTGGGGCCTCCTCAGCTGTCAGATGACAAAGTCCAGGCAGAAGGAACCTTTTGAGAGAGATAAAAGTATATCAATAGGGAGGTAACCGATTTTAAAAGCCACAATGATCACCAATTTATCAACCGTCATCCAAAAAAAAAGGAGTTTACATTTTAAGCTGTCAATGTTCCATGTTTTTTTGGATACAAATATTAAAAGGTGATGCAATGGTTGGCCCTGCTACCTTACAACTCTAGAGTGCTGGGTTCAGCTCTTAACTCGGTCATTGTTTGTGTGGAAACTGTCAGATTCAGTTACAAGTACTCCGCATGCCTCTTCGGAACTGGTACTACAAAGAGGAGAGTTTATAGTTCCTGTGATTGATTAGTGCCTGCCTTGATTCGAATGTTAGAGGAAAACTGGAGCACTAGGAGAGACACCAAGAGAATGTGTAAATGCCACACAGACAAAGGGATTCAAATCCAGCAGCACTAACCACTGTGTATTCGGTTATAAATTATTTTCCACTACACTTTCACTGGCTATACTGCCAAATATCCATTTTAGTGCTTAGATTTCACGCTGCAGACTTATATTCATTTAAACTGATTTACAAGAAGTATTTCAGTAGATGATTACTTTTGAAGGAGGGGAACTTACTTTTGCTGCATTTTCACAATATAACCTAACATTTTCAAACCTGTGTAAATCAAGATATACTGCTTAGTTTGATGAGTAATTCCAGGTTGTCTCAGTGTGTGGTCGGGTGTGTGTGTGTGTGTGCAGGAGTCGGCCCCGCGATTGACTGGAACCCTGCCCAGGTCACTTTACTAAATTGCACTCTTTACTTTTCCTAAAATCCTGTTCATCATAGTAACTGCCCTTTGAAACACACATATCATGTTTATATCTCTCTGCTTTCATATTTAACATTGTTTTATAGCAATCTTTCAAACATATGTCATAGCAGAGTGCAGCATGAAGTTAACACCTTTCATTAAGTTAAAGTTAAGTTAAAGTGTAAAACGTATACATTTTTAGAACTTTATCTTACTAATGGGCAATCAGAATGTGTGCCTTTGCAGTCTATTTGTTTGAAAAATTGGGCTTTTTTTGTTTTGGTCATCAGTTGTGAATTACTTACTGACTCAAGTTAATTTTTTAAATTAAATTTCTTCAAGATCTCTAACAACTTCATTTCTTTTTGGTTTCTACACTTATCGAGGTTTAAATCTTGTGCTATCTGTGCTATCCTCTTGTATAGTTGCTCACATAAAAAAATTGATTGTGAACCCTCAGTCACTACAGTCAGCTTATCCACAACTCTGTTAGCTGAAACTTTAAACCAGTAAGTTCATTTATTTGTAGACTGCATGTAGCTAAAGTGCCGGGAAATACCTTGATAGGCTTTTTCACATTTGGTCAAATGAGTTGTGTAAATACTGCATATAAACAGAGGACTTGCATGTACAGTCTCTCCATCACTTTTATTGCTAAATTCTGGTTCACTCATGCTAGTCAGTTTGTCCCCTCAAACGAGGTATTACAGCAGGCATTTTTTTTTCAGTCAACCGCCCTTCTTCATGATGCCAACCTCCTTTAGCTGCCTTTCACAACACACAAGAGGGATGGTGACCTTATTATAACCCCAAGTCTACTTACACTTACACAAGAGTTCAACATAATCAAGTAAACATCAGTCTGGAGGATGGTTTTGTAAACAAGTGTTACAGAACAGTGCAGAGGGGTTACGTCACATTTTTCTCTTGGGGATTAATAAAATATATCTAATATGGTCTATAAAATACCAAATTTAAACAGCTCCAAAATTAAATTGACTCTTTATACTCCAAACACTTGTACTATTTTCACAGTGTTCATTTTTCTATAATAAAATGAAGCCACACATATGGAAATAAAACTCTTATTTTATTTCAAAAGCATGTTTTAAATTTTAGGGTTGGTTCTTAACTTCCTCCCAATGTTGCTGGGAAAACTTGTTTAAATTGATTTGTGAATAGCAAGTTATGCTATTTTAATATATTCTTTTGTATTTTACTGAAGGTATATATCACATTACAATAAGTAAATGATAGTTTACACAAAAATTCACTCTAATACAACATTCCAAACATCATGTTTAAGATCAAATGAAAACTACAGTACTGTGCAAAAGTTTTAGGCAGGTGTGAAAAAATGCTGTAAACAAAGAATGCTTTCAAAAATGGAAGTGTTAATCATTTATTTTCAATCAACAAAATGCAGTGAATGAACAAAAGAGAAATCTAAATCAAATCAATATTTGGTGTGGCCACCCTTTGCCTTCAAAACAGCATCAATTCTTCTAGGTACACTTGCACAGTTTTTGAAGGAACTCAGCTGGTAGGTTGTTCTAAACAACTAACCACAGATCTTCTGTGGATGTAGGCTTCCTCACATCCTTCTGTCTCTTCATGTAATCCCAGACACACTCGATGATGTTGAGATCAGGGCTCTGTGGGGGCCATACCATCACTTCCAGGACTTCTTGTTCTTCTTTACGCTGAAGATAGTTCTTAATGACTTTGGCTGTATGTTTGGGGTCGTTGTCCTGCTGCAGAATAAATTTGGGGTCAATCATACGCCTCCCTGATGGTATTGCATGATGGAGAAGTATCTGCCTGTATTTCTCAGCATTGAGAACACCATTAATCCTGACCAAATCTCCAACTCCATTTGCAGAAATGCAGCCCCAAACGTTCAAGGAACCTCCACCATGCTTCACTCTTGCCTGCAGACACTCATTATTGTACCGCTCTCCAGTCCTTCGACGAACAAATTGCCTTCTGCTACAGCCAAATATTTCAAATTTTGACTCATCAGTCCAGAGCACCTGCTGCCATTTTTCTGCACCCCAGTTCCTATGTTTTCGTGCATACTTGAGTCGCTTGGCCTTGTTTCCACGTTGGAGGTATGTCTTTTTGGCTGCAACTCTTCCATGAAGACCACTTCTGGCCAGACTTCTCCGGACAGTAGATGGGTGTACCTGGGTCCCACTGGTTTCTGCCAGTTCTGAGCTGATGGCACTGCTGGACATCTTCCGATTTCGAAGGATAATAAGCTTGATGTGTCTTTCATCTGCTGCACTAAGTTTCCTTGGCCGACCACTGCGACTACGATCCTCGACGTTGCCCATTTTTTTGTGCTTCTTCAAAAGAGCTTGAACAGCACATCTTGAAACCCCAGTCTGCTTTGAAATCTTTGTCTGGGAGAGACCTTGCTGATGCAGTAGAACTACCTTGTGTCTTGTTGCTGTGCTCAATCTTGCCATGACATGAAACTGTCTTCCACAACCTCACCTTGGTAGCAGAGTTTGGCTGTTCCTCACCCAGTTTTAAGCCTCCTACACAGCTGTTTCTGTTTCAGTTAATGACTGTGTTTCAACCTACGTGTGACATTGATGATCATTAGCACCTGTTTGGTAGAATTGGTTGATCAGACACCTGACTAGAATCCTACAAAATCTCTGACTTTGTGCAAGTGTACCTATAAGAATTGATGCTGGTTTGAAGGCAAAAGGTAGTAACACCAAATATTGATTTGATTTAGATTTTTCTTTTGTTCGCTCACTTTGCATTTTGTAAATTGATAACAATAAACAATCATTATTTATATTTCTGAAAGCATTCTTTGTTTACAGCATTTTTTCACACCTGCCTAAAACTTTTGCACAGTACTGTATGTCATACTCAACACCTCTCTGCTATCCAGTTTGGATGTACAGTAGTAAATAGTGAGCCCTTTATGAGGTAGTGCCTTTTGTATATCAATGTTATTTTTATTTATTTGGAGTCCAATGGCATGATTTAAAGCAAACGTCAAATAAAACTTTACAACTGACCTCATATCTTTCAGAGATTTCCAGGGATACTGCTGATGAAGTTTATGTTTTCCATTCCTCTATTGTCAACTAGCCATAGTTAGACAATTAACTAATAGACAAATAGCGTTGGGATCCGTTTATTTTAATAAGGTTCAAACTACTTTGTTTAACTGTGTATTTAAACACATCTGTGCCATAATGTGTACATTATACTTGCATTTTACCCAAGAACTTGTCACAGCACTCTGTGCCTGCACTCATTGATGAGCACTATACAAACATAAATTAAATGGAATTGTAATTTCATTTTGCTCATGGTCACAGTTTATCTGTCATTTCACCAAAACCTTCTCAATTCCACACAAGTCAGTTCTAAACATACCTGAGTACATCCCCTACAAAAGGGCTCGCTGTGCCTTCCTTTGTCTTCTCTTTCTTTTTTCCTTCTTCAAACAGAGTTCTGCTGTAGTCAATGAGAAAGGGCAGCACAGCACACACTTCTTGCTTAAGTGAGGAAGTCTCCTCTGCCAACCAGACACAGAGAGCTCGGACAGAAGCAAAGATGAAGGGCTCATGATACTGAGCTGTGGTGACCTGCAAGAAGATGACACAAAAGATAAAATAATATGCTGTGTTACTTGGAAAAGACTATGCTGTTACTTATTAGATTTAAGAAAGCTGTTCTCAGTGGTGTGGGGTATTCACATTTTTATTACGTACTTTACTTCTGGGCACCGCACCAGCAGCAGCCTTTTATAGAAGCTCTCTTTCTTTTAGTTTTTGATACTTTTTTATTGATTATTAACTATTAAATGTTAGATTAGATGTGAACTGGCATCTGGCCTGTCACTATAAATTTTTTAATTGTTTTTTATATTGAAAATATGCTGCTGTCATCGCAAACCCAAGTGTCAGCTCATCTTAACTGCCTTTCAGACAAGCTAAAACTTAACATGTCACAGGGTGTGCGTAGAGGATCTGACTTCAAATGTTTTCTCATTTCTACAACATTTGAGAATGTAAGAGACTCTGAGAAATGTAAAATGGGATATCCATCCATTATCCAACCTGCTATATCCTAACTACAGGATCACGGGGGGTCTGCTGGAGCCAATCCCAGCCAATACAGGGCGCAAGGCAAGAAACAAACCCCAGGCAGTGCGTCAGCCCACTGCAGGTCACACACTAGGGACAATTTAGGATCGCCAATGCACCTAACCTGCATGTCTTTGGACTGTGGGAGGAAACTGGAGCACCCGGAGGAAACCCACGCAGACACGGGGAGAACATGCAAACTCCAGGCAGGGAGGACCCGGGAAGTGAACCCGGGTCTCCTAACTGCGAGGCAGCAGCGCTAAAGTGAGATATATTAAATATTTCAATATTCTCCTGCTACCAACCGCTCCCCCTCTCTCAGCTGATAGCACAGTGATCACTACCACCTAAGGAGCTCTGTTACACCTTATCGGAAGAGCTGCTCATCTTAGGATGGAAAGGGTGTAGATATGAAGCAAGGACAATAGTAAGGTGGCAAGGAGTCAGATCTGGCCTGCCTGCATATAATGAGGAACATTCAATTGCTTTTAAATAAGTTGAATGAAGTTGTCAGGTACTGCTTAAACTTCTATTTTAAGGAATGGGTTTCATACGGTACAATCAGACGGAATGGAAAAGGCAGGAGGGGGACTGGACATCTACTGTATGTGAATGAGCAATGGTTAAAAAAAACGGCTAAAATGTGTGATCCAGACTAAGAAATATGGACTGAAATCATCCAAATTACTGCCTAGATAGATAAGTTACAGCCTCCTTTTTAGTATTTATTACCTCAGCAATAGAAATGATTCAATCTGTTACCAACACTATCAGAATGAAGAATCATTCAGACCCTGGACCAGTGGTGACATTAAACTTAGGGAATTTTGTTCCTTCCAAACTTCTATCAGTGTGTTCCATTTGTGGACACAACACACTGGACCTGCTCTATCCAACTGTGAATTACTTTAAATGTAAACTCTGTGGCACAAATGGGCAGATCTGAATACATCTTATCCCCACCTGCAAGCCTCTTACGATGGCAGCAGCTCTCTTATCATCCAATCCAGAAGTTCTTGTATGTGTTTGATGGGTTGTGGTTTGTTACAATATTTACATTTTTCTTGAGCTTCTCTAAACTTTTAATTTCCCATTTGAAACAAATAAAGTACTGTCACCTTAATATACTGTACATTGTAAACAGACAATTTTTTTTTGTTTCAGGTAGTAGCAATAACAGAAAACAATTCTTCTTCATCATGGCACTGGAGACAAGATTTTCTCTGAACATACAGTATGACTACTACTACAACCAACATTTTCTCACCTGCATCAGGTAAAAGATAATTGCAGAAATGGCCTCCCCCAAGATTAGAATCATTTGACGACAGCGCTCCAATGTGAGACCCCTTTCTTGAGGATCCTGGCTACACGTCTCCATTGCAAACTCCAGTATGCGGTAGCAGGCTGTGATAGTATCAGTGCGGGATGGCAAACCGCCACTAGAAAATGTGTCTGCAGGTTGTTCAAGTGTCATGCGTACCTCCACACATGCAAGATTTACCATTAGGGCCAAAAACTGACCAGACATCATTCCAGGGTATTTCATAACAGCCCATTCAGGTCCAAAGCTATCTAGCAAGCAGGCAGCAAGCCTAAGAGCTGGATCACGCTGGGCTATGCTGAGTTTAGAACCAAGAATTGACTGTAGACCTCCTGAAAGGTTAGCGAGGCTGGGCTGAAGGTTGGCTGGCAACAATTCCTGCGGAGGAGGGAGAAAATATGGCAAGATCTCACACAGTGTAAACTTTTGCTGATCCTCTGCTCTGCTGAATTCCATACTAAGCTGTTGTAGCAGCTGGGTAAGTTCAGCTGGATACTTTTTCCAGGCTCTTGAACCTGCTTCCCAATTTAGAATTCTGTTTAATAAAGTTAGTGCATGCTCACTTCCTTGCATATTCTGGCAGTACGCCTGGCACAGCAGTGGTATTGCACTTCTGGCCTCCAGAATGCGAGGACCCTCGGGAGTGCAGGCAATTGCTAGCAAGCACTGATAACTATCT